>NW_028270153.1:70213257-70813257 GCF_037043375.1 Chiloscyllium plagiosum | reverse complement strand
TGAGGGAATTCCAGAATTTTGACATAGCAACAATGAAGGAACAGCAATAAGCTGGGTTGTTATGTGACATGGAGGAACTTCAAAGCAATGCTGTTTCCATCCAGCTACTGTCCCTATATAACACAGCAGCCTGCAAGTATTGTAGGTAGGCTTCTTCTGTTTTTCAATTTTAGCAGTAACTGAGGAGCAGGTGCAGTGGTACTAAAGACAGTTGTAGAAACTTCAACCATGAGACCTTGCCTGAAATTGGCCAACTCAACACCTAGGGAAAAACTAGAAAAGTATTTATCTGATACATGTTTAAGGAACAGGCTACAATGTTAAATTGATTTTGAGCTTATGTCTTTAGGTAGTGAACAGTGCATAGTGGAGCAAGGATGTTAATTGCCGCTCTTGTATTTCAGTTCTGGGACACGCGTTCTCCAAATCCCATGCTGACGTTGCAGCTGCCGGAGAGATGTTACTGTGCTGATGTGGTAAGTAGTTGCATTGCAACAATGCCTATATATGTTCTTGTTAGAATTGCCATGTGAGATCGCTGGTGGTCCATGAAGCAAATGTGAGTGCCACTCACTAACCCTGACTTTACAAATTAATAATAAATTATTTAACCCAGGATAATAGACTGAAGAGGAACAAACTATCGGTGAACCATTGTTTATGTTATATCTTCATAATCTTGCCCTGTGAACCATGTAAAGTAGTGCAAAATACATCGGTTGATTGATTTGCCGACTATGACTCAAACATGCTTTCCCCAGCCCTAACCCATCTTTATAACAGCTGGTAGAATGGAGCATCCAATTTAATGGCTGTGTGTATGGAATCACACCTTGTAAGGTGATGCTGGGGGCAACAAACCCTTCTGAACAGCCCACTGAATGACACCCCAGAATTCAATTGGACTGAAGTTCAGAGTTTGCATTTTCTAACTCCGAGACAAAAATGCTACCATATGCCAACTGGTTAACTCTGAAACTGCACATTGTATCTGATTACCTTTGTGTTCAGGAGCACGAATTTAAACTATATGGGGGGGCAGGGGGGAAAGACTGGAAAATTCCTAATGTTGTCCCCTTGTTTAAGAAGGGTAGCAGGAATAATTCAGGTAATTATAGACCGGTGAGCTTGGTGCCAGTGGTAGGGAAGCTGCTGGAGAAGATACTGATGGATAGGATCTATTCCCATTTGGAAGAAAATGGGCTCATCAGTGATAGGCAACATGGTTTTCTGAAGGCAAGGTCATGTCTTGCAAACTTAATAGAATTCTTTGAGGAAGTGACAAAGTTGATTGATGAAGGAAGCGCTGTAGATGTCATTTACATGGACTTCTGTAAGGCATTTGATAAGGTTCCCCATGGTAGGCTGATGGAGAAAGTGAAGTCGCATGGGGTCCAGGGTGTACTAGCTAGATGGATAGAGAACTGGCTGGGCAACAGAAGACAGAATAGTGGTGGGAGGGAGTTTCTCAAAATGGAGAACTGTGACCAGTGGTGTTCCACAGGGATCTGTGCTGGGACCACTGTTGTTTGTGATATACATAAATGATCTGGAGGAAGGTATAGTTGGTCTGATTAGCAAGTTTGCAGATGACACTAAGATTGGTGGAGTAGCAGATAATGAAGGGGACTGTCCGAAAATGCAGCAGAATAGAGATAGATTGGAGAGTTGGGCAGAGAAATGGCAGATAGAGTTCAATCAAGGCAAATGTGAGCTGATGCATTTTGGAAGATCCAACTCAAGAGTGAAATGTACAGTAAATGGAAAAGTCCTGGGGAAAATTGACGTACAGAGAGATCTGGGTGTTCAGGTCCATTGTTCCCTGAAGGTCAATAGAGTGGTCAAGAAAGCATGCTTTCCTTCATTGGTCGGGGTATTGAGTACAAGAGCTAGCACTCATGTTGCAGTTATATTGGACTTTGGTTCGACCACATTTGGAATACTGTGTACAGCTCTGGTCACCACATTACCAAAAAGATGTGGATGCTTTGGAGAGGGTGTAGAGGAGGTTCACCAGGATGTTGCCTGATATGGAAGGTGCTAGCTATGAAGAGAGATTGAGTAGATTAAGATTATTTTCATTAGAAAGTCAGAGGTTGAGGGGGGAACCTGATTAAGATCTACAAAATCATGGGCGGTTTAGACAGGGTGGATAGCAAGAAGCGTTTTCCCAGAGTGGGGGACTCAATTACTAGGGGTCACAAGTTCAAGGTGAGAGGGGAAAGCTTTAGTGGAGATATGTGTGAAAGTTCTTTACGCAGAGGATGGTGGGTGCTGGAACGCGTTGCCAATGGACGTGGTAGAGGCGGGCACAATAGAGTAATTTAAGATGTACCTAGTCAGAATAGGCAGGAAACAAAGGGATACGGACCCTTAGAAAATAGGCGACAGGTTTAGATGGAGGATCTGGATTGGCGCAGGCTTAGATAATTTCCTTTGTTCTTTGAAGGGGCATATCTTTGCTTCTGCACCATACTGACTGCAGACTAATTGTTAAGTAATTAATTAAATTAATGAATTAATTAAACTAATTAGTTAATTCCAGACATTCTTTCTTAAGTAGTAGTGTTTGGAAGCTAACACAATAAGGTTCTTTTTACAAAGCTCTTTACTCATAATATGCACCTTTAACAATGAGGTGGAGCAATGAAAATTTGTATTCATAGTTAATAAATTATGAAAATATTTCAAGAAATTTGAGATTAATACATTTTTATGCAGTAACTAACTGCAGATCTCTTGTATTAAAATATATTACACCAAGGTGCTGTTAGAATGCTTTGTTGTGTTATTCAAGTAAATGGTCATACAAGATTCCTTACTTTCGCCATCACTCTCTCTTTTAAATTACAGTTGTATCCAATGGCTGTGGTCGCCACTGCAGAGAGAGGCCTGATAGTTTATCAGCTCGAGAACCAGCCTTCAGAATTCAAAAGGATAGACTCTCCTCTCAAGCATCAGGTACATTGCCAGCTGCAGCTGCCTGCAGGATAAAGGGAACCATTCCAACAGCAGGAAATGTGCCTTCCTATGATTAATATAAACTGCTGCGCAGGTCCATATATGCCCAATGTGCCTGCTCCTCTTTATTATTTGGAATTTCGGGTTTCTTGATGCATTTCTTACTATTTCCCCATGTTTATTTTTAGCTGTTCACTGTTTCCAGTCAACCTGAACTTTTACCTGTAAAATTTGTCCCTTTTTTAAAAAAAGAGAGGCAATTCAGTTGGAGTATTTGCCACATGGCTGACTCTCTTGGATGTCTTCTGTAAGTGCATCTTATGTATTACAATATAAATCCATCTCTAGGGAATAAATCAACACCAACCCTACATCGATGGTATTTGATTATCAAATCATTTACTAAACTGAGCCATCTTTATCTGTGAGCTTGGATAGTAAAACTTAACAGAGAATGTGACTCTGGGGAATCTGCTCCTAAATTGCAGACTGTTTACTGGAAAGGGATCAGGAATTGGTTATACTTCCATTCCCTTTCTTGAAGCTTTTATGGTTGGTCATCATTACCCACCAGTGCAGGAAAAGCCAATTCGGCCAAAAGATTTGTGCTAAATCTCCAAATTGCCATGAAAATAATTGGATTATTTATTTCTAAATCTCTCTCACTGTCGTCTGTTCCCAACCCAAGGTTTCCTCAATAGTCCTTACTAACACCATTACTTCGACCCTCCAGAAGCGCAAATAGACTCCTGAGAACGGTCATTCCCAACCCCACCCCCGTTTTTCTCCCAAGTGTCTAATTTTCCTTCCTTGGAAATGTATTTTATCTAATTATCAGGTGAAAATTTGGAACACTCTGTCTAATAGTGCTTTAGAAGTAACTTTACTACAGGAACGACAGGGTTCAGGTGGTACAGTGAGGAATGGTCAATAAACAGACCCTGCCACTCCTCCCTGTCTCAACGAATGAAATAAATGTGGCTAGTGGTAGGTATGTAAACTATTGGATTCATATTGTAAAGCTCATATTCTCAACGTTTTTCAAACCATCTTTCTCAGCACCGCTGTGTTGCCATCTTCAAAGATAAACAGAACAAGCCAACAGGATTTGCTCTTGGAAGTATTGAGGGGCGAGTGGCCATTCATTATATAAACCCTCCCAACCCGTAAGTATTCTTAGTTTTTGGCCACTTATGTTTGTTTAATGTGATGCTCTAACAAACTGCTTAATAATATTTTGTTTTAAATAGTGCAAAAGACAACTTCACTTTCAAATGTCACCGATCTAATGGAACAACCAATACATCTGGGCCTCAGGATATTTATGCTGTGAGTATTGAAACACATCTTTTCAGGCACATTTATCTTGCAGAGCACTAATTCACCTGATCAGCTGTGGCGCTGTGGGTAGAAGGAAATTGATTTGGCTAATGGTAAAATGTGACATTTAGTCTGGCCATGTTAGCAATATAATTGTTAATTACACACCTAATTATCTACTATCCTTTTCTATGGATTTATAGCCAAGTCAGGAGATCGGGAGTTGGCCCTGAAAAAAAAACTCAAGCACTTAAATACCAGTATGTGCAACCTGATTTCACACAACAGATTTCAGCACAAAGTGGTCATCGGGTGCATCATTGCTTGTGGTAGCTCCACACCAGATCTCAGGTCAATGACTGTTCATCAAAATGTGGAAACAGTTAGAAGTGGAACACATTTTAAGCAAGTACAGAATCAAAGGAATAAGAAGGGGGAAGGTCTGCAATAGGATAGAAGGTTGGAGAGCTTAAATGACGAATGGGATAATGATGTAAAACGAATGGGTATGGAAATAAATCCGAATCAAGGTATTTCCAGAGGAGGTGTATATTCAAATAGCCAAATCATTACGAGCACTGGCTCTCCGATAAAAATTGGAACAATGGAGAGGATCTGGAACTGAACTTAGAAGTCTGTAAAGGTCATAAAGGAAAGGGGATGTACTGTTCCTTGAATCACTGTTCAGATTCATTGGAACTATGTAAGAGGCCAAGGACAGAGGTGAGAGTGATGGAGAAAATTAAAATGGTAAGCTCTGCCTTTACTGTCATCACCAATCACATATTCTCTTTCCCTCCTTTCGGCATTTTGAAGGAATCTTTCCCTCTGTAACACTTTTTTGTCCACGCTTCAACTTCACCCAACAGCCTTACCCTTTCCACAGCACTGTCCTGTGTAAGCATAGGATCGCAATATCTGCCCTTTAGCCTGTTCCATCCCAACTGTTCCTGGGCCCCAAATGCTACGTCAGGTGGAAAGAAAAATTCCTCCCAGCATGGTACATTCTTGTTTGTTGCTCACAATCTAGTTTCCTCTGCATTGAGAGACCAAACGAAAGTTTAGTGCTAGCTTTGTGAAGATCTCCATGTTCCACTACTGATCAGTGTAAGCCGTAGGAACGTTGTACCTTATTCTTTTGATTAGTAATGTTACAAGCTGCTAGACTCAACATTGGGTTCAATGATTTCAGGTAACCATTGCTCCCAATTTTTTGAGAGGACAGTAGCTGTGAATCATGATCTAGAATTATCACCTCATCTACACCCACTTCTTGTTTTATGTCCTGTGTCATCCTGTTTTGCCTTACATGATCATCACTTTGTCGTGTAATCTCTTCAGCTTCCTCCCTCTCCGCTCTCACCAATCCCCTGTACTTTTCTTGCATCTGTTCTTGTGGAAGCCAGTTACATTTCTAACATTTTCTCACTTATATGAAAGGTCATCAATCTGAAATGTTAACCCTGTTTTTCTCCTCATAAATGCTGTCTGACCTGCTGAGTATTACTAACATTTTTATTTCTACTTTCCAGATTCCTCAATATTTTGCTTTTTTTAATAGATTTGGTTGAGCTTGGGTTAATTACTTACAGGATTTTCCTTTTGGGTCTTATGACTGAATAATTGTTTGTTGAGTTTAAGAGCTGAAAATGTGTTGCTGGAAAAGCTCAGCAGGTCAGGCAGCATCCAAGGACCAGGAGAATCGACGTTTTGGGCATGAGCCCTTCTTCAGGAATGTTGAGTTTAAGACCCAAGGATGAATAATTTCTGTATGTTAATATAGTGTACAGAACATGAGACATGGTGGTGCTGATCTGATGCTGTAACTGACTCAACAATTTAACCATACACTATACTGACAGGTTTGTAAGAGATGCATATACGTTTGCATACTGCTCCATAGTCACTGCTCAGAGAGAACACGAGCCGGCAGTGTAACCCAGGGTTGCAGGCCCAATTTAGCGTTCTAAAAACAATGTTATCCACTAGGAATGTGCCAATGTAAATCTGTGGCCACCAAAGCACAAATTTTAGTCAAAAATGTTTTATACATTCAGCACAGGTAAGCAAACTTCACGCATCTGGTTATTTAATAAATTTCTGTCCACATTCAGTAACCAAGAGCTTATAGCATTATAATGATAAAAATTCTGTCTTTTGTCTTACATTTTACAAACAAGATTGAAGTACAGAAGGGCAATACCGGACATGTCCCAGTTTGTGTTTGTACAGTGATTGTGTCTATTACTTTTCATTTCTGATTTAGTAAATAAAAATTAGATGCATATGCCTAACATTTTGATTAACATTGCTGCAAAGTACTGGCTTAAGATCCACATTCGCCTTTAGTTTATTGTAGAAGCTGTTCACATTCAAGAATGAAATCTGAGTGCTGAGCTTTGAGCAATGATTTATTAAAAAATGTGCTGCCCACTTCTCCAACATGTCATTTAAAAAGCTTCTCCATTTCCACTTCTCCCAGGTGAATGGAATTGCATTCCATCCTCTCCATGGCACCCTGGCCACTGTAGGATCTGACGGCAGGTTCAGTTTTTGGGACAAAGATGCTCGCACTAAGCTGAAAACCTCAGAACAGCTTGACCAGCAAATAGCTGCCTGCTGCTTCAATAATAATGGAAACATTTTTGCATATTCATCAAGTTATGACTGGTCAAAGGTAAGTACAAGTATCCTGCTCTCTGCGTAGATATCTGAGTAATGGTCATAAATAAAGACGATGCAACTTCTGATCATGCAATGAGTAAGCCTTTAGTTTACTTGGGACAGCTTTGGCAAGAGCAGGTTCAAGGAAGGAGTGTTCTCCCCATCACCTATAAAAAGATCTAGCTCAGTTAAGAGGCTTTCTTACTGCTATAGTAGTATCTGGGGATGCTCTTTTATAGCTGTGAAAGAGCTGGCTGCAGTAGTGGGTGCTCTTTTAATAAGGTCTATTTTCTATAGGGAACATTCTCCTGCAGTTTATTGCCAAATTCATTTTAAATTGATCAATCAATCAATCCACCACTGTAATACTTAGTAGAAATATAGTTTTGTTCTCTGCCAGTTTGTCCCCAGCTCCACTTTTATTGAAGTTTTTTTGTTGTGATTAAATTCCATAGCTATTGTGCAGACTGAAACATGCAAGCTATAGGTTTCAGTGTTAGCAAGTTATATGGCTGTGGTTGGGAGCAGCTCAGAAACTACACTGGTCTCATCTGATTCCCAAACACAGAAGTTGCTGAATAGAGACCAAGAGATGAGTCTCATGGTTGACTTCCCATTGTCTATCCAATGAGCTTCATTCTGTTTCAGTCTGGTTTCGGCTAGCTCTGCATATAAAAAGAAGCAAGCACAACACCAGGTAGTCAACTGAAGGAATTGGCTGATGTATTGATGAAGCTTTACACAGTTTTCACTTTGTACTGTAATGATCAATACCATATGTCTTTGCTGAAGCATGTCCACCTGACCCCTGGCCAGCACTGAATTAGAATGCTGTGATCGACATAAAACTGGATTCCTGTTGTGAGCAATGTTAACTGGAAGACCAGAGTTGTGCCGAGAATCTACACCTTTGTGGCCTGCCCCCAGCAAAACAAAAATTGGTGACTTTTAATCCAAACTGAGAATAACATTTTGAAAGTGGCGAGCGGGCCCCAAACTGTTCTCAGCACGTTTTGCAATTATAGACGTTGGAGGCAAAGTCATGTCTGATTTAGTGTTTTTCATAAGATTTAGTCAGAAGGATTCACTCCAAACTGTTTGTAGGTAGCATTGTATATTAAACTTATTAGTGCACAATATAAGGTTAGATTACTAGCTGACAGCTTTAGAAGCACAGCACGTCATGGTACTGTGTAACATTAAGATAGAATCAATTAAATACAGCACTATCCCATTAAAGTTCAGATAATGCTCAAGTAAGCCCTGTAAGCATGTGGTCTGAAAAGACATATCCTGTGGACAGTTAATAGATAATTGTAAAGCAAAATTTCCATAGGTGGAGTTGAGAGTGTGGTGCTGGAAAAGCACTGCAGGTCAGGCAGCAACGTCGATACATTGATTTTCCTGCTCCTCGGATGCTACCTGACCTGCTGTGCTGTGCTTTTCCAGCACCACACTGATGACGCTGATCTCCAACATCTGCAGTCCTCACTTTCTCCTTTCCATAGATGGGCACATGTTTGTAAATCCCTGACTTCTGTTGTTGATAAAGTGAGGGAAGAGGTTAACATAATGTCATAGCGGTGACTGGAGATGTCAGTAGATTGTGTTTGTATTTTCACTTTGCCACACCAGAATTTAATTAGCTGGTTACAGTAAACACTTGAGTTTTTTTTTCAGGGTCATGAATATTTCAATCCACAGAAGAAGAATTACATCTTCCTGCGCAATGCTGCGGAGGAGCTGAAACCCAGGAACAAGAAAGGGTGAGTGCTACAAATAGGCTTACTGCAGACAGTGAGCTAATTCCTGCATATCCAGAGGGAGGGATGGACTTACTGCCGTGCCCAGTGGGGGGTGGAGTTAGTATTCTGTTTATTTCCACAAATCCATAGTGCTATATTTCTCTCTTCTGCAATTGATACACTAAAATGGGCAAAGAGATGGTGGAAATTGGTGATTGTTTCCCCTTTTAAGTCAACCAGGTCCCGACTCATTAACGGATCAAATCCAAATCAGGAAAACTACTTGGATTACTTGAGTTCATTCATCTGGATGTGAAGCCTCTCAGTGCCCTCAAATTAAATGAGATCTTCAGCCTCATTAACGCTGAGATTATTTGCTACTTTGTCTTACTCAATTCTGAAAGTCAACAGGTTTGGAAAATTTATGAGCTTATAGTTCATTGACAGCTAAATACTCAAAGTACCAAGGTCTATTAGATTCGGTAACTTAGGATATTTGTTAGTTAATGGGAACATGAGTTTCAGTATGGTTCCTGAGGATCCTAGGTGCATGTAATGACTGTCCTTGATACCAAGACAACATTTGACTGAGTGTGGCAAGTTTTAAGTCGCTGGGAATGGGGGGTGGTGGGAAAGAGAATCTTCATACCTTAAACAAAGGAAAACGGTTGCAATGCTTGATGCTTAAGATATTATTGCAGCAGTTTCTCAGGGGTGCCTCCTGGACAATGAAGCAGTCCATACCCATGTGCAATAAGATGTGAACAACATCCAGGTGGCAAGTAACATTTGTGCCATCAAGTGACAGGTAGTGAGAGAATCTAACCACCTCCCCTTGATGCTTGTCGTTAAAGCCCTTACTATATAGGGACTATCAGTAACTGGAAAGTGAACTGGACCAGCCACAGAAATATAGGAACAATGAGCAACTCACCTCTGAACTCTCCAAAGCCATTTCACCACGGTGAGGCACCAATCAGAAGCATGATGGATATTTTCAACTCATGTGGATGAATGTAGTTTCAATAATACTTGAAGAACTCTCACCATTCAGGACAAAGCAGTACATTTCAAACAGCATCATGTGTACACCTTAAATATTCATTCCTTCCCCACTGGCAGTACACAGCCTACAAATGCACAACGGCAATTTGCCAACTGTCCTTCAATAGCACTTTCCAAACCTATCATCTTTACCAAGTAGAAAGATAAGAGCAACAGATATATGGGAACACCACACCAGCACGTTTCCCTCCAAGCCACACAATCCAGACTTGGAAATATATTGTCATTTCTTCACTGTTGCTGGGTCAAACTACTGGAATTGCAGACCTAACAGACCTGTATCACATGGACTGCAATCCAGACACTCTGGATTAGTGTTCCAAGGAAGTTTGAAACCATTGTTAATTGTTGTAATCACTCATCTGCTTCACTAATGTTCTTTAGGGAAGACATGATGTGGAAGTGCCAGTGTTGGACTGTAGTGCAAAAAGTCAGTAGTGACATGATACCAAATCCAGAGTCTCTGGATTAATAGTCTAGCGCTACTATCTCTAGGTCACCCCTCCCCTCTTACGTTTTCAGTTATCTTAGAGCATTTAGAAATACTTTGTTTTTGAACTGTAGTCACTGCTGCAATGTAGGGAACCATTCAACTTGTGTATAGCAAGCTGCCAGAAACAGCAATACAGTAAAGATTAGATAACATGATGTTGGTTGAAAGATAAATATTGACATGGATATGAGGAGAATTTCCTGCTCCTGTTCAGAATAGCAGAGTGATAGAGTAATATGGCTTGGAAACAGACCTTTCAGCCCAAACTGATTCGTGCTGACCATGGTGCCCACTCAGCTAGTTCCAATTGCCCACATTTGGTCCATATCGCTCTAAACCCTTTCCATCATGTACCTATTCAAATGTTTTTAAAATATTGCTATTGTAGCTGCCTCAACCATTTTCTCTGGTATTCCATTCCATACATACACCACTCCCTGCGTGAAGAAATTGCCCCTCAGATCGTTCTTAAATCATTCCCCTCTCACTTTAAACCTATGCCCTCTAGTTTTCAATTCCCCATCCCTAGGAAAAAGACTGTATACATGCATCCCATCTATGCCCCTCATGATTTTATACCCCTCAATAAGGTCACCCCTCATTCTTCTACGTTCCAAGGAATAAAGTCCTATCCTGGCCAACTTCTTCCTATAACTCGAGCCTACTAGTCCTGGCAACATCCTCATAAGTCTTCTTTGCATTGTTTTTCCAGTTTAACTTTGTCTTTCCAATAACAGGGTGACCAAAACTATGCACAATACTCCAAATGTGGCCTCACCAACAACTTATACAACTACAACATAATGCCCCAAAATCCTATGGGTGAGTGCCGAACCAGAGGACACAGCTTAAAAATACAGGGTAGACCATTTAGGACAGAGATGAGGAGAAACTTCTTCACCCAGAGAGTGGTGGCTGTGTGGAATACTCTGCCCCAGAGGGCAGTGGAGGCCCAGTCTCTGGATTCATTTAAGAAAGAGTTGGATAGAGCTCTCAAGGATTGTGGAATCAATGGTTATGGGGATAAGGCAGGAACAGGATACTGATTAAGGATGATCAGCCATGATCATAATGAATGGTGGCGCAGGTTTGAAAGGCAGAATGGCCTACTCCTGCACCTATTATCTATTGTCTATGCTTAATGCACCAGCGGTGAATGCCAGCATGCTAAACACCTTTGTCACCACCCTGTCTATCTGTGACATTGCTTTCAAAGAACTATGTCATTGTACTCCTAAATTCCTCTGTTCCACAACACCCCTGAGGACCTTACCATTTACAGTGTAAGACCTCCCTTGGTTTGACTTTCCAAAGTGCAACACCTCACACTTTAAAGCATGAGATCCGTTACTCCCCCTCAGAGGGTAGACATGATCCTGAGGTTTTCAGGGACTTGTGGACTTTATAGGGGCTGGAATGTATCATCACCCAGTAACACTTTTCATTTTTAGAATCATAGAATCCCTACAATGTGGAAAGAGGCCATTTGGCCCAGCGAGTCTGCACCAACCCTCTGAACCCTCACCCTATACCCATACCTCATATTTGCCATGGTTAATTCATCTAACATGCACATCCTTGGACACGGAGGCAATGTAGCATGGCCAGTCCACCTAACCTGCACACCTTAGGACTGTGGGAGAAAACCAGAGTACCCAGCAGAAACTCAGACATGGGGAGACTGTGCAAACTCTACATAGATGGTCGCCCAAGGCTGGGATTGAACCCAGGTCCCTGGTGCTTTGTGGTAGCAGTGCTAACCGCTGAGCTACATACTGTCTACTTGATTTTGATACGTTTTTGTTGGCCATGACTTTTTTTTTGAAGTTTAAAGCATTATTGTTCATCTAGAAAGAATAGAAATTACTTTAGTTTTGTCTATTATTTTAAAGACTGCACTTCTGACAGTACAGCACTCCCTCAGTGCTGCACTGTAGTGTCCACTTGACTGGAACAGGGACACCCTGAAGTACTGAAGAGGCAGAAACCCCTGAGTTAGATGAGTTAAGGGCATTACCTTCATTACACGGTCTCAAGCTCATTCCAAGTGCGAGTATCCTTCCTGTGCTGAACCTCTATATCTCACTCAAAAAAACCCAAAGAACTGCAGGTACTAGAAATCTGAAACAAAAATTGAAATTGCTGGAAAACTTCAGTAGGACTGGCAGTTCTGAAGAAGGGTTGCTGGACCTGAACTGTTAACTCTGTTAATCTCCCCAGAGACCTTCTGAGTTTTTCCAGCAATTTATGGTTTTGGCATTATATCCTAATACTAAGTCTAATATGCAGTGTTAGAATGTAGATGTGTATTCATGCCCAGATCCTGTTTCCAGTTCTCCTGATTTGTTATGTGAAATGGTCACCAATCCTTGGTGTAAAATTTATGGTGTAAGCATTTTATGAAACTGGTCTGTTCTCAAGCATTGATATTTCTTTCCTATTTTACTTCAATTATTTTGTAAATATTTTTACTGGGACAGTGCCCTCATCAGAGTAAACTGACAATGAAATGTTAAAGACTAATGGTGTGATGGAATTCAAGATGTGAACCCAGAATAATTATTTAATGACTGTATGAGGGTTCACCCTGCAGTTCACTGACATGTGCACACAAAAAAGGATCTGGGCCTAATATTTTCCATATCAGTGGCCTGGTCTCAGCTGTGGTGGTAATGTTAGAGATGGATTGAGGCACAGCTAAGGCCTGGGAAGGGGGTTGCAATTAACAATCACCAGAGCTCGAGCTCATTGGCAAAGTAATCTGTCAGTTTGAATCCCGTATTCCCAATTCCTCCGCCTCCGCAGAACACACCAGATGGCCTCCTTCTTTAGAGACCGCAATTTCCCTTCCTACGTGGTTAAAGATGCCCTCCAATGCATCTCGTCTACATTCCGCCCTCAGACCCCACCCCTCCAACCGTAACAAGGACAGAACGCCCCTGGTGCTCACCTTCCACCCTACCAACCTTCGCATAAACCAAATCATCCGCTGACATTTCCGCCACCTCCAAAAAGACCCCACCACCAGGAATATATTTCCCTCCCCACCCCTTTCCGCCTTCCGCAAAGACCGTTCCCTCCGTGACTACCTGGTCAGGTCCACGCCCCCCTACGACCCACCCTCCCATCCTGGCACTTTCCCCTGCCACCGCAGGAACTGTAAAACCTGCGCCACACCTCCTCCCTCACCTCTATCCAATGCCCTAAAGGAGCCTTTCACATCCATCAAAGTTTTACTTGCACATCCACTAATATCATTTATTGTATCCGTTGCTCCCGATGCGGTCTCCTCTACATTGGGGAGACTGGGCGCCTCCTAGCAGAGCGCTTTAGGGAACATCTCCAGGACACCCACACCAATCAACCAAACCGCCCCGTGGCTCAACATTTCAACTCCCCCTCCCACTCTGCCGAGGACATGGAGGTCCTGGGCCTCCTTCACCGCTGCTCCCTCACCACCAGACGCCTGGAGGAAGAACGCCTCATCTTCCGCCTCGGAACACTTCAACCCCAGGGCATCAATGTGGACTTCAACAGCTTCCTCATTTCCCCTTCCCCTACCTCATCCTAGCTTCAAACTTCCAGCTCAGCACTGTCCCCATGACTTGTCCGGACTTGTCCGACCCGCCTAGCTCCTTTTCCACCTATCCACTCCACCCTCTCCTCCCTGACCTATCACCTTCATCTCCTCCTCCACTCACCCATTGTACTCTATGCTACTCTCTCCCCACCCCCACCCTCCCCTAGCTTATCTCTTCACGCTTCAGGCTCACTGCCTTTATTCCTGATGAAGAGCTTTTGCCCGAAACGTCGATTTCGAAGCTCCTTCGATGCTGCCTGAACTGCTGTGCTCTTCCAGCACCACGAATCCAGAATCTGGTTTCCAGCATCTGCAGTCATTGTTTTTACCTACCTGAATGGTCAGTGTCCAATGCAGCCATCCTGGAGCATAGGACATCGTGAACAATAGACTAATCAATAATGATTGCTATTGTTCTAAACAGCAGATTCATCTGCTGAGTAGAACACGCCAGATTCCTAGTTCTTCCTTTCATATATGGTTTTGTTTCTGTTTGGGAGTTGTAAAGTTCTGCTGACTTCATGTCTGGCTGGAACACACGATATCTAGTGCTTCTCCATTACTTTAACCCCCATAAGCCCTTCCTCACAGCCTCCCCTGATGGTGGGGGCTTTCCTCAGCCCTCTTCCTTGGTTGTCGCCTACGCCATGGCAGCCAGTGTTTGATTAGATTAGATTAGATTACATTACAGTGTAGAAACAGGCCCTTCGGCCCAACAAGTCCACACCGACCCGCCGAAGCGAAACCCACCCATACCCCTACATTTACCCCTTACCTAACACTACGGGCAATTTAGCATGGCCAATTCACCTGACCCTGCACATCTTTTGGACTGTGGGAGGAAACCGGAGCACCCGGAGGAAACCCACGCAGACACGGGGAGAACGTGCAAACTCCACAGAGTGCAACTTTCCACCTTCACAGCTCCTGAACTCTTCCTCCAATGATATTAATCTCCAAACTTCCCAAACTGAGCCAGTAAGTAAGCCAGACACAAAGAATACCACAGAAAGAGGCTCAGTGCAGCTTCAAGTAAATTTCAAGGTCAATACAACTATTAGATCAATGTGAAACTTTGTTAATTATTGTAGTTAGATACAGAATGTGTCAATTTTCATTTACCATATGGTTAATGTAATCTAATGATTTTACTGGTGGGCTCATAACCCTGAATTAATGTGCTTAAATCTATCACCCTTAGTTTGTGAAATATGATTTGATAAATCTGGCTGTTTGTGGACTAAAATGCAGTCACAGTCACAAACACTACTGATTTGCTTGGAAAACTGCTTCAATGCAATCAGCCATCTTACTGGGCTACATGTAACTTAGTTCAACACTGTTAATGGAGTTAGGTCACTCACGGATGGGCAGTGACTACTATATTACCATAAACAAGCAAAATAAAACCTTGTATGGAGGACATGCAGTACCTCACACAATATTCCTCAACAGCCTTTGTAAACAGTGCTGAGACACAAATCATGTAAGGTTTGGGAGCACATCATAAAACATAAATGAAAGCAGAAAACCTGCTGGTCATGATCAAAGGTGTCCTGTGTTTTGAATTACAAGATGACATTGGACACCTGTCATGTCATGCTCCAGTTTCTACTTAAAAGGGAAAGGAGACATAGAGTTGGATTTTGCCAAGTTTTGTGCACCCCATTATCAGGACTGAGCAGTCAGCATCTTCCCCTTCCTTAAAAGTCTATCAAGTATCAGGCTGAGAGAGGAAGGAAACTCAGGATGAAAAAACAACCCACTTCAGGCCCCTCCTTCAGTGTGAAATCATCTTGGAGTAGGCAAATGCAAGGTCAGTGTTATTTAAACACAGCTCTGTGGATCTGTCCCTGTTTCCCTTCTCTGGCAAGCAGGACAGGGGCGAAATTGAGGGCTGCAGATGCTGGAGAACAGAGTGTAGATTAGAGTGGTGCTGGAAAAGCACAGGAGGTCAGGCAGCATCTGAGGAGCAGGAAAATCGACATTTCAGGCAAAAGCCCTTCATCAGGAATGAGGGGGCCTAGTCTGTCTCTCCTTGGCTCTGCTTCTTAATCAGAAGGGTATAAAAGGTTTTGTTTGTTAGCTCTACTTGTTGGCACTTTGTAAGAGGTCATTTTTACCACTAATTTTTAAAATTATGGATCTATTGCTTTGATTAATTTTTGTTCAGGTTGCTGTTTTCTTCAAAATCTTAACTCGTTTTTTGGAAATCCCTGTTTAATCTGCCACAGCTAGTCTCAGTCAGCAGCTGTGGGACTTTGGCTGAAAGGGGATTGAGAGGCTCACAAGAACTGTGTTGCTTTTTGGAGTGTTGGGGAAAAAGAGGTATTTTTAATCCTGTAGAAATGGGATGGTTTGGAAATGCTCAGCAGATTAGTCAGCCTCTGTACAGAGAAACAGAGGTCATAGAACTGTACAGCACAGAAACAGACCTTTCGGTCCAACTCATCCATGCTGACCTGATATCCTAAATAAATCTAGTCCTATTTGCCACCATTTGGCCTATATCCCTCTAAACTTTTCCTATTCACATAACCGTCTAGATGTCTTTTAAATATTGCAATTGTATCCACGTCCTCTGGCAGCTCATTCCATACACGCACCACCCTCTAAGTGAAAAGGTTGCCCCTTAGGTTCCTTTTATATCTTTCTCCTCTCATCTTAAACCTATGCCCTCTAGTTTTGGACTTCCTAACCCAGGGAAAAGATTTTGCCTATTTACTCTATCCATGCCCCTCATGATATTATAAACCTCTTTAAGATCACCCCTCAGCCTCCGACACTCCGGATAAAACAGCCCCAGCCTATTCAGCCTCTGTCTATAGCTCAAATCCTCCAAGCCTGGCAACATCCTTGTAAATTTTTTCTGAACCCTTTCAAGTTTCACAACATCCTTCCGATAGGAAGGAGACAAGAATTGCACACAATATTCTGAAAGTGGCCTAGCTAATGTCCTGTACAGGTGCAACATGACCTCCCAACCCCAATACCCAATGCATTGACCAGTACAAGCAAGCATACCAAATTCCTTCTTCACTATCCTGTCTACCTCTGACTCCACTTTCAAGGAACTATGAACCTGCACTCCTCTGCCTCTGGCCTATCTGATCAAGGTCCCATTGTACTCTGAGGTGATTAACCTTCGCTATGCACTACATCTCCAATTTTGGTGTCACCTCCACTCGTGGATCAATAATGCACTGATTAGACATCTCAGTGGTCTACGTAAAGATCTATCACTTCGTCAGAATTGGAGAATTTGGAATTGATGTCTTTAGGGCTTCCCTGATGTGTATGTTGGTCAGGATTAATCACCCAAGCTGCTGTATAATAGAAAATCACTTAGCACAGTGTCATCTTAAGAGTCAACATTTGTTTTCATTTATTCACGGGATTAGGGTGTTGCTGGTTAGGCCAGCATTCATTACTCATCCTTAGTCCAGAGGTAATGCCTTCAGGTGAAGGGGATCAAAATACACATCTCAATAGTTCCTCATGATTATAGTAGTTGTCTGGTAACTGGAATTAATGTGGTTAAAACTATCATGCTTAATTTGTGAGATAGGAGTCAAATAACCTGACTGCTTGTGGCTTAATACTACAGTTCTTGTTAGATCTGCTAACTCTTCCCAGCCTGAATTATTTCCCCCCACCATCTCCAAAGTCCTAACACTCATGGTTCAAACACCTAAAGTGAGTCACCATTTTAACAGTTTGATTTTTTTCTTCAAAAGACGTGGAGTTGGTGATATCCGTTCTTGAGTTGAAGAATGCACAGTAAGTATGTGTATCATCTCTCTGTGCCACAGCACCAGACACTGCTCTGATCTTCCATCTGGCAGAGCCACCATTGGCACAGCACCTCTTTGGCCTAACTTTATTAGTCACCTGTGGGTCTTTTGAGCAAGTTCTCTGGGAGTTTCATGGCTGTCTGCCTTTACTGGTATTGGGGATAACTAACAGTGTCAATATTACTATGGCCAAGTCCACTTCACACCTGGCACAATAAAAATTCAAAGCACCTTTTACTGCACCCCTTGGTTTTATTCCAATTCAAAACAGTTCACTCCTCTTTAGAGAATGTTTTCTACTTCTGTACTATCCCTAAAGAATTTAAATGATGTCTAAATAAGTACATTTAACAAATAACAGACTTAGATCTATATAGTAACTTCCATAACAACATGCCTTATATGTACTAAATGACTGTTGAAGATCATTAGTAATGTGATGCAGGAAGTGTGAAAGACACAGCATTAAAAGAATGTGCTAGTGGAGTGACTTGAATTAAAGAGTGGATGGAAATCTGTGAGGAACATAAACCTGTTAGGCTGAGTCGACATTCTGTGTAATTCACTGTTACTGACATGTTCATTCACAGATTACAGAGAGATTGGGAAAATGCCATCCCTATGCAACTGGACAATCTTGAAATTGGCATTGGGCTTTTAAATACAAGAGATTATCAGGTTGAATCTCCTTTGCAGTTCTCCCACTCCATTGAATTTAATTCTCTTCAGAAATGAGGGAAAATTTCTATCAAATCTGTGGTGAAGTTACCTTGACAAAGTTTGGAAGTATATGCAGAAGAAATTCACCCCTCTTAACATTGACTGAAATCAATGCCACCTCTAGTCTAGAAGAGCATAATACTGACATGTAGTGTTAATTTAGCTTGGCAAGAGAGGTTTGTCCCCAAGAATGGGGAAAAGGATTAGCTAGCGGCTCTAATACTGTTGATGTCATTTTCTCCTTTTCAGGATTTGAACATGCGATTTTGGTGATTTTCAAAACCACTTCAGCGACAGAGCCATCAGAGAAAGACATTTTAACTTGTGGAGCCATAGCTACAGCTGCTGCCTTGATCTATGTTGCTCTTGCTGTTTCCTTGGACCACACAGCATGCCTTGTTTCGTATATTTTCCCATAATAAAATTTTCACTTAATTATTTGGTTGTTTTTAAAACGTGAAGACAACAGGAAAGAGAATTCAACTGTGCCTTGTTCTATGCCAAGACAGTGCCCATCACTAGAGCGACAGCAGGTGTGCCCTTACACAGGTAACAGGAGCCAAGTAGGAATTTCACCTCATTAAGCACAGACTATTGAGAATGGCACTCTAGGAGTCAGTTGCTGTTTGACTCTGTTCACAGGATACCTGCTGCTGTGTTGTTTTGATAATTTAAAATGAAGGTGACCATACTTGTTAATTAAAATGAGTCAAAAGATTCAGTTGCAACCCAAAGTTACATTTTAGATTAGATTAGATTAGATTACTTACAGTGTGGAAACAGGCCCTTCGGCCCAACAAGTCCACACCGCCCCGCCGAAGCGCAACCCACCCATGCCCCTACATTTATCCCTTACCTAACACTACGGGCAATTTAGCATGGCCAGTTCACCTGACCTGCACATCTTTGGATGGTGGGAGGAAACCGGAGCACCCGGAGGAAACCCACGCAGACACTGGGAGAACGTGCAAACTCCATGCAGGCAGTCGCCTGAGGCGGGAATTGAACCCGGGTCTCAGGCGCTGCGAGACAGCAGTGAGGTTGGCACAATGGCAAACCACCATCTTCAAAAACTCTTTTCTGTGGTTCAAATTAAAGTATTCGTTCTGCAATGGCAGAGCCTAGAATGGATAGATTTCACAATGGGCATCCTAGCTGATTCTAGTCCTTTACTCACCTAATTTCACAGGAAACAGATTTTAAAAATGGGTAAAAGAAACATCTGCCCACTTTGATTCACTCACTCAATGACCTTAAAGCCTTCCACCAGGTTGGTGTGTACGTTGTCATAGTTTCATACAGCACAGTAACAGACCCTTCATTCCAACCAATCCAGGTCGAACATAATCCCAAACTAAACTAGTCCTACCTGCCTGCTCCCTGGCCAGTATCCCTCCAAGAAACTTGATGTAGTAAGAGGTAATGGTACTCATGCCATGATGCAGTTGGCAATTTAATGTTTCACTGGTGCAGATGTCTCGTGGAACTGTGGTGAAATTTAATCAACTTTTCCTCATATTTCTAAAAATGCTCAAGTTTACAGATTTCTGACCCTTGTACCTCTAACATTGCTCCACTGCTGAAATTTTGATGTCTTCTGCACTCCTTGCTGCCCTAACCTAAATTTAACCATTATTTCATATGCAGTATATCTCTCAATGGTTTTGTACTGCAGGAACATTCAGTGAGCTGCAACTGTGGATGTAGAGACAAAACGCTTGGGAACTTTGGTCAGTTATGTTGTTTTGTGACAAATGCAAATGAGATGACAGCATTGCAGAGAATATGCAGAGCTTGATGCTGTTAGTTACAAGACAATAAACAGTCACTTAATCAAGAAAGTGTTGGTTGTTTAGCTGCCAAACGCTTTGCTAATAATACAGGACCTTGGGATGAGAAAAAGTTCATCTGTGTTGTATCTTTCACGTCTTGGAATATCCCAAAATGCTTTTATAGTCAATGAAGTACTTTTGAAGTGTTGTCATTGTTTAGTGTAGGAGGTGGTGCAGCAAGTTTGTATGCACCCTCAGCAACAAGATAATGATTTCACTTCTTTTTCAATCAAGGTTGGGGGAGCAGGGGAGGTGAAATATTATTCAGCTGGGTACTGGAGAGAATGTCCATGCTTTTCATTGGTGACCCAAGATCTTTTATATCTGCCTGCCCTGTCAGGTAGGAGCTTTGTTTAATATCTTATTTGAAAGATGACACCTCCAACAATGACTGTTTGCAGCTCCACATGTATCATCTTGGAGTATCCTTGATAGAGCTCAAACTTCACAGCAATGTGTCCCAATATAACAAGACACTTGCTCTTGAAGACCAGTGTTTCCAATGGCTGAAGGGTCAATGAGTAAGGTCACAATATTAAGGTTGACAAATTAATCAGATATGGTATAAGGAAAAATCTTTAGGTTAGGATTTGGAATGGTGGTTGATGCAGATTGGCTATTTGCCCTCAAATAGGAAATAGATAAGTACTTGAAGGGGGAACAAACATGACAGGGATATGGGAATGTAAAGGGGAATGGGACTAACTAGATTGTTCTCCAAAATAGCCAGCATTGATTTGATGGGCTAAATGGTCTCCATCAGTGTTTTCTGATGTTGATGATGATGGTGGGATGTCATTTAAATGTATGACACTAGGTGGTAGCCTAACATAGAATTTGCCATGTGACACATTCAGTTAAAGCTGTAATTGTGTAAATATCCATTGTTGGATTATATGTCTGAGAGAAACTATTGACACAGGCACATTCCCCATCTCAATAAAAGTTCAAAGTGAAATATTGAATAAAATTATGTGCACAGTAATGTTTTTACTGAATCCCTGCACTTACACACACACACACACACACTCTCACTACTGCTGTGTAGCAGCAGTTGGTTGGAGGGGAGGGGGTATAAAATGTTTTTAGACATATATCCAGGAGATTTACAGGGGACTAACTCAGCCTGTAGCCAGCCAACTCAATGTTCTGGAAAGAAAGCTCCAAGACACAGAGCCAAATTGCGAATTCCCCGGGCAAAATAATTGCCTCCTACACATTTACGGACTTCCAACTTCCCTCGTGTTCCTGTAATACTTTGCATGATCATGTCAGTTTCAAAAATCCATTTTTGTATTAACTGCAGGAAAATAATGAGTTCCAGCCATTCTGTTAATAATAGAACTCTGCCATGTGCAGTGAAACAACTGCAAGAATAGAGGATGGGTTAATAGTAAGGAAGCAGAGGTTGAGAAGAATGGGGTATTTTCAGGCTATGAAGAGTGGACTGCCACCAGATTTGAGGCCTTGGTTATTTTCTAATCTATTTACATGTCTTCAACAGAGACTAAGTTGTCGGCCAATCCAAACTAGTTGAGAATGTAAGCTGTGAGGAGGAAACAGAAAATATGCCTTCGAAGCAACACAGTAAAGATTCACAAGATTGTTCTCTGGGATAAAAGAGTTTACCTGTGATGAGAGGCTGAGTAAATTAGCCCCACATTTTCTGGAGTTTTGAGAATGAGAGGTGGGATTTATTGAAGCGTGCAAGTTTACAAAGAGATTTGAGGGGGCAACTCTCAAGATTAGACAAAGCCTGAAGCAAGGAGACATAACTGAAGGGTTATGAATATCTATAATGCTGTACTCCAGAGAGTTATGGAAGCTTTGCTATTGAACACACTTATGGCTGAAATAGGTGGACTTTTAGTTGTTCGTAGATGAGAGATATAGGGAGTGGGTAGGAACTGGAACTGAGGTAGATCAGTCGTACTTGCATTGAGTGGCAGAGCAGTTTTGAGTAGCCTTCTAGTCTACTTTTGTTTTCTATAAGAGGAGTAATATTCTTACATTTCTCTTTTGCTGTACCCCTTTAAATGGTGTGTATTGGCCATTAGTTATATTGTTTCTCACAAGAGGAAGCATTCTCTCCATCAAAGTTATCCATAATTTCACAAGTCTCTAATAGGTCACCCAGTAATCTCTTTTAAGAAAGAAGAGGCCCAGTTTGCCAGTTCCTTTGGTGATGTATATACCCACATGTTTCTGACGTCATCCTGGTAAATCTCTGCACATGTCAGTGATTCTCTTATATTGTTTCAATTAAGTAGTGGCCAGAATTGAAGATACTTTTCCAAGTGTAGTCTAACCAAGATTTGATATAGATTTAGCATAATTACCCTATTTTCCAATTCTATGCCTCCTGATTAAAGCATTGTGTTTTTTATAAGACCTTACTAATTTTTGGTGCAACCTTTAGTGATTTGTACTCATAAGATCCTTTTGTTCCTCTGACCTCAGCAACGTTCCAAGCGTTAAGTGGCCTTATTCTTCCTACCAAAACAAACTACTCTTTTTCTCTTTTGAACTTAGTTTGCTAATTACATGGTCATAGAGTCATAAAATCCTACAGCCCAAACTAGTCCATGCCGACCAAAATGTCCATCCACTCTAACCTAATTTCCCTGCACTTCTAATCCTTTCTTATCCAGTTAAAAATCACACAACACCAGGTTATAGCCAACTATCACCTGATGAAGGAGCGATGCTCCGAAAGCTAGTGTGCTTCCAATTAAACCTGTTGGACTATAACCTGGTGTTGTGTGATTTTTAACTTTGTACACCCCAGTCCAACACCGGCATCTCCAAATCTTTCTTATCCAGGTATTTGTCCAAATGCCTTTTAAATGTTGTTAATGTACCCGCCTCAACCACTTCTGCAGGCAGCTCATTCCATATGCATACCACCCACTGTGTAAAAAAGTTGCCTCCCAGGTTCACTTTTAGTCTTTCCTCTCTAACATTAAACTAATGCCCTCTAGTCCTCAATTCCCCAACCCTGGGAAAAAGACTGAGTACATTCACCCTATCCTTGCCTCTCATGATCTTGAACATCTCTGTAATGTTCCACCTCCGTCATCTATGCTCTAAAGAAAATAAGTCCTAGCTTGTCCAGCATCTTCCTATAACTCAGACCATTGAGTCCATGCAACATCATTCTGTAAACTTATTAATATTCTCCTGCAAACTTTGCAGCCTTCCTCTATTCACCCAAATTGGTGTCATTTGCAAATTTAGAAATTTTGTTTCTAGAAGGGGAATTATCATTAGTGGTGACCCTCACACTAATATTTAGAGAGCTCATCTTTCCTGAATGCCTTGTTTTCAGGAATAGTTAGTGACCACTGCTACCCTTTAGCCAGGTGACCAATATTGCTGCATCATATCTTCCTTCTGTATTTCTCTCTGAACCTGACTGCCCATAATCCTCTTGACACATACCCACACACACACACCAAACCTCTATCATGGACCCTGAGACCACCCCTGCTGGAACACGGATCAAACCCTGAACTGTTGGCACCTACCTGACCCATTCTGATCACCCAGACAAGTGAACCAACCATTCTCAGCCTCCCTGGAGTCTGGATTACCATGGCAAATACACTTCACATGTTCACTGCAGCCTGTGGATAGTAATGGCAGAGGCTCCAATTAATCTCCATCACATCATCAACAGAAATCTCACTCTTACCACCTGCTGTTGATAAAATTTATGAATTGAAACTCCACCTGGTTGCATTGTGAATGCATCTTTCTTGGCCATGTAGTCCTGGTGTGGGACCTGAACCAGGAATGTCAGGCTCAGAGGTAGGGTCAATACCCACTGTGACACAAGACCTCTATTATTAATTCAACCAATGTAGCATCTCTTGTCAGGCCAGCATTTATTGCCTGTCCCCAGTCTCCAGTGGTGGGCTGCCTTTTGAACTGTTGCAGCCCATGTGCTGTGGGTTGATGCAAAATGCCATTAGGAAGGGAGTTCCAGCGTGTTGACCCAGCAACAATGAAGGATTGGTGTATATTTCCAAGTCAGGATGCTGAGTAGCTTGGCGTGGAACTTGTGAGCGGTGGTGTTCCTACATATCATGCTGCTCTTGTCCTTGTAGATGTTTTAGCTCTTTTTGTCCATGTTTGTCCAAGACTGTTGTAAAGTCAGCAGCTGAGTGGCCTTTGTGGAATCTGAACTGTGAGCAGGATACTCTATCGCAAGGGCTGCTTTCTAGACCAGTTGACAACCCCATCCATTACTTTACTGATGATCGAGTAGACTGGTGCGACCAAAATTTGTTGAAGAGGATTTCTTTTGTATTCATTAATGGGAAGAGGGTGTCACTGGTTAGGCCAGCATTTATTGCTCATCCATTACTGCCCAGCAGACTCTGTCAATCACATTGCTATGGGTCTGAAATAGGCCAGATCAGGTAAGGATGGCAGTTTCCTTCCCTAATGGATATTAGTGACCCATATGGGATTTTTCCAACAATCAACAATGAATTCATGGTCACGGACTCTTAATTCCAGATTTTTACAGAATTCAAATTCCATCATCTGCTGTGGTAGAATTCCTACCCAAATTCCCAGAACAATACCTGTCTCTGGATTAACAGTTGAGTAATAATACCACCATGCCATCACCTCCCCTTTAGCCATGCGTTTTGTCTATAGGACATACCTGGGCAAATTTACACATTGTTGAGTAGGTGTCAGTGTTGTAATTGCAATGGAACGGCTTGGCTAGGGCTGTGGCAAGTTCGGGAGGAAAATCTTATGTACCATTGCCAGAATGTTGTCAGTGCCCATACACTTTTGTTATGATCCAAGCTAAACAAATCAGATCCCAGACTGCAATCTAGTTTCATGAATCGTACTTTGTTTAGTTTTAAGTGAGGTGGTCTCTTGCAGAAACACAAATGTATAATGCTGCCAGTTTGGATTTTTCAATAAAATAGAGATTTATTATGTAAAAGAAATTAAGATAAAATAGAATAAACCAAGTTCTTTACATACAACACAAATGCATTTTTTTCTAAACACATGGTAGAAATATAATCCCATTAGTTCGAAAAGCCCCCTTTTATTGTACTCACACCAGAGAGAATTTCCTTCTCCATTACCTCCAAAGGACTTAATTTAACTGAGTTTTGACAATCTGACAACCTCTTTCCGGAGCCTTCATACATTTCAGCTTAAATTTTCTTCGCTTCAAAGAAGCCTTTCGAGATTTTATAAGCCCTTTGAGATTTTATAAACCCTTCTTATGTGGATCGTTTACTAAACCCCTTACACTGAAGTAACCTGTTTTTAGTGATTTTAATGAGAGTCGGGGGGTAGACGTGAGTGCAGTTGCCATCATTAAGCAGAAAGTGCTGGGGAAATTTGAATGGTCTGAAGGTGGATAGGTCATCCAGACGAGATGAACTACACCCCTGAGTTCTGAAGGAGATAGCTAAGGACATTGTAAAGGTGGTGATCTTTCAGAAATCATTGGAATCAGGGAGGGTGCCAGAGGACTGGAAAATGGCTAGAGAGGAGGGAGGCAGAAAGCAGGAAACTATAGGCCAATTAGCCTGACCTCTGTCTTGATAGGATTTTAGAGTCCATTATTCAGAATGAGATTACGGAGTACTTTGAAAAATAGGGTTGAGTCAGCACAGCTTCATGAAAGGAGATCATGCCTGACAAATCTGTTAGACTTCTTTGAGGAAGTAACAAGCAAGTTAGACAAAGGTGAGCCAGTAGATGCGGTCTATTTGAATTTACAAGATACAGCACAAGGGATTGCTAAATAAGATAAAAGCATAGTGTTAGGGCAAGGTACTGGCATTGGAGAGGATTGGCTGACTGGCAGAAGGCAGAGAGTGGGGACAAAGAAGGTGGCAGTGACTAATCGAGTTCTACAGGGGTCAGTGTTGGGATCTCAATTATTAATGTTTTACATTAAAGATCTGGATTAAGGAACTGAGGACATTGTTGCTAAGTTTACAGATGACACGAAGATTGACGGAGGGACAGCTAGTGAACGAAGAGGTAGGGAGGCTGCAGAAGGATTTGGATAGGTTAGGACAGTGGGCAAAGAAGTGGTAGATGGAATACAGTGTGGGAAAGTGTGAGGTTATGCATTTTGGTAGGAAGAATATAGGCTTAGACTATTTTCTAAATGGGAAAGGTTTCAGAAATCTGAAGCACAAAGGGACTTGTTCCTAGTTCAGAATTCTCAGATCAACATGCTGATTTAGTTGGCGGTTAGGAAGGCAAACGTAATGTCAGCATTCCATTTCAAGGGAGCTAGACTACAAGAACAGGGATGTATTGTTGAAGCTGTATAAGGCTCTAGTCAGACCACATTTGGAATGTTGTGAGCTGTTTCAGGCCTGTATCTAAGGAAGGATGTGCTGGCCTTGGACGGGGTCCAAAGGAGGTTTACAGGAATGATTCCGGGGATAAAGGGCCTGGCATTTGAGGAACGGCAGAGGATCTGGGTCTGTAATTGATAGACTTTAGAAGGGGATCTGATTGAAACTTAAGGAATACTGAGAGGTCTGGATAGAGTGGATATGGGGAAGGTGTTTTCATTAGGACCTAATGACTAGGACCTGACGGCACAGCCTCAGAGTGAAAGGATGAACTTTTAGAACTGAGATGAGGAAGTATTTCTTCAGCTGGAGGGTGGCTAATCTGTAGATTGCCATAGAAGGCTGTGGAGGCCAAGTCATTGGATGTATTGAAGACAGAGATAGATAGATTCTTGATTAATAAGGGAAACAAGGGTTACAGGATGAAGGCAGAAGAATGGGGTTGAGAAACATATCAGCTATGATCAAACAGGGGAGCAGGTTTGATGGGCCGAATGGTCTAATTCTGTTCCTATATCTTATGGTCTTAAGCTATCTTCTCCTCTTCACAGGAAAAACTACTTTATATATTCAGTTTCAGTCAAGAGCCCAGCAGAACCTATCTGGTTCATTAATGTCCTTTTAGGGAGGGAAACTGCCATCATTACCTGGTCTGGCCTACATGTGACTCCAGACCCACAGCAATGTGGCTGACTCTTAACTGGCCACTGGGAAATTTGGGATGGGCAACAAATACTGGCCTAGCCAGGAAGGCCCTCATTCAAAAGCCCTTCACAAACGTCGATTTTGCTGCTCCTCGGATGCTGCCTGAACAGCTGTGCTCTTCCAGCACCACTAATCCAGAATCTGGTTTCCAGCATCTGCAGTCATTGTTTTTACCTACCTGAAATTGTAAAGCTTCAAGCTAAGCCCAAATGAAATTCCAGACTCTTCCATCTGAAAGCATAGTGCACGACACTTGTAAACTCTCCAAAAGTAAACAAAAAGCCATTAACTTCCAAACTACCTCTCAAGACTTTTTTTTACAAAACAAATCACCAGGTCCACAGAAATACTTGCAAATTAAACCCTGTCAGACACACAGAAACCCCAAAACATTCTGGAAAATACAGCGGGTCAAGGAGCATCCATGGAGAGAGCAAGCAAACATTTCGGGTCTAGATGACTCTTCATCAGAATCACCTGGACTTGAAATATTATCTTGCTCTCTCTCCATTGATGCTGCCTGACCCGCTGTGATCTCCAGCATTTGTTTTTAGTACAGGCTCCAGCATCTGCAGTAATTTGCTCCTATTGAGAAACCCATATGCCCCTAGTTCAAATCTCAAATCAAAATCAAATCTCAAAAATTATGATATCAAAATATCTATATAACTCACACACCTTACAATTCACTTCGCAGTATCCAGTGTCTTTAGCCTTTTCTTTAAATGACATGGAGTCAATCAAATTGGTTGCAATCTGGTAGCTCAGATCATTGGGATCTCAGAGGGAGACCAAGATGGATCATCCAACCATCATCTCTGGCTGAAGCTGGTTTCAAATGCTTCTGCCTTGTCTTTTGCACTAATGTGCTGAGTTCTCCCAGCTTGAGGATGGGATATTTGTGGAGCTTATGAGCTGTTCAATCATCCATCACCATTCACAAGTGAATGTGCCAGAACTGCAAAGCTTCTATCGGAAACAAAAATAGAAATTGCTGGAAAACCTCAGCAGGTCTGGCAGCATGTGTGGAGAGAAATCAGAGTTAACGTTTTTGGACCAGTGATCCTTCTTCAGAATGATTCCTGATTTCCAGCACCCGCAGTTCTTTCGGCTTTTTAGCTTGTATTTGATCCTTTGGTTGAGAGATTACTTAATCCTAACTATTACTGTTACTGCTGTTTGTCATGGAAGTCGGCCTGTTTTGTAGCTTATAGGTTGATATCTCATTTATCTGGCTACAGTATTATTTAATCTAGTTTTCGCCCAATACTTGATGCACTTTGCTCTTCCTTCTAATATGACAGTCTTGCTCCCATTCATCTACCAAACAGGTTTAACCCCTTCCCAACAGCTCTCGCCAACTACCCAATATCTACAATTGTCACCTTTCTGTTTAGTGGTGAGCCATCTGGCCCCTCCCCTCCCACAGCTACACCAAATGTCCAAGGGTTCTAAAACCCACCATTTCTGGTTTCAGTTTTTTTTGTAATTTTGCTGCATATAAATTGGCTGCAAAATGGCCTTTTTTTTGGTAAATCATTGACAAGAAGCTCTTTGGGATGCACGGGCTGCTATATAAATATATTATGTTTTGGAATGAGCATCTCAGTATGGAACGGAAAGCCATTTGTCTCATTTTACCCCTTTGGCAGATGTGGGTACTGCAGAGGCTGGAGATTAGAGTCAAGATCAGAGTGGTGCTGGAAAAGCACAGCAGGTCAGGCAGCATCCGAGGAACAGGAAAATCGATGTTTTGGGCATTTCTGATGAAGGGCTTTTGTCTGAAACGTTGATTTTCCTGCTCCTCGGATGCTGCCTGACCTGCTGTGCTTTTCCAGCACCACTCTAATCTTGACTCATCTTTCCCTCTTGTCCGTTGTTGCCCCCTTCACTGTCTCACAGACAGACACACGCACACACACAGACACACCCCGCCTGTATTGACTGTTATGTGTAGAGTTTGACAATGGATTATATGGTTAAATCTGACTGATTAGAAACAGTTGAATGAATAGTTTGAGGTAAGCAGTTTATCTCCCAGGACAGAAATGATACAAAGGCAGTAGAAAGGTCTGGTCTTTGTGCTGACACACTTGTGATCAGTTGGACAATTGCAGGAGATTAGCTTTCTACTGGGCGGACAAAAGCCAGTGGACCTCCCCCTTCTGCACACTGTCACACCATGTTGTAGTTTTGAATCATAGAAACCCTACAGTTTGGAAGCAGGTAATCTGGCCCATCATGTCCACACCGACCCTCCAAAAAGCATCCCACCCAGACCTACTCTGTTACCATATCTCTGTAACCCTGCATTTCCCATGGCCAATCTACCTAACCTGCAAATCTTTGAATTGTGGGAGGAAACTGGAAAACCCAGAACATCAACTAGCCACGAAACGACACGACCAGCTATCCTTAGTAGCCCACACACGCAGATGACAAGCAACATGAATTCGACTGGTACAACACTACCATTATAGGGCAAGCCAAACAAAGAACAGCCAGGGAATTCCTAGAAGCATGGCATTCATCCACAAACTCCATCAACAAACACATCGACCTGGACCCAATATACCGGCCACTACAGCGGACAGCTGAAACTGACAACCGGAAGCGGCAGGGACAGGCCACTATAAATGCCGGAGGAACCACCACAGAAGCGCTTCACAGGAGGCTCCCAAGCACTGAGGATGTCACCTAGACAGGGGACGAAACGTTTGCAACAAAAATTTCCAGCTCGGCGAACAGAACCACAACAAGGAACCCATGCAGACACAGGGAAAATGTGCAAACTGCACACAGTCACTTGAGGCTAGAATCAAACCCGGGTCCCTAATGCTTAAGGCAGCATTGCTAACCATTGAGCCATTGTTCCGCCCTTTTGGTTAATATTTGATACATTGTCAATGTTAGCTCCAGCATCTCTGTCAACAACCACTGGCTCATGTCCCTCGTTGTTAAACCTGTTCCAGTCAAATATTTGGAGCTTTCCCAATGCAAACGACCACAATAGTGTTGATGGGTTCAGTTTCTGATCTTCTGATCTCATTCCCTGAGGCAAATGATGGTGTGTTCAAGTCCCACTGCACAAATTCAGGTACAAAATCAAGATTGATACTTCAGTAGAGTCCTGAAGGAGTGCTGCACTCCCACACTGCTAACTTTAGATCAGAGATTAAAGCAATGCCCTCTTGGTGAACAGAAAGATCACATGGCATTATTTGGAAAAAAGCAGTCCACAAATCCCTGGGTGTCACAACCAATATTTATCAAACAACATCATAAATGTAGATTTTTGTAGTATGCCACTTGTGGGACCTTGCAATGCACCAACTAGTGTCTGTGTTTGCCATCATACCAACAGTGACTACAGAATGTGTACACCAGTTTTGAACAGAGGAACCTAGGAGCAGGAGTAGACCTTTTGAGCTTTCCAGTCTGCTCCACTGTTCAAGAAGGTCATAGCTGATTTAGCTGTTGCCACACCTCCAATTTCCTACTCACTCCCCATAACCCTAGCCTCGCCTGTCCATCAAACCTCTATCTAACTCAGCCTTGAATACGTTTAAAGACCCAGCCACCACTGCCTCCTGGGAAAGAGGATTCCACACTTGATGCCCCTCTGACACAGAAAACAAATTCTCCTTAATGCCATCTTAAATGGGGAACCACATATTCTGAAACTATCTTCCCTCGTTTTAATCTCCAGTCCACCATGATCTCATGTTCCATTAAGATCATCTCTCATTCTTCGAAACTCCAATAGGTAAAAGACTCACCTGTTCAACCTTATTTCAAAAGATAAGCGGTTTATCCCGGGAATGAGACAAATAAATCTTCTCAGAGCTGCTTCTAAGACAATTACATCATTTTTTCAGATACTGTGCCCAGTATTCAGACTGGTTTCACAAAGGCCCTGGCAGCAATAGTAAAACGTACCCGTATTTACATATAATTTCCCTTGCAATTAAAGCAAAATTTTATTTGCCACTTATTGTTCTAACTTTGTGATTGACATACTAGGATACCAGAAGCTGCTGTACCACTGAGTTCTGCAATCTCTCTTCACATAAAAAATACACTGTTCCCCTTTCCTTTACTTTCAGTCCAAATGGATAAGTTCACATTTATTCATGTTAGACTCCATCCATCACAATTTTCTTTGCCCACTTGCCTAACCTATCCATATCCTTTTGCGGATTTCCACATTCCTGATGACAGCTGACTTTCTGACCTATTTCATCATTTATCCACCTCACTGATAATGATTAGAAATCATTGTGCCACTCAAATATTTGGCACTTGACAGCTTGAAAAGACCCATTTATCCTTTCTCTCAGTTTTCTGTTAGTGAGACGATCCCTTACCCAATGTTAATATATTCCATTCTACACTGACTTGTGCAATAACCTTTGATGTGTGTCTTGCAACCAGGAAAAACTGAGTGCAAATTCAAATTCCTGTTTCCCTGATCAAATCCAAGAGCTCTGCTGTTTGACTCCTCCCATTCGTGGAAGCTGCTGATCTGCCCTGAGTTCACTGGGAAAGTGTAATCACAGTTGGCACTGCCAGAGAGAGAGAGAGACCAGCACTGTCAGAGCTAGGGAGAGAGAGAGAGGCCAGCAATGTCAGGGAGAGGCTGCACTGTCAGCTGTTTCATATGAGTATATGAGTACAGGCAATCTGCTCATCCCAATCACCTCACCTCAGCGCAATGCCTCTTTCGGGAATAAATGAGGTGGTGTGTAGCACTGATGGACTGGAACTGCACCCAGTTGAATTCTCTGCTGCTGACAAAGCCAGCACCAGGCTCTCTGTCTCTCTTCATGTCATGCCAGAATATGAAGTACACAGTTATATCACATTATCAGATAAGAATGGCACAGATGGAATCATGTGCCATTTTCTGATACAGCTTTCACATGCTGTGCCCTTGTGTAATATAACTCTGAGGCTGGGGCAGTTTGGAAGAGCAGCAAGTCAATTAGTTAAGCAGGCAAGGGCAAGGCAGATAATGAGGTAGGCATGATAAATCAAACTGTATTTATTTCAATGCAGTGGGCGGCACGGTGGCACAGTGGTTAGCACTGCTGCCTCACAGCACCAGAGACCCGGGTTCAATTCCCACCTCAGGCGACTGACTGTGTGGAGTTTGTACATTCTCCCCGTGTCTGCGTGGGTTTCCTCCGGGTGCTCCGGTTTCCTCCTACAGTCCAAAGATGTGCAGGTCAGGTGAATTGGCCATGCTAAATTGCCCGTAGTGTTAGGTAAGGGGTAAATGTAGGAGTATGGGTGGGTTGCGCTTCGGCGGGTCGGTGTGGACTTGTTGGGCCAAAGGGCCTGTTTCCACACTGTAATGTAATCTAATCTAAGAGGCCTGATAGGTAAGGCAGATGAACTCAGGGCATGATTGAGAACAGACAGGATTGATGGAGGGAAAATGTTTCCATTGGTAGGAGAGACTAGGACCTGATGGCATAACCTCGGAGTAAAGGGAAGACCATTTAGAACGGAGATAAGGAGAAACTTCTTTAGGCAGAGAGTGGTAAATCTATGGAATTCATTGCCACAGAAGGCGGTGGAGGCCAGGTCATTGAGTATGTTTAAGACGGAGATAGATAGGTTCTTCATTGTAAAGGGGATCAAGAGTTACAGGGAGAAAATGGGAGAATCGGGTTGAGAAACGTATCAGCCATGATTGAATGGTGAGGTAGACTCAATGGGCTGAATGGCCTCATTTTTCCTCATATGTCTTATGGGGCTGGGATATCATAGCTATTACAGAGACACTGCTCAGCATTGGACAAGATGGCATTAATGTTCTGGGGTATAGATGTTCAGCACCATTTATGATTCCTGAGATATTGAAGCAGTCCATGTTCAAATGCAAAAAGATCTCATTAATATCCAGGCTTGGAGCTAACAAGGGCCAATGGGCTGAGAAGTGGCAGATGGAGCTTAATTCAGATAAATACGAGGTGCTGCATTTTGGGAAAGCGAATCTTAGCAGGACTTATACACTTAATGGTAAAGTCCTAGGGAGTGTTGCTGAACAAAGAGACCTTGGAGTGCAGGTTCATAGCTCCTTGAAAGTGGAGTTGCAGGTAGATAGGATAGTGAAGAAGGCGTTTGGTATGCTTTCCTTTATTGATCACAGTATTGAGTACAGGAGTTGGGAGGTCATGTTGCGGCTGTACAGGACATTGGTTAGGCCACTGTTGGAATATTGCGTGCAAATCTGGTCTCCTTCCTATCGGAAAGATGTTGTGAAACTTGAAAGGGTTCAGAAAAGATTTACAAGGATGTTGCCAGAGTTGGAGAATTTGAGCTATAGGGAGAGGCTGAACAGGCTGGGACTGTTTTCCCTGGAACGTCAGAGGGTGACTTTATAGAGGTTTATAAAATCATGAGGGGCATGGATAGAATAAATAGACAAAGTCTTTTCCCTCAGTTGTGGGAGTCCAGAACTAGAGGGCATAGGTTTAAGATGAGAGGGGAAAGATATAAAAGAGACCTAAGGGGCAACTTTTTCACGCAGAGGGTGGTACATGTATGGAATGAGCTGCCAGAGGAAATGGTGGAGGCTGGTACAATTGCAACATTTAAAAGGCATTTCGATGGATATATGAATAGGAAGGGTTTGGAGGGATATAGGCTGGTTGCTGGCAGTTGGGACTAGATTGGGTTGGGATAACTGGTCGGCATGGACTGGGTGGACCAAACAGTCTGTTTCCGTGCTGTACATCTGTATGACTCTAAGTGGTAAGTTACATTTGCATGATACAAATTCCAGGCTATGACCATCTGTCACATTGCTTGAGCTGGTCAGGTCATGAACACTTAGAGTCATAGAGAGGTACAGCATGGAAACAGACCCTTCGGTCCAACCCGTCCATGCTGACCAGATATCCCAATCCAATCTAGTCCCTCCTGCCAGCAACCGGCCCATATCCCTCCAAACCCTTCCTATTCGTATACCCATTCAAATGCCACTTAAATGTTTAAATTGTACCAGCCTCCACCACATCCTCTGGCAGCACATTCCATACACGTACCACCTTCTGCATGAAAAAGTTGCCCCTGAGATGTCTTTTATATCTTTCCCCTCTCACCCCAAACCTATGCCCTCTAGCTCTGGACTCCCTGACCCCAGGGAAAAGACTTTGCCTATTTATCCTATCCATGTCCCTCATATCCATGTCACCCCTCAGCCTCCGACGCTCCAGGGAAAACAGCCCCAGCCTGTTCAGCCTCTCCCTATAGCTCAAATCCTCCAACCCTGGCAACATCCTTGTAAATCTTTTCTGAACCGTTTCAAGTTTCACAACATCTTTCCGATAGGAAGGAGACCAGAATTGCACGCAATATTCCAACAGTGGCCTAACCAATGTCCTGTACTGCCGCAACATGACCTCCCAACTCCTGTACTCAATACTCTGACCAATAAAGGAAAGCATACCAAACGCCTTCTTCACTATCCTATCTACCTGCAACTTCACTTTCAAGGAGCTATGAACCTGCACTCCAAGGTCTCTTTGTTCAGCAACACTCCCTAGGACTTTACCATTAAGTGTATAAGTCCTGCTAAGATTCGCTTTCCCAAAATGCAGCACCTCACATTTATCTGTATTAAACTCCATCTGCCACCTCTCAGCCAATTGGCCAATCTGGTCCAGATCCTGTTGTAATCTGAGGTAACCCTCTTCACTGTCCACTACACCTCCAATTTTGGTGTCATCTGCAAACTTACTAACTGTACCTCTTATGCTCGCATCCAAATCATTTGTGTAAATGACAAAACGTAGAGGGCCCAGCACTGATCCTTGTGGCACTCCACTGGTCACAGGCCTCCAGTCTGAAAAACAACTCTCCACCACCACCCTCTCTCTTCTACCTTTGAGCCAGTTCTGTATCCAAATGACTAGTTCTCCCTGTATTCCATGAGATCTAACCTTGCTAATCAGTCTCCCATGGGGAACCTTGTCGAACGCCTTACTGAAGTCCATAGAGATCACATCTACTGCTCTGCCCTCATCAACCTTCTTTGTTACTTCTTCAAAAAGCTCAATCAAGTTTGTGAGACATGATTTCCCACCCTCAAAGCCATGTTGACTATCCCGAATCAGTCCTTGCCTTTCCAAATACATGTACATCCTGTCCCTCAGGACTCCCTCCAACAACTTGCTCACCACTGAGGTCAGGCTCACCGGTCTATAGTTCCCTGGCTTGTCTTTACTGCCCTTCTTAAACAGTGGCACCATGTTTGCCAACCTCCCGTCTTCTGGCACCTCACTTATGACTATCGATGGTACAAATATCTCAGCAAGGGGCCCAGCAATCACTTCTCTAGCTTCCCACAGAGTTCTCGGGTACACCTGATCAGGTCCTGGGGATTTATCCACCTTTAACCGTTTCAAGACAACCAGCACTTCCTCCTCTGTAATCTGGACATTTTGCAAGATGTCACCATCTACTTCCCTACAGTCTATATCTTCCATATACTTTTCCACAGTAAATACTGATGCAAAATATTCATTTAGTATCTCCCCCATTTTCTGAGGCTCCACACAAAGGCCGCCTTGCTGATCTTTGAAGGGCCCTATTCTCTTCCTAGTTACCCTTTTGTCCTTAATATATTTGTAAAAACCCTTTGGATTCTCCTTAATTCTATTTGCCAAAGCTGTCTCATGTCTCTGTTTTGCCCTCCTGATTTCCCTCTTAAGTATACTCCTACTTTCTTTATATTCTCCTAAGGATTCACTCGATCTATCCTCTCTATACCTCCTTTTTCTTAACCAAACCCTCAATTTCTTTAGTCATCCAGCATTCCCTATACCTACCAGCCTTTCCTTTCACCCTGACAGGAATATACTTTCTCTGGATTTTTGTTATCTCATTTCTGAAGGCTTCCCATTTTCCAGCCGTCCCTTTACCTGCAAACATCTGCCTCCAATCAGCTTTCGAAAGTTCTTGCCAAATCCGTCAAAATTGGCCTTTGTCCAATTTAGAACTTCATCTTTTAGATCTGGTCTATCCTTTTCCATCACTATTTTAAAACTAATAGAATTATGGTCGCTGGCCCCAAAATGGTCCCCCACTGACACCTCAGTCACCTGCCCTGCCTTATTTCCCACTTCCGGCACTGAATTGCCATTTTTCTGCCGGCCACAACTTAGGCCAGCTCCAAAGACACATTCTCTTTAGCGGTTACCTGTTCTACCTCCCATTCCTTGTAAGGTGTATCTTATTCTTTCTGGTCCAGCAGAAATGCAGAGTGTGACATTAAAGCGAGAGGCACAACCTTGACTCTTCTTCCTTCCATTGTTGTGAAAGTAATGCTTCAAATGTAATACACTCAATAACAGCTGTGAGATGAGCCTTTAGGTCATCGAGATTAAATCATGTCACCTTACTCTGGTTCATTCCCACTCACGAGGTGGCATTGCAAAACCATGAGGTAATGTGATACAGTGGCCAATTAGCATATCACTCTTCTGTGTTTGCTGCTCACTACAGCTCCTACTGTCTCTTTCTCCTCATCAATATCGGGACCCAAAACCACCAAAATATTTTGAAAAGTTCAATTCTTAAAACTCTGGAAATAAGAAGCTTGACTCTTTTTTATAATGGGACCTGGGCATCGCTGACAAAGTAAGCATTTATTGCCCATTCCCAAACAGATTTCTTAATGATAATTGACAGTGGTTACTTACTTATCATGACACTAGGTTTTTCATTTCAGGTTTTTATTAAATTCAAATTACAACATTTTCCATGATGGGATTCAATCCATGTTTTCAGACCATTAACCCAGGGTTCTGGATTACCAGTCCAGTGACATTACAATGATGCCACCACCTCCCACAAATGTCAGTTTCCATTGCAAACTGATAAGAATTTAGAAGGGGGGATATTTTCCAGTGGTTGGTGATACCACACCTGGAGTACTGCATGTAGTTTTGGTTTCCCTACCTAAGAGAGGATATACTTGACACAAAATGTGTGCAGCAAAGGCTCATTAGTCTGATACCAGAGACTAGGACAAAGTGAGAACTGCAGATGCTGGAGATTAGAGTCAAGAGTGTGGTGCTGGAAAAGCACAGCAGGTCAGGCAGCATCCGAGGAACAGGAGAATGAAGGGCTTATGCCCGAAACGTTGATTTTCCTGCTCGTCGGATGCTGTCTGACGTGCTGTGCTTTTCCAGCACCGCATTCTTGACTCCGATACCAGGGACTGTCACATGAGGAGACCCTGGTTCAACTGGGCTAGAATTCTAGGGTAAATTAGAGTTTGGACTAATCAGAGGGTATCTAATTGAAACATATACAATGTTAACAGGGCCATACAGATTAGAGCAGGAACAGTGCTTTCCATGGTTGGCAAACTTAGAACCAGGGGCTCACAGTCTCAGGGTGTGGAGTAAGATGTTTAGGACTGAAATGGGGAAATATTTTCTTCACTCAGAGTAGTGACAGTGAAACTGTTGGATTGTCATAAAAATCCAAATTGTTTACATATGTCCCTTAGTGAAGGAAGCCCATCATTATTTCCCAGGTTGGTCCTGATGTGACTCCAGATCCATACCATCCAGCCCACCTGAGGTAACTGAAAAACAATGACACTGAAGTTTCACCTGGAACAGCACAGAGTGGTTTAAGAAGGATCGCTTCTCGGGGTGACTTGGGGAAGGGCAGTAAATAATGGCGAGAGTGGGCACTGCAGATGCTGGAGATTACAGTCAAGATTAGAATAATGCTGGAAAAGCACAGCAGGTCAGGCAGCATCCGAGGAGCAGGAAAATCAAAGTTTTTTCATCAGGAAAGGCTTTTGCCCGAAACGTCAATTCTCCTGCTCCTCGGATGCTGCCTGACCTGCTGTGCTTTTCCAGCACCACTCTAATCTTGGCAGTAAATAATGGCCTAGTCAGCAGCACCTACATGCCATGAAAGAGTTTGGAAAATTAGCCCATACACTCTGTCATTTACATGGAGAGGGGCCAGGCAAGCAGGAGATAAGAAGTTTGGTCACACCCACCAGCATTGGCCAGTGAAAAAGAGGACAGTGGAATTATATTTTCAGGCTGAGCACACAGTGGTATGGATCTTCTTCCCCCAGTCCCCTGCTAAGCTCTGGGGCCAGCTGTATTCATGCACCGTCCCAGAGGATGATCCAGTCCAGGATTTCCCACCAACAGTTACGAAAGAAAAGTGTTCATTCTAAAAGCTGTTTCAAGCACAAGGAAGCTGAGCTGAGGCAAATCTGGTTCTGAAGGCTATAAATCCTAGGGTTTGATAATTGATACTTGCTCCTGTCTTTAAATAATGTAATTACCTTGTTTTCCGGGTGAACTGACTCACCCAGTGTACATGCCGCACTGTACTCACTGACGACCATTTAGTTCCAGTCACTAAACACCGGACAAGGGACGTTGAGTGAACATTACCATGATGTCACCACCTCCTGCAAATGTCGGTTTCCATTGCAAAATGATAAGAACCTTGATGGAGATTTGAATGAAATCAGTGAGCATTCTATTTGTTAAGGATAAACTGGGGAGCCTCTCTCTCTGTGGATTTTGACCCATAGGAAACCAGAAGAGAAAAACATTGTATTCAGGTAGTGGCCTTTCAAGGGCTCTTGTGGTGAAGTGGTAGTGTCCCTCCCTCTGAGCCAGGTGGTCTGGGTCCAAGTCCTACCCACTCATAACATCCCTGAACAGGCTGATTGGAAAATGTCTATCACACATCCCCGACCATTGGATGTCCCAGTGAAGTATTTGACCAGTATAGTCACTGGTGTCATTTTAGAAAAGTGGCAGCCAATTTACACCCAGGAAGGTCCCAGAAACAGCAGGATGATACTGGCTACGTGGAATGTATTTCTTTGTGATTTCATTCGAAAGGTATGTATCCGTCAGCATACTGGACCCTGGAGGGATAACCCCTTTCTTCTCTAAGAAACAACATGGGGCTGGTTAACACCCAACTGAGAAAGCAGACATGATCTATGTCTAAATGGCACCTCTTACACTTCCTGACAGCTGTGCTGAAGTGTTGGCCTGGATTATACCTTCAAGATTATACCTTGGGTGGCACAGTGGCTCAGTGGTTAGCACTTCTACCTCACAGCATTAGGGTCCCAGGTTCAATTCCAGCCTCGGGTGACTGTGTGGAGTTTGCATGTTCTCCCTGTCTCTGCACAAAGCTTCCTTGTGCTTAAAACAGCTTTTAGAATGAACGCTTTTCTTTTGTAACTGTTGGGGTTTCTTCCGGGTGCTCCGGTTTCCTCCCACAGTCCAAAGGTGTGCAGGTCAGGTGAATTGGTCATGCTAAATTGTCCATAGTGTTAGGTGCATTAGTCAGAGGGAAATGGGTCTGGGTGAGTTGCTATCCGGAGGGTTGGGCCGAAGCGCCTGTTTCCACACTGTAGGGAATCTAATCTTTATATAAAGACTCGAGCCTTTGACAAAACAAACCGCTGGCTCAATCTGGGTGAAGTTAGGGAGCCCTGGTAAGTAGTGGGAAGGGCAGTGAGGTTGACTGAGGCTGGAGGAACGATGGAGGTAAAGCTTGCTGGGGAAAGCAATGGCGGGAGGCGGGGGTGGGGGTAAGGGGGAAATGCATGGGCTGTGTCCCAGCAGGCCCAGGCCCAGGCCCAGGCCTCAGGTTTCCCCACCTTCTCCTACTCCAAAGGTCATCATTGTAAATGATGAAACACAGACGTTGTTGCGGACGTGGATGTCCAGAAGGAACAGCATTGCCTAAGGTTGTGAAAAGAGAACAAAGAGGCAACACGAGAGTAGTTGACAGATCAATAGGTTAAAATGAACCGAATGGGAAAATATAGCTGAGGCCTGCAACACCTCAAGTAGTGAGCTCGGAGACAGATCTCGATGAAGCAGCAATGTCATCGATGTTTTGAACTTTGTGTACTGGCAAGTTACCTACTCAATAGTTAAGCATAATGCCCGATCATTACAGAATCATGATGCTGGAAATAAATGTGCCAAACAGGAAATGTGAACTAGGTGCAAGACTAAAAGCCTGAATTAGTGGTCCAGACAGACAAACAAATCCAGTATTCAGTTTTTGGTGCAGCTTTTCCCACCAAGGTTCACAACCTAGCAGTGGCACGGTGGCTCAGTGGTTAGCACTGCTGCCTCACAGCACCAGGGACCTGGGTTCAATTCCAAACTCAGGCGACTGTCTGTGTGGATTTGCACATTCTGCGTGGGTTTCCTCCCACAGTCCAAAGAGGTGTGGGTTAGGTGGATTGCCTGTAGTGTTCAGGGATGTGTAAGTTAGGTGGATTAACCATGGGAAATGTGGGGTTACAGGAATGGGGTGGATCTGGGTGGGATGCTCTTTGGGAGGTTGGTACAGACTCAATGGGCCAAATGGCTTCTTGCTGCAATGCAGGGATTCTATGAATTTTGGCTAACACAGGCTGGTTTCTCACTCCTAATATCTGATCCTGTGGGCTGTGCTGTAAAACGATGTGTTGGATGGTGAGTTAGGACAGTACAGAGCTATACTGGGAGCTGAAAGGCACGTAGTCCCTCAAGAATGGCGTTTCTCCCAATCTTGTTCTGCTAGAATCTCCTGCGCTACAGATTACCTATGTCCCTGACTGGTTCCTGGGAGCATTCTCAGCAAACAGTGGAAACACCTCTCTCTCTATTTGCTTCATCTGGCAAGGGGGTGTTGAGGGTGGAGATGGAGAACAGGAATTTTGATTCCACCTCTTGGATGTACATGGGTTTCTGCAGACGGCTGATGGAAGGGTTAGCCACCCCAGTGATACTTAGTAACTAGGAAGACGCTCTTTGGTATTCATGTAGGATCTATTACACTGACCTAAGAGAATAGACAGTGCTACAGTCTAATGTCCCATTCAGAAGATGCACTTCCAACAATCCAGTGTTCCCCCTCAGTCTGGACTGTCAGCCTGGATTATCTGTGCAGGTCTTGCAAGTCGGAATCTATACTCTGACTGATGATGGGTGTATTGGTGAATTAGTGAAGATGTCCAGACCTTGTAGAGGACTAACTGCTGTACTTCAGCCTCTAGGACAGGAAGGAGGATAGGAGGATGGATGGCTTGACAAGGGGGAGATTGTGCACATAGGTCACTGGCTGCCTCCATTCACTCTCTCTGAGGCGTGCAATCCCTTTCAAATGCCATCCAATCTCACAACTACTGTGATTGGGCACACAGTAAAGACCAGACACAAATTCCCACAGAGAAGGTAATAGTTACTCAAGGCAACTCTATCTAATATGAAAGTTTCAAAGTTAACAGATGCATTTTGGTTGAAATAAGTGTCTCTTAAAAAGAACCCAACCCAGCTGTCATCTGTCTTGATCTTTTTTATCTCTGAAACCACACCCAGCCCTTGCCCAATTCTGACACTGATACGAACCCCTCACATTTGACAGAGCCTTTATCTCCGAAAAACATCTCAAGACACTTCACAAAGAAGGAATTGGAAACCTTCTCAGCTCTGTTTCGGCAGAGTCCTGGAAACACTGGGAAACTTTCCCTGGGCACAGGCCTTTGTGGAAATATGAGGGAGATGGCTCTGTGGCACAGTGGTTAGCACTGCTGCCTTACAGTGCCAAGGACCTGGGTTCGATCCTAACCTTGGGCAATTGTCAATGTGGAGTTTACACATTCTCCCCGTGTCTGCGTGGGTTTCCTCCAGGTGCTCTGGTTTCCTCTCACAATCCAAACGTGCAGATTAGGTGAATCGGCCATGCTAAATTGCCCATAGTTTTCAGGGATGTGTAGGCTAGGTGCATCATGCGGGGGAAATGTAGAGTAACGAGGTTAAGGGGAATGGGTCTGGCAGGGTTACTCTTTCGAGGGTCAGTGTGGACATGTAGGGCCTACTGGTCTGTTTCCACACTGTAGAGATTCTGTTCTATTCTTATGCTGGTGTAAAGCTAACGTCACCAGCCTAGTAACCGAGAGGCCAAGATAAATGGTCTGTGTGCATGGTTTCAAAACCCATCGCGGGAAACCTGTGGACCTGAAATTCAATGAATAATCTGGAATAGAAAGCTGGTCTTGGGAAGCGTGACTGTGAGGCTATCATTAATTGTTGCACAGACCAATCAGGTTCATCATAATGTCATACAGCACGGAAACAGACCCTTCATTTCGATTAGTCCATGTAACCTCAAACGAAACAAGTCCCACCACCCTGCTCTTGGCCCATATCCCCGCACAAATATTTCTTCATGTACTTATCTAAATATCTTTTAAACATTGTATCCCCATCCACCACTTCCACTGTAACAGTACCCCATCCACCACTTCCACTGTAACTGTGCCCCCACTGAAACTGTACCACGATCCACCACTTCCATTGTAACTGTACTCCCATCCATCGCTTCCAATGTAAATGAATGCCCATCCCACACTTCTACTGTCTCTATATCCCCATCCATCACTTTCACTGAAACTGTACCATGGTCCACCACTTCCATTATAACTGAACCCCCATACACCACTCCCACTGTAACTGTACACCCATCCATCACTTCCACAGTAACTGTACACCCATCCATCACTTCCACTGTAACTGTCATTGTACACCCATCCATCACTTCCACTGTAACTGTACGCAATTCCACCACTTCCATTGTAACTGTACCCCATCCACCACTTCCACTGTAACTGTACCCCCATCCACCACTTCCACTATAACTGTACCCCATCTATCACTTCCACTGAAACTGTACCATGATCCACCACTTCCATTGTAACTGTACTCCCATGCACCACATTCACTGTAGATGTACACCATCCATCACTTCCACTGTAACTGTACCCCCATCCATCGCTTCCATTGTAACTGTACCGCCATCCACCGCTTCCATTGTTACTGAATGCCCATCTCACACTTCCACTGGAACCACATCCATCACTTCCACTGAAACTGTACCAAAATCCCCCGCTTCCATTGTAACTGTACCCCCATCCATCACTTCCACTGAAACTGTACCACGACCCACCACTTCCATAGTAACTGTACCCCCATGCACCACTTTCACTGTAACTGTACCCCCATGCACCACTTTCACTGTAACTGTATCCCCATGCACCACTTCCACAGTAACTGTACGCCCATCCCACACTTCCACTATAACCGTACACCCATCCATCACTTCCACTGTAACTGTCATTGTACACCCATCCATCACTTCCACTGTAACTGTACACAATTCCACCACTTCCATTGTAACAGAATGCCCATCCCCCTCTTCCACTGTAACTGTACCCCCATCCACCACTTCCACTATAACTGTACCCCATCTATCACTTCCACTGAAACTGTACCATGATCCACCACTTCCATTGTAACTGTACCCCCATGAACCACATTCACTGTAGATGTACACCATCCATCGCTTCCATTGCAACGTACCGCCATCCACCACTTCCATTGTAACTGAATGCCCATCTCACATTTCCATTGGAACCACATCCATCACTTCCACTGAAACTGTACCAAAATCTCCCGCTTCCATTGTAACTGTACCCTCATCCATCGCTTCCATTGTAACTGAATGCCCATCCACATTTCCACTGTAACTGTACCATGATCCACCACATCCATAGTAACTGTACCCCCATGAACCACTTTCACTGTAACTGTACCCCCATCCATCACTTCCACTGTAACTGTACCCCCTTCCACCACTTCCATTGTAACTGTACCCTATCCATACCTTCCACTATAACTGTACCCCATCCATCACTTCCACTGAAACTGTACCACAATCCACCACTTCCATAGTAACTGTACCCCCATGCACCACTTTCACTGTAACTGTACCCCCATGCACCACTTTCACTGTAACTATATCCCCATCCACCACTTCCATTGTAACTGTACCCCCATCCCCCACTTCCACTGTAACTGTATCCCCATCCATCACTTCCACTGTAACTGTACCCCATCCAACACTTCTACTGTAACTGTGCCCCCACCCTCCACTTCCACTGTAACTGTACCCCCATCCATCACTTCCATTGTAACTGACCCCCATCCATCACTTCCACAGTAACTGTACCCCCATCAACCACTTTTATTGTAACTGATCGGTCATCCACCACTTCCATTGTAACTGTACCCCATCCACCACTCCCACTGTAACTGTACCCCCACCCCCCACTTCCACAGTAACTGTACCCCCATCAACCACTTTCATTGTAACTGATCGGTCATCCACCACTTCCATTGTAACTGTACCCCATCCATCACTTCCACTGCAACTGTACCCCATCCACCAGTTCCATTGTAACTGTACCCCCATCCATCACCCCCACTGTAACAGTATACCCATCCATCACTTTCACTGTAACTGTACCCCCATTCCCCCACTCCTATTGTAACTGTACCTCATCCAGCACTTCCATTGTAATTGTACCCCTATCCACCACTTTCACTATAACTGTACCCCCACCTCCCCACTTCCACTGTATTTGTAACCCCCTCTACCAGTTCCACTGTAACCGTACCTCCATCCAACACTTCCGCTGTTACTATACCCCCATCCATCACTTCCGCTGTAACTTTAACCCATCCATCCCTTCCATTGAAAATGTACTCCCATCCATCACTTCCGCTGTAACTGTACCCCAGTACGCCACCTCTATTGTAACTGTAACCCACCCATCACTTCCATTGTAATGGTAGGCCCATCCACACCTTCCACTGAAAGTGTACCGCCAACCCCAAATTCCATTGTGACTGTACCCCCTTCCACCACGTCTACTGTAACTGCACCCACATCCACCACTTCCACTGCAGCTGTACCCTCATCCACCACTTCCATTGTAACTACCCCCATCCATCACTTCCTCTGTAACTGTACCCCCATCCACCACTTCCATTGTAACTGTACCCACATCCATCACTTCCACTGTAACTGTACCCCCATCCCCCACTTGCACTGTAACTGTACCCCCATTCCCAACTTCCATTGTGACTGTACCCCCATGCACCACTTCTACTGTAACAGTACACCCATCCACCACTTCCATTGTAACTGTACCCCCAACCCCCACTTCCACTGTAACTGTACCCCCGTCCATCAATTCCACTGTTACTCTACCCCCATCCATCACTTCCACTGTAACTGTCCCTCCATCCCCCACTTCCACTGTAACTGTATCCCCATCCATCACTTCCACTGTAACTGTACCCCAATCCACCACTTCCATTGTAAATGTACCCCCATCCACCTCTTCCACTGTAACTGTACCCCAATCCATCACTTCCATTGTAACTGCATCCCCATCCATCACTTCCACTGTAACTGTACCCCCATCCACCCACTTCCATTGTAACTGAATGCCCATCCTCCACTTCCATTGTAACTATTCCCCCATCTACCTCTTTCACTGTAACTGTACCCATATCCCCCTCTTCCATTGTAACTGAAAGCCCATCCCCCACTTCCATTGTAACTGGACCCCCATCCACCACTTCCACTGTAACTGTAGCCCCATCCATCACTTTCATTGTAACTTTACCCCCATCCATCACTTCAACTGTAACTGTACCCATATCCCCCTCTTCCATTGTAACTGAACGCCCATCCATCACTTCCATTGTAACTGGACCCCCATCCACCACTTCCACTGTAACTGGACCCCCATCCATCACTTCCACTGTAACTGTATCCCTATCCACCACTTGCACTGTAACTGTACCCCCATTCCCAACTTCCATTGCGACTGTACCCCCATGCAACACTTCCACTGTAACAGTATACCCATCCACCACTTCCATTGTAACTGTACCCCCAACCCCCACTTCCACTGTAACTGTACCCTGGTCCATCAATTCCACTGTTACTCTACCCCCATGCACCACTTCCATTGTAACTGTATACCCATCCACCAGTTCCACTGTAACTAGCCCCCATCCCCCGCTTTCACTGAACTGTATCCCCATCCATCACTTCCACTGTAACTGTACCACAATCCATCACTTCCATTGTAACTGTACCCCCATCCCCCACTTCCATTATAACTGTATCCCCATCCACCTCTTCCACTGTAACTGTACCTCAATCCATCACTTCCATTGTAACTGTACCCCCATCCCCCACTTCCATTAAAACTGTATCCCCATCCACCTCTTCCACTGTAACTGTACCCCCACCCCCCACTTCCATTGTAACTGAAAGCCCATCCCCCACTTCCATTGTAACTATACCCCCATCCAATTCCATTGTAACTGAACGCACATCCCCCACTCCCACTGTAACTGTACCCACATCCATCACTTCAACTGTAACTGTATCCATATCCCCCTCTTCCATTGTAACTGAACGCCCATCCCCCACTTCCATTGTAACTGTACCTCAATCCACTACTTCCACTGTAACTGTACCTCCATTCTTTACTTCCATTGTAACTGAACACCCATCCACCACTTCCATTATAACTGAACCACCATCCCCCAATTCCATTGTAACGGTACACCCATCCATCACTTCCACTGTAACTGTACCCTCATCCACCACTTCCACTGTAACTGTGCCCCCACCTTCCACTTCCACTGAAACTGTACCACGATCCACCACTTCCATTGTAACTGTACTCCCATCCATCGCTTCCATTGTAAATGAATGCCCATCCCACACTTCTACTGTCTCTATATCCCCATCCATCACTTTCACTGAAACTGTACCATGGTCCACCACTTCCATTATAACTGAACCCCCATGCACCACTCCCACTGTAACTGTACCCCTATCCCCCACTCCCACTGTAACTGTACCCCCATCCATCACTTCCACAGTAACTATACCCCCATCCCCCTCTCCCACTGTAACTGTACCCCCATCCCCCTCTCCCACTGTAACTGTACCCCCATCCATCACTTCACAGTAACTGTACCCCCATCCCCCACTCCCACTGTAACTGTACCCCCATCCCCCACTCCCACTGTAACTGTACCCCATCCATCACTTCCACAGTAACTGTACCCCCATCCCCCACTCCCACTGTAACTGTACCCTATCCCCCACTCCCACTGTAACTGTACCCCCATCCATCACTTCCACAGTAACTGTATCCCCATCCCCCACTCCCACTGTAACTGTACCCCCATCCCCCACTCCCACTGTAACTGTACCCCCATCCCCCTCTCCCACTGTAACTGTACCCCCATCCATCACTTCTACAGTAACTGTACCCCATCCCCCACTCCCACTGTAACTGTACCCCCATCCCCCTCTCCCACTGTAACTGTACCCCCATCCCCCACTGTAACTGTACCCCCATCCATCACTTCCACAGTAACTGTACCCCCATCCCCCACTCCCACTGTAACTGTACCCCCATCCCCCTCTCCCACTGTAACTGTACCCCCATCCCCCACTCCCACTGTAACTGTACCCCCATCCCCCACTCCCACAGTAACTGTACCCCCATCCCCCACTCCCACTGTAACTGTACCCCATCCCCCTCTCCCACTGTAACTGTACCCCCATCCCCCACTCCCACTGTAACTGTACCCCCATCCCCCTCTCCCACTGTAACTGTACCCCCATCCCCCACTCCCACTGTAACTGTACCCCCATCCCCCTCTCCCACTGTAACTGTACCCCCATCCCCCACTCCCACTGTAACTGTACCCCCATCCCCCACTCCCACTGTAACTGTACTCCCATCCCCCTCTCCCACTGTAACTGTACCCCCATTCCCCCACTCCCACTGTAACTGTACCCCCATCCCCCACTCCCACTGTAACTGTACCCCCATCCCCCTCTCCCACTGTAACTGTACCCCCATCCCCCACTCCCACTGTAACTGTACCCCCATCCCCCTCTCCCACTGTAACTGTACCCCAATCCATCACTTCCATTGGAGCATCATTCCATGCATAAACTCTGTTTTAAAAAAACAGCCTCTTGTCTTTTTCTTTCAATCTTTCTCCTCTTATTTTAAAAATAAACCCCGTAGTCTTAAAATACCTCACCTGAGGGAAAAGACACCTGCCATTCACCTTATCTGTGATCTTAATGATTTTATAAACCTCCTTTCAGGCCACTGTCAATCTCCTGTACTCTGTTGGTAATGGTCCCAGTCTATCCACTCCCCCATTGATGTCCTTCAGTGAAGGAAATCTACCATGTGTACGTGGTCTGGTCTCTGAGTGACCCCAGACACACAGCAATGAAATGGCCCTAAAAAGATACTCGATTCAAGAGAAATTTGAGATGGGCAGCCAATGCTAACCTAGCTAGTGATGCCCCCAAATGCTATGAAAAATAATAAAAACACTAATGCTCATATGAATACAGCTTCCAACTGCAGATCAATCTTGATAATAAGGCCAGCACTGATGTTGACATTAGTGCTAATTGTACACTAAACATTAACACTGTCTCAACCTCAGTCCTAACTCCAACAATAATAGTGCACCAGTAGTGTCACTAATAGGCTGACAGGCAATAACATTAACACGAACACTAACCCGAGGATCACCTAAACACTGCTATTACCATCCAGCTGCACATATACTCAGGAGGTTGCCACCTAAGTTGCCACTGGATGGTGGCACAGAGCCAACTCCTTTGCTTCCTCCTCACCTGTCCTGGCAGCGTTCCCAGCTGAAGAGAGTGTGCTTTTTACCGCCATCTGCCCAGCTTTCCGAGTCAGCAGTGGCGGGAACAATTCCAGTCACTGATTAGCAAGGACCAAAACTCGAAACTGACTGAGGCCACTCCAAACTGACCAGTACAGAATTGTAACAGAGCCATGGAGGAGTATGGAACAGTACACACAGTAAATATAAAACACATTACGTACAACATGCCCCTATAGAATCGTACACATATTATTTATAACAGACCCCTATAGAACAGCATACACATTACAGATAACACATCCCCCTATAGAATTGTACACACATTTCATATAACACATCCCCCTATAGAACCGTACACGCATTACAAATAGCACATCTTCCGACAGAACCATACACACATTACATATAACACATTCCCCGATAGAACCATACACACATTACACATAACACATCCCCTATAGAACCATATACACATTACAGATAACATGCCCCCTATAGAACCGCATACACATTACAGATAACACATCTCCCATAGCACTGTGCACACGCGTATTACAGATAATACATCCTCTATAGAACAGTACGCACATTACAGATAACGTATCCTCTTATAGAACAATATACCGATTACAGATGACAGCCACGCTATTGAACATTATCCAGATGACTGGTAACAGACACCCCATAGAACATCATATTGATCACAGATAACGTTGTAAATAAATATTGATGTAGAATGGGTTGAGCCCAGTAATTATTGTAGTGTTCAGTTAAAGACAGGGTCACAGCTGGCTGTGTGGTCCCAGTAGTAGGAAAATCAGAAGCAGAGAGGCCACTCTGCCCTCCAGCTGTTCTATCTTTCAATTAGAATAGTAAATGTGATGGATGATCAGTTAATCTGTTTTGGTCATTTTGGTTGAGGGATAAGTGTTGAACAGAAAATAACATACTCAAGTGATGTTACTGTAACTGGTGCCCTTGAGAAGGTGTTGGTGAGCTATCTTAGTGAGCTATCAGATTGGAGGCCTGTTATCAGTGGTGCTGGGTCCACTTTTTTTTATAAATGGTTTAGATGAAAATATAGAAGGCATGGTTAGTAAGTTTGCAGAAGACACCAAACTTTGTGGTGTAGTGGACAGTGAAGAAGGTTCATGTCAGAAACAGCACCAACCTCCAGTGGAGTGAGCAGAGAGGCTGTGCCTGATGAATGGGACTGAGAGGGGGCACTGGTTTTGTTTTTGTGTTTTTTTCACCCCTGGAGTGTCAGAGAACCAGCTGGAGGGGACAGGTTAAACACTGAGGGAGGGAGGAAGTGGGAAGAAAGAGGGAGTGAGGGAGGCTCTGAGAGACACAGGCTCTGAGAGTGACTCTCCACCATTGACTCATCACCCAACCCTTCTGAAAATAAAACCTGGGACTGTCAGAAAACATTTGCCCCTTGATACCAGCTGAAATCTGTTCCTATTCTCTGAGTATAAAAATCAGGGGAAAGTTCTGAGAAACTGGGGAGAATTTGGAAGTCAGTCAGTGATGGGATCTCTTTTGTTTCTCTTTATTTTATTTCAAAACATCTTGGCTTTGATTTGAACAAGTTCTCTCTCACTTTCTCTCTCTCTTTCACACACACACACTCTCTCCTGGGGAGGGGATTTCTGAGAAACTGAAGTTTGGACACAGACAGAAGGAGACTCTGGGAGTCAATGGCTGGCCCATAGAAGACAGGTGGCTGTGATGGAAAGTATTCAGCCTGGAGCTCGGTGACCAGTGGTGTTCTGCAGGGATCGGCTCTGGGACATCTGCTTTTTGTGATCTTTATAAATGCCTTGGATGAGGAAGTGGAAGGATGGGTTAGTAAGTTTGCCGATGACATTGTTCTAGGTTGCAACAGGACATTGGCAGGATGCAGAACTGGGTGATAAGTGGCAGATGGAGTTCAACCTGGAAAAGTGTGAAGTGTTTCATTTTGGAAGGTCCAATTTGAATGCACTATACAGGATTAAAGGCAGGATTCTTCGCAGTGTGGAGGAACAGAGGGATCTTGGGGTCCATGTCCATAGATCCCTCAAAGTTGCCACATAAGTTGATAGGACTATTCAAAAGGTTTTCATTAGCAGGGGACTGAGTTTAAGAGCCGTGAGGTTATGCTGCAGCTCTATAAAGCCCTGGTTAGACCACACTTGGAATATTGTGTTCAGTTCTGGTTGCCTCATTATAGGAAGGATGTGGAAGCTTTAGAGAGGGTGCACAGGAGATTTACCAGGATGTTGCCTGGACTGGAGGGCAGGTCTTATGAAGAAAGGTTGAGGGAGCTAAGGCTTTTCTCAAGGGAGCGAAGAAGGATGAGAGGTGACTTGATAGAGGCTTACAAGATGATGAAAGACATAAATAGAATGGTAGTTAGAAACTTTTTCCCAGGTTAGAAATGGCTATTATGAGGGGGATTAATTTTAAGATGATTGGAGGAAGGTTTGGGGAGATGTCAGAGGTAGGCTCGATATGGAGAGAGTGGTGGATATTTGGAATGTACTGCCAGCAGTGGTATTAGAGTCAGAGACATTAGGGACATTTAAGTGACTCTTGGATAGACACATGGATGATAGTAAAATGAAGGATACATAGCTTAGTTTGATCTTAGAGTAGGATAGAGTGTCGGCACAACATTGAGGGCCGAAGGGGCTGTACTGTTCTGTGTTCTATGTTCTTTAGCAGCAGGAGTAATCATTCAGCTCCTCAAACCAATTCCACTGTTCTACAAGGTCATGGCTGATATATAACATCAAAACCTTTGTTTCCTGTCCCATATTCCTGGTTATCACTAATTTTCAAATCCTTCTATTTCTGTCTTGAATATAAATAAGTGGGATTCCACAGGCCACTGCTGTAGAGATTTGCAAAGATTCTCCATCCTCTGAGCCAAGAAGTTTCTCCTCATTTAAATCCAAGGAACCAACCTCTTTTTGAGCCTGTGAACTCTGGTTATAGATCCCAACGCTGACCTACAGACCGCCACCACCCCACTCCCCCAACTCCCAGCAATGACTGGAAACATCCTTCCTGCATCTCTGATAGTTCTGTAGGATTTGTTGCATGTTTATTGAGATGTACAGGATGTTGGTGAGGCCTCTTCTGGAATACTGTGTCCAGTTCTGTCGCCCTGATACAGGGAGGTCACTAATAGAAAATAACTATATCTGTTCAGTAGAAAGTTTGCATTATCCAAACAATGTCCCCAATTCATCAATCCTGTTATAGCCAATTCGCACTGACGAAATGCATGTTATAGCAGAACAACTTATACACTGGTTAAAAGAAATTTGGATAAGGACATGAATAAGAAATGTTTGGAGGAATATGGCAAAAGTGAGGACTGGAGATCAGAGTCTAGATTAGAGTGGTGCTGCAAAAGCACAGCAGGTCAGGCAGCATCCGGAGCAGGAAAATCACATTTCAGGAATGAAGCCCTTTCTGACGAAGGGCCTGGGAGGGATATAGGCCAAATGAAAGTAGGTGTGACAAGTTTAGCGTGGGGATATGGTCGGTTGACCGAAGGGTCTGTTTCCATGCTATATGGCTCTATGATATCTCATGGGATTTTGGGGGTGGGAGTCAGTCTGGAGAAGTTGCATCCCTTGGATGGTTTTACTGTTCCTCTCCAGCTAAATGCTATAGCAGCCTGGCTGCTGAAGGTACTCTCACAGTCTATGGGGTTGAAGGTTAAGGACTTGGACCTAGACCCCTTGTAAAAAATGCTGACATATTACCTAGGCCAGCTGCTGTGTGACTCGGTGCCGTTCTGGTCATGTTACCTGGTCTGTTCTGGTTGAACTGATCACCTGCACTCCTGACCTGCCCGCTTAGCTTAGTGCACACCGAAATAAATTGCTCCTGCAGGAAGCTGCCTTGATAAGATCAGGGCTGGGGCTGCAAAGTTCTCCCACCGTCAGAAACAAGAGCGGGAAGAAAAACCTCAGAAATGTTTAACAGGCGGGATTTATCTGACCGGAACTAAACATCAAAGTAATCCAATCAACACAGTCCCGCGCTGAGAGAGCAGGGCAGAGAGAGCAGGGCTGAGACGCTGAACGCTGTTTTCTCAATCGCTAAGTTACTCCTTGTTCAAGGGAACACGCTGTAGTCAGTCTTCTCTGGGATACAAATTGGATTTCCACCCAGGAATCCCTCTCTGTGCCTTTAGCTGACTTATTTAAATCTCTCAGTTCTGCTGTGGTGAATATAATGTCCTTGCAATAACAGCGCTGAGCAGGTTACTAGGTAAGTTGTCGATTTGAGTGTTGGATAAACACTTCAGAGTCATACTCGCAATGAAACAAACCCTTCGGTCCATGCCGATCAGATAACCTAAATCAATCCAATCCCATTGGCCAGCACCTGGCCCATATCCCTCTCAACCCTTTCTACTCATATAACCATCCAGATGTCATTTAAATGTTGTAAGTGTACCATTCTCCACCACTACATCTGGCAGCTCATGCACCACCCTCTGCATGAAAAAGTTGTCCCTTAGGTCCCTTTTAAATCTTCCACCTCTCACCTTCAACTTATGCCCTCTAGCTTTGGACTCTCCTATCCAGGAAAACGATCTTGACAATTCATCCTATCTATCTATACCCCTTGTGATTTTATAAACCTCTACAAGGTCACCCCTCAGCCTCCGACAATCCAGGGAAAACAGCCCGAGCCTGTTCAGCCTCTCCCTATAGACAAGCCCTCCAACCCTGGCAACATCCTTGTAAATCTTTTCTGAACCCTTTCAAGGTCAGCAACATGTTTCCTGTCGCAGAGAAACCCACACTAACCCTACAACGTGCCCCCCTTCTCAGGTATAGAAAGCACATTTCTTCTTTAATCTCTCCTATTGTAGAGGGTACCCTCTGTATTATGTCAGTGGATTGTCTGCTCTTCAATGTGCTCAGTTTACAATCTCTGTGTCTCTGGGATTAACCTGTTTAACAGCTGGATGGTTAGAGGAGGAAAAGAGGATCACCACCCCCCCCCCCCCCCCAATACTCTCACACACACACACTCTCTGTCTGTCTCTGAGGGGTCCTAGGCGCACACTGGCCCTCAAATCCCACAAGAGGCTGAGCAATTTACTGAGCCCAGTGACTCCACAAACATCACATTTCAGTGCCAAAGACTTTGCTTCAATGGAAACCTTCAGACTCTGTGTCTGCCCAGCTCTGCCATTTGTTTCACAATCTGGCAGTTTGTAACAGATTATTGACACCAAAATATGAAGTGAGGGTTTTGGAGATGTGTGGGGTATGTGGCCCCCCGTGTTTTTCTTCACTTGTATTTGCTTTAAACAATCAAAGCAGCCCTCCTGGAGTCCGTGTGTTATACGCCATCCTAGCTCTGTTACAATGGTTGTCATGGATACTGGGTGGCGACCCTTCGACATTGTGGTCGGAATAGGGGCTGGGTTATGTGGGGAGCTTCCCCTGGGTCATGGATGAAACTGTCCTGGGGTCATGGATTAAAGCCATTTGGGTTCATGTCGAACCTGCCTGTGGAGTCACGAATGAACCTGCCCTGGGGTCATTTCTCCTTCCAGTGGAAGATTCCTGGTGACTGTGCTCTGTCTCCAGGTTCAATCTGCTTGGTGTTGCATTTAGCTAGACCCAAAATGATCTTAAGGCATGAGAGATTCAGCAATGAAAGCACATCTGGTGGAAGAGGAGAAACCTACCTTTAATAAAATGATCTACATGTGTAAATTGATAACTCAGGTTATCAATTATCAGCTAAAGCAGATTAAAAAGACAATGGATAAGGCTGAGGGATATTCCAGGCCGAATGAGAACAACATCTTATATGAAAGAAAGAAGTATTTGCAGAACAAGATTAAGGGCAGGATATAAATGGGTCAGTAAATTTGCAGATGATACGAAGATAGGTGGAGTTGTGGACAGTGAGGAGGGCTGTTGTCGGCTGCAGAGGGACTTAGATATGATGCAGAGCTAGGCTGAGGAGTGGCAGATGGAGTTCAACCCTGCCAAGTGTGAGGTTGTCCATTTTGGAAGAACAAATAAGAATGCGGAATACAGGGTTAATGGTAGGGTTCTTAGTCAGGTGGAGGAACAGAGGGATCTTGGGGTCTATGTACATAGATCTTTGAAGGTTGCCACTCAGGTGGATAGAGTTTGTAAGAAGGCCTATGGAGTATTATCGTTCATTAGCAGAGGGATTGAATTCAAGAGTCGTGAAGTGATGTTGCAGCTGTACAGGACTTTGGTTAGGCCACAGTTGGAGTACTGTGTGCAGTTCTGGTCGCCTCACTTTAGGAAAGATGTGGAAACTTTGGAGAGGGTGCAGAGAAGATTTACCAGGATGTTGCCTGGAATGGAGAGGAAGTCGTACGAGGATAGGTTGAGAGTTCTCGGCCTTTTCTCGTTGGAACGGCGAAGGATGAGGGGTGACTTGATAGAGGTTTATAAGATGATCAGAGGAATAGATAGAGTAGACAGTCAGAAACTTTTTCCCCGGGTACAACAGAGTGTTACAAGGGGAAATAAATTTAAGGTGAAGGGTGGAAGGTATAGGGGAGATGTCAGGGGTGGGTTCTTTACCCAGAGAGTGGTGGGGGCATGGAATGCGCTGCCCGTGGGAGTGGTAGAGTCGGAATCATTGGCGACCTTTAAGCGGCATTTGGATAGGTACATGGCTGGGTACTTAATCTAGGTTAGAAGTTCGGCACAACATCGTGGGCCGAAGGGCCTGTTCTGTGCTGTATTGTTCTATGTTCTATGTTCTATGTTAAATGAGGACATCACACAAAAGAGAGAGAAGTATGCCCACTGTGGTGCTCTAACTGCAAGAAGCTGGATCACTTTGCAGGCGAGTGTTTCTTGAGAAAGGGGCAACGCAAACCTAGAAAGAAACCTTGGTTGCTCAAGAATTGTCAACTAAAGACTTTGGGATTAACCACTTTCCACCATATAATCAGTGGACATTGTTAGGTCTAAAGGTGACAAATGGTTTATAATGATGACTACAAAAGAAGGACATGAAGTGAACATGTCGTATCAGATAGATACCCATGCTTTGTGTAACATCAAGACTGGTAATGAAGTAATTCAAGTTGGAGACTTGAAAGTGAGTTTGAGCTGATATGATGGAATGATCCTCATGCCAAGAGGACAATTAAAGTTTAGAACCCAAAGATCTGGAGTTCCTCATGGCGAACCTGAGGTAAATTCCATTCATCTCAGCTGAAACTAGTCTGAAGCTTGGTTTGGCAACCAACAATCCCTCTAAACTGCAACCATTCCAACCTTCCGCATATGGTGACTGACGTCAGCATATCAATCTCAGCATTGACCTCCAGTCCCAGAGGTTGCTGCTGTGCCTGAACGTTAGCGGCCTACACAACTCTGAAAGAAAGTTAGAGGGAATGCTGCTGATTAGCCGACACATACCAGGAGAGATCTGCAGCACTTCAGAGGCCATAAATCCATTAACCACTGAACAGATCCGAAAAGATTACAAAGGATTAGATCTCTTCCTGGTGAATATCCTTTCGGAGTAGATAAGAATATGAGACCAACACTGCACCTACCAAGGGGAGAGTTCCAGCGACTGTCCCAGACCGGTCTGAAAGACAAGGTCGAGGAGCTGAGAAAGAAGGGATTAATCCTGGAGTGACAGCTCCTGGAGCCTGGATTAGCAGCAGGGAGCAGTGAAATAACCTGCCAAGCTGAAAAAATGCATCAATTCAAATGATCCAAGAAAGCTTTGAAGAGATCTCAATACCCCATTCTAACCATTAAAGGAATTTTGCCAGAACTTGCTAATACCAATAAGGCCTTTATTACCCTCAATATAAAGGATGGTTACTGCCAAGTGAAACCAGATGAAAGCAGCATTATTCGTATTGCAGTTTGGTACCATGCAAGGTTTACAGACAGTTGTACATAAATTTGCTATTTCCACGGCACAGACAATTTGAGATGGTCAGTGATTCTCATGAATCTGCTAATCTCTAGGTGTGAAGATATGAGGGAAAAAAGCATTAAAAACCACAATCAGAATCTCAAGTGACTACCTGAGCAGGTTTCGCAAATGATGCTGAAACTGTGTAAGAAGTATAATTGAAGGTATCAGAAGTCATGTGATAATGGTGAAAAGACATTCCCCAGATCCTGACAAGATTAGAGCTTGTGGGCGGCACGGTGGCACAGTGGTTAGCACTGCTGCCTCACAGCGCCGGAGACCCGGGTTCAATTCCCGCCTCAGGCGACTGACTGTGTGGAGTTTGCACGTTCTCCCTGTGTCTGCGTGGGTTTCCTCCGGGTGCTCCGGTTTCCTCCCACAGTCCAAAGATGTGCAGGTCAGGTGAATTGACCATGCTAAATTGCCCGTAGTGTTAGGTCAGGGGTAAATGTAGGGGTATGGGTGGGTTACGCTTCGGCGGGTCGGTGTGTACTTGTTGGGCTGAAGGGCCTGTTTCCACACTGTAAAGTAATCTAATCTAATCTAAAAAAAAAGAGATGCAGCTACCGACTGATACAAAAGCACTGCAACATTTGATCAATTTGTGAACTATTTAGGTAACTTCTTGATAAATTTGTCATTAAAATGTGGATTTCAAAGCAGACTCGCCACTCATAATATGCAGTGTTATTGGACACAGAATGAGAAGCAGCTTTCACTAGAATCAAACACCCAGTACTGACAGTGCCAGTGCTGCATACTTCATGGTGACTTCCTCATTGGCAGAGTGCTGCCAGCAAGACAGACTTGGAGAAACCCTTATGAAACAAGGAAGCCAACCAGGTGGATTGACATCCAAGGGTATTGAGATGGGCTAAATGACTACATCATGTTGATGTTGTACAGGACGCAGGTGAGGCCTCTTTTGGAGTAATGTGTTCAGTTCTGGTCACCCTGTTATAGGAAGGATAGTATTAAGATGGAGAGCATTCAGAAAAGATTTACCAGGACATTGCCAGAAGTGAAGGGTTTGAGCTATAAAGAGAGGCTGGATAGGCTGGGCCTGTTTTCGCTGGTGGGTAGGAGGTTGAGGAGTGATCCTTGTAAAGATCTATAAAATCGTGAGGGGCATGGATAGAGTGAATGGCAGGTGTCTTTTCCCTTGGATGGGGAATTTCAAGACTAGAGGGCATATTTTTAAGATGAGAAGAGAAAAGTTTAAACGTTTTTTACACAGATTGTGGTTCATGTGTGGAATGAATTTCTAGAGGATGAGGGTACAGTTACAACATTTGAAATATAATTACATGAATAAGAAATGTTTGAAGGAATTTGGGGCAAGTGCAGGAGGTGGGACTAGTTTAGTTTGGGATTATGGTTGTAATGAACTGGTTGGACCAAAGGGTCTGTTTCTGTGCTGTAAGACTCTATGATTCTATAATCAATGTTCAGGTTGAGAAAGAGCACCTGGCTATTGATCTTGCTGGTGAACATTCTAATCAATGCCAGTTTTGGCAAGGCAATGTTACAGTGGATGTCTAGCTACAAACCACTTCTAAAGATCTTCCTCAAAACACATATCTGTGCCAAAGTGTCTGCAAATTATGTTACTTCATTTCTAGAGGTATCGTCTGGACATAGGATACAAGCACGGGAAGCAGATGTACATTCCTGATGTGCTGTCAGGAGCAGTACACCCAAGGAACAAAGTTGAGAATGCTAGAACTAAATGTGGAATCTCCCAGCTTCCACTGAAGCAACAGCTCAACATGTTCTGGAGGTCAGCCAGCCCAGTGGAGACATTGAATCTGAAAGACAAGCTCAAATTAAGAAACAAAAATTAACTCTCCAAGTGCTGCAGGAAGTAATACTAAGAGGATAGTTCAAAACTATCAAGGACATGGCAGTTACTAAAACAGAGTGCTGGACAGGCAGAAATGAAGTGATAGCCCAAGATGGCCCCTCACACCAAGGAAATAGTAATTATCCTAAGAAGATGAGAAAGTGATGCTGCGGCACATTCATGCAAACATCAAGGAATTGAGTGAAGTCTGAGGAAGGTAAGAGGTCTTTTCCACTGGACAAACCTGGGCACTGAGGTGATGAGTCACATCAGCTAGTGCAGTGCTAGTAATGGATATCAAGCTAAACAGCTACAAATGATGCATATCACGGCAGACCACGGACGAAGCTTGGAATTGACCTTTTAACACTCAAACGAGCTGATTACCTAGTGACCTTTGACTATTGTTTTGACCGCAAACTGGAGTTCGATCAGCTGGTGTCAACTCAGCCAGTGAGATTGTAAAATGCCTGAAAGCACATTTCAGTTGTGAGGCCATTTCAGCCTGTGTTACATGACAATGGTCCTCGATGCACAAGTGAAGAACTCAACCACTTCATAAATGGTCAGGAAGGTCAATGCCATACCTCAATTCTGCACTATCAACAGTCAGATGGAAAGCTTAAGGTGGCAGAGAAAATTGTCAAAGTGATCCTAAAGAAATCAAGAAAATCCAATACAGACAAGGCTACCTTTGAATGGGCAGGTACACCTACTGAAAGCATGGAAGGGAGACCAGACCAAAGGCTAACATCACTCCATACCCAAAATAGTCTCCCATTCATGAAAAAAGTAACAGGTTTGAGTTGGGCTGTCACGGGGGCTCAGTGGTTAGCATTGCTGCCTCACAGGGACCTGGGTTCAATTCCAATCTTGGGTGACTGTCTGTGTTGAGTTTGTATATTCTCCGAGTGTCTGCTTGGGTTTCCTCCTGCTGTTCAGAGATGTGTAGGTTAGGTGGATTGGCGATGCTAAATTTCCCAGAGTGTCCAGGGATGTGCAGGCTAGGTGGATTAGCCTTGGGAAATGCAGGGATAGGAATGGGGGAGGGGGAATCCGGGTGGGTTGCTCTTTGGGGGGTGGTATGGGTTGAATGGCCTGCTTCCACACTATCGGGATTGTATGATTCTTTGAATATCAAGATCAAGGTGAAATTACAGAAAACCAAACTTCACCTTGATAACATTGTCAGATCATTGCCAGTACTGAGCATTAGAGCATCGACCACAGTGCAGATATTCAACACTACTAATAATATTAACCACATGGTAACTTGGGATCTGGCTAGAGCAGCTGTCACCTCGATTCATATGAAAATGCAACAGAAATGGATACAGCAGTTACCACAGAAACAGCACTCATTCTGAGAATGTCACTCCCCAGAAAATACACACTCAGAATGATCATTGACCAGAGGAACAGCCAATGACAACAAGCACACATGCCAATAGGAGACCTACATAATTTAAAGATTATGTATGCAATGTGTTCACACACTGTTGCAAGTGTAACTGATTGGAGTTAGCACTGTTTTGCTAATTAATGGTAAATTTCTTTGTGACCATGTGTTTAAGTAACTTTCAAAACTTGTAACTGCAAAATGATAGAGCATACATTTTTATGAACACAGGAATTTTCGGAAAAATGCAGTTTTACTCAGTGCCCTGGCTGGCTTGCTTTCGATCACTACATCTGCTGTTAGTGCCTTTGTAGGAAGTTTGTAGCTACCATAATGCATCGATCACTAGAAACAGAGGGACAGAAAACGGAGAGTGAGAGAGAACACAAAGGATTAGAAGCAGGCGGTTTCCGTCAATAATAGTGGCAATGAACGTCCTTGTTTGGTCTTGACAAAGTGTTTCTGTTATCAATACTGGGATAGCCTCCATTCAGTTGCTTCAAGTCAAAGGGATTAGCAGCACGGTTTCACATAACATCAAACTAAAAACCCATGGAAAGATCCTCTGCTGAGGTGAGTCATGGCAGGATTGAAGAATTTCAATTACAAAGAGAGATCTGAGAAATTAAGGCTATTTTCTGTGACAGAGAAGGATCAATCTGACTCTTCAAGACTACAAGACGGTGGGTAAATTCTGTTCTGCTCTTTTCAATAGTCAATGAGTTAGAATAAAGTTCCTATGTAAAGAGATGGAAGCTGTTGGTCATGTAGAGGATACAGCATCAGAAGTTAAGTTCAGGGACAAATAATTTGTCAAGATTGACAACTCACTTCTTTGACCTAAAAAGTAATTGTAATTTTGAATTTGGTCTTGTTGAAATAAGTTACCTAACAAAGATAGAGGACATAGTTAATATGTGAGCAAGGCAGGATTAGACAAGGGTAGGTCAAATCAATTAAACATCAGTGTAGATTCACACTAAAGCTGAAGATTATGGATGCTGGAAATCTGATATAAAAAGCACTGGAGAAACTCAGCAGCTTTGGCAGCATCTGTGGAGAGACAGAATCAGTGATAATGTTTCATGTCAATGACTTTTTATCAGAACTGGAAGAAGGCAGTGAGTTGAGGAGTGGAGGGTGTAGGGAGGAGAGTAATAACACAGGAACCCTGTAACAGAGTGGGAGCTGGAAGAGATTAAATGGTACAAGAGATAATGATGCATTGCAAAAAAGGGATAGTAATGGGTCAGATACTGAAAGGAAAGATGTATCGAGAGGAGGGGTGAATTGGAAAATACAGAGTGATTACTAACCACTGCCATCCCAAAATAAACAAAGGTTACAATCTGAGATTGTTGAACACAGTGTTGAGTTTGGAACATTGTAACATACCTGATCGACAGGTGAGAGTAACAGGCTTGTAATGCTGGAGGGGTTTCGTAGAATGGGAGGGGGGTATGGGATTGCCAGGGAGGGGTCAGTAGCAAACCCCTCTCTCCCTCACTTGATTCAACTGTGAAGCGGGGTCACTTCCACATCAAAAACCCACCCCCACCCACCCCCAGGAGACCACCAGCAGTCATGCGCATTCATAGCCCATTTATGAGTCTCATTTGGCAATGGGTAAGAAGGGAGCTGGGGTTCAGGCACATCACAATCCCACAATACTCGTCCCACCTCCAAAAATACCATGAGAGAGGGCCCGCTGGGAATATAATGGGTATATCAGAAGGTTGTAGCAAGTGGAAGTGTAAGGGAAATTTTTCACTGTCTACTTGCTTAAGTGACAAAGATGGAAGGAAACTGTTCAGTGGCTTTGAAATGACCTTGCGTGAAAGCAGTGTATTGAGTCGATGTTATAACACCAATGTTATAAATAGATGTTGCATCAGATCCAACTCTACAGTTCAGATAGCAGAGCTGAATACATTCTGTGCATAGAAAACATACTCCATTTAGTCTCCACAAGCTCAATGTCACATTTTAAAATTACTCTGCATCTTAATTCCTTTCAACAGGGGCTAATTCTTTGCCACTGTATCAAGTTGGAAGACGAGCTCTTCTGAAGTGAAGGTGTAAATGGAAATGAGATGAATTAAGATCAGAGTAAGTTTTACAGCAAGTCCAATAACAAAACACATTCGAATAGAACATTTCACATCCTTCGGCCTACACAGCCTATCAAGTTCGTTTTGAAATGGAATCACTGCTGTAAAGTGATAAACACAGTAGGAATTGGCACACAGCAAGCTTCCACAAATAACAATGAGATCAATCACTAGTTAATCTGGAATTGGAATTATTGTTGGAGGAGTAAATGTTGGGCAGGGTACTGGGGAGAACTCTCTCTTCATTGGTTCGTGTCAAGGGGAGCTTTTGACTGTATGACCAAGAATTAAGGCACAGCTTGTTTAATGCCTTGGCCAAAAGCCAACTCATGCACTGTCCTAGATGTGGCACTTATGTCAGACTGGATTACTTGATCAAATCTCTGTGTGCAATTTGATCCAATTACTTTGTGGCTCAGTAATGAAGCTACAGTGACTTGGTCAAACTGACTTTCGAGATGACAATGCCCTTTGTCCAGTACATCCATGCCTTTCCACGTGATTCCATGGACAGTTCAATGGTTAGCTCTGCTGCCTCACAACACCAGGGAACTGGGTTCGATTCTAGCCTCAGGCGACTTCTAGCAGCAGTCTCCTACTCTCCTCCTGCTCCTGCTTTCCACTCCTCCTGTTCTCCCCTCGTGTCTGTGTGGGTTTCCTCCGGGTGCTCTGGTTTCCTCCCACAATTCAAACATGTGCAGGTTAGGTGGATTGGTTATGCTAAAAGTGGGATTATGGGGATAGGATGGGGTTGGGGGTGGGTCTGGACGGGATGCTTGTCAGAGGGTGTTGCAGATTTGATGGACTGAATAACCTCTTTCCACACTTTAGGGATTCTACAATTTAACCTCACTCTTCCTTCTCACCATCTCCTCAACTCTCTTCCTGTCCTCACCCCAAAATTGAGAACATTCAGGTGACAGGATTTCTGATGTCCAGAAATTCCCATTCCCAATGGGAACGCTGCACCCCATTCCCATTCCAAGCAGCAGGCCACAATGGGTCCATTGTCCAGGCATCCACCACACAATTTTCTTCTGCACATTATCAGATTTCCTAACTCTTTTCTGCTGTTTTGCTCAGACAATACATCCCCTGAATCTTAGCGAAAACATTTGTCGCTCTGTATCGCTCATTTATTTGTTCCTTTCATTCAGTGTTTTTAACCACTTGATTTCTTAGAATGACAGAATGGTTCCAGCACAGTAGGAGGCCATTCAGGAAGAACTAGCCATTTGGATACAGAACTGGCTCAAAGGTAGAAGTGAGAGGGTGGTGGAGGAGGGTTGTTTTTCAGATTGGAGGCCTGTGACCAGTGGTGTACCACAAGGATCAGTGCTGCGTCCACTACTTTTCATCATTTATATAAATGATTTGGATGTGAGCATAAGAGGTATAGTTAGTAAGTTTGCAGATGACACCAAAATTGGAGGTGTAGTGGACAGCGAAGAAGGTTACCTCAGATTACAATGGGATCTTGATCAGATGGGCCAGTGGGCTGAGAAGTGGCAGATGGAGTTTAATTCAGATAAATTTGAGGTGCTGCATTTTGGGAAAGCAAATCTTAGCAGGACTTACACACTTAATGGTAAGGTCCTAGGGAGTGTTGCTGAACAAAGAGACCTTGAAGTGCAGGTTCATTGCTCCTCGAAAGTGGAGTCGCAGGTAGATAGGATAGTGAAGAAGGCGTTTGACATGGTTTCTTTTATTGGTCAGAGTATTGAGTACAGGAGTTGGGAGGTCATGTTGCGACTGTACAGGACATTGATTAGGCCACTGTTGGAATATTGCGTGCAATTCTGGTCTCCTTCCTATCAGAAGGATGTTGTGAAACTTGAAAGAGTTCAGAAAAGATTTACAAAGATGTTGCCAGGATTGGAGGATTTGAGCTATAGGGAGAGGCTGAACAGGCTGGGGCTGTTTTCCCTGGAGCATTGGAGGCTGAGGGGTGACCTTACAGAGGCTTATAAAATCATGAGGGACATGGATAGGATAAACAGACAAGGCCTTTTCCCTGGGGTGGGGGAGTCCAGAACTGGAGGTTTAGGGTGAGGGGAAAGATATAAAAAATACCTAAGGGGCAACTTTCTCATGCAGAGGGTGTTCCATATCTGGAATGGGCTGCCAGAGGAAGTGGTGGAGGCTGGTACAATTGCAAAATTTAAAAGACAGCTGGATGGGTCAATGAATAGGAAGGGTTGGAGGGATATGGGCCGGGTGCTGGCAAATGGGACTAGATTGGGTTGTGATGTCTGATCGGCATGGACGAGTTGGACCGTGCTGTACATCTCTATGACTCATGTCCGTGCTGGTCCCCTGAGTGAGCAAATCACCCAGTACAATGCCCTGCTGTAGCTGGATCTTCCTCTTAATCATGTTGAATATGCTTCGTTAAGCTGTTTCATTCCCCACATAATCCACAAACCATTCTTGTCTTTCTCTCTTTCCATGCGTTTGTTCATTCTGAGAACCAGTCCATCACCGATCCACATCTACATAGATTCTTGAAGTTTCTGACTGAAGGAAAGCTCAGGAGAGAATTCAATATCTCAGGGCTTTGGCAACTGAAGGATGGATTGAGGGAAACTGGGGATGTTAAGGGCGCCAATACTAAAGCAATGCAAAGCTCTGAGAGGATGATGGGAGGAGATTATTGTGGGAGGGAGGCAAATCCACCAAGAGACAGGAAATATGAGGGAATAATTTAAATTCAACCCTCTCTGTCTGGACTGCTGAGTGAATGCAGCAGTTGTATTTGTATTTCAGATTTGCATTTCCTTCACAATTAGTTTGGCATTTGATGTTGTAATTGTTTGGAGGGAAGGTGCTACAAGTGTGGTTCTCAAATAGTTTGGTTAGAAAACACCCTCTTCCGAAAGCATTAATAGGCTCAGACACTCCCACCTAAATTATAATATAACATAACATTCCAAATATAAAGGCATCGAAAGAATTTTTTAATAAGACTGCTACTAAGCAAGCAAGTGATTAACTTACAGATCTCAACAAAATGAATTGGACTGTGTACACAGGGCGGGAAAATGAAGACAGTAGAGACACAAAGGAAACAAAAATATAGTTTCGGCATTAAAGAAGCATGGGGAGAGCAGGAGGAGGGGGGAGAGCAGGAGGAGGGGGGAAAGCAGGAGGAGGGGTGGAGAACAGGAGGGGGGGAGAGCAGGAGGAGGGGGGAGAGCAGGAGGAGGGGGGAGAGCAGGAGGAGGGGGGGAGAACAGGAGGGGGGGAGAGCAGAAGGAGGGGGGAGCAGGAGGAGGGGAGAGCAGGAGAAGGGGTGGAGAACAGGAGGGGGGGAGAGCAGAAGGAGGGGGGTGCAGGAGGAGGGGAGAGCAGGAGGAGGGGGGGAGAACAGGAGGAAGGTGGAGAGCAGGAGGAAGATGGAGAGCAGGAGGAGGGGAGAGCAGAAGGAAGGGGGGGACAGGAGGAGGGGGGAGAGCAGGAGGAAGGGAGAGCAGGAGGAGGGGAGAGCAGGAGGAAGGGGGAGAACAGGAGGAGGGGGGAGAGCAGGAGGAAGGGAGAGCAGGAGGAGGGGGGAGAGCAGGAGGGGGGAGAGCAGGCGGGGGGAGAGCAGGAGGAGGGGGGGAGAACAGGAGGGGGGGGAGAGCAGGAGGAGGGGGGAGAGCAGGAGGAGGGGGGAGAACAGGAGGAGAGGGGAGAACAGGGGGAGAGAGCAGGAGGAGGGGGAGAGCAGGAGGAGGGGGGAGAACAGGAGGAGAGGGGGAGAACAGGAGAGGGGGAGAGCAGGAGGAGGGGGGAGAGCAGGAGGAGGGGGTAGAGCAGGAGGAGGGGGAGAGCAGGAGGAGGGGAGAGCAGGAGGAGTGGGGGAGAGCAGGAGGGGGTGAGAGCGGGGGGGGGGGGACCGGAGGAGGGGGGAGAGCAGGAGGAGGGGGAGAGCAGGAGGAGGGGAGAACAGGAGGAGGGGGGAGAGCAGGAGGAGGGGGGGGGAGCAGGAGGAGGGGGGAGAGCAGGAGGAGGGGGGAGAGCAGGAGGAGGGGGGGAGAGCAGGAGGAGGGGGGAGAGCAGGAGGAGGGGGGAGAGCAGGAGGAGGGGGGAGAGCAGGAGGAGGGGGGAGGAGGAGAGGGGAGCAGGAGGAGGAGAGCAGGAGGGGAGAGCAGGAGGAGGGGGGAGAGCAGGAGGAGTGCAGAACAGGAGGAGGGGGGAGAGCAGGAGGGGGAGAGCAGGAGGAGGGGAGAGAGCAGGAGGAGGGGAGGAGAGCAGGAGGAGTGCAGAACAGGAGGAGGGGGGAGAGCAGGAGGGGGGGAGAGCAGGCGGAGGGAAGAGCAGGAGGAGGGGGAGAGCAGGAGGGGGGAGAGCAGGAGGGGGGGAGAGCAGGAGGAGGGGAGAGCAGGAGGAGGGGGAGCAGGAGGGGGTAGAGCAGGAGGGGGGAGCAGGAGGAGGGGGGAGAGCAGGAGGAGGGGGAGAGCAGGAGGAGGGGGAGAGCAGGAGGAGGGGGAGAGCAGGAGGAGGGGAGAGCAGGAGGAGGGGGAGAGCAGGAGGAGGGGGGAGAGCAGGAGGGGAGAGCAGGAGGAGGGGGGAGAGCAGGAGGAGGGAAGAGTAGGAGGGGAGAGCAGGAGGAGGGGGAAGAGCAGGAGGAGGGGGGGATAAGAGGAGGAGGAGGGGAGAGTGAGGGTGCATAATAATGGATGAGAGCAGGGGAGAGCGGGGGGAGGCAGGGAGAGTGGGAGTGGGATCAGGGTGGGAGCAGGGAAGATAAGGAGCAGGTGGCGAGCGTGCAGAGGAAGGGTAGAGCAGGAGCAGGAGGAAGGATAAATCCACCTCTGGCCACATGTGAGTCGCTTACTCTTGATCTCTCAGCTGGGCCTGCCCACAGACCTGCAAAGTCTCTGTGGACCCCAATTTGAGAATGTCTTTATGGAAGGAAATCTTTGGACAGCCCTGTTCTGGGTCCTCTGGCCTCCTTACACTGGTTACTCATCAGAATCCATGACCAAAATAAAACCTTGAATCAAACAACAATGATACATTTTATCAGTTACATCCCAATCCAATCGGTCTGCTCCCCTCCTGAGTCGCTGTTTCACTGAAAACATTGTATAAGATCTCCGGCTAACTGTTACATTGAAGGACACAATAAGCACATTCATGTGTGTGTGAGTATTCATCTGCAAATGTAGTGTGTATGTGTGGGTGACTGACTGTGAGTAAGTGAATAAATCTGAGTGTGTGTCCAAATGTGTGGTGTGTGTGTATGAGCAAGTTTGTACAGGTGCGAATGTGTGTTCCTGTCAATGTATGTATTTGTCTGTGTGCACATAAGAGTACGAGTGTGTGTGTGTGTGTGTGAGAGAGTGTGTGTGTGAGTGAGTGTGTGTGTGAGTGAGTGAGTGTGTGTGTGTGTGTGTGTGTGTGTGAGAGAGAGAGAGAGAGAGTGTGTGTGTCTGTCTGTCTGTACACATTGAGATAATGCTATAGAGGCCCATATCCTGTCACCACTCACCTTTTATTTGCACATGAACAGTCCTTGACGATAGTACTGCCTCAGTTTGAGTAAGTATCCCTGACACTCACCCATTTTATCTGTCAGCCAGGGCTCCCTGAGTGGACCAGATTAACAGCTCCAATTAGGGAACTCATGACAATCACTGCATTCCCCCTCCCCCCGCCCCACTGAATCTGTGGATGTAGGTCGGTCCTTTTTCTTGGAGAGCCTGCTGGGGGGTTTTAGCACTGGGTCAGTTTCGTCCAACTCAGCGTCAGATACAGGCGGTGTATAATGCACAGGGGTTTGCCTCTTACACCAGGAGCGCCTCACAGAAGTTCACTCTCTTCTTCTGGCAGCAAAGACGTTGAGGCAGATATGTCCATCGCTGATTCAGAGGACTCGACAACTCTTCACGGACAGGGTGAATCTACGGCTTCTGGCAGCATTTCCAAAGGTTCCAAGAGGCAGGGCATGTTTTGCTCCCCCACCGTTTGTGAGTTTGCAGCATACCCCACATGCTTATTCAGGATTGTTGCACCTACCTGAACTTTATACATCACTGGAGCTGACCTTGTATTGACTATGCCTCTTACCCATGCAGGGCCGTTTCCATGATTCCATGACCAAACTTCATCCCCTGACGTAAAATGTCTGCCTCACTTGGGAGGGTCTTGAGTCCCGCATTGGCATTCCTGATACCATTTTACTGCCCCCCCCCCCCAAGGTATGGGAAGATTAGACTTAACTTGATGCAGAGTCTTTTCCCCATTGGCAACTCAGCCAGTGCTATCCCTGTAGTCCCATATGGGGTGGTCCTATAATCAAATAGGAACAGTGAAAGCATAGGATCTAGTGAGATTGTAGGTTGTTTCTTCAAGCCAGCCTTCAAAATTTGATCCACTCTTTTTGCCAGGCCATTGGATGATGGGTGTTATGGAGCTGTTCTTATGTGTCAAACCTCATTCGACTTTAAGAAATAACCAAATTCACTGCTGGTAAATGAAGGCCCATTATCTGTGACTAGGGATTCTGTGTGATGTGAGCGATTTTCTGTTGTTGTCCCCGTGTTTGATAAATGGACCCTATGCACGTCCAACCATTTTGAGTGGGTGTCTACAATGACTAAGAACATTGAACGCATTTAAGGACCTGCATAGTCAACGTGCAGCCAAGTCCAGGGCTTACCCAGCCATTCCCATAGATGTGGGGAGCTGCTGGCAGGAATCTTTATTCTTTATGGCATTCTGGGCAATGCCCCACCATCCTGGCTATGTCTGCATCCAAGTCTGGCCACCAGACAGAATATCTCGCCGACATACCCCTGGGTGACCTTGGTAGAGTTCAGCCAGTATCCGATGGTGACCTTTGCTCGGGAAAATCACTCTTGCTCCCAATTGTGAGGTGTTTTCCCAGGTCCAAAAATGTTTTAGTTCTAGTTATGATGGCCCTTTGGTTTCCCCCATTAATACTAATTGTTTCAATTTGGAAAGGACTGGATCTTTCTGTGTCCAAAATATGATATTGTCAGCTGTGACCGGGAGCATATCCAGAAAATTTAATATTGTTACAGAATCTTCCATTCATGGTACCACTAGTGGTGTATCTGTCAGTGAGAGGTGGTTCAATGCATCTGTATTTGCTTCTCAGCCACCCGACAGTGTTCCAACTAATAAGCACTTAGTATTAGAGCCCACTGCACTGCTTTGGCTCTTTGAACAGGCCAAGTAGGGGTATGTGGTCCGTGATTATTACAAATTTTCATCCATGAAGGTATTGGTGGAACTTCCCGACTTCAAATATGACCGCCAATCCTTCTTTCTCTATCTGGATGTATTTATGCTCTGCTTTAGCCAAAGTCCTGGATGTACACACTATTGAGTGTTCCTCCCAGTTGGCCACCTATTAGCTGCTGCTGTACGGGGAGGTATCACATGTCAATACAAGATCTTTCTTGGGATCATAGTATGTCAACACCTATGCTTGGCTTGGCTACACAATCATTTCCAAGGCTGAACCTTTTTTATGAGTTGATGCCAAGTTGTCAAGACAGAGGCCATGCTATCTATGAACTTTCCATTATAATTTACCAGCCCAAGGTATGACCGAAACTCCTGAACAGGCTTGGGAGCTAGAGCACCTTTGCTCGCTCTAATTTTATCTTCCAATAGATGTAACCTGGTCTTATCGACACTGTAGCCCAATTAGGTCACTTAGGGGGCCTGGAATGCATACTTTTCCCTTCTTAGGCATACGCTCGCCTTGGAAAAACACCTTAAGACTATATCCAAGTTCTCTAAGTGTTCCTAATTAGTTTCCCCTGTCATTAGCATGTCATCTAGGTAAATGGTGACCTGAGGTAGACCTTGCAAAATGTTCTTCATTGACTGCTGAAAAATTGCACAGACTGATGATACACCAAATGGCAGATCATATATTGGTATAAACCCTTATGGGTATTAATTATAGCATATTTCTGGGAATCCTCAACTAACCACACTCACAAGTAAGCTTGGCTCATGTCCTGCTTCGTGAAGGACAGCCTTCACTCAGGCAGCCATTTTCTGATTGAAAAGTGTTGAGCCAATCTCTCACAGCCAGTTTCATCCCATCAAGCTTGGGCCCGAGCATTTCACTACAATCACTGGTTACTGAATCTGCCACCTTCATGTAACACTCTGAGGGATTGGCTATTTATCCAGCTATGAAAAACAGTTTGCTGATTGTTTAAAATTCTCCCAAAGGTGAACTGACCCATTGGCTTCAAAATCAACACAACCGGAGCTGCCCATGCCCCACGTTGGAGAGACGTGATGGTTCCTTCACTTTCAAACCTTCTCATTTCTGCTTCTACTTTTGCCCATAAGGCAAATGGCACTTGGTGGGCCTTGCAATATCGTGGACTTGCTTTCTGGTTAACATGCAAGGCGGCCTTGCCTCCTCTCATAGTCCCTAGACATTCCTGGAAGAATTCTGGGTATTTAATTAGGACTTCACTCAAGCAGCCATTTCCTAATTGAAAAATGTTGAGCCAATCTAGATGAATTTCTCACGGCGAATTTCACTCCATCAAGCTTTCTTGATGGGCTAAGCCTTCTATTACAGTCACTGGCAACCGAACCAGTTGCTATTCATAAGAGACCAAAGTCTTACTCTTAATCTGTAAAGGTTCCCTGGTATCAGTTCTCAACCTAGCTGAGATCTTGTGCAAAGTTAAGAGCTAGAGCCCAGAGTGAATTTGAGTAAAAACTGATTCTGCGATCACTGAAGCGGCTGCAACGGTATCGACCTCTGTTCGAACCAGGTGACCATTTAACCAGACATTTATTTTGATTGGTTCTGATTTAGATGTTGCTACGTAATTAACTGCTCCAAACCAGGTGTAGGTGGACCTGCCAGGGTGTGCACTCTCCTGGATACAGACCTACGTGTTCTCTTGCTCAGTTCTGGTCTAGTGGGACTCTTTAGCTGTCTCGAGTCCACATGCCGACAGCAACTACAATGGCTTGCCAGCCCAGATCCTGAAGAAACTTTTAACCGTTTGGCCGAGACGTGGCTTTGTTTTGGCATTTTGCTATGGGCAGACCCAGAGTCCCTCTAAGCAGCATATGTCTTGAGTGAGGCAGTTAGCCTCACTCAAGACATATTCCTGATGAAGGGCTTTTGCCCGAAACGTCGATTTTGCCTGTCCTCGGATGCTGCCTGAATTGCTGTGCTCTTCCAGCACCACTGATCCAGAATCTGGTTTCCAGCATCTGCAGTCATTGTTTTTACCACCTTGAGTGAGGCAGTGCAATTCCCTGCTCTCAAATGGTATTCCCCAAGCTCAGTCAGACTGGTGAGGGTGTCCTCTCTCATCGGCATACCTTGCAACTCCACATGCTTCACATGCCGCACTTTCCAATGACAAAGCCAGTTGAGTGTGTCTGTTTGAAGTCAGTTGAGCTTCAGCTAGAAGACATATTTCCTAGGATACATCGTTAATCCCAGATATCAGACAGTCTCTCAGTATCTCATTAAGGGTTAAACCAAATTCACAGACTTCTGCCAATCATCTTAACCTAGTCAAAAGCTTCGATATGGATTCCCTGGTTCTCAAATTACTGAGTAATAGCCAAAGCATCTCAGAATTAAAGGGGGCTTGCGATCGTAATATTCCTTAACTACATCAGAGAATTCTTAGACGTTTTCAGTACCTGGAAAATTAGGCTTCCTATTTCAGAAAAAGCTGCACCTCCACAGGCTATCAGGAGAATGACACATTATTTCTCATTTGCTTGGAAAAAATAATGCATTCTTTCCACATACTAGGCCCAGTCCTTGATGGCAGGGTCAAATGAGTCAAGTTTCCCAAACAAAGGCATGATGTAAGAAATGTTTACCCCGACTCAGAGACGACTGTTGTGAGTGAATTTCTTCAGGATTGTTCTTTACTCTTGTCACCACTGAAATAACTCCACAGAGGCCAGTATCCAACCTCAAGTCTCCTTTTATTTGAATATGAAAATGAATATAATACTGCTTCATAAAGAGTCAGACACCAGTGTGTCAGAATCCCTGAAATTCAATCCATATCTGTCAGCCAAGGCTTCCCTGATTGGACCAGATTAACAACCCCAATCAGGGAACTCACATTCTATGATGTCCAGCTGGCTGACCTCACTACAATCACTACGTATTAGAGTACATATGGCAAATTCATGCACCTCCTTGCATTTATGGGAATTCAGGGTAGAGAGCAGAGCACAAAGGAATTTTGGGGAATGAAACTGTCGATGGATTTGATAACGAGGAGAACATTTTAAAATCAGAATGTTGCTTAATGGATGATAGATGAGTCAAAGAATTGTACAGCACAGAAATGGACCCCTCGGTCCAACTCGTCCATGACAACCAGTTATGCTAAATTAATTTAGTCTCATTTGCCAGCACTTGGCCCATATCCCTCTAATCCCTTCATGTACCCATCCAGATGCATTTCAAATGCTGTAATTGAACCAGCCTCCACCACTTCCTCTGGCACTTCCATACACACATTTCTGCATGAAATTATTCCTGCCTAGGTTCTCACCTGAAACCTATGCCCTCTAGTTCTGGACTCCCCCAACCCAGGCAAAACACCTTGTCTGTTTAGCCTCTCCATACTCCTCATGATTTTATAAACCTGTATAAGGTCACCCCTCAGCCTCCGATACTCCAGGGAAAACAGCCCCAGCCTATTCAGTCTCTTCCTATAGCTAAAATCCTCCAACCCTTGCAACATCCTTGCAAAACTTTTCTGAACCTTTTCAAGTTTAACAACATCCTTCCCATAGCAGGGAGATCAGAATTGAACGCAGTATTCCAAAAGTGGTCTAACTAATGTCCTGTATAGCCACAATATGACCTCCCAACTCCTCCACCTATCACAATTCCAACACCCCTCCCCCAAGTCCCTCCTCCCTACCTTTTATCTTAGCCTGCTGGACACACTTTCCTCATTCCTGAAGAAGGGCTTATGCCCGAAATGTTGATTCTCCTGCTCCTTGGATGCTGCCTGACCTGCTGCGTTTTTCCAGCAACAAATTTTCAGCTCTGATCTCCAGCATCTGCAGTCCTCACTTTCTTCCCAACTCCTATACTCAATACTCTGACAAAAAAAGGCAATCGCGCCAAAAGTCTTTAGATTAGATTACATTACATTACAGTGTGGAAACAGGCCCTTCAGCCCAACAAGTCCACACCACCCCGCCGAAGCGCAACCCACCCATACCCCTACATTTACCCCTGACCTCACACTACGGGCAATTTAGCATGGCCAATTCACCTGACCCGCACATCTTTGGACAGTAGGAGGAAACCGGAGCACCCGGAGGAAACCCACGCAGACACGGGGAGAATGTGCCTGAGGTGGGAATTGAACCCGGGTCTATAGGCGCTGTGAGGCAGCAGTGCTAACCACTGTGCCACCGTGCCGCCCACACTATAAAAAGGTCTCACTGCAAATGAGGACACTGCAAGTTTCAGAGGATAGACCTGAAACCAGCTAGGAGTGCATTGAATGATAGAATCATAATTACAGCAGAAAACGTAGCCATTCAGCCCATTATGTTTGTGTTGGTTCTATGTAAATATAAGCCCTCAGTGCTACTCCCCTTTCTTATCTCCATAGCCCTCCAAATGATTGCCCTTGACATTAAGATCTAAGAATCCTGTGATGGAGCTGGTCTCCACCACATTCTCAGCCAGTTTCCCAGCAACTTGCTGTGCAAATAAGATTGTTTACTTCCAATTGGAAAGTGCTGGAGAAATTCTCCATGCTGTGGAGAGAGTTGCAGCATTAACATTTGGAGTCCACTATGACTTTTCTTCAAATATCTTTAAGTCTTTTCAATTCTGAAGAGGAGTCATGCTGAATTTGAAACGTTAACTCTTTTTCTCTCTTTACAGATGCTGCCAGACCTGTTGAGTTTCTCCTGTCCTTTCTGTTTTTGTTTCAGATTTCCAGCATCTGCAGTATTTAATTTTTATTTGACACATTTTTATCTGTTCATTTGTATGTCTGAATCATTATTTCATTGTATGGGAAGTTGTATTGAGGTTATACAGATCATTGGTGAGGCCTCTGCTGGAGTACTGTGTCCAGTTTTGGTCACCCTGTTATAGGAAAAATATTGTTAAGCTGGAGAGGGCTCAGACAAGATTTACCAGGATATTTCTGGGAATGGACGGTTTGAGCTTTAAGGAGAGACTTGGTAGGTTAGGATTATTTCATTGGACTGTAGGCGGTTGAGGGGTGACCTTACAGAGCTTTATAAAATCATGAGGGGTAGAGGTAAGGCGAATGGCAGGTGTTTTTTCCCTTAGTGTGGGGCATATTAAGTTGAGGGGGCATATTTTTAAGGTGGAAAGGAGAAAGATTTAAACAGACACGAGAGGCAATGTTTTTACACAGAGAGTGACTTTTTGTGGAATGAACTTGCACAGGAAGTCATGGATATGGGTACTGTTAGAACATTTAAAAGATGTTTGGATAAGTACATGAATAAGAAATGTTTTAGGGATGTGGATCAAGTGCAGACAGGTAGGACTAGTTTAGTTTGGGATTATTGGCAGCATGGACGGTCTGGACCGAAGAGTCTGTTTCTGTGCTGTATGACTCTGGATGTAGGCTTGCTCGTTGAGCTGAAAGGTTCATTTCCAGACGTTTCATCACCCTACTAGGTAACATCTTCAGTGGGCCTCTGGACGAAGCACTGTTGATAATTCCAGCTTTCTATTTATATGTTTGGGTTTCTTTGGGATGTAATTTCCTGAAATGATGGTGCTTCGCCCAGAGGCCCACTGAAGATGTTACCTAGTAGGGTGACGAAACGTCTGGAAATGAACCTCCCAGCTCAGCGAGCAAACCTACATCCAGAACGTCAACCTGAGCTACAATTCGTCTCAAATCCCTGTGTGACATTTTGACAAATTGAATGGCTGGTCCCAGGGATCTGCAGTCCTTTTGCACTCAAGGGAGATGATCAATAAATACAAAACCAAAATGCCCTCCACACCTCATCAGTGCAGTAATTAATTAGTCCATTCATATGTCAGAAGAAGGCATCAGTGACCTTTGGCAGCCTGTAAATTGCTTGTTTATGTTGCCACTGGTGGCAAAGACAATGAACATTGTGGTTACCTTGAGAACCACTGGAAAGAGAGCCTGGCAAATCCGAGGAGGTGATGGCCTAGTGATATTATCACTGGGCTTTTAATCCAAAGACGCCAGCTAATGTTCAGGGGTCCTGGGTTTGAATCCTGCAATGGCAGCTAGTGGAATTTGAATTAAAAAAAAAACTGGAATTAGGAGCCTAATGATGCCAATGAAATCATTGTCAATTGTCAGGAAAAACCTCACCTGGTTGACTAATGTCCTTTAGGTAAAGAATTCTGCCATTTTTACCTGGTCTGGTCTACACGTGACTCTGGACCCACAGCAATGTGGTTTTGACAATTCTCTGCCCTCTGAGAAATTAGGGTTGGGTAAGAAATGTGGTCTGGAGAGTGACACCTACATCCCTTGATGAATAAATGCACCAGGCTGTAGATCTTGCTGCATATTCCCACCCACATCAGTGACCAGTTTCTGGCACAACCCTTCGTCTCTGGCATTGCACCTCCGACATCTGTGGGTAGCTTGCTAACAGGGTGCATGCCATCATAAAGGATGCCCTCCATGGATGATTGCGCGTGGCCAGCCTTGCCCTATGCTGCTGGTTTTATACTGCTCTCCTTGCTCAAAAATCCCCTCCTGCTCTTGAGGTTATAGGAAGTGAAATTGGTGACCCCTAATCAAAGATGACGCCCTCTGGTCCCAGACTCTTCCACACTGGGTAACAATCTCTCCTCATCTACTCTGTCAGGTTCCCCAAGAATATTGTCTGTTCCAATAAGGTCACCCCTCATTCTTCTACTCAACCCTCCTCTTAAGACTGTCCCTCTATAGCCAGGATCTTGATTTGCACAGGTCAAACAAAAATAACTCTGATATCAGATGTAACTACACAAAGCCAACTGGTCTATGTCATCACAAAACCAACATGAACTGGGTACAATGAGGTTCCTGTGTGAACCTGACTACATCTTAAAGGTAGGACTTAATTTCAAAATGTTTTAGTAGAATCAGTATTCATGCCATGCAAATTAAAAGTAGGAACTGACCATATGAAGGTGTGAGTCCTGGTCTGTTGGGAACTTAATCACTGCATTGAAAGACTGAAATTTCACCTCCTGTTTGATTAACACACCATGCTCCCCACTCCCACAGTCTTCATTAAATTCTGTCCACACATACACTGACATGTGTACACACACACACACACACCACACATACACCCATACACATACACGCACACACGCACACTCCACACATACACCCATACACATACATGCACACACGCACCACACACACACACCCACACACATACGCGCGTACTCACACACAGAGTTTTGCATATCCCCCAATCAATTGTAACTTCTAGATGTTAACCACAAGTTATTGCATTCTTGCCTTATAGTCTAAAATTAATACTACACTTGTTTGTGATTTGGAAGAAGTATCACTGTCATTAGTATCCAGAGGGATAAAGAGGGACACCAGTTCAACTGGGACATTACATCCACCCTGGGACAGGCTAAACAAAGAGATGCACGGGGATTCCTACAGCCATGACATTCAAACTGAACTCCATTAACAAATAGATCGATTTCGACCCCATTTACCAACCTCTCAGAAACAGAACCAGAAGTGATGTCACCCACCACAACAGACCAAGACACAGTAATAGCAAACGGGACAGAGCACCAGTGCTTCATCGGAGGCTCACTGATGATGTTACCTAGCATGGTGATGAAACATCTGAGAACAATCTATCAGCTCAGCGAGCAAATTTACAACCTGAACTACATTTGTTTTATACTCTGGCTGTCAACTATGGCCCTGTTGCACAGAAACATTTATTATCTGTTCAACTGTAACATGTAGGTCTTTCTCCTGACACTGTACTTAGTGGAATTTTCTTCCTTTATCAACACCGATGTGTGTTACCTTGCCTTTCTCAAGATTAAAAATAAAACTTGCACAATTATGTAGTCTTTGTGATTCTATCTGGATTCCCTCCCTTTCTAATATGTAAATTGTTATTATCTTCCTTTAATCCTCCTTTATTCAAAAAAGGAGGGAGGCATAAAACAGGAAACTACAGGCCAATTAGATGAGATTAGATTAGATCGCTTACAATGTGGAAACAGGCCCTTTGGCCCATCAAATCCACACCGACCCTTCGAAGAGTAACCCACCTTGACTCGTTCCCCTACATTTACCCCCAACTAAGGCACCTAACGCCTAGGAAATTATTAGAATCTATTAGTAAATAAATTATACAGGACAGTTGGATAAGTTCAAGGTTATCAAGCAGAATCAACAAGTTTCTAAGAAAGGGAAACCATGTTTGACCAATCTACCGGAGGTTTTTGAGGAGGTAACATGTACTGTGGATAAAGGAGAACCAGAGACCGTACTGTACCTGGATTTTCAGAAGGTATTTGGCAAGATGTCACATCAAAGGTTATTGCAGAAAATAAAAGCTTATTGTATTGGGGTGAGTGTATTAACATGGATAGAAGATTAGTTGGCAGAGAGTAGTTGGGATAAATTACTGCAGATGCTGAAATCTATACTGAAAACAACAAATGCTGGAGATCACAGTGGGTCAGACAGCGTCCATGGAGAGAGAGCAAGCTTATATTTTAAGTCTAGATGACTCTGATGACTGTCAAGTTGTGTCTGTATAGGACATTGGTTAGACCCACTTTTAGAATACTGTGTTCAGTTCTGGTCTCCCTGCTATAGGAAAGATATTGTTAAACTTGAAAGGGTGCAGAAAAGACTTACAAGGATGTTGCCTGGGTTGGAGGGTTTAGAGCTATAAGGAGAGGCTGAACAGGCTGGGGCTGTTTTCCCTGGAGCTTCGGACGCTGAGGGGTGACTTTATAGAAATCTACAAAATCATGAGGATAGGGTGAATAATCAATATCGTTTTCCCAGGGTAGGTGAGTTCAAAACTAGAGGGCACATGTTCAAGGTGGGAGGGGAAAGATTTTAAAGGGACCTAAGGGGCAACTTTCTCATGCAGAGGGTTGTGTGTGTATGAACGAGCTGCTAGAGGAAGTGGTGGAGGCTGGTACAATTACAATATTTAAAAGGCATCTGGATGGACACCTGAATAGGAAGGGTTTACAGGAATATGGCCGAGTGCTGGCAAATGGGACAAGATTAATTTAGGATATCTGGTTGGCATGGACAAGTTGGACTGAAGGGTCTGCTTCCCTGCTGTACATCTCTGTGATTCTATGTAAATGGAATGAATTAAAGTTTGACAAAGAGCAGTCTGAGCCAGCCAGCTAGTTTCCCTGTCTTTAATTCCCTCATTACGGGAATGCTGGAGCACGTAGGCCACGCAGTAGGTTAGGCACTGACCTTTCACCTGTAGGGACCAGTTTGGACTGTAGCCCAGGCTGATGGGGACAAAAGGTTCACTTTCATTGTAAGATTCATCTGTGAACTCAGTTTGTTCCAGCTCAGACCAACCTTTCTGAGTGGGAGACAAAGTCCTAGGCATAAAGCTGGGACTGCATCTCACTCAGATATCCTGAAGGTCTGTGCAGAAATGGGGATAACCACTCAAAAACACTTGGAGGGATTTTTTTTTGTCTGAGGCAGGGGCAGTAAAGGTCTTGTTGAGACTCCCCTTACAGGGGAACGAAAAGACTCAGTAATCACAGGAACAGGAACACTTTAGTGATTACAGCAGCTCAGACAGAACAAATTCTTATCTAAAGAATCCTTCATCCAGACCTTTCTCTTCCTTTCTCTCCCAGGGGGTCTAATGCCAACCCAACTTGTTTGGAACCTTATCAAATCTCTTCTCAATATTAAGATAAACCTAAACACCATTTAATGACAAGCAGTGGTTCTGTTCAATCTCAATAAATCACTTCTAGGTGGTGTACTGAAATATTTAAAGTTGCTTAAATTGCTGTTTTTTACAACATACAGATGTTTAACAGGTTTATAATCATCAAACAAATGGAACTGTCCATTGCTCGGTATTTTGGAACGGGTCCATGTCAATTTTACTGCCTTATCATCTGGTTTCTCAGAGGTTTGCTGCTCCTCAGATATGTCAAAAGACACTGGCATAATCAGTGCAAACTACTGGAAAGATCATTAAAGTGAATTACCTTACACAATGTCTGATTTCATCTCATACCGCTCCAATTTCAAACCTTATGTTGAACTTGTACAACTTCTTTGCAGCTGTAACTTTATATTCCTTGCTCTGTTCTATCACCCTATGATCTTTAAGTCTTTGTATGATCTGATTTGCTGTACTGCACGCAAAACAAAAATTTTCACTTTACCTAGATACATGTGATAATAATAAATCAAATCAAATCACAGTGATCCAGAGAGCTTCACTATGCACTAACTGCACCACACTTTTGTGGTCAAAAGTGTGCAATCTTTAAACTTTGCTGATGATATTGTCTCTATCTCTGCGTGATACACAGGCTAAACAGGAGCCAAATCTAACCTTTAATCTGTCTTGACTTGAAGTGGGGATTGTGGTTGGCATTACTGTCACACCTCACTAATAATCCAGTCCCACTCTTTTGGGGTCAACAGCGGTGAGGCTCCAGGTCACGGCTAGGCCCAGGTGCCTGATGGCAGAAGTATCTCATGCTGGACACCTTTCCTTTTCTTTTGGCTGTTTCTTTTATTTCTGCTTCTGCTTTTAATCCTGCCTTTTGTGTACTAAAATGGTGTCGGAGAATGATGACTTTGTACACTTTTCCGTTATTCTTTTGCTTGAGTACACATGACAATAAAAAAATGTAAATCTCTCAAAAGTTAAATATTTTTAAAAATAAGCAAAATTCAGGTCAATCGTGGAATTTTGCTTATTTTTAAAAATTTTAACTTTTGTCTTCAGATGCAGGTTGATGAAAAGCATCAACCAGGATTCTGTACTTAACAAAAATTACTATTTATTACAAGTAATTAGACTCTAATTGCAAGTAACCAATTATAAACCATCTGTATTAGATTTTATTATCATGTGTACTCAAGTACAGGGATACAGTGGAAAGTTTACAAAGTCACCATTCTCAGGTGCTATCTTCAGCACAAAAGAACCAGAACTAACCAGAAACAGCCATCTTAGATGTAAAAGCAAAACAACTGCTTCAGATACAGCATTAAACAGAATTAAAATAAAACAAAAGCAGAAATACAAGAAACAGAGCCAAGGAGAAAGGAAAGCGTCCATATCTATATAATTCCACAAGTTAAAACTCTTAATCCCTTACAAACACCTCCTTACAGACAAATAGATAGACAGGGAAAAAAAGAAGGGTGTTATGGACAAGAGGGAAAATTGAGAAGCAGTTCAGTGATCTGTGTTTGCAGGATCTGCTGAGATGATTCTTGCGCTTCTCAGTCTTTCTTTTCCAGATACTATATTCATCGGTTTGCTGGCGATACAGGAGGACTGGCTCACATTTATTAATTGTCTTTGACTTATTAATTAAAAGTCACAGCTTATAGCAAACAGAAAAAGGAAATAAACCGGCCCGTTTCAGGCTGGAGATGTTTTCTACTGCAGAGGGAAAACAGCTCATTCTCCTCTGGTATTCCGATGGCTTTTAACTCAAATGTTCACGTCTTCAAGCTGTTCAGCTCCCTTGGAGCCAATCACATACCATATTTACTCATGTAAAAGTCGATCCCATGTAAAGGTCGACCCCTTATTTTTGGCCAAAAAATCTGTAATTTTCCATATACTGTATCTAGTTCTTCACAGTTAACAGCTCGACATTTGTGAGTCAAGGTATTATCCTGTACATAAACGTTACGATGAGGAAATTAAATTTTTCTTTCATGCTATTGTGTGTTTTGAGTGCAATTCACACCAACGTTAAGCTACAGATTTCTTAAGTTCATTATCGAACGAGCACTATAACCACTATAACCACTATAATTAGTATTCACTTTTTGTATGGCCGTCCTGCTCTGATTCAGACCTCCAACCTGCTGACTGTCCCACCCTGCACTGCGCCCACTGACTGTCCCACTCCACTCGGTCTCCAGCCCATTGACCATCCCACTCCACTCGGTCTCCAACCCACTGACCGTCCCACTCCACTCGGTCTCCAACCCACTGACCGTCCCACTCCACTCGGTCTCCAACCCACTGACCGCCCCACTCCGCTCCGGGTCTCCAACCCACTGACTGTCCCACTCCACTCGGTCTCCAGCCCATTGACCATCCCACTCCACTCGGTCTCCAACCCACTGACCGTCCCACTCCACTCGGTCTCCAACCCACTGACCGTCCCACTCCGCTCTGGGTCTCCAACCCACTGACCGTCCCACTCCGCTCTGGGTCTCCAACCCACTGACTGTCCCACTCCACTCGGTCTCCAACCCACTGACTGTCCCACTCCACTCGGTCTCCAACCCACTGACCGTCCCACTCCGCTCTGGGTCTCCAACCCACTGACCGTCCCACTCCGCTCTGGGTCTCCAACCCACTGACTGTCCCACTCCACTCGGTCTCCAACCCACTGACCGTCCCACTCCGCTCGGTCTCCAACCCACTGACTGTCCCACTCCGCTCGGTCTCCAACCCACTGACCGTCCCACTCCGCTCTGGGTCTCCAACCCACTGACCGTCCCACTCCGCTCTGGGTCTCCAACCCACTGACTGTCCCACTCCACTCGGTCTCCAACCCACTGACCGTCCCACTCCACTCGGTCTCCAACCCACTGACCGTCCCACTCCGCTCGGTCTCCAACCCACTGACTGTCCCACTCCGCTCCGGGTCTCCAACCCACTGACCGTCCCACTCCACTCGGTCTCCAACCCATTGACCGTCCCACTCCGCTCTGGGTCTCCAACCCACTGACCGTCCCACTCCACTCGGTCTCCAACCCACTGACCGCCCCACTCCGCTCCGGGTCTCCAACCCACTGACTGTCCCACTCCACTCGGTCTCCAACCCATTGACCGTCCCACTCCGCTCTGGGTCTCCAACCCACTGACCGTCCCACTCCACTCGGTCTCCAACCCACTGACCGTCCCACTCCGCTCCGGGTCTCCAGCCCACTGACCGTCCCACCTCGCTCTGGGTCCCCAGCCCACTGACCATCCCACTCCACTCTGGGTCTCCAGCCCACTGACCGTCCCACCCCGCTCTGGGTCCCCAGCCCACTGACCGTCCCACCCCGCTCTGGGTCTCCAGCCCACTGACCGTCCCACCTCGCTCTGGGTCCCCAGCCCACTGACCATCCCACTCCACTCTGGGTCTCCAGCCCACTGACCGTCCCACCCCGCTCTGGGTCCCCAGCCCACTGACCGTCCCACTCCGCTCCGGGTCTCCAGCCCACTGACCGTCCCACTCCGCTCCGGGTCTCCAGCCCACTGACTGTCCCGCTCTGCCCTGCTAACCTTAAAAAATAGTCTAAAACATTTGAATTTTACACGAGTATATACAGTAGGTGTTGCCAGGCGGAAGACCTTTGCCATTGGTTACTGATCTCCATAACACAGACCAACCAGCTACTTGTTGTTGGCCACATCTCTGTTTGCACACAACCCCTGGCTGGAACTGGTCTGGAACTTGGCTTTCACCTGAATTTAAATCAACAGCTGTGTAAACAGCACATGCAATGAGTGTCAGGTTACTTGCTTTTAAAAATGCAGTAATCCTTTCCACATTCCTTGCTTTAAAACAGTCTTTTTCCCCACTTCAGAACACAATCAAAAATACAGACAAATAATAAAACATGGTCTTTCCACCACAACTGCATTCAGTGACCCATGTGAAGTGGATAAATCCTCATGTGGATCCCAGGATAAAGGAGAATGATATCAAAGAGGTAATATCACCCACTACTGCCTGTGCCCCACTTTACCTACCACTTAAAACCTCAGCAATCCATTTCTGATCTTCAAACTATTGAATAAAGGATTCTGGGTAATCCAAGATGGAGGACGGGAAAAATTTCTGGCTGTAACAGCTGCTCCTTTTTTGAGGTATTTTAGGCGCTTGAGGTGATTTCCTCGAATTCCAGGAGCAGCAATTACTGTTTTATATGCTGTCGCATTGTTTTGGAACTTTGGGGAATAAAAATCAAAACAACAGCAGTTTTAAAAGGGAGAAGAGCAGACAAAGGAAGCACATGGTGAGGTCAGTGCAGGAGAGAGAGAGAGAGAACGAGAACGAGAACGAGAACACACCTGCACAGTTACTGCCTTTGCTGTTTGAATTCATGTATCGCTGGTCATCGGAGTGCATCTGGGAAAACTAACAAACAGTGAAATTCACAACTAATCTTGGAGGAATCTGTTTGGGTGAAGTTCACAGCACAGAATCAGATAAGTTAATGGTTGTTTTAAGTCTGTCCAACAGAAAGGCTGCAGTAGTGTGTAGAGTGGATTCTTTCTTGATTATATGTTTTTGGAGATATGTCTCTTGATTAAACTTAAAAATATAAGCCATATGTATTCATTTAACCTGGGGCAGTGTTTTGGAGAGGAATAAGATGGTGTTATTTTCTGGGTCTGTAGATTGTGAAGGAGCAAAACTGGCCTTTAGTAGAATGATATGTACTTCTTGTCAGATGTGGGAGTTTAAAGATAGTTTAAGGGTTACTGCGGATTATTTCTGCCATAAATGTTGTTGGATGCGAATCTTATCAAATCAAATGGATCAGTTGGAGAGACAGATAGAAGCGATGAGGAATTTGCAACAACAACAGTATGTGACGGATGGTAGTTATAGGAAGGGGGAAAGTCTCAGATACAGTCACGTTGATGGGTTAACACCAGGAAAGGTAAGAGAGGTAGGCACCTAGTGCAGGATATATACATTTCAAACAGGTATGCTTGTTTGGAAAATGTAGGGGGTGATGGATTCTCTGGGGAATGTAGCACAAACAGCCAAGTTTCTGGTATGGAGACTGACTCTATGCAATGAGGGGTATGTCGGGTTCCAAGAGATCAGTTGTGTTAGGGGATTCTGTAGTCACGGGTACAGACAGACATTTCTGTGGCCAGCAGAGAAAAAGCAGAATGGTGTGTTGTTTCCCTGATGCCAGGATCAAGGATGTCTCAGAGAGGGTGCAGAATGTTCTCACGGGGGAGAGGGGCCAGCAAGAGGTCATTGTCCACATTGGAACCAATGACATTGGAAGGGAAAAGGTTGAGACTCTGAAGGGAGATTACAGAGAGTTAGGCAGATATTTAAAAAGAGGTCCTCAAGGGTAGTTATATCTGGATTACTCCCAGTGCTACGAGCTCGTGAGGGCAGGAATAGGAGGATAGAGCAGATGAATGCATGGCTGAGGAGCTGGTGTATGGAAGAAGGATTCACATTTTTGGATCATTGGAATCTTTTTCAGGGTAGAAATGACCTGTACAAGAAGGACAGAATTGCACTTAAATTGGAAGGGGACTAATATACTGGCAGGGGAATTTGCTAGATCTGCTCAGGAGGACTTAAATTAGTAAGGTGGGGGGGTGGGACCCAGGGAGATAGTGAGGAAAAAGATCAATCTGAGACTGGTATAGTTGAGAATAGAAGCGAGTCAAACAGTCAGGGCAGGCAGGGACAAGGTAGGATTAATAAATTAAACTGCATTTATTTCAATGCAAGGGGCCTAACAGGGAAGGCAGATGAATCCAGGGCATGGTTAGGAACATGGGACTGGGATATCATAGGAATACAGAAACATGGCTCAGGGCAGGACTGATAGCTGAATGTTCCAGGATACAAATGCTACAGGAAGGATAGAAAGGGAGGCAAGAGAGGAGGGGGAGTGGTGTTTTTGATAAGGGATAGCTGAGGGAGGATATTCCCGGAAATACATCCAGGGAAGTTATTTGGGTGGAACTGAGAAATAAGAAAGGGATGATCACCTCATTGGGATTGTATTATAGACCCCCTAATAGTCAGAGAGAAATTGAGAAACAAATTTGTAAGGAGATCTCAGCTGTCTGTAAGAGTAATAGGGTGGTTACGGTAGGGGATTTTAACTTTCCAAACATCGACTGGGACTGCCATAGTGTTAAAGGTTTAGATGGAGAGGCATTTTTTAGTTGCGTACAGGACAATTTTCTGATTCAGCATGTGGATGTACCTACTAGAGAAGGTGTAAACCTTGACCTACTCTTGGGAAATAAGGCAGGGCAGGTGACTGAGGTGTCAGTGGGGGAGCACTTTGGGGCCAGTGACCATAATTCTATTTGTTTTAAAATAGTGATAGAAAAGGACAGACCAGATCTAAAAGTTGAAGTTCTAAATTGGAGAAAGGCCAATTTTGATGGTATTAGGCAAGAACTTTCGAAAGCTGATTGGAGGCAGATGTTCGCAGGTAAAGGGATGGCTGGAAAATGGGAAGCCTTCAGAAATGAGATAACAAGAATCCAGAGAAAGTATATTCCTGTCAGGGTGAAAGGAAAGCTGGTAGGTATAGGGAATGCTGGATGACTGAAGAAATTGAAGGTTTGGTTAAGAAAAATAAGGAAGTATATGTCAGGTATAGACAGGATAGATCGAGGGAATCCTTAGAAGAGTATAAAGGAAGTAGGAGTATACTTAATAGGGAAATCAGGAGGGCAAAAAGGGGACATGAAATAGCTTTGGCAAATAGAATTAAGGAGAATCCAAAGGGCTTTTACAAATATATTAAGGACAAAAGGGTAACTAGGAAGAGAATAGGGCCCCTCAAAGATCAGCAAGGCGGCCTTTGTGTGGAGCCGCAGAAAATGGGGGAGATACTAAATGAATATTTTGCATCAGTATTTACTGTGGAAAAGGTTATGGAAGATATAGACTGTAGGGAAATAAATGGTGACATCTTGCAAAATGTCCAGATTACAGAGGAGGAAGTGCTGGATGTCTTGAAATGGTTAAAGGTGGATAAATCCCCAGGACCTGATCAGGTGTACCCAAGAACTCTGTGGGAAGCTAGAAAAGTGATTGCTGGGCCTCTTGCTGAGATATTTGTTTCATCGATAGTCACAGGTGAGGTGCCGGAAGACTGGAGGTTGGCAAATGTGGTGCCACTGTTTAAGAAAGGTGGTAAGGACAAGTCAGGAAACTATAGACCGGTGAGCCTGACATCGGTGGTGGGCAAGTTGTTGGAGGGAATCCTGAGGGACAGGATGTACATGTATTTGGAAAGGCAAGGACTGATTAGGGATAGTCAACATGGCTTTGTGCGTGGGAAATAATGTCTCACAAACTTGATTGAGTTTTTTGAAGAAGTAACAAAGAAGATTGATGAGAGCAGAGTGGTAGATGTGATCTATATGGACATCAGTAAGGCGTTTGACAAGGTTCCCCATGGGAGACTGATTAGCAAGTTTAGATCTCATGGAATACAGGGAGAACTAGCCATTTGGATACAGAACTGGCTCAAAGGTAGAAGACAGAGGGTGGTGGTGGAGGGTTGTTTTTCAGACTGGAGGCCTGTGACCAGTGGAGTGCCACAAGGATCAGTGCTAGGTCCTCTACGTTTTGTCATTTACATAAATGATTTGGATGTGAGCATAAGAGGTACAGTTAGTAAGTTTGCAGATGACACCAAAATTGGAGGTGTAGTGGACAGTGAAGACGGTTACCTCAGATTACAACAGGATCTGGACCAGATGGGCCAGTGGGCTAAGAAGTGGCAGATGGAGTTTAATTCAGATAAATGTGAGGTGCTGCATTTTGGGAAAGCAAATCATAGCAGAACTTATACATTTAATGGTAAGGTCCTAGGGAGTGTTGCTGAACAAAGAGATCTTGGAGTGCAGGTTCATTGCTCCTTGAAAGTGGAGTCGCAGGTAGATAGGATAGTGAAGAAGGCATTTGGTATGCGTTCCTTTATTGGTCAGAGTATTGATTTCAGGAGTTGGGAGGTCATGTTGCAGCTGTATAGGACATTGGTTAGGCCACTGTTGGAATATTGCATGCAATTCTGGTCTCCTTCCTATCGGAAAGATGTTATGAAACTTGAAAGGGTTCAGAAAAGATTTACAAGGATGTTGCCAGGGTTAGAGGATTTGAGCTATAGGGAGAAGCTGAACAGGCTGGGGCTGTTTTCCCTGGAGCGTTAGAGGCTGAGGGGTGACTTTATAGAGGTTTACAAAATTATGAGGGACATGGATAGGGTAAATAGGCAAAGCCTTTTCCCTGGGGTCGGGGAGTCCAGAACTAGAGGGCATGGGTTTAGGGTGAGAGAGCAAATATATAAAAGAGACCAATGGGGCAATGTTTTCACACAGAGGGTGGTACGTGTATGGAATGAGCTGCCGGAGGAAGTGGTGTAGGCTGGTACAATTGCAACATTTAAGAGGCATTTGGATGGGTATATGAATAGGAAGGTTTGGAGGCATATGGGCCAGGTGCTGGCAGGTGGGACTAGATTGGGTCAGGATATCTGGTTGGCATGGACCAAAGGGTCTGTTTCCATGCTGTACACCTCTATGACTCTATGTCAATGTTTGACAGGCTGACTTCCACCTTCCATAATCTTCAACCAATCCAAACGACAGTGTGTCTTATCTGAGTCCTCACCAAGTCCCATTCACCCATCATCTGTGTATTCTCTGACCTGCACTAGCTCAAGGTACAGGCAATATCACGGCGGCACGGTGGCACAGTGGTTAGCACTGCTGCCTCACAGCGCCAGAGACCCGGGTTCAATTCCCGCCTCAGGCGACTGACTGTGTGGAGTTTGCACATTCTCCCCGTGTCTGCGTGGGTTTCCTCCGGGTGCTCCGGTTTCCTCCCACAGTCCAAAGATGTGCAGGTCAGGTGAATTGGCCATGCTAAATTGCCCGTAGTGTTAGGCGAGGCGTAAATGTAGGGGTATGGGTGGGTTGCGCTTTGGCGGGTCGGTGTGGACTTGTTGGGCTGAAGGGCCTGTTTCCACACTGTAAGTAATCTAATCTAATCACACAAGTGAAATTCTTACCTGTGAGTTTGAATCATTGTCTTAGCTTCCTCACTATTTCTGTAGAATCCTCCAGCCTCTCTGCAAATTCTCCATATTTTTGACTCTAACTTTTGGAGTCTTCCTCCCTCCCGTTGCTCCAGTCGTGGCTGTACTTTTGGCCACTTAAGGCCCCATGCTCTGGAATTCCCTCCATAAAGCTCACTGTCATCGCTTTGCCTAAACCTTTAGTATTTTCCCCCCTGTTCAGCAGGCAGCTGACCAACAGGTATGAGCAGGGGACATGTTGTGTAAGGAACTGGACAACAATTCAGGTGAACACTTTCAGTAGATATGATGTGGAGTGCCTCTGTTGGACTGGGATGGACAAAGTTAAAAATCACACAACACCTGGTTACAGTCCAACAGGTTTATTTGGAAGTACTAGCTTTCAGAGCACAGCTTCTTCTTCAGGTAACTAGTGGGACAGGATCAAAACACACAGATTTTATTGCAAAAGATCACAGTGTCATGCAATTAAAACAACATATTGAACAAACCTAGATTGCTGTTTCGTCTTTCATCTTTTAGAATGGGTTGCAGGTTTTGTTTAATTAATATGTAAATCCCAGAACTTCTTTTAAGTCACATTCTTGAGATAACTTAAGCTTTTTTAAAAACCTTTTTTAATTCCTGGTGTTGTGTGATTTTTAATTTTCAGCAGAGAGGGACAAAACTGAAAGTGGAATTCAAAAACAATGAAGCCATTCTGAACTGTTTTTGTGAGATGTTTATAAAATCATTAGGGGCATGGATAGGGTAAATAGACATGGTCTTTTTCCTGAGTTGGGGGGAGTCCAGAACTAGAGGGCATAGATTTAAGGTGAGAGGGGAAAGATGTAAAATTGTGCTAAGGGGTAACTTTTTCATGCAAAGGCCGATGTGTGTATGGAATAAGCATCTGGAGGAAGTGGTGGAGGCTGGTACAATTACAACATTTAAAAGGCATCGGGATGGTACATGAATAGAAAGAGTTTAGAGGGAAGAATTTAGAGGGATTTGGGCCAAGTGCTGGCAAATGGGACTAGATTAATTAAGGATATCTGGTCAGCATGGATGAGTTGGACCGAAGGGTCTGCTTCCATGCTGTACATCTCTGTGACTCTACGTTTCATTATTTATATAAATGATATGGATGTGAACATAAGAGGTATGGTTAGTAAGTTTGCAGATGCTACCAGAATTGGAGGTGTAGTGGACAGCAAAGAAGATTATCTCAAAGTGTAAAGGGATCTTAATCACATGGGCCAATGGGCGAAGGAGAGATTAATTTCAATAAATGCGAGGTGCTGCATTTTGGAAAATCAGAGCAGGACTTATGCACTTAATGTTAAAGTCCTGGGGAGTGTTGCTGAACAAAAAGACCTTGGAGTGCAGGTTCATAGCTCCTTGAAAGTGGAATCGCAGGTTGATAGGATAGTGAAGAAGGTGTTTGGTATGCTTTCCTTTATTGGTCAGAGTATTGAGTACAGGAGTTGGGAGGTCATGTTGTAGCTGTACAGGTCATTGGTTAGGCCATTTTTTGAATATTGTGTGCAATTCTGGTCTCCCTCCTAACGGAAGGATGTTGTGAAACTTGAAAGGGTTCAGAAAAGGTTTACAAGGATGTTGCCAGAACTGGAGAGTTTGCGCTAAAGGGAGAGGCTGGATAGGCTGGGGCAGTTTTCCTTGGACCTGAGGGGTGACCTTATAGAGGTTTATAAAATCATGAGGGGCCTGGATAGGGTAAGTAGACAAGGTCATTTTTCCAGTGTGGGGGAGTCCGAAACCAGAGGGTACAGGTTTAAGGTGAGAGGGGAAAGATTTAAAAGGGACCTAAAGGTCAACTTTTTCACACAGAGGGTGCTGCGTGTATGGATTGAGCTGCCAGAGGAAGTGATGGAGTCATAGAGGTCTACAGCATGGAACAGGCCCTTCGCCCCAACTTGCCCATGCTGTTCAGTTTCACAATTAAACGAGTCCCATTTTTCTGCATTTTGTCCATATCCCTCCATATCTATCATACCCATGTCCCTGTCTAAATGTTTCTTGAATGACAAAAAAAAATTGTACTCACCTCCACTACTATCTCTGGCAGCCGGTTCCAAACACTCACTACTCTCAGTGTGAACAAAAGTGCTCCTCTGGACCCTTTTGCATCTCTTCCCTCTCACATTAAACCCATGCCCTCTAGTTTTAAACTCCCCTAATGGGGGGAAAAGCTGTCAACTATCTCCCTGGAGGCTGGAACAATTACAACATTGAAAAGGCATCTGGATGGGTACATGAATAAGGAGGGTTTCGAGGGAAATTTCTGACAAATGGGACTAGATTGATTTAGGAATCTGGTCGGCATGGGCGAAGGGTATCTTTCCATGCTGTATCCCTGTAAAGAGTTAAGTTAAACTCGCAGCAAAGAGGTTTCCGGAACCCTGTGCTTGAACAGCACAAACTAAGCTTGCAGCAACGCACGACCCCTAGTTTCTCTCTCTCTCTCTACAAATAAGGAACTACATTTCCTACAGTCTGTGAGCAGCAAGGTGGAGCTTAGCTCAGGCTATAAGCGCAGGGGCTGCAGTCTGGGCTGTGTGTGCTGAGTAGTGGGGACTGAAAGTGTTCCCAACCCCGGACTCCTGCCCCTCTGCTCAATGCTTTCTCAAGCTTGCACTGACCTTGACACCATGCACAGTCTTCAGAAGGACACTACCTTCACCAAGATCTTTGTGGGCGGTTTGCCCTATCACACTAACGACTCGTCCTTACGGAAATATTTCGAGGTGTTTGGGGACATCGAGGAGGCGGTGGTCATTACTGACCGGCAGACCGGGAAATCCAGGGGCTACGGCTTTGTGAGTACTGGCGGAGAGTTGGTGGGGGGTTGAGGTTGCATTTAGCTGACGCCTACCTGGGTCAATGAGCGTTCTCTTCTTCCCTGCTGTTAGGGAATTAAAACTCGAGCAGTCGGTTTGCAAATGGGGACAGGGTTCGGTGGGGGGGAGGAAAAGGACTGTTTGTTAGACAGCAACAGTGAAAAACAAGCCTAGGTTCGAGACTTACTCCAGTTAACAACTTGGGACTGGAAATAAAAAAAAACTCTACCCTTTTTTTCTCCCTCCAAAAAAATGCAGAAGTAGCGCGGTTGAATCTTACCCGATGTGATATTTATTTTGAAAACCTACTGTCGCCAGTGATCCATATATATATTTAAAAACCTGTTAGCTGGTCAGGAAACAGGACTGAGGTTAGGAAAGAGCTGCGAAATCACTTGTGCCTCTCAACGGGTCCTGGGAGAATACAGCAGGTGCTTTGTACAGTTAAAGTCTGAACCAGATAGAGAGAGAGAGAGCACACCATTAGGCTGACTTCCAAATTGCAACATAAGTCCCGTCTCCTGGTTTAAAATTTGCTTATTCCATCTCTTTCTCCCCCCCCCAAATTCTATCTAGAATGTTGTTCCTTGTAGCATTTCTTCTTTGACAGTGACCCTCCCTGTGTTTCACCTTATTGTGTTCTTGCCATGTGGTGAAGAGAAACAGCAGATCTGAGATTATGGGGGGTTGGGGACTAATCACAACTGAAAGTACAACTTCATTAATACGAGGCTGCCTGTATCTATGGTAGAGGAGAGGGTTCAAGGTTAGCTGCTGGTTTAGGCGTCCCTACCCCGAACCTTCCTATATCTTCCTTAAATTGACCAGAGTAACAGCTCCATTCTGGTACCTCAGCCTCCCTTATGTTTTCCTATTTCTGATGTTCAAACAAAATCACAAAAAAGTCATGCAGGTAAAAGGGTATTGTTTACATCAGCGAGAGTTTCATTTTTAAAAAAAAAATCATGATTAGAAATGCAATGCAAATTCTCGATGTAATTATTATGGAAGCTTAAGGAATTAATTATTAGTCGACCCATTGCTCCCACAAAAGGCCATCTGAAGATTGGAGGGAGTGCTTGTACAATAGCCCACCTGTTTTCATCCTTTGATATACTTCACCCAGACAGATCCAACCTCACTCACATTAAATGGAACTGCTCTCCATGTTTGGTGACTTTGGAACTATTGGGTCTTCGAAGCACTTGGAGAACAGTCGAGTTTACTTTCTCGACTTGAGGGTTAAGAGTACCAGAGAACAGGAAATATCTGGTCTGCCTTGAGCCTAATACACTGTGCCCTGCCCAGCAACAGGGGTGTTCATGTTGACCTCAACACCCATGGGTTCAATAGGATTTGGAGGGGGTGCGGTAGGAATAGAAGAGACCAACAACTCTTGCTCCAAATGGTTATTCAGCAGTTTTCCTTCTGAAAAGTGTCTGTTGCAAATTTTGTCTGGGGAGCACAATTGGGGATGCCCTTACTGTGGATTAGCCTGTTCTTGTAAAAGCAAACACTGCAGATGCTGGCGATCCAAAGTAAAAACAGAGAATGCTACAGAAACTCAGCAGGACTGTGGAGAGAGAGTTAACTTTTCAAGTTTACCAGGCCTCTCTTCTGCATCTCTGTGGTGGTAACTGTCCAGGCAAATGTACCCCTGCCTTCAGAATTTCTTTCAACCCCTGCAGTAATATGCTTTATTGGGGAGCTGGAGGGTGTGAGAATATCATTTAGAGAGGAGAATGTGTCACACTGCTTGAAGCTTTGCCAAGCACTTTATTTCAGATGTGCTGTTTCGGTTGAGTCAAAGTGAGATTTAATCAGCTAACCATAGCACCTCTGCCTCCAATCATACTGAGCAAACATATCCATTAGTAGCTTCAAATAGAATAAATAATTGCAGATGGGGATTGACAAAATACTCCAGCGATCTCCTTTTTAAGTCATGTTTCCAGAGAAGGGACTGGGAGGAGCTGGCTGAGTATAGCACTGGATTAATGTGGAGAGATAGTCTGGGTAGGCTAGGAGTTAGTACATGAGAACTGGAGTCACCAGAAGTGATTTACTTGGTGTTTGTAGTTAACTATATCTATATTTCTATTGCTTCCTTAAATTGCTCCATTCTGATAGCTCTTATGTTTTTTGGTTTCTGTTCAAATGTAAAGTCACAAAAATGTCGTGCAGATATAAAGTATTGTTTTCGTCAGCAATACTTGATATCCAAAGTACCATTTTTAAAAAATATTCAAGATTAAAAACTCAATAAAAATACTCCATTAGGGGAGCTTCAGTAGTTAATTATCTGTAGGCCCAAGTTGGGCACAGGGCCAGAGTTAGTTTTTTTTCAGCATTGAAAGTTAATTGACTGAACTAATGTATGGAAGCCTGTCTTGCCATCTTCTCACACCATGTCTTCCCAGGTACCAGGTCCTTGCTGCAGATGTTAGATACTTCAGTCCCATGATGCAGGCTCCCTGCGTCGGGAACTGTTTTGGAAATAGTTTGCATTCATTTAGCACCTGTCTCAACCTCTGACTGCCCTAGAAATTTCCTTTTATAGCCAGCGAAGTACTTTTGAGGCATTTTCATTGCTGCAATGTTGAGAACACGACAATCAATTTGTGCACAAAAAGCTTCCAGAAATAGCAGCTTTTGTTTTTTTGGGAGGTCATCTACTTCAGAGTGTATCTGAAAGTCATACATGCCGAAACACAATTCTTGGATTTTACAACAGCCATGGGAGAAGTTAAAGAAGAATGTAACAATGTTTTAAAACTTCTCATTGTTCACCGGAGGGAACTTCCTATCTGTAAATCTTGTTGGTTTTGTCCCCCCCTACACTTAAAACAATACTACACTTCAGAAATTGGAGTCTGCCCAGCTTGGAGGGGACAAAGTTTAAAAATCCCACAACACCAGGTTATAGTCCAACAGGTTTATTTGGAGGCACTGGCTTTCGAGGCACTGCCTCTTCATCGGGTGGTTGTGTCACTTTGTGCTGCACACTTTTTTTTGTTACAGCGATCAGGTTGTGGTGTAAACCCAGGCAGGCTGCATTTTGGGTGTTAGCTGTGGCTTTTTATCAGGTCTGAACAGAAAGGGCTTGTTATATCCCAAGCAGCACTCTCCTCAGCTCAGTTACTAGGCTGTTTGGGGCTGCTATTTGACTGACGTAAGCATGACTTTTCAATAAAACAGCAGCACTTGGAGTGTGCAATGTAGTTATTTTCAGATGCTGGAGGTCAGTCACCTTTCAGTGTTGAGTTGCCTGAGTCTCCATTGACGGAAGTGACACCACTTAATAAAAAAACAGAAACAATGTCCAATCAACTGATAGATTTTGAAAATAAAGCCGAGAAGTTCCATTTCAAGAGCACCAAAGGACATTGCCAATAACAACAACGTTTTAATTGTTCAGTGTCTGTTCCCAATGGCTCCCACAGGTTATGGAAAGCATGAGGAACAATACTGGACACTGTATGACCCAGGCCCAACCATCTTCAGCTGCTTTATCAATGACCTTCCCTCCATCATAAGGTCAGAAGTGGGATGTTCGCTGATTGTGCAATGTTAAGCACCACTCGCGACTCCTCCGACACTGAAGCAGTCAATGTTCAAATCAACAAGATCTGGACAATATCCAGGCTTGGGCTGACAACTGGCAAGTAACATTCATATCACATAAATGCCAGGCAATAACCATCATCAGTAAGAGACAAAAAGAACACCTCTTGATGTTCATTACCATCACTATCCCCTATTTTCAATATCCTGAGGATGACCATTGACCAGAAACTCAAATGAACTCACCACATAAACACAGTGGCTAAAAGAGCAGGTCAGAGGCTAGGAATACTGCAGTGAGTAACTCACCCCCTGACTCCCCAAAGTTGGTCCAGCATCTACAAGGCATCAGTCAGGACAGTGATGCAATACTCCCCACTTGCCTGGATGGGTACAGCTCCAACAACACTCCAGAATTTGACACCATCGAGGACAAAGCAGCCCGCTTTATTAGAACCACATCCACAAACATCCAGTCCTTCCACCATCAATGCGCTGTCACAGCAGTGTGTACTATCTAGAAGATGCAGTGCAGAAAATAATCGATGCTCCTTAGAAAGAACCTTCCAAATCTACAACCATTTCCATCCAGAAGGACAAGGGACAGCAGACACATGGGAACACTACCACCTACACGTTCTACTCTCTCAGCCACTCACCATCCTGATTTGGAAATATATCGCTGTTCATTCAATATCACTGCGTCAACATTCTGGAATTCTCCTCAGTAACAGCACAAGGACTGCAGCAGTTTAAGAAGGCAGCTTACCACTACCATCACCTCAAGGGCAACGAGGGATGAGCAATAAATGCAGACCAATCAGTGACTCTTACATTGCATGAGTGACTAAGTTTTTAAAAAATAGCTCCTCTGATCAAGGTGTGGAAAACAGTCAGACTGATAGGGTCTGACTGCGCACTGAGGGACATTCTGTGGGGAAAGACAGCATGATATGTGTTTGTGAAATCATAGAATATTGCAGAACAAAAACAAGCTATTCAGCTTGTGGTGGTTTCCTTCATATGACTTAACTCCTCTAATCTCTCCCTTCATGTATCAGATAATATTCCTCTCTTTCAACCAACTTCCTCATTCTCTTCTACAATAACGTATGGAGTCTTTTCTGCAATGGTTTGAGGAGACAATATTTACATTGTAAAGACCCTCTGTATTAAATACTTGTCACTTTCCTCCATCTGATTATCTCAAGGTTGTGCCCTTGTTACAATATGTGCTTTCAGTGGTAATGAGCTATTATCTCCAACCTCAACTGGTTTCTATCCATTCTTCCTTTGTGCATTTCTCCCTGTGTTTTTCTTTTTTTTAAAATTAAAATGTTGAGCTGTATATGTATCGTGTGTGTAAAACATTCTGTGATTATAGTGCACTGTAGGATGCAAACTGAATGATTTTGATCACAGATATTAGACCCTGATCTATATCTACTGCTTTCTTTCACTTGGTTGGACCTTGTGTGAGATTGGCTTATTAATGGTGCCATACCCATATGGAGGGAGATCTTATGCTGTCAATTTAGTGACCCTGGGAGCACAATGCAGATATTTGGTCCAACCTGCCCATTATCCCAGCCAATGCTGCCTTCCTTTGGTCTTTCGTAGTTGGTTCACCGCTCAAATTTGCTATCGTTTTGCTGTATCTTTAAAATTGCTTCTCAGCAGCCTCTTGTGGAACATCATACTTCCCATTCATTTCCATTCTGACAAACAGCCATGGGCCTACACCAGACCTCCCTCTCTTGTTTGAGTGCAGGGTTATACCCTCTGGAGATTTGAGCTTGTCATCCAGACTGGCATTGCACTGCAGTGCTGAGAAGGTGTTTCATTGTCAGAGGTGAGATGTTGCACCAGCGCTCCTGTTTTCTCTACTGGAGATAACCGATCCTGCAGAACTTTTTGTTGAAGAAAAGTAGGGAAATTTCTTTTGATTCTTGGAAATGTTTATCCCACCACCACTACAACCTGGTTAACATTTGAAGAAGAAATTTGGGTACCTGGAAATTAGCAGATGGAATTATGCCTCAAGATATCCCATTTTGAAACTTAAAATTCACTATGTATCAAAAAATGTTAAACAAAGTAAGAACTGTTAACACAGTAGCTTATAAAGAATTACGCTTTTAATTCAGATCTACATCTTACTCCCCACCCTCTGAATTTACTTTATCTTACAAAGTCTCAAAGGTTTTTCCCTAGGACCAAGCCCAAAGTATGCTACAGCCTTTTGGAGTTTATTTTAGCCCTCCTTACTATACCAGCTATTGCTATGAGCTTAGACCCATTGGAGTTTCTCCATAAGCCTTTTGATGACACTATCCTCCATCATTTCCTTTATAGACCTCACTGGTATGGGTCCATCAATTCCTTGTTCAGGGACCAATCAATATTGAATTGCCTTTTCAGTGTTTGCAACTTCTGCCAAAAAGGTCTGTGAGCACCATGTTAGAAGTCTACCTCTAGCTGCAAGCTAGAACAAACCTTCAAACTGCCTTTCCCTCATGTAATTAAAACTGAAATGCCTACTCCTGTCAGCAAATAAATAATCATACTGCCTGGAAAAAGATCCTTCGGTCCAACCAGTCCATGCTGACCATAATCCCAAACTAAACTAGTCCCACCTGTCTACACTTGGTCAATATCCCTCCAAACATTTCTTATTCATGATCTTATCCAAACGTCATTTAAACATTGTAACTGAACCTGTTTCCACCACTTCCTCTGGAAGTTCATTACACACACGAACCACTCTCTCTACGTTTCTAAAAAAGAAATTGCCTGTCATGCCTTTTTTTAAATCTTTCTCCTCTCACCTTAACAATATGCCCATAGTCTTGAAATCCTGCATCCTAGGGAAAAGGCAGCTGCCATTCACCCTATCTATATTCCTCATGATTTTATAAACCTCTATAAAGTTCACCCCTCAACCTTCTAAAGTCCAGTGAAAGAAGTCCCGGCCTGTCCAGCCTCATCTTAGAACTTAAATGCTCCATTCCTGACAACATCCTGGTAAATCTCTTTTGAACCACCTCCGCTTAATAATATCCTTCCTATAACAGGCTAAATGGAACTGAACACAGTATTCCAGAAGAGGCCTCACCAACGTCCTGTACAATCTCAACATGACGACCCAACTGTTACATTGAAAGGTCTGAGCACTGAAGGCAAGCACCTTCTTAACAACCCATCTATATGTGGCGCAAACTTCTAGGAATTATGTATTTGAATCATGAGGTCTCTCTGTTCTATATATTGATAAATTAACAAAAAAAGAACATCCTAACCAAAGCTCCATATTGTATACCATACTCATGACATTTGGGGATGTTTTTGGATGCTGCAATCTGAAATGCAAGTAAATTACTTTCAACATGACCCTGATTCTGTAACCCTTGTGAATAATCTCTACTTCTAATTGATGTGATAAGCCTCCCTCCAGAATTGCTAGCCCAGTTAAGGAACTATTTACAACCTGCTCTTAATTTCCTTTGCTGTGGAAACATTGTACAAAATTGCTTCAATAAAATAGATAATTGTGGAACTTCTGACTTGTGCACAAGATCAGAGATGGGGTCGTTCGTTGTTTAAGTTTGATACTTCTAGCATTGATCTTTCAGGATGAACATGCTACCATTTAAGTGTAATAAAATCTAGGCTTGTTTGAGTTCCTTTTTACTATTTAACCTATTTTTCTAATCAACTTGTTTAGAGATGTTATTACACATATCTGGAGCAGGTGGGAACTTGAACCAGGGTATCTGGTCCGAGGGAGGGACATGACCACTGAACCACAACATGACCAGCACCATTGGAAGAAATATTGCTGAGTTGTTGTGATTTGGGATTTTGCCGTGCACACAGGCTGCTGTGATTTTTCACTGTAGTAGTTGTACTTTAAACTTATTTGGTTGTCAAATGCCTTAGGAAGTTTTAAGATTGTAAAATGTGCCTTAGAATTAATTGCAAGTTTTTAAAAAATATCTTCACCCTTCCATCTCTTTGCTTCATCCACCTCTCTTATCAGATAGTCACATTCCCTTGAATTTCGCTTGTCGTTATCTTTGCCGTAAGTCTGTTATACAAGCCCTTATCAAACACTCCTTGAAAATTTATATAACTTGGGAGTGTTTGGCTCAGTGCTTGTGTTTTCACTTTGAGTTGTAAGCTATAGGCTTATGCTCCACTCCAGAGGCTGATTGTTTACTGTTCATTAATATTGCCCTGCAGTTTTGAGAGCGAGGTGCTGTCTGACCAGAGGCCATGCTTGGTCTCGTGCTGGTGTAAGAGATCTCAAAATCCTACCAGGAGCAGAGCAGGGAAGTTCTCTCTGGTTCCTTGTCCAACATTTATCCCTCAGTCAACCCTAACCCCATCACTTTGACAGTATATCCATCCATTTGATCGATGACACTTTGGCTGTGACTTGGATTGGGACATCCTCAAGTGTCTAGAAGATTCCTTCTCTAAATATGATGATTTAAGTTTACTTTGTCCTCAGACTGTCCTAACCTGTGTGCCAGGACCTTTTATTCACTCCTGGGGCCTGGGTGTCACTGGTTGGCCAGCATTTATTGCCTGTCCCTAGCTGCCCTTGAACTGACTGGCCATTTCAGAGGGCAGTTAAGCATCAACCACATAGATTAGATTAGATTCCCTACAGTGTGGAAACAGGCCCTTCGGCCCAACAAGTCCACACCAACCCGCCGAAGCGTAACCCACCCAGACCCATTCTCCTACATTTACCCCTTCACCTAACACTACGGGCAATTTAGCATGGACAATTCACCTAACCTGCACATTTTTGGATTGTGGGAAGAAACCGGAGCACCCGGAGGAAACCCACGCAGACACAGGGAGAACGTGCAAACTCCACACAGACAGTTGCCTGAGGCGGGAATTGAACCCGGGTCTCTGGCACTGCGAGGCAGCAGTGCTAACCACTGTGCCACTGTGCCGTCACATGAAGGCCAGATCGGGTGAGGGTGCCAGATTTCTTTCCCTGAAGGATGTTAGTGAACCAGATGTTTTTTTCCAACAATTGGCAATGGTTCATGCTCATCATTTAGACTTTTAGTTCCTGATTTTTAAAAAACAAAATTCCACCATCTGTCATGGTGAGATTCCAACCCAGGTCCTCAGATCAGCTGAGTTTTTGGATTAATAGTCTAATGATAACGTCACTTGGCCAACATGCTCCCTAAATGCATGGAGGCTGAATGTTGTCCTTTCTCTCTATGTAAGTTTCTATACACTGAGCTGTAGTAGGCTAGTGAGCCTGAGATCTGTAAGTTAGGTTGTGATATATCTCCCATGGCTCAGGTTAGCAGTTCAGTCCAGGCCTTTACTGGTCTGACTTGTTCACTTTGCGGATACCTTTTTATCTTTGCATCAATGTGCGAGCTGCATGTGCTGGTTCACTTTAATGACTGACAGTTTGGTCCATTTTCCTTCTTGCTGCAGGTCACCATGGCAGACAGGGTTGCAGCGGATCGAGCATGTAAAGATCCCAATCCCATCATCGATGGTAGAAAAGCCAATGTCAATCTAGCCTACCTGGGGGCAAAACCAAGAGCCATACAAACTGGTATGTAACCAACTTCTTTGCAGAGCCTGGTGTCCTGTATTTCTTCATTCTTGAATGGCATGTGGACACTGCCAGCATTTCTAACCATTGCTAGTTGCCATTGAACTGAGTAGCAGGCTAGGCCTTTCTATTGGAGATTAAGTCTGGTGTGGGTCTGGAGTCACAAGTAGGCTAGACTGGATAAGGATGGCAGATTTCCTTCCTTTAGAACATACAACTGCTTTGGCCCACCATGTCTGTACCGGCCATTATGCCACTCTAAACTAATCCCATCTGCCTGCACATAGTCTGCATCCTTCTATTTTCTGCCTGTTCACTTGTCTATGTAAAGACCTCTGATTTGCTTTGACAACCTCCCCTGGCAGCATGTTCCAGGCACCACCCACCAAAAAGAAACTGGCCTTGCACATCTTTAAACTTCCTATCTCTCACCTCAGCCTTTCAGTTCTTGTCAGGATAGAGTGTCAGGTGAGCAGGGTCCCTGGGACAGTTTTGTTCCCGTCTCCTGTGGGTGCAGTTCTCTGCCAAAAGGCTATTTGCAGCTTAGCTCAGAACTGTTACGGTAGTTGATCTGGAGACGGCGCATGGAAGGACCTTACAGAAGGACCTATCCATCAAAAAGGTGATGTCATCAACAGTGCTACCAAACGCCACTTTCAGACCGATAGCCTGCTCACTGATGCTCAGTTTGGGTTTTGCCAGAAATAGTCAGCGCCTTGTTTCAAACCTGGACAAAAGAGCTGAACTCTGGAGGTGAGATGAGAATGACAGCCTTCAACACCAAGGCTACATTTGACAGCCTGTGGCATTAAGGAGCTCTAGTAAAACTGGAATCAATGGAAATCGGGGGCAAACTCTCCTCTGGTTGGAGTTGTACCTGGCAAGATCCATCATTTCCGCTCCATATCATAGCCGGTCAAGGCATGTCCTATTCATACCTTTTAAAACATAAATGGTACTCCATACAGAATCGTCTGGAATGAACTATTCTGTTTGAAAATGAACACCATTTGAACACTGCCCATCTCCAGAAAGGACCCAAAAGGTATTTCTTGACTAGAATGGGTCATTCTGAAGCAAAGCTGGTGATGGTCTCTCACACCAAGGTGAATGACTGCAAACAATAACCCAGGCTGTGACTAACCCAACACTATACTTGGCAAAGGGAACCATGGGAAACCACATGATAAAGGAAACAGTTTGTCCCTTTTTAAAAGCTTCTGTTGATTGCTATCTCTGGACAGGGCAGCAACATCTGCAGTCAATAAAATTTCTAATCTGTACCTCTTCACGTTCACTAATACAGCAAACTGACCTCCAGCTAATAAGAGATAAGGTAACAGACTTTGCAACCTGCAGAAAGTCCCATGTTTTCAAGTGAATATTGCAAGGTCTCATGATAAACCTATTTTGGTTTCTGAATTCTTTTACTAACTATTTATTTACTTAATAGCTTGAAAACGTGCACTATTCTCTTTATATACAACTTTCCTCTAAAATTTGTGTATGTGCTTCCACGCGACTGGGAGAACAATAACTTATTTTCTATTAATAATAATCTTTTCTTTTAACCTCACAAAGAGCTTGCTGCTGGTTATTTAACAATCCACACCCTCTGGTTAAGAGACATACACCTTTTCCATTTCAAAAAACACACTATTAATGGAGCAGAGATTTCAGTAATTCTGTAACATGCAGGACATCTCTGCAGGAGTTCCTCAGGATCTTGTCCTAGGCCCAACCATCTTCAGCTGCTTCATCAATGACCGTCATATGGTCAGAAGTGGGAATGTTCACCAATGAGTGTACAATGTTCAGCACCATTCTCGACTCCTTAGATACTGAAGCAGTCCATATTCAAATATAACAAGATCTGTACGATATCCTGGCTTGGGTTATGTGTATCAAGTAACATTGGTGCTACACAATTGCCAGGCAATGACCATCACCACACAAGAGAATCTAATCATCATCTTTGGACACTGCATGGTGGTACCATCTCTAAATACCCCCCATCAACATTCTGGGGTTACCATTGACCCAAAACTGAATGGACTCGCCACATAAATACTGTGGCTCGAAGATCATGTCAGAGGCTAGAAATTCTGCAGTTGAAGTGATGCGTTGCTGTTGTATGTTTTCCTTGGATCATGACGTTGATGTATGAGGTGCCAATTAAACAGGCTGCTTTGTCCTGAATGGTGTCGAGCTCCTTAAGTGTTGCAGGAGCTGCATTCATCTGGGAAAGTGGGGAAGATTTCATCACCTCCTGACTCCCTAAAGCCTGTCTACCATTGACAAGCTAGGAGCGTGATGAAATACTCTCCACTTGCCCGGATGAGTGCAGTTCCAACAACACTCCAGGAGCTCGACACCATCCAGAGCAAAGTAGCCTGTTTGATTGGCTCCCAATGTCAGCATCAAGAGAAGATGTACAACAACAACTCATCACTTGAGCTGCTATTTTTTAACCTGTGAAATCTGCCATCCAGAAGGACAAGGATCTGAATGTTGTCCAGGTCTTACCACACATTGGCATGGCCTACTTCAGTGTCTGAGGAGTTGAGTCATGCTGAACACTTTGATTGCACACATTCCATTTCTTGGGGGAAGGTCTTTGATGTAACAGCTGAAGATGGTTGGGTCTAGGGTGCTTGGGAATGCCACTGTCTCCAATCCACTCACTGTCCTGACTTGGAAATACATCACTGTTCCATCAGTGTTGCTGGGTCAAAATCCTGGAATTCCCACCCTGAAGGCACAGTGGTCTACCTACAGCACATGGAATGCAGCAGTTCAAGAAAGCAGCTCACCAACTCATTCTTGAGGGCAACTAGGGATGGAGCAATAAATACTGGTCCAGCCTATCATACCCACATCCCATGGGTGAATTAAAACAAAATTACCTTGAAGGCAGAATAGGAAGATCTTCACCTGAGATTCCAGTTGTGTTTGAATTAAACATCCCTCACTGTCTAATTAATAATAGAACACAGAACATTACAGCACAGAACAGGCCCTTCGATCCTTGATGTTGCGCCAACCTGTGGAACCAATCTGAAGCCCATCTATCCTACACTATTCCATTCTCGTCCACATACCTATCCAATGACCATTCAAATGCCCTTAAAGTTGGTGAGTCTACAACTGTTGCAGGAAGTGCATTCCATGCCCCTACTACTCTGAGTAAAGAAACTACCTCTGACATGTGTCACATATCTATCCCCCCTCAATTTAAATCTATGTCCCCTCGTGCTAGTCATCACCATCCGAGAATAAAGGCTCTCACTATCCACCCTATCTAACCCTCTGATTATCTTCTATGTCTCAACCTTCTCTCCATACTAGGCAACATCCTATGTGGGTGGCACGGTGGCACAGTGGTTAGCACTGCTGCCTCCCAGCGCCAGAGACCCAGGTTCAGTTCCCGCTTCAGGTGACTGTGCAAACTCCACACAGTCATTCTCCCCGTGTCTGCGTGGGTTTCCTCTGGGTGCTCCGGTTTCCTCCCACAATCCAAAGATGTGCAGGTTAGGTGAATTGGTCATGCTAAATTGCCCGTAGTGTTAGGTGAAGGGGTATATGTAAGGGAATGGGTCTGGGTGGGTTGCGCTTCGGTGGGTCAGTGTGGACTTGTTGGGCCAAAGGGCCTGTTTCCACACTGTAAGTAATCTAATCTAAACTATTCTAAATCTCCTCTGAACACTTTCCAAAGCTTCCACATCTTTCCTATAGTGCAGTGACCAGAACTGTACACAATACTCCAAGTGTGCCCACGCCAGAGTTTTGTACAGGGATAACCTGATCTCATGGCTCCAAAACTCAATCCCTCTACCAATAAAAGCTAGCACACTGTATGCCTCCTTAATAACCCTATCAACTTGGGTGGCAACTTTCAGGGATCTATGCACATGGACACTGAGATTTCTCTGCTCATCCACATTACCAAGCATCTTACCATTAGCCCAGTACTCTGTATTCCTGTTACTCCTTCCAAAGTGAGTCACCTCACACTTTTCCACATTAAACTCCATTTGCCATCTCTCAGCCCAGCTCTGCAGCTTATCTATGTCCCTTTGTAACCTGCAACATCCTTCCGCACTGTCCAAAACTCCAAATTTACTAAACCATCCTTCTATGCCCTCGTCCACATCATTTATAAAAATGACAAACAGCAGTGGCCCCAAAACAGATCTTTGTGGTACCCCACTAGTAACTGAACTCCAGGATGAACATTTCCCATCAACTACCACCCTCTGTCTTCTTTCAGCTAGCCAATTTCTGATCCAAACTGCTAAATCACTCTCAATCCCATGCCTCCATATTTTATGCAATAGTCAATCGTGGTGGAACCTTAACAAACGCTTTACTGAAATCATGTACAGCACATCAACTGCTTTACCCTCATCCACCTGTTTGGTCACCTGCTCAAAGAACCCAATAAGGTTTGTGAAGCATGACCTACCTTCACAAAACTGTGTTGACTATCCCTAATCAACTTATTCCTTTCTAGATGAGTATATATCCCCTCTCTTATAACCCTTTCCAACACTTTACCCACAACCGAAGTAAGGCTCACTGGTGTATAATTACCAGGGTTATCTCTACTCCCCTTCTTGAACAAGGGAACAAAATTTGCAATCCTCCAGTCTTCTGGCACTATTCCTGTAGACAATGACGACATAAAGATCAAAATCAATGGCTTGGCAATCTCCTCCCTAGCTTCCCAGAGAATCTTTGGATAAATCCCATCTGGCCCAGAGGACTTGTCTATTTTTACACTTTCCAGAATTGCTATCACCTCCTCCTTATGCAACTCAATCCCATCTAGTCTAGTCGCCTGTATCTCCGTATTCTCCTTGACTGAAGTGTCTTTTTCTAGTGTGAATACTGACAAAGGGTATTCATTTAGTGTTTCCCCTCTCTCTTTTGACTCCACACACAACCTCCCACTACAATGCTTGATTAGCCCTAATCTTACTCTAGTCATTCTTTTATTCCTGATATACCTACAGAAAGCCTTAAGGTTTCCTTGATCCTATCTGACAATGACTTCTCCTGTCCTCTCCTGGCTCTAACTTGGGATTCTACCTTCATTTTATAGAATCCATACAGTATGGAAACAGGCCCCTCGGCCCAACAAGTCCACACCAACGCTCTGAAGAGTAACCCGCCCACACCCATTCCCCTACCCAATATTTACCCATGACTAATGCACCCTAGTGACATATCCCTGGACACTTTGGGTAATTTAGCATGGCCAATCCCCCTAACCTGCACACTTTTTGGACTGTGGGAGGAAACCGGACCACCCAGAGGAAACCCACGCAGACACTGGGAGAACGTGCAAACACCACACAGTCACCCGAGGCAGGAATCGAACCAGAGTTCCTGGTGCTGTGAGGCAGCAGTGCTAACCACTGAGCCACCGTGCCGCCCAGTGGGGTGCAGCTCCATGACAGCATCGTAAGTTTGCCCCAGGTTCCAAAATCTCTTTATCCAACACTGAAATGTCTGGAGTGGGCATTGAACTCTTAACCTTCTGACTTGGAGGTGAGATGTGCGACACACTACGTCGCAGTTAACATGTGCTGAATCAGGTGGACCAACGTAAACCATCAGGATACAGGAACAGAAATTGCCACTGAGCCTGCACTCCATTTAATTCCGAGATGGCAGCTTGGTATCTTAACTCTTTCTGCGAGCCTTAATTCCCCATTTTGGAATGCATTTGGCTCTGGTATTTTCTAATCCACCTGTTCAGAAATGTAATTACACACAGGGCCTGAACCCAAGCCTTCCGGTTAAGAGGTAGAAACACCACTGCTGTACCACAAAAGCCCCCAGTGCACTTGTCCCTCCTGAAGTCATTTTATTTAATCTAATCTGTTTTGTTTTCAGGATTTGCTTTGGGCGTCCAACAGATACACCCGGCTCTGATCCAACGTCCCCTCGGGTAAGAGAGAGAAACCTTTGTCATACAAGTGGCTCTGTACCCAGAAGGTTGTGCATTTCTGTAGCATCTCTCACCATTTCAAGTTGCCCCAAAGCACACTACAGCCAAAGAGGCATTCTGTAATTTCTGCTGAAATGTAAGAAATGCAGCAGCCCAATTTGCACAGTAAGATTCCACAAACTGTAATCGATGCAGGAATCTGTTTTGGTGATGTTAACTTGAGGGGTAAATATGGGCCAGGGTACAGGAAATAACTGATGTTCAAATAGCACTGTGGGATCCTCTACATGCCTGCATGATACACCACCACTTAGGGGGAGCAATAAATGCTGCCCTTTACCGCAATGCCCAAGAAGAAAACACGTAACAGGGCCTCAACTTGACATCTCATCTAAAAGATGGCACCTCCAGCAATGCAGCACTCTGGCAGTGTGCTGAATCTAATGCTTATGGGTGGCATGGTGGCTCAGTGGTTAGCACTGCTTCCTCACAGTGCCAGAGACCTGGGTTTGATCCCAGCCTCGAGCGATTGTCTGCGTGGAGTTTACATGTTCTCCCCGTGACTGTGGGGCATTCCGGTTTCCTCCCACAATCTAAAAGATGCGCAGGCTAGGTGAATTGGCAACGCTAAATTGTCCAGTTGCGTTAGTCAGGGTTAAATGTAGAGTTATCGGGAATGGGTTTGGGTGGGATACTCTTCGGAGGGTCGGTGTGGACCTGTTGGGCCAAATGGCCTGTCTCTATACTTAGGGATTCTGTGAATTCTTTTGTGTGGTTTTTATGCATTAATCAAAGATTTAGTTTAAAGACAAAGAGAAGGCATAATTACAGCCTTGTACAATAACACCAACTATCCTTCTACATGCTCATGTAAGATTGGCCACCCTGAAATCTTACTGCTACACTGTCAAGAGAATCTTCTGTCAACTCCGTATTTCTTCCAGCAATCTGACAGTGTCCACACTGTGCTATGTATGTCCAGTGGGATGCAGCTCCATGACATCATTGTAAGCTTGCCCCAGGTTCCAAAATCTCTCTGTGCAACACCAAAGTCTGTGGAGGGGGCATTGAACTCTCATCCTTCTGACTCGGATATGAGAGTACTACACACTACGTCGCAGTTAACATCCGCTGAATCAGGAGGACCAAGGTAAACCATTGGGATACAGGAACAGAAATTGCCACTGAGCCTGCACTCCATTTAATTCCGAGATGGCAGCTCAGTATCTTAACTCTCTCTGCGAGCCTTAATTCCCCATTTTGGAATGCATTTGGCTCCGGTATTTTCTAATCCACCTGTTCAGAAATTTAATTACACACAGGGCCTGAACCCAAGTCTCCTGATTAAGAGGTAGCGACAAAAACCCTCCATCCACTTGCCTAACAAAATTCATTCAATCTCCATATGATGTTTTCAATTAACCTAATGTCACAGCTTTCTGCAGGAGAGAGTTCTAGATTCTACAAACGCTTTTCAGACAGCACTTCTGAATAATTGCCCCAATTATAAAGTTGTGGCCTCTTTCATTTAGGAATCACACCAGAGGAGTTTGTCTTTCTATCAATCTTGACGTGTCCCTTACCTCAGTAATATTGGTCACAGATAGGACTGAATGTTTATTTTCCTCTCTCTCTCTCTCTTGTTTTCTCTCTGTCCTTAATTTTGATGGGAAATTGTTACTCAGTTTTATTAGCACCGAGTACACAACCTTCCTATTCCCAAAGGAGCTGGATAATCCTTTGTTTTTGAGTATGTTTCGGATGAATTCACTCTAAACTGAACCTTTCACATTGCATTAAGTATTCAGGCAGAAAGAATGTGCGGACTGAATTCTGTTGTGTGTTTGTTAAATCAATCTTCCTTTCCTTTTCATATTGTGCTGTTTCTCAGAGGTGGAGACTCCCTTCACAGTTGCTCCCAGCTTTTACTTGGCACAACTTCTGACGTTTAGTACATTGGGCTATGGAGTGTTGAGCCATACTGTGAGGCCGTCATTCCCTGGGATGTTCAGGTCAGAGGCAATGCCATGATGAGAGGGGGGGAGAGCAGCCAATGTTCTTGCCCCTGATGATGACCCCTGACTCTGACTGAAATGTTGATGAAGTTTGGGCTCCATTACGATGGTGACATGGTAGCTGCTGACTGGAGCCAGATCTCCCTTGCCTCAGATGCAGACAGCGAAGCAAATAATGGGGCATGTTGGTTTGTTGTGACCTTGCTGACCCACTGCCTTTGGGTGATCAGGGGAGTGCCTTGCTCTGCCAATGGCCTCATTACACAGTTAACCTGGCAGGTGGGAAAAGTGACTGCTGATTTTCTGACAGGTGAACTAGGATAGCCTGTCTACTGGGGTTTTGAGAGGATCCATTTGCGCCAATTGGAGGAAATTGGAGGCTCAAAGTGTGAGGAGGGCCAGCTGCTGAAACTCTTTAGCCTTGTCACCCACAATTTCTCCATTTTCTCCCCCCAGGTCCACCTGGCACAGTGGTTAGCACTGCTGCTTCACAGCGCCAGAGACCCGGGTTCAATTCCTGCCTCAGGCGACTGACTGTGTGGAGGTTGCACATTCTCCCCATGTCTGCGTGGGTTTCCTCCGGGTGCTCCGGTTTCCTCCCACAGTCCAAAGATGTGCAGGTCAGGTGAATTGGCCATGCTAATTTGCCCGTAGTGTTAGGTTAGGGGTATGGGTGGGTTACGCTTCGGCGGGTCGGTGTGGACTTGTTGGGCTGAAGGGCCTGTTTCCACACTGTAATGTAATCTAATCTAAACATCTCTGAACAGGTTTATTATTTTTAAAAAAACAAAGGTCCAACTTGAACCCTTGATCTTCAGACTCCGATGGGGGTTGCTCCCAACTGAAACAAGGGTAATAGTAAAATGTGTCAGGATTGTATTCCTTCTCCCTGCACTCAACAGCTCTTTACCTTACAGGGTCAGCCACTGAGGTTTCTCTGTGTCATTCTTGCCCCCTCAAGCTTGGCTTGTTCTGCCCCATTAGATTTCAGCCAGTCACTTAATTGTCCCATGAATGCGTCCTTGGGAAACCTTGGGTCCTATGTGTGCGAGCTAGAGATTCTCCTCACTGAGCAGCTGGCTAATCTGACTGGAGTTTCTCACAGCAGCGTACTAGTCTGTGCTTGAATTCCAGGGAAATGTTGCTCACAGTGGAGTTGGCACATTTAACTTGATTTGAATGATTTAAATTTCCAAGTAGGACAGCTATTGCAGATTACATTCGGAAACAGTGATTTTTTTTTTGCAAAAACTAAGCTGTCATCATTTTGTTCACAACTATTGGACTGAATTTTAAGATTTTTTTGACCTGCAGCTCCACTTATTTGATTGGAAACAGTTTTGGTTCAGTCGAGAAATCTAGTGACTTTGAATGTAAAATCGTTTTTGAGTCAGTCTTTTAAAACTCCAGGAGGAACTGAGTTTACAGCTGGGCCTCCCTTTTATGACTTGTTTTATTTTTTTTTCAAGGGATTTGGGCATTATAGACAATGCCAGCATTTGTTGCCCCATCCCTGAAAGCCCTTGAGCTGAGTAGCATTCTTGGCTATATCAGAGGGCACTTAAGAGTCAACCATGCTGCTGTGGGTCTGGAGTCACATGTAAGCCAGACCAGGTAGGAACAGCAGATGTCCCTCGTGAAAGAACCCTGGACCTGGGATCCTGCTTAACATCCAAAGGCAGTTTTATGGAGAACCATTGCTGCATTTCCATCTAACTGCTCTCTCCAGTTTTTGTAATCTCACTCTGTATTTATGATCCCTGTTTAAGGAGTTATTCTTGTATTTGATTTGATTATTAGTGTTACATTTACCAAGATACACTGAAAAGTATTACTTTGTGTGCTATCCAGACAAATCATTTCTTACGTATGTCAGAGTAATCGAACAGAATGTAGTATTACGATTACAGAGAAAGATCAACTCTAATATGAGAATATTTTTCCTGCATAATCAATAATCTTAAGAATGTATTCCAAAAAAGTTACTCTTGTAATCTAAGTGATCAGTTCAGCTCATGAGTTGGTCTGAGGTTCTGATCTTGTATCGGTCAGATTAGGCAAGGAGCAGCTAGTTCCTATCGTCCTGATGGAGACTGTTAGAGGGACAGTATTGGTGCTTTATGCCTGTCCTTAATTGTTCAACTTACCCTTAGTGGGATTTGAACTCTTTGTCTTGTGGTTGTTAGACCTGTACAGTGACCATTAGATGATCAGATAGAAATATGTTGATAGTGCAAACCATACCAAAGTTTTAGTTTTGGATGGTTTCAAAAGAAAGTCCAGTGCTCAGTGTAACCATGTGGGTGGCCAAAGACTACCATGATGATGAACCAGTAGAGTCACAATTTTAGGCTTTGGAGGATGAAGAATAGATGCTAGCCTTACCAGTGTTGCCAATCTTCTGAGAATTGTATAACATCTGTCAATGTGCCCCAGAGGTCTTCTTCATGGTATCCTGGCGTAGTATCAGTTATTGAACCTTTGTACTGGCAGGACCTTTGGGCTTCTGTGTCTAGGGAACACTAGGTAATGTGTATGTATGTTTTTAGAGAGGACAGTGTTTACATTTTGAATGAGGGAGCTCTCTGCCAACATTTTCTTCAATAATTCTGTATATGTGGAATTCTAGTGTCAGGAACTTCTAAATTGATAACAGAAATGTTTAATCATTTCTAGCTTTGCATCTGATTTGAATGATGATGTGTAGTGAAGGACAGATTAAAGGATTACATGGGTGTAGTGTAGTGCAGTGTTTCTGTAACTGCACTAGTGTTTCAGAGGCTTGGACTTACCATTCAGAGAATGTGAGCTTGGAACAGGAGGGAGGCCATTTAACCCTTTGAACCTGTTCTGCCATTCCTAGAAACATAGCAAATAGGAACAGGATTGGCTGTTCAGCCCTTCCAGCCTGTTCCACCATTCAATATGATAATGTCTGATCGTTCCACACTGTTCCCGCTTTCTCCACATACCCTTTGATCCCTTTAACTATATCTAACTTCTTCTTGAAAACATTTTGTGTCAGAGAATCCACAGGCTCCCCACTCTCTGGGTGAATGCATTTCTTCTCATCTCAGTCCTAAGTGGTCTACCCCAGCTTCTGAAAATGTGATCCTTAGATATGGACTGCCCCATCATTGAAAATATCTTTCCTGCATTTAACTTGTCTCGCCCTGTTAGAATTTTATAGGTTTTTATGAGATGCTGCTCTTTCTGAGAAATTCCAGTGAATCTAATTCTAACCAATCCAGTCTGTCTTCATACAGGGATCATTTTGGTAAACCTAATAACCTACTTAATTAATTCAATAAGATCATAGCTGATCTGTGATAAATTCCATTTTCCAGAATCTAAGTTCAGTTTGAACATGATAACACAAAGGGCTCTGGCTTCAGGTAAAGTAACCATGGAGCTGTCTGACTGTTAGAAAAACCCAACACGTTAATGAATGACCGTTGCAGAAGGAAATCTTCTATCTTTTTATGGTCTGGCCTATATGTGACTCCAGTCCAACGCAAACATGGTTGATTCTTCAATTCTATTCATTTTTCAGGGATGAGTAATAAATGCCAACTTTAAGAAGAAATAGTTATTAAAAATAAGTCCTGTAGTTTTTTTTTCTTTTTTCTTTCTTTAGCCATAGTGCTTATTCTTCCCCACTGTGTGTGTGTGTGTGTGTGTGTGTGTGTGTGTGTGTAAATGACATGTCTACAATGTCACACTTTCCACATTGCAATTCCTGCCTCAATCATTATATTTTTTAAAATAATAACCTCCAGATGTGCTCCTAGGCCTGGCAAAGTTGGCTGTTAATAGGTCCAGGCCACGGGCTGTGGAGGGGCTCATTTCTGCCAACTGCCTGTCCCCCTTCCACGGTTACATACTAATCTGTATTTATTGGAATCAATAAAAACACTACGTGCAAAATAATTTTGTTAATTGTTTCCACCACCAGGAAAACACCTATGTGGCCAAGGAACCAGTAACAAGCAAAGCTTGGTGAGAGTAATGCTTACATGAAAATGGGGAGGGTAGGGATCAAATTAAAATAGAGTTGGGGGGGAAATAAAACAGCCCACTCCCCATGGTGCCCGTCTCCTCGTAAAGGCAGTGAGAATGCTGATGGACACTGCATGCTTCTTTTCCAGGGACACCCAAACGAGCATGTAACCACTGAACAGGGACAGGCATTTGGCAGAAATGAACCCCTCCACAGCCCGTAGCCTGGACCTATTAACAGCCAACTTTGCCAGGCCTAGGAGCACATCTGGAGGTTATTATTTTAAAAATATAATGAGTGAGGCAGGAATTGCACTGTGGAAAGTGTGATATTATAGAAATGCCCGTAACGACTCTGTGCGTTTGGCATGAACTTGTTGGACTTGAGTCACACATAGGCCAGACCATAAAAAGATAGAATGACCTTCTGGAACAGTCATTCATTAACGTGTTGGGTTTTTCTAACAATCAGACCACTCCATGGTTACTTTACCTGAAACCAGAACCCTTTGTATTATCATTTTCAAACTAAACTTTGATTCTGGAAAATGGAACATGAGCTGCTTGTGAATACATTGCTGCTGCTGCTGGGAGGAAGATTGAAGAATATCTGGACCTGCGCTGAGGGTTACACATCTCAGTTGAAGAATTCAGTACCACATCAGTAGTTAGAGTCATAGAGATGTACAGCATGGAAACTGACCCTTTGGTCCAACTCGTTCATCCGACCAGATATCCCAACCCAATCTAGTCCCACCTGCCAGCACCCGGCCCATATCCCTCCAAACCCTTCCTGTTCATATACCCATCCAGATACCTTTTAAATGTTGGAATTGTACCAGCCTCCACCACTTCCTCTGGCAGCTCATTCCATACATGTATCACCCTCTGTATGAAAACGTTGCCCCTTCAGTCTCTTTTATATCTTTCCCCTCTCGCCCTAAACCTGTGCCATCTAGTTCTGGACTCCCTGACCCCAGGGAAAAGACTTTGTCTATTTATCCTATCCAAGCCCCTTGTGATTTTATAAACCTCTATAAGATCACCCCTGAGCCTCCGATGCTCCACCATGGAATACAGCCCTGGCCTTTTCAACCTTTCCCTATAGCTCAAATCCTCCAACCCTAGCAACATCCTTATAAATCTTTTCTGAACCCTTTCAAGTATCACAACATCCTTCCGACATCCTGTAATCAATATTCTGGCCAATAAAAGAAAGCATGTCAAATGCCTTCTTCACTATCCTATCTACCAACGACTCCACTTTCAAGGAGCAATGAACCTGCACTTCAAGGTCTCTTTGTTCAGCAACACTCCCTAGGACCTTACCATTAAGTGTGTAAGTTCTGCTAAGATTTGCTTTCCCAAAATGCAGCACCTCGCATTTATCTGAATTAAACTCCATCTGCCACTCCTCAGCCCATTGGCCTATGTGATCAAGATCCCATTGTAATCTGAGGTAACCCTCTTCGCTGTCCACTACACCTCCAATTTTGGTGTCATCTGCAAACTTCCTAACTGTACCTCTTATGCTCACATCCAAATTATTTATATAAATGACAAAAAGTAAAGGACCCAGCACCGATCCTTGTGGCACTCCACTGGTCACAGGCCTCCAGTCTGAAAAACAACCCTCCACCACCACCCTCTGTCTTCTACCTTTGAGCCAGTTCTATAAATAAATGGCTAGTTCTCCCTGTATTCTATGAGATCTAACCTTGCTAACCAGTCTCCCATGAGGAACTTTGTTGAGGGCCTTCCTGAAGTCCGTAGAGATTAGATTAGATTACTTACAGTGTGGAAACAGGCCCTTCGGCCCAACAAGTCCACACCGACCCGCCGAAGCGCAACCCACCCATTCCCCTACATTTACCCCTTTTACCGAACACTACGGGCAATTTAGCATGGCCAATTCACCTGACCTGCACATCTTTGGACTGTGGGAGGAAACCGGAGCACCCGGAGGAAACCCACGCAGACACGGGGAGAACGTGCAAACTCCACACAGTCAGTCGCCTGAGTCGGGAATTGAACCCAGGTCTCTGGCGCTGTGAGGCAGCAGTGCTAACCACTGTGCCGCCGTGCCACCCACCTACACCGCAAGGTTAGACCTCATAGAATACAGGGAGAACTAGCCATTTATTTATAGAACTGGCTCAAAGGTAGAAGACAGAGGGTGGTGGTGGAGGGTTGTTTTTCAGACTGGAGGCCTGTGACCAGTGGAGTGCCACAAGGATCGGTGCTGGGTCCTTTACTTTTTGTCATTTATATAAATAATTTGGATGTGAGCATAAGAGGTACAGTTAGATCACATCCACCGCTCTGCCCTCATCAATCCTCTTTGTTACTTCTTCAAAAACGCAATCAGTTTTGTAAGACATGATTTCTTATGCACAAAGCCATGTTGACTATACCTAGTCAGTCCTTGCCTTTCCAAATACATGTACATCCTGTCCCTTAGGATTCCCTGCAACAACTTGCCCACCACCAACGTCAGGCTCACCGGTCTACAGTTCCCTGGCTTGTCCTTACCCTCTTTCTTAAATAGTGGCACCATGTTTGCCAACTTCATCTTCCGGCACCTCACCTGTGACTATGGATGATACAAATATCTCAGCAAGAGGCCCAGCAATCACTTCCCTAGCTTCCCACAGAGATCTAGGGTACACCTGATCAGGTCCAAGGGATTTATCCACTTTTATGCGCTTTAAGACATCCAGCATTTCCTATTGTGTAATTTGGACATTTTTCAAGATGTCACCATCTAATTCCCAACATTCTATCACTTCCATGTTCTTCTCCACAGTAAACACTGATGGAAAATACTTGTTTAGTATCTCCCCCCCGCCATCTCCTGCAGGTCCACACATAGGCTGCCTTGCTGATCATTGAGGGACCCTATTCTCTCCCTTGTTATGTTTTGTTCAGTCAGTCATCAAACAGTTTACCTGGATACACCAGATTAAAGTGTGACAATCTCTAGTTCAAAGTCCAATTGTGCACTTGATTATTTTCGATTGAAAACATTAGGATTTTTAAATGGAGGTTTATCCAGTGCGGAATCAAGTGTTGCAGAATCTGATAGGGCGACAGCACTTTGGAGTGACCCTGAATAAATAATCAGAGCCCCAGATCTAATCATTTACTGAAAGTGCTTTGATCAAAATGATCCAAGTTTGAACTTGACTCAGGTGGTTGAATTCTTAAGCATAGTATCCAGGTTGTCAGACCAGTGCAGTACAGGTGGCAAGCTGCAGTCCCAGGGGCTATCTAATAAATGAGGGGTTGAACATGCTTATCTCATTGCTGCTTCTTTTCACTTCCTGGGAGCAAATGAATTTGTTTCAGAACTACATCCTTACCTCCTCCTTTCATATAGCTCCGTCTCTGTCTCTGGGTTCCATCTCCATCTAGCTGCTCACCCCTCCCCTCCCCCACCAACCTCCAATTTGACTTCAGCATAATTACCACTTTATGCTAACTAATATCGGTCCTGCTTTCTTCCCATTGATGCTGCCAGTCCTGCTGTGTTTCTTCAGCAATTTTTCTCCAGTTTTTGTGCTTCAGAAGTAATTGGTTGACTCAGATGCTGTCAAAAGAGTGTGTAACTTGCATTGTAATTGCTAGCTTGTTAGTACTAATGTTACTGGATTCAGATTTGTAAAGAATTGTTTTCACTTCCTGCAATTTCAATTCTCCTGAAAGGACCTTGTTCCTGATCTCCTCCTTGGCTCACTTGATAGCACTCTACTCTCTGAATCAGGAAGTTCAAGATTCAAGTCACATCTCAGAGGCCTGAGCGCACACTCTCAAGCTGTCTCTCCAGTGCAGTAATGAGAGAGTGCTACACAACACTATGTGCTGTTTATTTTTGCATGTGATGTGAAACTAAGGTCCTGCCTAATGTTGCAGATAGTGCAATGGAATCTTTTGTGTCTCTTTTGAAAAAGAGAAGGGGACTGCATCAACATGTCATGGCCTTCACTAAAAACAATCTATAAGTGGAGTCCCAGGTAGGTAGGATAGTGAGGAAGACATGTGTATGCTTGCCTTTATTGGTCAGTGCATTGAGTATAGGAGTTAGGAGTACAGGACATTAGTTAGGCCACTATTGGAGTACTGCATGCAATTCTGGTCTCCCTGCTACAGGAAGGATGCTGTAAAACTTGAAAGGGTTCATAAAAAAATTTACAAGAATGTTTCCAAGCTTGGAGGCTTTTGAGAGGCTGAATAGACTGGGGCTGTTTTCCCTGAAGTGTTGGAGGCTGAGGGGTGACCTTATAGTGGTTTATGAAATCATGAGGGGCATGGATAGGGTAAATAGACAAAATCTTTTTTTCTAGGGGTGAGGAAGTCTAAAACATGGGTTTAAGGTAAGAGGGGAAAGATTTAAAAGGGATCTAAGGGGCAACATTTTCATGCAGAGGGTGGTACGTGTATGGAATGGGCTGCCAGAGGAAGTGGTGGAGGCTGGTACAATTCCAACATTTAAAAGGTATCTGGATGGGTGTATGAATAGGAAGGGTCTGGAGGGATATAGGTCAAATGAGACTAGATTAATGTAGAATATCTGGTCTGTTTCCGTGAATAGTCGTGACTCTACGACTTGAAGTGCATAAAGACATGGGAACAAAAGTAGGCCATATGGCCCATCGAGTATGCCTCCCCATTGAGTGAGATCATGGCTGATCTGACCATCTTCCTCATGTTGGAATTGTACCACCATCCACTACCTTTTCTGGCGGCTCATTCCATACACACACCACCCGCTTCGGTTCCTTTTTAAATCTTTCCCCTCTCACCTTAAACCTATGCCTTCTAGTTTTGGACTTCCCTACCCAGAGAAAAGACCTTGGCTACTCATGTTATCCATGCTGCTCATAATTTTATAAACTTTGATAAGTCACCCCTCAGCCTCTGACACTGTAGGGAAAATAGCCTCGGCCTAGTCATCCTCTCCCTATAGCACAAACCATCCAGTCCTCTTTGTAAATCTTTTGTGAACTCATTCCAGTTTCACATTTGCCCTATAGCAGGGAGACCAGAATTGCATGCATTATTTCAAAAGTGTCCTAACCAATGCCCTGTACAGCCACAACATGACTTCCCAACTCCTATACTCAATGCACTAACCAATAAAGGCAAGCTTACCAAACGTATTCTTCACTATTTAGTCTACCTGCGGCTGCACTTTCATGGAACTATAAACCTGCACCCAAGGCTCTCTGTTCGGCGACACCCTCCAGGACTATACCGTTAAGTGTACGAGTCCTGCCCTTGTCATCTTTGTCTTCAATGTGTGGCCCCATATTCTGAAATGATGCCATCTGGTCCTAGACTCCCCCACAGGGAAACAACTTTGAATCCCTAGAATATGGAAGCAGGCCATTCAATCAATCGGGTTCACACCAACTCTCCAAAGAGCAAGCACCCCAGGTCCAACCCTCCCATCCCCTGTAACCCTGCATTTCCCGTGGCCAATCCACCTAACCTGCACAACTTTGGATTGTGGGAGGAATCCAGAGCAAACCCACGCTGTTTTGGGGAGAATGTGCAAACTTCCCAGAGAAGGTCGCCCAAGGCTGGAATCAAACCTAGGTCCCTGGCACTGGTACATCAGTGACCATTAACCCTGTCTCAGCATCCATCCTGTCAAGTCCCCTGAGAATCCACAATAAAGTTGCCTCTTATTCTTTTCCATTCCAGTGAGTACAGCCCCCACTCAACTTCTCAAAAGACAATCTATCTACACCTAGGTAAAAACAATGACTGCAGATGCTGGAAACCAGAGTCTAGATTAGAGTGGTGCTGGAAAAGCACAGCAGTTCAGGCAGCATCCGAGGAGCAGGAAAATCGACGTTTCGGGCAAAAGCCCTTCATCAGGAATACGGGCAGAGAGCCTGAAGGGTGGAGAGATAAGTGAGGGGAGGGTGGGGATGGGGAGAAAGTAGCATAGAGTACAATAGGTGAGTGGGGGAGGGGATGAAGGTGACAGGCTAGGGAGGAGGGGGGAGTGGATAGGTGGAAAAGGCCTCAGATGCTGCCTGAACTGCTGTGCTTTTCCAGCACCACTCTAATCTAGAATCTGTCTACACCTGGAATCAGTCTAATGAACCTTCTCTGGACTGCCTCCAAGACCAGTATATTTTTAATGGAACACAGAACAGTACAGTACAGTACAGGCCCTTCAGCCCTCAATGTTTCTATCTTAAGCTAAGAACAAACTAACCTACGTACCCTTCATTTTACCGTCATCCATGTACCTATCCAAGAGTTGCTTAAATGTCGCTAATGTATCGGGCTCTATTATTACTGCTGGCAGAGTATTCCACACACCCACCACTCTCTGTGTAATGAACCTACCTCTGACATCTCCACTAAACCTTCATCCAGTCACATAAAATTATGCCCCCTTCGTGATAGCCATTTCCACCCTGGGAAAAAGTTTCTGTCTATCCTTCCTACAATGAAGAAATCTACCCTCATAACTCCCACCCCGAGACCCAACTTCACCCCCACCATCACCATTCCCACACTACCTCAATATCCCCACATACATCACCAACCCCACCATCACTACCTCACCCTCAATTTCATCACTACCCAACCATCACCCTTACTTCACCCTGAACCACTTCACAATCCCCACCCCTCCTCCTGAAATTCACTATGCAGCACTCCATTACCACTAAACTCCTCACAGCCCACTAAACTTCCATCGTCACAGTTACCCATAATACCACCCCACAATGCCACCATTTCTAACCGCACAGCGTTCACTGCCACACTCACTCACACCCTGATAACCCTCTCACAGGCCTACACCATTGCCTATCCCCAACACATATTAACACGCCCCCAACATCATCACCCATCAAATGCAACAAGCCCCCTATCATCCTACCCCCTCACACACAACCTCTCATACTGTCAACCCCAGTCCCCTCACATCCCCCATTAAAACATTCCACCCTTCACAACCAACCTCACATTCACCAGTGCCCTCACATCGCCATGATCTGCACCCCTTCACACCCCACCAAAATCCACCAACTCACACCATTACCACAAACCTCCATCACAACCCACCAACTCCCACTGACCCCTCACATTCCCTATCATCCCTCCTCCCAACTCCACCCATCCCCAATAACCCAGGACCATTAAACCACCTCTTCCCCCACTCAAATCTACTACTGCTAATTTCACCTTCACACTCTAACATGTCCCATACCCCCACCACTTCATGCCTCCAACCCCAAAGCTACCCCTTCTATTTCCCCCTTATACAGCCCAACTCCTCTCTTCCATACCCAAGTCACCGACATGCCCACTTAGCTCAAACAGCCCACCCAAACCCCAACTTACTCCTCAAATTCAAACCCAAAACACACTCCTCATTCTATCACCCAACTCAGTCACAAACACCTTTGCTCCCCTCATCATCCCATATCCCAGCATCTTCCCCCGCCCACCCACTTAACCTGATTCACCTAATCCACCCTGATAGCACTCTCACCCTGGCACCCATCTGCTGATCATAGTCATGCAGTTTGGAAACAGACCCTTCAGTCCAACTCAGCGATGCCAACCAAGTTTCCCAAACTAAACTAGTCCCACTTGCCTACATTTGGCCCATGTCCCCAATATCATTCCTTTCTCACTTACCCCTCAATGCCTCAGTCTCACCAATATGCTCATCACCCACCATAACACCTTCTATCCCCTCCCCAGCGTAAAGTCAGTCCTCTACCTTGCCAGTCCAGCCCCTCAATCGCACAATCACCACATCACCAAACACCCTCACCCTCACCAACAAATAATCCTCTTTCCATCAGCATATTCAACCCTTCCCTTCTCTTCATTCACCCACACTACCCCACCAATCCCACCCTTTAATGTTTCTCACCAACTGTCACCATCACCTCACTCTCACTACAATTCTCACCCACTGCATTCACCCGACCCTCACCCTGCTCATTAGCTCTTACCTACCTTCAAACCTCAATCATCCCTACTCACTCCCCTCACTTCCATCAGGGATATGGGCCGAGTGCTGGCCGGTGGGACTAGATTGGGTTGGGCTATCTGGTCGGCATGGACGGGTTGGACTGAAGGGTCTGTTTCCATGCTGTATATCTCTATGACTCTAATCCCTTATCTCCCTCGCCCCACACACTCATTCACACAACTTCACACTATTATTCCTTTCCACCCCACCCAAATTTACTGTGTTGGCTACATGGCTAGAAGCGACCACAGCAGAACACCATATTCCAAGTGTGGTCCAGGGCTTTACAGAGCTGCAATATAACCTCACAGCTCTTAAACTCAAACCCCCTGCTAATGAAAGCCAACACACCATACGCCTTCTTAACAATCCTACCAACTTGGATGGCAACTTTGAGGGATCTTTGGATGTGGACCCCAAAATCCCTCTATTCCTCCACTTTGCCAAGAATCCTGCCTTTAACCCTGTAAACTGCGTTCAAATTCGACCTTCCAAAATGAATGACTTCACACACTTCCAGATTGAACTCCATCTGCCACTTCTCAGCCCAGTGCTGCATCCTGTCAATGTCCCGTTGTAACCTACAACAGCCCTCCACACTATCCACTTCACCAACCTTCATGTCATCGGCAAACTTACTAACCCACCATTCCACTTCCTCATCCAAGTCATTTATAAAAAATCACAAAGAGCAGAGGTCCCAGAACAGATCCCTGTGGAACACCACTGGTCACCGAGCTCTAGGCTGAGTACTTTCCATCTGCTACTACCCTCTGTCTACTGTGGGCCAGCCAAATTTCCAGACAGCCAAATTTCCCTGTATCCCATGCCTCCTTACTTTCTGAATGAGCCTACCATTGAAACCTTATGAAACGCCTTGCTAAAATCCTCAGGTAAGGTGTCCAAAACTGTACGCAGTATTCCAGCTGTGGTCTGATTAGTGCCTTGTTATAGTTTTGCAACATCTCCCTACTTTTATAATCCATTCCCTTGAAATAAAGGCTAACTTTCCATTTGCCTTCCCTATTACCTGCTGAACTTTAATGAGTGAGGACTCCCAAATCCCTCTCTTCTGTAGCTTTTTGCAGTCTTCCTCCATTTAACTTATATTCTGTCCCGCTAATCTTCCTGTCAAAGTACACAACTTCATGTTTTCCCACATTATATTCCATCTACCAAGTTTTGGCCCACCCATTTAACCTGTAAATATCTCTCTGCAGACTCTTTGTTCATCCTCACAGCTTGTCTTCCTATCTAGCTGAGTCATCTTCAAACTTGGCTAGACTACATTCACTTTCCCTATCCAAGTTAATCACATACCTTGCAAATGATTGTAGCCCCAAAGCTGTGTTCTCGCTAAATGTGAAATTAGCTGGAAGGGGCCTTTCCTATTTACAACAGCACCACTTTAAAGGTATTTCAGTGGCTGTGAAGTATTTTAGCACATCAGAGGGGTAATGCTAGCCTGTCATTTCTTACGGTGTGTGATCATGGTTAACTGGCTGTGCGGGGCTGGACGTATCGCATACATACTTCTGGAGAGAGCTGCAGTGGTTTTTGTCGAGGTTTGCCCTAAGCGGCTGTGTGATGTAGGACTCTGTACTCTACAGGTCTCTTTGCTGGGACACACACAGACACACACACAGCGATCGCACCTAGAGTACTATCAGCTTGGTGAGTGATGCTCTTTGGTCCGCCCAAAACTTGCTGGTCTTCCAGAACAAGGAGTTGACCCTGAGCAAGTGTTGAAGACTGGCACATTCCAAGGTCCAGGACTACGTGCTGAGGGACCCACTAAAGCTTGAGGCAGTTGTCACCAAGAGGCAGTGGGGAAAGACCACTGTCTGAGGTCTTTCTGCTGAAGTTAAATGGGGGTCTGTTCAGTTATTGGAGCCTGTCAGTACCTCACATGCATGTAATATTGTCTTGTTTAAGTAAGAAGTGGCGTTTGTTTGTTGGATAGAGTCAAACTCCAATGTTTATTTTCTTCATATGCTACTGTGCAGAACTGACTGCGTTAGTGACTATTATGTAGGCTTTTTTTTATCGATAAGATATATTTTTGAAATTAAAAAGAAAAGATAGTGTAAGTTGATGTGGGCTGGGTTAAGTTTAGGGAGCTGTTCAGAAGCTCTGGACTGGAAAATGGAACCGTGCATGTAGATGTAACCAAGGAGATAGGAGAAAGCAATTGGAGTTTTTATAGGAAGTAGTAACACGCTGGGTTGCTGCAGTAAATATCTGAGGAGTGTCCTTTGTTAGAATTGGAATTGGTTGGAATAGAAACACTCCCAGGAAGCAAGAGACAAACAAATAAAGTCTGAAGGAAGGAGGAGTTAATGATGGGTGACAGAAAGATGAGGGCTCTCCCCTTAGAAAGTAAATCAGCCCTAGCTTTTATCTGTGTTCCAGTAGGGTCTTGGATCCCATTGTGTAAGACATCCAAAAGCACAGAAGGAAGTTTTGAACTGCACTGGCCCAGGCCAAAGGAACACAATTGCAATGGAAATGAACCAAAATGCCCTGAGATTATGTACGTACTACGTGTAGTGAGATGGGAGGGATCTTTGTAGGGTCTGGCAGACACTGAACTCCATGCTTTTTCATCAGAATTCCTTTCAGATGTCTCTTTTTGAATGTGATGCACTTGTTCTAAGTCCTGTGGAGTAGTTTGAAGCAATGATCCTGATCCCCAGGACGCAACCGCTGTAACGTAGCTTTCCAAATACTCTGTGTTATTGTTAGTTGGTTTTATATTCATTTCTGAATGAACAACAATGATTTGGTTTTCTCTGTGCCGCCTTCTCTGATATGTGATATTGTTTACAGTTTCCATGACAAAACAGGAAGCTATAATGAGTATTTGTTTTCTTTTCCATGTTCCCTACCTTTAAATGAATAGCTCCTAAAGATGGAGTTCCTTACATTAACTTGCCAGACACCTTTACATACAGGGTGCCATTTGGCCTGAATTGTCTGTGCTATCTCTTTGGGAGAGCAAGCCAAATTAACTGCACCATTCGGTCCTCATGACCCAATTTTTCCCTTTTTAAAAGATGCAATGGTCTCTGTCTCGTAAACCTCCTGTGGCAAAGCATCCCACCTCCCCCCATCCCCAACTGTGGTCTGTCTCAAGACATTTTGGATAAGTTCTCTCTCCACTCTGTCATCATTTTTAAATTGATGCTTCCTTGTCACTGACTCCCAACCAGACAGAACAATCTTTGTGTATTCACTCAAACAATGCTCTGCATCATTTTAAAAACTTAAAAATCACACAATACCAGGTTATGGTCCAACAGGTTTATTTGGAAGTACTAACATTTGGAGCGCTGCTCCTTCATGAAATGGTCGTGGAGTATAAGATCGTAAGACACAGAATTTATAGGCAAAAGATTATAGGTGATGCGACTGATACGATATATTGAACAAACCTAGATTGCTGTTGAGTCTTTCTTTTTTAGAATAGGTTGTAGGGGTTTCAATTCATTAATATGTAAATCCCAGAACTTCTTTCAAATCACATTCTCGAGGTAACTTAAGGTTTTTTAAAAAAAGTGACATCTCAGCTCAGGCAATGTATTAAAAGTGAGAGGTTAACCAGATAAATCTGTTGGACGATAACCTAGAGTAGTGTGATTTTTAACTTTGTCGACCCCAGTCCAACATCGGCACCTCCACATTATCGTCAGGAGCAGCGAGAGTGAGGGCCAAGGGGGTGCCAGGAAGGTAAATTAATCCTTTAATCACTTACCTCATGTATAGGTGGAGCGCACACTGAGCAGGACAGGACACAGGACTGCGGGGTAAGCAAGGGAATATACTTGGGCGGTTGCTTTACCCGAAACACTACTTAGGTAGTGTCTCCCACTCCTCTAACCAAAAAAGGTTCTGTGCGCCAGATTGGTAAGGTTACTAGTTTGTTTTTCAATAGTCTCTTTGGGAATTCAGAACAGTAGGATTGGATGTTAGGGCAGTTGAATGTTCCTCCTGTAGAATGTGCCCCCACTGACTTCATCTGCAGGAAGTGCACCCAACTCCAGCTCCTTGGAAACAGCGTTAGGAGCTGGAGCTGGATGAACTTTAGATCATTCGAGAGGCTGAGGGGAATAATTGAGAGGAGTTACAGGGAGGTAGTCACACCCTGTAACTACCCAGGGAGGTACAGGGAGGAGTTACAATACAGGTAGTTTTCTGTACCTCATGAGGTACAGAAAAAAGGAAGATGGGTTACAGTCACAGTACGGAAAGGGAACCGGCAGGCACTGCAGGGATCCCCTGTGGTCATTCCCCTCAATAACAGGTATATCGTTTTCCATACTGTTGGGGGGGAAAATGAGTTGCCAGGGGTAAGCCATAGGGTACAGGTCTTTGGCACGAAGTCTGTCCCTGTTGCTCAGAAGGGAAGAGGGGAAATGAGTCATTTGGAACTCCATAGTTAGGGGGACAGATAGGAGGTTCTGTGTGAACAAAAGAGACTCCTGGTTGGTGTGTTGCCTCCCAGTTGCCAGGAACCGTGATATCTCTGATCGTGCTTTCAGGATCCTTAAGGGAGAGAGAGCAGGCCCAAGTCATGGTCCACATAAGAACCAATGGCATAGGTAGGCAAAGGGCTGGGGATGTAAGGCAGAAATTCAGGGAACTAGGGTGGAAGCTTAGAGCTCGAACAAATAGAGTTGTTATCTCTGATTAGTTACCCAGGCCATGTGCTAGCGAGGCGAGGAATAGGGAGAGACAGCAGTTGAACACATGGCTACAGGGATGGTTCAGAAGGGAGGGATTCAGGTAATTAGGGCTCTAATAATTAGGGCTCATTCTGGGATAGGTGGGATCTCTACAAGTAGGATAGTCTTCACCTTGTTGTGGACTAGGCCGGACCCATCAAAACATTTTTAAGCAGATAGCTGAGACCGTAACTTTGCCATTTGTTTAGCTAGGTATATAGTGTAAATTAGCTGGGTCAACTGCCACATTTTACACGAGCAAAAATTATTTAGAAAATTACAGAATGAAACACAAAGAACAAAAAACAAGAATACTGGATTACTTACCTTATCTAAACCCGACTTAATGATGCTGTTCTGAAAATACTTGCAACTGCCCCAATACACACATCCCTTGGCTCCAACAGTAAACTATGACACCGGCAACTTACAATTCAAACTCATAAGGGCAGAGGACAGAAAGAAGGCTTTCAGTTTCCCTGTGACTTTTATTCAACTCACTCCTGAATTGAACTGAACTACACTGCACAGCTAGAGAGCTGGCCATACCCTCTTGACTTGATCAGTTTCTCAAAAGACCTTTCAAGCTTTTGGTCAGAAGCGCTGTCTGTTAGGGTAAGCAACAAGACTCCAATGAACTATTCAAACATCAGACATGAAGGAGCCTGGCCAATTATCCCATCTCTGGGAAAAAAAAAACTCAAGGGTAAAGTTATCTTGTATCAGACCAACTTTGTGACAACTTGAACCAGAGGGGTACCAATATCCTGGAGGGTGGAATTTGTTAATGCTCTTCAGGAGAGTTTAAACAAATTCAGCAGGGAGATGGGAACCTGAATTGTAGCTCCAATGTACAGGGGATTGAGAGTAGTGAGGTAATAAATAAGGTTTCAACTTTGCAAGAGTGTACCAGCAGGCAGGAAGGTGGTTTGAAGTGTGTCAACTTCAATGCCAGAAACATCCAGAATAAGATGGGTGAATGTGCAACATGGGTTGGTACCTGGGACTTCGATGCTGTGGCCATTTTGGAGACATGGCTAGAGCAGGGACAGGAATGGATGTTGCAGGTCCTGGGTTTAGATGTTTCAGTAAGAACAGAGAAGGTGGTAAAAGAGGGAAAGGTATGGCACTGTTAGTCAAGGACATTATTATGGTGGCAGAAAGAACGTTTGACTGAGGTAGTATGGGGCTGAGGTTAGAAACAGGAAAGGAGAGGTCGCCCTGTTGGGAGTTTTCTATAGACCTCCGAATAGTTCCAGAGATTTAGAGGAAAGGATAGCAAAGATGATTCTGGATAGGATCGAAAGTAGCAGGGTAGTTGTAATGGGGGTCTTTAACTTTCCAATTATAGACTGGAAACTCTATAGTTCTTGTACTTTAGATGGATCAATTTTTGTCCAATGTGTGCAGGAGGATTTCCTGACACAGTATGTAGACAGGCCAACATTAGATTTGGTACTGGATAATGAACCAGGCCAGATGTCAGATTTGAAGGTAGGTGAGCACTTCAGTGATAGTGACCACAATTTGATTATATTTACTTTAGTGACGGAAAGGGCAAGATATACTGCAGGGCAAGAGTTATAACTGGGGGAAAGGCAATTATGATGCGTTTTAGCAAGATTTAGGATACATAGGATGGGGAAAGAAACTGCATGGGATGGTCACAATTGAAATCAAGGAACCGCTACTGCAGGACCTTTGATAAGTATGTACCTGTCAGGCAGGGAGGAAGTGGTTGAGCGAGGGAACTGTGGTTTACAAAAGAAGTTGAATCTCTTGTCAAGAGGAAGAAGGAGGCTTAGTAAAGATGAGATGTGAAGGCTCAAGAATAAAAGACTGACTAGAGTAAGATTAAGGCCAGTCAAGGACAGTAGTGGGAAGTTGTGTGTGGACTCCAAGGAAGTAGGAGAGGTGCTAAATGAATATTTTTTGTCAGTGTTCACACTGGAAAAAGACAATGTTGTCGAGGAGAATACTGAGATACAGGCTTTCGACTAGAAGGGATTGAGGTTCATAAGGAGGAAGTGTTAGCAATTCTGGAAAGTGTGAAAATAGATAATTCCCCTGGGCCAGATGGGATTATCCTAGGATTCTCTGGGAAACCAGGGAGAAGATTGCAGAGTCTTTGGCTTTGATCTTTATGTCGTCATTGTCTACAAGAATAGTGCCAGAAGACTGGAGGATAGTAAATGTTGTTCCCTTGTTCAAGAAGGGGAGTAGAGACAACCCTGGAAATTATAGACCAATGAGCCTTACTTCAGTTACGGGTAAAGTGTTGGAAAGGATTATAAGAGAGAGGATTTATAATCATCTAGAAAGGAATAATTTGATTAGGGATAGTCAATACAGTTTTGTGAAGGTAGGTCAAGCCTCACAAACCTTACTGAGTTCTTTTGAGAAGGTGGATGAGGGTAAAGCGGTTGATGTGGTGTATATGGATTTCAGTAAGGCATTTGATTAGATTCCCAATGGTAGGCTGTTGCAGAAAATATGGAGGCATGTGATTGAGAGTGATTTAGCAGTTTGGATCAGAAATTGGCTAGCTGAAAGAAGACAAAGGATGGTAGTTGATGGGAAATGTTCATCCTGGAGTTCAGTTACTAGTGGGGTACCACAAGGATCTGTTTTTGGTCCACTGTTGTTTGTCATTTTTATAAATGACGTGAACGAGGGCCTAGAAGGATGGGTTAATAAATTTGGAGTTGTGGACAGTGCTGAAGGATGTTGTAGGTTACAGAGGGACATAGATAAGCTGCAGAGCTGGGCTGAGAGATGGCAAATGGAGTTTAATGTGGAAAAGTGTGAGGTGACTCACTTTGGAAGGAGTAACAGGAATAGAGTACTGGGCTAATGATAAGATGCTTGGTAGTGTAGATGAGCAGAGAGATCTCAGTGTCCATGTGCACAGATCTCTGAAAGTTTCCACCCAGATTGATAGGGTTATTAAGAAGGCATATGGCGTGTTAGCCTTTATTGGTAGAGGGATTGAGTTTTGGAGCCATGAGGTCATGTTGCAGCTGTGCAAAACTCTGGTGCGGCCACACTTGGAATATTGTGTATAGTTCTGGTCACTGCATTATTGGAAGGATGAGGAAGCTTTGGAAAGGGTTCAGATGAGATTTACTGGGACGTTGGCTGGTATGGAGGGAAGGTCTTATGAGGAAAGACTGAGGGACTTGAGGCTGTTTTAATTAGAGAGAAGGAAGTTGAGAGGTGACTTAATCGAGACATACAAGATGATCAGAGGATTAGATAGGGTGGACAGTTAGAGCCTTTTTCCTCAGATGGTGGTGGCTAGCATGAGGGGACATGGCTTTAAATTGAAGGGTGATAGATACAGGACAGATGTCAGCAGTAGGTTCTTTACTCAGAGTAGTAAGGGCGTGGAACGGACTGCGTGCAGCAATAGTACACGTGTCAACTTTAATGGCATTTAAGTGATCATAGGGTAAACATATGGACAATAATGGAATTGTGTCGGTTAGATGGGCTTCAGATTGGTTTCACAGTCAGCACAGCATACAGGGCTGAAGGGCCTGTACTGTGCTGTGATGTTCTAAGTTCTAAAAACAGCCATTAAATCGCCTCTTGACCATCATCCCATGAGTGAATTAATTAATTCTAATATTTCCTTCTCTCTATAGTTTGGTGTCTTAATATCATGCTGTTGGATTAAATTCATTAATATCCTTCCTATAGTAGATCACACAAAACAAATTATATTTACCATTGACTCGGTAAAACCCTAAATATTGCTGCTGCATTAATAGATTATCTGCATCACGTTTTTGGGTAATTGGATTGAAAGCTCTTTGTGTGTCTGTTCATGTGGAAACCTTTTCATTTGAATCCTCCATTTTCCCTTCCTCTCCTCCTTGCTCTGGATTCCCTTCTTGAATCTCTCACTCTTTGCTCTGTCATGTGGCAGCCGGAATACAAGGAAACACAATGTTAACCGAAACAGTGTGAGTAGGTGGCTGGGGGGGGGGAAGGGCTCCTGTTGCTGCTTACAACGGCTGTATTTTTTTTGTAACTAGGAATTTGTTGCATTGTGTGTGTGTGTGTAGGTGTCTTTGTTTCAGTTTGTAGGGGATCATCGCTCTCAACCGAGTTGTTTTTAAAGAAAGTTGTTCTCAGGATGTGGGCGTCACAACTATTGACAGCCATTGCTAGTTCAGAGCTGTCACAGAATGAAACAAGAAAGAAGGAGGCTATTCAGCCCTTCCTATTTGCAATAGCTCTCTGAATGAGCTTTCCAATCGGTCCCACTACCCCGTGCTTTCCCCAAAACTCCTTCAATTCTTTCCTTTCCAGGAGATAATTAATTTGATATAATTGAGGTATTCTACCAGATGAGTTTAGAGTTAACCACACTGTGGGATTAAAATGACATGGAATCAGAAGAGGGAAGATGGCAGGCTTCCATCCCTCCAGAGGTGCCAAGGTGGCTCAATGGTTAGCACCCCTGTCTCACAGTGCCAGGGACCTGGGTTTGGTTGTAGCCACAGGCATCTGTCAATGTGGAGTTTGCACATTCTCCCTGTGTCTGCATGGGCTTCTTCAGTGCTCTGGCTTCCTCCCACGGTCCAAAGATGTGTAGGTTAGGTGGATTAGCCATGCTTAATTGGATTAGCTGTGGAAAAGCAGGGTTACAGAGAGACGGTAAGGAATGGGTCTGGGTGGGAGGTCTCGAATGGCCTACTTCCACAGTGTGTAGAGATTCTGTGATTTTGTGTGTCTGCTGCTCTGTGTGCCATCAAGTTTGGGAACTACTAAAGTTATTGTCCCATATTGGCTTATCCCTCTGACTGGCGCCTCTGGTCAGGCACTGTGTCTCATGCAAATTGGGAATGCCCTGGATCCAGAGGATGACCAGTGTGGTCATCTTGGGTCAGTTATAACATTTGTACCTCCTTATGTTAGAAGGACGTGTGACTGAGATCTTTCTCTCTGTGATTTGAGACAAGAGCCATTAACCTCGCTCACATTGCTGGGATAGTAGCAATCACAGATATTTTCTTCCTCTGTAGCCTCACTTGATGCATCCCATACTGGAACAGGGTAATCCTGGCCTTAAAAGTGGATGTGAAGAGTTAGGTTGGATATTGGGAATTGTAGGGATAAGGTGAACAAGGATTAGACCCAACAGACTGGAGTTTTCAAATAACTGAGTGTAAATCTTTGCTCCATTTTCCAATTCCAAAGTAAGTGTAAAACAGACTGGTATTTATTTCACTGCATTTAGTGTGGTGTAAATGTAAATGACTTCTGTAAATGCTTTCATTTTGCAAAAACGTGCAAGGCTGATTCCGGATAGAATTATTTACTTTTACAAAAAAAAACAATGAAAAGTATTATATGTTGCCCTACCATGCTGCCTATGTTATTGACAGAAGTCAGCAAAGTAAAATCATAAGTTACAAAAAATGTAAATTTAAGACTAAGTCCATTAAAGTCCATTCAAAGGCTCCTGGTGTCAAAAAAGCTGATCAAGAGACCATACACATAGCCAGATCATCCGCAATGAGAGCAGCACTCTGGAACAAAAGCCGAAATGCCAGGATGCCACTCCACTGGGCCGAAAGCCTCTGAAGAAAACCGCCACCAAGAATGCCCCTTAAACTGCTGGGACATTGGATCCACCGTCCACGCAAGAAAAGTGACTTTGAAACACTGAGCCGGAAACACTCAGTGAGGATTAAGCCGGACCGAGACTTCATACTGGAACACACCTCTCCATCAGAGTGTGTGAGAAAACTAACATCATTGTATTAATTGGAAGAATGGAAAAATTATCATAGATTCAAAAAGGAAAGGCCCTTCGGCCCATTGAGTCTGCCCCAATATAACTACTACCAAAAGTGCACTAATCCCAATTTTCTGCACTTGTCCTATACCTTTGAATGTAACAATATTTGAAGTACTAGTGCAAATATTTTTTAAAGATTATAAGGTTTCCAGCCTCCATCACCATCCCAGAATCTGAAATAAGGGAGAAGGGAGAGAGTGATGGAACCTGCTGAAGAATGGTGACTGAATGGTCTGTTTCTATCCCATCTTTGATAGTGTTGACGGCAGATTCTGGACGTAAAATTTTAATGTTCTGGTTCTTGCTTTCTGCTGACTTGTACAGACATGATTGTAATCACAACCCTTGGAAGGTATATTCCCCCCACCCCCGATGCTGGACCTGGCTCCAATATTCTAGAGGAGAAAGTGAGGTCTGCAGATGCTGGAGATCAAAGTTGAAACTTTATTGCTGGAACAGCACAGCAGGTCAGGCAGCATCCAGGGAACAGGAGATTCGACGTTTCGGGCACAGGCCCTTCTTCAGGAATGAGCAGAGAGTGTTCAGCAGGAGAAGATAAAAGGTAGGGAGGAGGGACTTGGAGGAGGGGCGTTGGAAATGTGATAGGTGGAAAGAGGTCAAGGTGAGGGTGATAGGTCGGAGTAGGATGGAGGCGGAGAGGTCAAGAAGAAGACTGCAGGTCAGGAAGGCGGTGCCGGGCTGGAGGGACAGCATTTCAACTCCCTCTCCCACTCCACCGAGGATATGCAGGTCATTGGACTCATCCACCGCCAAACCACAACAACCCGACGGTCGGAGGAGGAGCGTCTTATCTTCCGACTGGGAACCCTCCAACCACAGGGGATGAACTTGGACTTCACCAGTTTCTTCATCCCCCCTCCCCCCACTTGTCTCAGCCAGATCCCTCCAGCCCGGCACCGCCTTCCTGACCTGCAGTCTTCTTCTTGACCTCTCCGCCTCCATCCTACTCCGACCTATCACCCTCACCTTGACCTCTTTCCACCTATCACATTTCCAACGCCCCTCCTCCAAGTCCCTCCTCCCTACCTTTTATCTTCTCCTGCTGAACACTCTCTGCTCATTCCTGAAGAAGGGCCTGTGCCCGAAACGTCGAATCTCCTGTTCCCTGGATGCTGCCTGACCTGCTGTGCTGTTCCAGCAATAAAGTTTCAACTCCAATATTCTAGAAGAATATCCAGGGCAGGATATACCCTGCTCCCAATCTACCCAGCAAAATGGAGATAGGATCACTAGTGTCAGTGTAACACAGTGTCGAGCCCCTCAGGATCTGGGGCCCTCTCAGCTGCATTTAACATTTTCAAATGCAGAGGGTGACTGACAGAATCTGAATTGAACATGTGCCTGATTTTAAAAACCACGAGGCAAGGGGAGTGTAAGTAAGGTCTGGGGAGTGACGGAACACATGGTGGAGAGAGTTATAACGTTTGTACCTCCTTATGTTAGAAGGACATGCGCCTGAGATCTCCACCCTGGAGGCTCCTGCCTCTATTCCTGATGAAGGACTTTTGCCCAAAACGTCAATTTCCCTGCTCGGATGCTGTGCTTTTCCAGTACCATGCTGGTTTCCAGCATCTGCAGACCTCACTTTTGCCTAGCTATTATGGACCAGACCAATCCCTGTCAAAATATATGAAGGAGACATTTTCTTATTTTAAACGCAAGTGTCAGGCATTGCGTTTCAGATGCAATTCAATTGGTCAAGCTACCAGATTTCAAGCAAAACATCTTTATTCATACAGTTTATTTTAACTAGTTAAAATACAACAAAAGAAAGAAGAAATTGGATTAATTTAATTGTATTGGAAAACGTAACAGAATAACAGGTACAAACCAGTTACTGTTCCAATGTAATAACCACCCATAAACACACCTTTGGCAAAAGCAAATTTTGTGAAACAGATTGTCTCTCATGCAATTCTTGCAGCAGGAAGAGAGCTGCAGCTTTTAACTATAACAGAGGCAGGAATAAGAGCTTCCACACCCAGCCTCAAGGACCCAGCAGTAACTGCTACTGAAAAACTAAAACTAAAAATCCTGGTTCAATGGGAGCTTGACCTCATCCGTTCAGGTGGTTTCTATTGTTCCAACTTAAAAAAAAAAATCCCAAGGCTCTACAAGTTGTTTCTTTCTGGGCTCTCAATATACAGTTCGAGATCTCTGTCTTAAAGCCTCTCTTCCAAAAAAAACAGATAAAATGCACCCCTTAAAGCCATAGTAATATCCCCTCAAAGTAATCCAGAAAGAGATGTGAAATGGATGGATGGTTCTCTGGCTTGGGTTATGCGTCTTTGTCTTCAGAGTTGCCCTAGCTGTTCACTCCACTTTCAGGCCAGTGATATGATTAGATTCAATTCCCTACAGTGTGGAAACAGGCCCTTCAGCCCAACAACTCCACACCAACCCTCTGAAAAGTAACCACCCAGACCCATTTCCCTCTGACTAATGCACCTAACAGTAATTTAGCATGGCCAATTCACCTGAACTGCACATCTTTGGACTGTGGGAGGAAACCCACGCAGACATGGGGAGAATGTGCAAACTCCACACAGACAGTCACCTGAGGCTGAAATTGAACCTGGGACCCTGGTGCTCTGAGGCAGCAGTGCTAACCACTGAGCCACCGTGTAGCCATCTTCATCCACCCCTCTCCTCTCCCCTCTTGAGTATTTTCCACTTCTGTGAAACATGATGCAGCACTGCTGAGGAATCTATTCTCCCTGCCCTGGGATTTATTCATTTGAATCCAGAGTCTCACCTCTGCAGTATCAGGCCCGTCAGTTCACAGGGACATGGCTTCAGCACCTTACAGTGGGTGGGAAATGTTTGAGCAGATTATAACCAGTCTTACTGTTGGCAGTTAGAGCATGCCTTCACTGCTGTTCTATTTTTAAGGCTCCTGACTCACCCTTGAGTTGAGATTTCCTTTCTGATTTCTAAGTAAAAATACCAGCCAGGCTCTGTGTTGTGGTGTTCATGCCAGTCACTACGATATGGTCAATCTTGTTGAGATCATCATTGACCCAAAAACCGGGTCAGGCTCCGCTCCCTTTAAACTGCTTAATGGCTGTTTAGCCTAACTAGGTCAGTAAAGTGCCCATGCCAAAGACATGATTTCAAATTCTGACCTGACTCTCCAATGCTCTCCTGAGGCAGTGCTGTACAATGTTAAACCAAGGTGCTGTCAGTCTGCTTCCCCATGAGTGGACATTAAAGGTTATACAGCCTAAGTGTCAAAGAGCAGCACTCCCTGTTACCCAGCCCAATGAGGATCCCTTTAGCAACATCGCTAAAAACAAAAGGTCTGGGCATTTATCCTTTCTATTACAACAGTGGCTGCAAAGGACGTCACTAGCTGTCAAACATTCTGGGATGGTTTGAGATTAGGAAAGTTGCTACAGAAATGTTTGTTCTTTCTGATTCACCCAATTAAATGCTGCTGGCACTCCTGGCACAGGGATGGTGATGCCATCCTGTCGAGGGGCAGTATCAGTGTTGTTGGGAATCTGGCCTGGGATTGCTACCTTGTGTGTCTGTACAGTCCCTTTAAGCTGAACTCACTGACCCCGTTTGACTTCACTCCCAGGCCCGTGCTGCCTGAATCTCTCTGCAGAGACGGTTATGCAAATCTTGTGCACAAGTGTTTAAGATTCATCGACACAGCTCTGCAGATAGTTCTGTTTATAGCGTGGGCCTGCAGTAGTTCAAATTTGCTCAGATTTTGCTCCTGCAAAAGGCCATGAGGTGTTTCCATCCTCCCCTTTATAGTCCGGGGTCACAATTCAAGCCTAACTCCTCTACAGGTCTCACAGCTGCTGTTCTCACTTCACCCTCCTCCCCCTCATACCCTTCCTGCTCTACTGCCTCCTTCTCTATCAGTTCTGCATTATTGCTGCCTTCTCTATCTTTCTCTCTCCTCCTTTTGTCTTTGTGTCTCTCTCCCTCTCCCCCCCCCCCCCCCGCCATTTCTCTCTCTGTCTATCTCTCTCTGCCCTCCTTTCCCCTCTCTTTCACACCGTGCTGTCTCTTTCCCTTTTCTTTCTCTCTCTCTAAACCCCCTTCTTTTTACCTCTCTCTCACCCTTCTCTCTCTAGCTGTCTCTCACCCTCTCCCTTTTCTTTTGCCCTATTGTCTGTTCCCTCTCTCTCCCTGTTTATTTTTCTCTCTCTCCTCTTCCCTCATCTTTCTGTCTTTTCCCTTGCTACCACACCCTCACCCCACTTCCTCCTTTTCCTATCCACCCCTTAGCCCTGTGCTGTCTGTCTATCCTTCTTCTGTCATTGCTTGAACTGAGTGGCAACTTGTGCGCACTGCCCTCTCCTGCCTGGTGCATTGGCATAGCGCCAGGGGACTGGACCTGCCAGTCTGACAGGAATTCCCCTCCCCACCCCGGTTTCAGAGGCACCTGCTGTTTATGGCATTCGGCACCATCAGGCTTTGTCCTGAGAGGATTAGAAAACCATTCCAGCCTTTTCTTTCTGAGGTCCCTTTGACCTTTTAACAAAGATCCTGGATCTGAGATGGTTTGGGCCTGATTATTGTGCATTCACTCCCGTTGTCCAATATATTCATCACCAATTTATCTCAGCGAAGGCTACGACTGTTTATTTATTATCAGTCGGAATTGAGAGAGGGATTGAGTTGCCCCTTACTGTCTCAGGGTTAATGGTTCAATCAGCTGGAAATGTTCCTGGAGCAGCCATTTTGCCTCAGTGCCAGGAACATCAGCAAAGGGAGAGTTCTATCCTCCATTCTTTGCCACTAATACAGAACATTACAGCGCAGTACAGGCCCTTCAGCCCTCGATGTTATGTAGACCTTTGAAATTAATCTGATGCCCATCTAACCTACACTGTTCCATTATTATCCATATGTATGTCCAATGCCCATTTAAATGCCCTTAACGTCAGCGAGTCTACAACTGTTGCAGGCAGGCAGTTCCATGCCCCTACTACTCTCTGAGTGAAGAAAATACCCCTGACATCTGTCCTAAATCTATCATCCCTCAATTTAAAGCTATGTCTCCTCGTGTTACATAGAACATAGAACATAGAAGAATACAGCGCAGTACAGGCCCTTCGGCCCTCGATGTTGCGCCGATCCAAGCCCACCTAACCTACACTAGCCCACTATCCTCCATATGCCTATCCAATGTCTGCTTAAATGCCCATAATGAGGGACAGTCCACCACTGCTACTGGCAGGGCATTCCATGAACTCACGACTCGCTGAGTAAAGAACCTACCCCTAACATCTGTCCTATACCTACCCTCCTTAATTTAAAGCTATGCCCCCTTATAATAGCTGACTCCATATGTGGAAAAAGGTTCTCACGGTCAACCCTATCTAAACCCCTAATCATCTTGTACACCTCTGTCAAGTCACCCCTAAACCTTCTTTTCTCCAATGAAAACAACCCCAAGTGCCTCAGCCTTTCCTCATACGATCTTCCTACCATACCAGGCAACATCCTGGTAAACCTCCTCTGCACCCGTTCCAGTGCCTCCACATCCTTCCTATAGTATGGTGACCAAAACTGCACACGATACTCCAGATGTGGCCGCACCAGAGTCTTAATAAGGAATTGGAATCCCTTGTTAAATGGAAGAGGGCAGCCTATGTGAAGATGAGGCGTGAAGGTTCAATTGGGGCGATTGAGAGTTATAAGGTAGCCAGGAAGGACCTGAAGAGAGAGCTAAGAGCAGCAAGGAGGGGACATGAAAGGTCCTTAGTTGGTAGGATTAGGGAAAACCCTAAGGCTTTCTATAGGTATGTCAGGAATAAAAGAATGACTAGGGTAGGAATAAGTCCAGTCAAGGATAGTAGTGGGAAGTTGCGTGTGGAGGCTGAAGAGATTGGGGAGACACTGAATGAATACTTTTCGTCAGTATTCACTCAGGAACAGGACATTGTTGTCGATGTGAATACGGAGTCACAATTAAGTAGAATGGATGGCTTTGAGGTATGTAGAGATGAGGTGTTGGAAATTCTGGGAAGGGTGAAAATAGATAAGTCCCCTGGGCCTGATGGCATTTATCCTAGGATTCTCTGGGAAGCAAGGGAGGAGATTGCAGAGCCATTGGCCTTGATGTTTATGTCCTCGTTGTCTACAGGAGTAGTGCCAGAAGATTGGAGGCTAGCAAATGTGGTTCCCTTGTTCAAGAAGGGGAAGAGGGATAACCCTAGTAACTATAGGCCGGTGAGTCTCACTTCTGTTGTGGGCAAAGTCTTAGAGAGAATTACAAGGGTGTTAGCCTTCACCATCCAAGGAAAAAGGCTTTGACTGTCTATCCTATCTAACGTTCTGATTAGCTTATACATCTCAACTAAGTCATCTCTCAACCACCTTCTCTCTAATGAAAACAGCCTCAGTTCCCTCAGCCTTTCCTCCTAAGACCTTCCCTCCATACCAGGCAACATCCTAATAAATCTCCTCTGGGCCCTTTCCAAAGCTTCCATATTCTTCCTATAATGCAGTGACCAGAACTGTACACAATACTCCAGGTGTGGCCTTACCAGTGTCTTGTACAGCTGAAGGATGAACTCATGGCTCCAAAACTCAATCCCCCTACCAAGATCCATCAACACACCATCTGCCTTCTTAACGCTATCGACCTGCGTGGCAACTTTCAGGGATTTGCGCACCTGGACACTGAGAGCTCTCTGTTCATCGACACTACCCATAATTTTACCATTAGCCCCGTACATTGCATTCCTGTTATTTTTTTCAAAGTGAACTACCTCAACCTTTCTGCATTAAACTCCATTTGCCAACTCTCAGCCCAGCCCTGCAGCTTATCTATGTCCCTCTGTAACCTGTAACATCCTTCTGCACTATCCACACCTCTGCCTACCTTAGTATTATCTGCACATTTACTAACCCATCCTTCTTTGCCCATATCCAGATCATTTATAAAAATGACAAACAGCAGTGGCCCCAACATGTTACCACCTACCCATTACTCAATGCCCCCAGCCCACTCAGTGTGTCCATCCACCCTGTCATCAGATGTTTCCATCCAGTCTGGTGTAAGCAGCACATGAAGAGTGATTTGCTTTGGTTGTGGAAGGGAGCTTTAGGATTCCAAAGGAATAATGTTAATGTCAGATCAATGACTGCATGTGAGTGTAACTGAAGAAAAGGCAGCAGGATAGGAGCAGGCTTGAGGGGCTGAATGGACTACTCATATTCCTTTGCCTTTGCCCTCCTCTCAACTTTGGCTGACTCCATGTTTCAGTATGTGGCAGTTGGGGGTTATGGAGGAAGAAATCACATGGTTTTATCAACCTCTGAACTAAAGTAGGCCACTCAGCCCATCAATAAGATGATGGCTAATATGATTTTAACCTGAACTCCACATTCTTGCATATCCCTGAATATCAACTCCCACCCCCTCCACCCCTTGTCATCTATCTACCCCTGCCTTCAAAAAATTTTAAACATTTTGCATCCACTGCTTTTTGAGGAGGGAAACTATAAAGATTTACAACCCTATGCGAGGAAAAAAGGTTTCCTCATCTCTGTCTTCAATGGATATCCCCTGATTTCTAAAAAGGGGCCCCTCATTCTTGATTCTGCCACAAGAGAGAGCATCCTCTTCATATTCACTGGTCAAGTCCCCTTGCTGCTCGACAGGAGGTGACCTCGCCCCACCACCACCTCCTCCTCCAGAGAGTGTGCCAGCCTCCTGTTCCAACTGAAACCAACAGAGGGAAAAGGACCTGGCATCAACTGTGGCCAGGTATTCCACCCTAGCTTCAGTGGTGGAGGGGGGGGCACATCCATCCTGGGATTGGGAGGGAGTGGTGCATCATGGGGTGTTGTCAGACCATAGGCAGGGACTGTACTACGTGCACCCCAACGTGCAGCGATCAGTTCAGAAGGTCAGGTGAGATATGTGATTTGTAAGAGCGTAAGTTACTCAACAGATTCATTCCCATATAGGGTTATTTTCAGAGAAAGTGGTGACTTAATCAAGTGAGCCAAACTCCACCAGTGGCCTCTGCTTACTTTCATAACTGGCAGCCTGGATCACGATATAAACTGCACTTCAGTGACAATGCCACGCTGAATGTAACGATACAAAATGGCTGCCACCTCAGGAAACCAGGCTCCCCAGGGTGGGGGTTTGAGGGGGTGGCGACTTGTTCTATCCATTCTGTCCATCAATTTCCCTTATTGTATTAACTATTAATGCAAAAATATCACCAAGGTGAACACAGTACATGCAAACCGTTCCTTACCATCAATGCTCACTCTCAAATACACATGCGCGACTAAAGAGTGTAGAAGAAACAAACAGTCTTTACAAAAGACAAGTCGGACACATGCACGTGAATTGTGACAAACTGAATATATCTCCTCGACACACAAATAGAGGAATCACAAATAGTTATTTGGTCCCGTGAGCCTGATCCATCATTCAGTGCAACAATAGATGAATTATCTGGTTCCCGCCCACCCTAGATAACCTGTACCTCCACCCCTTGCTTCACAAGAATCAATCTACTTTTGCCTTAAAAATATTCAAAGACTGTGATTTTGCAGCCTTTTCATGAGGACAGTTCCAAAGACACTTGGCGTTCTATCAGGAAAAGTTGACGTCGTCTCTGAGTGAACTGGGTAATCACTGATTTTGAAACAGTGATCCCTAGTTCTAGATTCTCCCACAATAGGAAACATCCAACCTGTATCCGCACTGTCGGGACTCTTCAGGATCTTCTATGTTTGTCTGTGTGGAGTTTGTATGTTTTCTCATGTCTGTGTGGGTTTACTCTGGGTGCTCCAGTTTCCTCCAAATATGTGCAGTTTAGGTGGATTGGCCATGCTAAATTGTCCATAGTATTCAGGGGTGTGCAGGCCAGGTGGATTAGCCATGGGAAATGCAGGGTTACAAGGATAGGATAGGGGAGAATGGGTCTGGGTGGAATGCTCTTTGTGGGGAGCGGGGGGAGGAGGGGAGAGGAGGGGATGTGTTGTGGACTTGATGGCCAAATGGCCTGCTTACACACTGTAGGACTTCAATAAATCTATTTTCAATCATGTCACCTCTCACTCTTCTAAACTCAAACAAGTACTAGCTGAAAATGTGTTGCTGGAAAAGCGCAGCAGGTCAGGCAGCATCCAAGGAGCAGGAGAATCGATGTTTCGGGCATAAGCCCTTCTTCAGGAATGAGGAAGGTGTGTCCAGCAAGCTAAGATAAAAGGTAGGGAGGAGGAACTTGGGGGATGGGCGTTGGGAATGCGATAGGTGGAGGGAGGTCAAGGTGAGGGTAATAGGCCGGAGTGGGGTGGGGGCGGAGAGATCAGGAAGAAGATTGCAGGTTAGGAAGGTGGTGCTGAGTTCGAAGGATTTGACTGAGACAAGGTGGGGGGAGGGGAAATGAGGAAACTGGTGAAATCCGAGTTCATCCCTTGTGGTTGGAGGGTTCCCAGGCAGAAGATGAGGCGCTCTTCCTCCAACCGTCGTGTTGCCATGGTCTGGCGATGGAGGAGTCCAAGGACCTGCATATCCTTGGTGGAGTGGGAGGGGGAGTTAAAGTGTTGAGCCACGGGGTGGTTGGGTTGGTTGGTCCGGGTGTCCCAGAGGTGTTCTCTGAACCGTTCCGCAAGTAGGCGGCCTGTCTCCCCAATATAGAGGAGGCCACATCGGGTGCAGCGGATGCAATAGATGATGTGTGTGGAGGTGCATGTGAATTTGTGGCGGATATGGAAGTGTCCCTTGGGCCCTTGGAGGGAAGTAAGGGGAGAGGTGTGGGCGCAAGTTTTGCATTTCTTGCGGTTGCAGGGGAATGTGCCGGGAGTGGAGGTTGGGTTGGTGGGGGTGTGGACCTGATGAGGGAGTCACGGAGGGAGTGGTCTTTTCGGAACGCTGATAGGGGAGGGGAGGGAAATATATCACTGGTGGTGGGGTCCGTTTGGAGGTGGCGGAAATGACGGCGGATGAACCTTCCCCTGCAACCGCAAGAAATGCAAAACGTGCGCCCACACCTCCCCCCTTTCTTCCCTCCAAGGCCCCAAGGGACACTTCCATATCCACCACAAATTCACCTGCACCTCCACACACATCATTTACTGCATCCGCTGCACCCGATGTGGCCTCCTCTATATTGGGGAGACAGGCCGCCTACTTGCGGAACGTTTCAGAGAACACCTCTGGGACACCCGGACCAACCAACCCAACCACCCCGTAGCCCAACACTTTAACTCCCCCTCCAACTCCACCAAGGACATGCAGGTCCTTGGACTCCTCCATCGCCAGACCATGGCAACACGACGGTTGGAGGAAGAGCGCCTCATCTTCTGCTTGGGAACCCTCCAACCACAAGGGATGAACTCAGATTTCTCCAGTTTCCTCATTTCCCCTCCCCCCCCCCCCCCCCCCCCACCTTGTCTCTGTCAAATCCCTCGAACTAAGCACCGCCTTCCTAACCTGCAATCATCTTCCTGACCACTCCGCCCCCACCCCACTCCGGCCTATCACCCTCACCTTGACCTCCCTCCACCTATCGCATTTCCAAAGCCCTTCCCCCAAGTCCCTCCTCCCTACCTTGTATCTTAGCCTGCTGGACACACTTTGCTCATTCCTGAAGAAGGGCTTATGCCCGAAACGTCGATTCTCCTGTTTCTTGGATGCTGCCTGACCTGCTGTGCTTTTCCAGCAACACATTTTCAGCTCTGATCTCCAGCATCTGCAGCCCTCACTTTCTCTCAAACAAGTACTAGCCCAGTCTGTCCAACCCTTCCTCGTAAAAAATCTACCCATAATAGGTATAAGTCTGGTAAACTGCCTCCAATTCATTTATATCCTTTCTTAACAGTGGCTTTTAATTGTAAATTTTAAGTTACTTATGGAGCTTGGGTGAAAGTACTAAACTGATAACCACCACAATATTAGGCAGGAATTAGGGAATGTATACTGGGGGCGGCTGTTTGAGGATAAACCCACATCTGGCATGTGGGAACCTTTTTAAAGACCAGTTGGTTAGAGTTCAGGACCAGCATGTTCCAGTCAAAATGAAGGATAAGGATGGCAAGATTCGGGAATCTTGGATGACAAGAGAAATTGAGAGCTTAGTCAAAAATAAAAATGAGGCATACGCACAGTTTAGGAAACTGAAAACTGACAGAACCCTCAAAAAATACAAAGATAGCAGGAAAGGACTCCAAACAAGGAATTAGGAGAGCTAAAAGGGGCCATGAAAAGTCTTGAACAAACAGGATTAAGGCATTTTATACATATATGATGAGCAATCGGGTAGCTAGGAAAAGGGTAGCTCCACTCAAAGACAAAGGAGAAAACCTACGTGTAGAACAGGAGGAAGTGGGGTCCTAAAAGATTACTTTGCATCGGTCTTAACAAAGGAGAGGGACTTGATGGATGGTGAGGCTAGAGAGGAGTATGTTGATATTCTAAGGCATGTCAGTATAACAAAAGGAGGTGGTGTTGGGTATTTTGAAAACATTAAGATAGACATGTCCCCAGGATCCAATGACATGTATCCCAGAATGCTGAGGGAGGCAGGTGAAAAAATTGCTGGGGCCTTGTCCAAAATCTTTGTTTCCTCTTTCGTCACAGGAGAGATCCCCAGGATTGGAGAATAGCCAACAGTGTCCCTTTGTTTAAGAAGGACAGTAGGGAAATTACTGGCCGGTAAGCCTTAAGTCAATGGTAGAGAAACTAATGGAGAAATTTCTTGGGGGTAGGATTTACTCGTGGTTAAAAACAAATGGACTTGTTAGTGATAAGCAGCGAAGCTTTGTGCAGGGAAGTACATGGCTTTCAAATCTGAATGTTTTGTGGAAGTAACAGTTAATTGAGGGCAGAGTGGTGGATGCTGTCTATATGGACTTTAGCAAAGCCTTTGAAAGTTCCCTCATGGCAGGCTGAAGGAAAAGGTGAAGTCACCTAGAATCCATGATAAGTTGGTCAGATGGATGCAGAATTGGCTTAGTCAGAGAAGACAGAGAGTTGCGGTGGAAGGGTGCTTTTCTGACTCGAGATCTGTGACCAGTGATGTTCCACAGGGATCAATGCTGGGATCCCTGTTTGTAATATATGTAAATGATTTGTAGGAGAATATAGGTGGCCTGATTAATAAGTTTGTGGATGACTGGAGGAGCTGGAGATAGTGAGGAGCATTGCCAGAGGATACAGCAGGACATAGACAGGCTGGAGACTTGGGCAGAGAAATAACAGATGGAGTTTAAACCAAAACAGCTTGGGGTGATGCATTTTGGAAGGTCAAATGCATAGATTTAATCGAACATACAGAGGGATCTCAGTGTACAGGTCCACAGTTCCTGAAAGTAGCAACATAAGTGGAGAGGGAAGTCAAGCAGGTAAATGGTATGCTTGCCTTCAGTGATCAGGACATAGAGTATTAAAAATTGGCAAGTCATGCTGCAGCTGTACAGAACTTGAGGCTACATTTGAAATACTGTGAACAGTTCTGGTCGCCACACTGCAAAAAGGATGCAGAGGCTTTGGAGAGGATGTTGCCTGGTTTGGAGGGTATTAACTATGAGAAGAGATTGGACAAACTTGTTTTCACTTAAACATCAAAGGCTGAGGGATGACCCGATAGATGTTTACAAAATTATGAGTGACATGGATTAAATGAATATTAAAGTCTTTTTCCCCAGGATAGAAATACCAATTACTAGGGGATGTAGGTTTAAGGTGAAAGGTGGTAAGTTTAAAGGAGATTTGAGAGTCAGGTGTTTACACAGAAGGTGGTAAGTGCATGGAATATACTGCCAGAGGAGGTGGTGAAGACAGATACAATAGCAATGTTTAACAGGCATCTTGACAAATACAGGGATACAGACCATGTAGAGACAAAAGGATTTTAATTTAGAAAGAGTAGGTGTAGGTGCAGTCTTGGTAGATCAAAGGGCGTATATATATGCTGTACTGTTCTTTGTTGTTAAGTGAGGGTGAAATGGCTCCTGAAAGCAGGCAATGGCCTCAATAAATCTTGAGAGTTACATTGAACAGCCTGTCCGAGCTCTGATATCATTGATGCTGCGGTGTGTGACCTGAACTCAATGGCAGGAGAATATAGGTGGCCTGATTAATAAGTTTGTGGATGACTGGAGGAGCTGGATGGGTTATGGATATAAGTTTGCTCGCTGAGCTAGAAGGTTCTTTCCAGATGTTTCGTTACCCTACTAGGTAACATCTTCAGTGGGCCTCAGGCAAAGCAATGCTGAAAATTCCTGCTTTCTATTTATATGTTTGGGTTTCTTTGGGTTGGTGATGTCATTTCCTGTGGTGAAGTCGCTTCCTGTTCCTTTTCTCAGGGGGTGGTAGATGGGGTCTTACTCGATGTGTTTGTTGATAGAGTTCCGGTTGGAATGCCATGCTTCTAGGAATTCTCATGCGTGTCTTTGTTTGGCTTGTCCTAGGATGGATGTGTTGTCCCAGTTGAAGTGGTGTCCTTCCTTATCCATATGTGAGGATACTAGTGAGAGAGGGTCATGTATTTTTGTGGCTAGTTGGTGTTCATGTATCATAAAACTAGCCACCAGGATACATGAACACCAACTAGCCACAAATATACATGACCCTCTCTCACTAGTATCCTCACATACGGATAAGGAAGGACACCACTTTGACTGGGACAACACATCCATCTTAGGACAAGCCAAACAAAGACACGCATGAGAATTCCTAGAAGCATGGCATTCCAACCGGAACTCTATCAACAAACACATCGAGTAAGACCCCATCTACCAGCCCCTGAGAAAAGGAACAGGAAGCGACTTCACCACAGGAAATGACATCACCAACCCAAAGAAACCCAAACATATAAATAGAAAGCAGGAATTTTCAGCAATGCTTTGCCTGAGGCCCACTGAAGATGTTACCTAGTAAGGTAACGAAACATCTGGAAATGAACCTTCCAGCTCAGTGAGCAAACCTACATCCAAACCCTCAACCTGAGCTACAAATCTTCTCAAAACTTGCTACCAATGGGTTATAGTCAATGTAAGACTACCATCTTTCCCCAGTGAGGTTGGCATCTCCCCATCCTCATCAAGAGCTCAATCGTGATGTCAGTTCAGCAAGAGGTTCTCCTGAAAGGCAGCCATCGGACAGTCATCCAGATCCCCATGCCTTCCATCTGACTGCAACCTGCCAGCTCTAACAGGTAGGGCCTCCTCACCTGGAAATCATAATGGAGGCAGGCAGTCTGTCATATTGAAACAAGGGACATTGATGCTTTAGCAATGGTGTGTTCTGATAGAAAATACACTAATTCATCAAAATAATAATTCACCAGCCACTGTAGTATTGGGTCCAGTAAGTTCACTGTTTGTTGGGCAGTAAGTCCTTGAGACATCCCATCATCCTCTGCCCCTCTAAACCTATGGACATGGTTGGTATTTGGTTCATTTTCTTAGGAGAATTTGTGACCTCTGACTCTAATTAGCCCTGTTCTGCATTCAAAGTGTAGACTGAATTGAAAAGTCGAATGAATGGTCTGTCTTGATCTTCCCTAGGCTTCAGTGTATTCGTGCCCAGTGAGTGTCTGCCATAGTTCCTTGTGTTACTGAGAGTTAATACTGCAGCCTCAGTGGATGTGCATGTGTGTGAATTGTGTGTGTGTCACACAAACCCACTAGTTTCCTCAATGGGGCTGTGAAAACAGAGTATTTACTTTGGATTGGCTCATAAACATTAGACATTGTGATCTAGTTTAGATGACAGTATCTAACTTGCATACAGCCACTAAATGGAGCAATACAAAATGGCTGTGCCACCACATGGGCTCCCAGCCACCAGAGGGCAGTAATGTTTGGCGAATCACGATGTAGAGGATATTTTTAATGTTAAAACTCCACTGGCATGGGTCATTAATCAGACTGTCTTGAGTTGAACTATGTTTGTAACCGTAGTGTCAGAGTTAATCCCAAGGGGAACTTCTGATCCCATGTAGTGTCCATCACTAAGCCAGCTATTTCATCCTCTGTAGTCTTACCTATCGCCTTCCTTACCCTCACCTATCCATTCCAATATTTTGGCCAGTTCACTGCTGAAACCCTTCACCCTTACCTTATTATTTCTCAGTTTGACCCCTTATATTCCATCAGATCCAGCTTACCCGGGATATTGCTAACGGCATCATGACCTATCCACCTCTGAGTTCTTTGACCGACCTTGGCTCCTGGTCTCTGACCTACATTGTTACTTTGTGATTAAGCGTGGGCATGGCTTTATATTTCTCTATCCCCAATGTGACAACACATCCAGAGAGTTCCATTACTCACTTCATTATTCACCTGCATCTTGCAGCATCATCAGTGCCTATGTGAACAGCTGTCTGACTCCCACTTGCCCCTCTCAATTGCCCCCACTCCTTAAAGTACCAGAACTTTGTCCTTAAACTTCTCTCTTCTCTTAAAACACTTCAATTAAAACCTATCTCTTTGATCATGTATTTTATTCCCTTCGTTTGATTGTGTCTCCATTGTTTATGTGATCACACTCCAGTGAAGTGCCTTTCAATGTTGTGTTAGCACCTTTAGTATAGAAGAAAATGCAAGTTTTAGTTGGAATGACGGAACTGCTCATTCACTTGGACCCAGCTTCAAGCACTTCCTGATCAATGAGACCAAAGCTATCATTTTTATTTGCACCAAAGTGCCTCAATGTGCAACCCCTAACAATATTGCTATCTCCAATCCTGACGCCAAATGACTGTCCCAACCCCTAACGCCATTCCTAACTCTAACCCTAACACTTACCCTGCACCCTAACCTTGTCGTAATTAACCCTAACCCAACCTAACCCCTAATGCCACCTCTAACTCTAACTTTAGCCTTAACCCTTACCCTGAACCCTAATTTTTGTAATGTTATCACAAATTAATCCTGACCCTAACCTTAACCCTATTTCTAATGCTAGCCTGAACCTTACCCCTAAACGACCACAGACTCTAACATTACCCCAACCCTAACACTAGCCCTGAGGCTAGCCCAATGCTATTACTACCTCTAACACTTACCCTGACCCGAATACTGGCTCTGACTGTAGCACTGACCTGAACCCTAATGCTGACCCTAACCCTAACACTACTCCCCAATATTAACCCTAACACTAATGCTAAAACCTCCTCAACTCCATCTGACTTTCTTCCAACATCAAACATCTTTGTCTGATTAAGAGACCAAACTGGAGGCAGAATATGTGAGATAACCATTGACAGTTCCCTGTGTGCCATGGTTTTGGCCGATTCCTGATTCCTGATTTAATGAGCTGCTGGGGTATGGATTTAGATGCGAGTGCGGTTATGAGTATTCCCTATAATACAGCTGCAGCTCCAGGGACTGTAAGGAAGAGGCTTGGTGGGGGGGAATAGATATCTTTAGGTTGTAAAATTCACTTGAGCACCGACTCTTCATTTCCCTGATCCACAGTGATTAATATTAATTTTCACTAATACTGCTAGGCTGGGTGGCCAGCTTGTGATGCAGTTTGATAGCAACAGCATGGGTTCAATTCCAACACCAGCTGACGTTACCATGAAGGACTCTCCTCAACCTCTCCCTCTTGCCTGAGGTGGTAACCCTCAGGTTAAACCATCACCAGTCTCTCTGATGAGAGAGCGGGAGTATGGTGATATTAGTAATTTTTTTTAAGCAAAAAAGTATTGAATTGAAGGCTAGACTTAGTGACAATGTCTATGAGACCATAATCAATTGTCACGTCTTATATGGAAGGATATGTACCATCCTTACCTGCTCTATGTATGCCCACTCTTCATTAACCTCTGGGCAAGCCATTGAATTCAAGGGCAATTAAGGATGAGCAACAAATGCTGGACTTGTGAATGTCTCCCACCTGAAAGAATAAAGAAAAATCCTTGAATGCAGTCAGTTAGTTAGCAGTGCCCAGCCTAGATTTGATCTGCAGGTGAGGTAACTATTAGAAGTCAGAATTGAGATAAGGGGGCATTTTCAGTATGGCAGCCTGTGTGTAACTTGGGGAATGATAGAGGGATCATGTGTGGGGGTGGGGGTGGGGCCACAATTATTTACAATATATATTAATGACTTGGATAAGAAAAGTGAATCACCAAATTTGTAGATGACACTAAAACAGAAGGGAAGGCAAGTGTTGAGAATGACACAGGGGGCTACAGACAGGTGAAACTGTGTGGACAGATAGAGTATAATGTGGGAAAATGCACTTTGGTAAGGAAGCAGAGGTCTGAATATTATATAAATTGGGAAGGACTGCAGAAAGCTTCAGGTCAGTGGAATTTGTGAGTCCTCATTCATGAATCATAAAAACCAGCATCCAGGTTCAGCGGGTAATAGGGAGGGCAAATGGGATTTAATTCAAAGGGAATGGAGTATCAAAGTCGGGAGGTTTTGCTAAACTATACAAGACACTAACCAGGCCGCAGTTGGAATACTGAGAACCATTTTGGGTCCTTTATCTAAGAAAAGACATACTAGCATTGGAGGCAGTCCAGAGAATGTTCACTAGGCTAATACTGGATATGGAGGGACTGTCTTATGAGGAGATGTTAAGAAGCTTGGGCCTGTACTCACTTGAGTTGAGAAGAATGAGAGATGATTTCATTGAAACGTACAAGATTGTTCAGGGAATTTGACAGGGAAGATGTGGCGATGTTGTTTCCCCTTGTGGAGAGTTTAGGACCAGAGGGCAATGTCTTAGGGTGAGGGATCACCCAGTTAGGATACAGATGAGGAGAAATCTCTTCTCCTAGAGGGTGGTGAATTCTTTACCACAGAGGGCTGTAGAGGTTGGGTTGGTAAGTGTATTCAAGGCTAAGGCAATCAGATTTTTCATCGAGAAGGGAAACAAGGGGAAAAGATAGGAAAATGGAGTTGTAGGTTATCAGATCAGCCATGATCTCATTGAATAGCAGAGCAAATGTGATGGCCCCCTTGTACTCCTCTGTCTTATGGTGATATCTTCCATATGCCACCATGCATTCTTTAGAATTCCCTACTCCAGGGGCTGTGGAGATCAAGTTGGAGGTCAATGGATTTCTGCTGAGATAATGGGATAATGTGGGAATACAGGAAGGATCTAAAATGGCAGAGGAGCTCGAGAGATGGAGTGGCCTACTCCTGCTCCCATTTTCCTCTTTGTCCAGGGGCAGCACGAAGCTCGATTTCCATCTGGAGCCCCTCCTCCATTTTGTAATCAATGAACTGGGTCATTGTGCAACGCTTTCTGACCACGAATGCAACGGGACGGAGACTAAGTAATTTGAGGTTTTCTATTCTGGGTGTGTCTGCACCTAGTTAGGTGTTTGAGGTCAGAATGTCGCAGCTCTAGCTTTGCCTGAGCCTCATTGCTGTCCTGGAGCTGTGTCTCTCTGTCTGTCTCTCTCTCTCTCTCTTTCTGTCACTGTTAACTGGCTTTTGCCGTTGTTGCACACTTTCCAGAAATAGGAACCTTTTTGTTTCTGCATGTACACTGGTGACATCGAGTGAGGCAATGACAGTTATGTGCAAATACTGAGGTTGTTTTCCTGCACCACAGAATATTGCGGGGAGTTCTGATACAAGTGCTGAGAATTGAAAGGGGATTTTGTTGTTTTCTCCCCTGGCAAACAGTCAATCTCTGTTAGCTGAACAAAGTTAAGCTAGTTGTTAAAAGAACCAGAGGTTGGAGGAGGAAAGCCTATTTCCTTTAAGTAGCATACTGACTGATATGGATTGCATAGCCCTGTATGGACAATGGAAGCAGATTCAATAGCAGCTTTTGAAAGGGAATTGGATAAATGTTAAAGCTAGGATCTTTGCAGGCTTATGGATGTGTTATTTCAAAGAGCCAGCATAGATATAGTAGACCAAATAGCCTCCTTCTGCATGCTGTCACTCCATGACTCTATTAAGTTGATATATTTGGCTTCTCTATATTCATTTATAGAACGTGGGCATCACTGGCAAGGTCAATGTTTATTACCCAACTGCCTGAGACTGATGGCTGGCTAAACTGTTTAAAGGCATTTAACATTCTGCAAATAGCTGTGGATCTGGAGTCACATATAGGCTGGACTGGGTACAAATGGTGTATTTTCTTCCTTCCAGGACATTCGTGAACCAGATGGGTTTTTCAAACAGTCTGGTAGCTTCATTTTCGCAACCTGAGAACCAGTTTTTTATTCCAACTTCTCTAACTCCTGAATTCATTGGTGATCAAGACTCAATACTGACTAGAAGTGTGGTGATAATGTCACTGCCAACAGTGCAGCACCCTTACAGCATTGCCTGGAACGGCAGCCCTGGGTTTGTGCTCAAGTCCTCGGAGTAGGATTGTGAACTCTGAATCATTCACTTCTGAGGAGAATGTGCTGAGCCACAGCCAGCTGGGTTATAGACTCTTATGTCTAAAACTAATGGCCTTAACAGTTTGGGCCCTTTACTGTTGGAGACAGGATTACAGCACACAACAACAGCTATTTGGAGTTACGATAACCAAGGTGAATGGGCATGGATGGACTTTTCATCTCCTTGACTTGCTTCCTTGTATCTCCCAGTCTACCTGAGTGCCAGCTGGTTAATGTGCTAAAGTTGTAGACGAACCTGGTGACCAGTGCTCCTGGCCCCTCTCAATACAAGATGGGAGCTAACATGATCACAGAGTAATCCCCCCCAATCGCTTGAGGTAATCCAACATGATTCATCTGTTTTTATTGGTGACTGTCCATCTTGTTTTGCTGGGAAATTACTAATTAAACCATGTCAATGAACAACTCATCAAGAACACAGTTCTCATTCTGATCTGCCACCAGAGGTTTAGTCTATCTTTCACTCAAACTGTCATGACATTGTGAAAAGAGAGACAGATTTTTGGATTTGTGCAGAGTTTTATCACTGATCCTGGAAACAACTCAAAATGTTTGTCCTGTAATAAATTCTTTCGAAATGCAGTCACTGTAATAGAGGCATTCACAGCCAGTAAGCACACAGCTAACTCCAGCTTGCAGCTATGTGCCTTACCATTTGCTCTGTGTTCTCGATGATATCTGAGGGAGGATTGTTGGCCAGAGCACTGAGAGCACTCTTTTCTTTCCACAAATCAGTCATCCATTACTATGTATTATACAGCTACTTGGAGCTCCTTTTCCATATAGGGGACAGTTTGATGCAGTAAACATCAAGTTTGGCCCACAACGTGAAACAAAGTTTCCACCATGTGTACTTTGTTTTGATTTGTCGAGATGAAGAGTTGATTGGTTGAGGGAGAATGTTGGCCTATAGCTGACAAACTGTCCTCTTCTCTTCCTTTGGACTTGAACTAATCTTTTGTGAACTTTATCTGCATTGATGCCCCTTTGAATGTTTGAGAGTTCATTTTTCTTCTTAACCTTGTTACAGCTTCCTCTGAACACTGCCTCTGTGTGTACAGCCAGGATGTGCATGTCTATTAGGAGCCAATGGCTTCAAACTGGGGAAATGTCCTGTTGACTCTTGGCCCCTTCCCTCTTCCCAGTCGAGATCAACCGTCCATTAGTTTTTATACCAAAGTCTTGGGCCAGAGAGAAGATTGTTGGGGTCATTGGGCCAATTTTCAAAGCAAAGTCCTACACAATGTTCCAGGTTTTGTTTGTTGATGAGCATCTGAACTATCGCAGGCTCGACAAGAGCAGGATCCTATCAACTGTGACTTTGACGTGATGATGAAGAGTGGTGTGGTTCTGACAGGAACCATTCTTGTTGTGAGGGAGGATTTCTTGCTTTGCTCATTCCGATCTGAGCAACTATGATTTCTTTGTTCTGAGTCACATTGGGAACTTGGAGGAGGACAAACCAGTCTGGCATCTTCCAACCCACACTCTTTCTCTGCAACTTTTTATTTCCTCACTTCTAGGACAGGAATTTCCCCTCCCCCACCCCCAACATGCCATTCATTGTTCACAATGGAGATGAGGAAAGCAGTCCCGTAGTGAGCTGAGCTCTGACTCCACTGTTGATGATACAGCAACACCATCTGGCCTCCAATTCCTGAACCCAAACCCCCCAGTACAGTCCAAGGAGGCATGGTGGCTCAGTGGTTAGCACCACTGCCTCACAGGGATCCAGGTTCGATTCCACCCTTAGGCGACTGTCGGTTTAGAGTTTGCACATTCTCTCTGTGTTTGCATGGGTTTCCTCCAGGTGCTCCAGATTCCCCCCACAGTCCAAAGATTATGTGGCTTGCCCATAGTGTCCATGGATGTGCAGGCGAGGTGGATTAGCTATGGGAAATGTGGGGTTACAGGGATAGGATAGGAATGGGTGGGTCTGGTTAGGATTCTCTTCAGAGGGTTGATGTGGACCCGATGGGCCAAATGGCCTGCTTTCGTACTGTAGGGATTTTATGATACAGTTGATCTTTCTGGTGAAGCAATAGTGATGTTCAGCTCAACTGCAAGTTAACTTAATTTCAAAAACGTGTCATGTTTGAATATCCTCCGTTTGAGTAGCAGTTTGTGCATCTCTATAACTTGTGGGAATATTGGTATTGATGTAATGAGCCTTTATGTACGTGGAAGACTCATGTGTGGCTGTACACATGCCTGAGTCTTGTCTCAGGCTTTTCATGTTACTGTGATTGAGCTGCAGGAGCACTCAGACCAATGTGATTCTCTTTCATACTGCAATGATGCCCCACATACATCTGCAGGTTGTAACAGTCCTTTATTCTTCTTAAAGAGGCCTGTTGTTCTGTTTGGGGAGAACAATGGTGTGTTCTGTAGGTCAGTGTATGTGCTGGAGATATGCAGCATGCATTGGGTTGGGGAGCTGTTGGAATTGTTTAACAAATATTTTATTGAAAGAGGTTTTTTTTAGATTAGATTAGATTAGATTAGCACGGTGGTACAGTGGTTAGCACTGCTGCCTCACAGCACCAGAGACCCGGGTTCAATTCCTGCCTCAGGCGACTCTCTGTGTGGAGTTTGCACATTCTCCCCGTGTCTGCGTGGGTTTCCTCCGGGTGCTCCGGTTTCCTTCCACAGTCCAAAAATGTGCAGGTTAGGTGAATTGGCCATGCTAAATTACCCATAGTGTTAGGTGAAGGGGTAAATGTAGGAGAATGGGTCTGGGTGGGTTATGCTTCGGCGGGTCGGTGTGGACTTGTTGGGCCGAAGGGCCTGTTTCCACACTGTAAGTAATCTAATCTAATCTAATCTATTACAGTTGTATGTTTGGAGGGAATGATGGGCATTCTAGTTTATAACACCACGGTTCGCAACTAACTTGATAGATCACTGACTTTTTCACACTCTGCAGCATCTACATACAGAGAAGGAATGGGAAGGTGAATGAGAGTCAGTATTTAGACCATTTCCATGGGGACATAATTCCTTTAAGTCTCTCATCTTAACCTTCCATTGAGGAAGTGCTTTGCGAGCTTAATGTGGAATAGAAACAGCTAGAGAAGAGGAGACGGCTCAGGATGGGGCAGTGACCCCACGAACTATCATTCTACCATCGATATGCATCAAGACTGGAACCCATGACTCTTGGCTGAGTGGTAGGGACACTACCACCATTCTAACATTGATATGCACCAAAGTTGCATTGAAGATGTTTATTATTGAACAGCTCAGGCATGTTGACACCTCTGGAACTCAGAGGTAGGGACACTACCATTGCAGCACAAGAAGCCTTTACAACTACATTATTCCCCCCCATGTTTGACACATCATGTTCTGCACTTGAGTTCCTGACGGGTTATAGTTTCATAGGCTCTGTTCAATTGACCATTCTTACGATGGAAACATTCAATAGGCAACATTGGCAATCTATGTGACTGTAGATGTACAGACATCCTTCTGTCTTATCCCCTTCAGTTGCTCTTTCTTCTTCCCCATCTTCACCTGCTCTCTTTTCTTCATTTCCTCTCTCAGTTACACCTTACCTTTATGTCCGTCTCCTCTTCTCTAACTGTTTCTACTCCACATTAAGCTCACAAAGCACTTTTTCAATGGAAGGTTAAGATGAGAGACTTAAAGGAGCTATGTCCCCATGGAAATGGCACTGACTCTCACTCACCTGTATGTAGATGCTGCAGATGGTGAAAAACTCAGTGATCTATCAAGTTAGTTGCAAATCATGGTGTTATAAAATAGAATGGAGGAGAAAGTGAGGTCTGCAGATGATGGAGATCAGAGCTGAAAATGTGTTGCTGGAAAAGCGCAGCAGGTCATGCAGCATCCAGGGAACAGGAGAATCGACGTTTCGGGCATAAGCCCTTCTTCAGGGCTTATGCCCGAAAAAATAGAATGCCCTATCATTCCCTCCAAACTGACAACTCCTTCAATAAAATATTTGAAAAACAATTCCAACATCACCTTTCTTTATTTGCCATGACCCTATTGGTCACTAGTTGCTCACAGTTGATACCTTTGGGTTTCTGTTGATGTCCAGTGAAAACGATGCCAATTAGAAAATGATGACTTTTGCAATGCACTTGAGCACGCAAGAAAGAAAAGACCTACATTTATATAACACCTTTCTCAACCTCCCAGACATCTCAAAAACATATTCCAATCATTGAAGTAGAAAAGTGAAGCATGGAGGAAAGAACATAGCACAGTACAGTTCCTTCAGTCCTCGATATTGTGCCAGCCTTTTATCCTATACTAAGATCAGACTAACCTAACCAAAATGGTTTAAAGTTTCCTGGTACTTGAATTGTGATATATTGTACAGTTGCAATTGTCAATAATTTGTTTGGTGAGGGATCCTAATGACCCTAATGGTAACTCCTCGGTACAGTGGACGGTCGCTACATTTCTCCTGCACACGTTGAGAGTGTGGTGCTGGAAAAGCACAGTCGGTCAGGCAGCATCCCAGGAGCAGGAGCAAAAGCCCTTTATCAGGAATGAGGCTGGGAGCCTCAAGGGTGGAGAGATAAATGGGAGAACTGTGGGGCTGGGGGGAAGTAGCTGAGCATGCAATAGGTGGATAGAAATGGGGGTAATGGTGATAGGTCAGAGAGGAAGCTGGAGCGGATAGGTAGTAAGGAAGATGGACAGATAGGACAGGTCATGAGGGCGGTGCTGAGTTGGAAAGTTGGAACTGGGATAAGGTGGGGGAAGGGGAAATGAGGAAACTGGTGAAATCCACATTGATGCTGTGGGGTTGGAGAGTCCTGAGGCAGAAGATGAGGCGTTCTTCCTCCAGGTGTTGGGTGGTTAGGCGATTGAGGAGGCCCAGGACCTGCATGTCCTTGGCGGAGTGGGAGGGGGAATTGAAGTGTTCTGCCACAAGATGGTGTGGTTGATTGGTGCGGATGTCCCGGAGATGTTCCCTGAAGCACTCTGCGAGGAGGCGTCCAGTCTCCCCAGTGTAGAGGTGACTGCATCGGGAGCAATGGATACAGTAAATGATGTGTGGAAATGCAGGTAGAACTCTGATGGATGTGGAAGTCTCGTTTGGGGCCTTTGACGGAGGTGAGGTGGGGGAGGTGTGGGTGCAGATATTGCAATTCCTGCGGTGGCAGGGGAAGGAGCATGGTCTATTCTCACTGATTTGCTACAATAAACTGAAGTGTTGACTTTCAGTTTAACTAATTATTTCCATCTTCTGGGCAAATAATTGTTGTTCCTTTCTCTGGAGAGTAACTGTGTGGAAAACTCCGTAAATGGGAATCAGTAGCAGGGAGAGCTCTGACAGAATGCCAAATTTTGGTGGCTTTGTTTCATTGGTTGGCCCTTATCCTTCACACTCATGGTAAAGTAACCATGGTGACTTTTAAAAGAAACAGAACAAACTAAAATACCCTTTTCTCGATCAACGTCTCTTTCTTTGGAATTAGGGAATGGCTTGGCAATTACTTGTCTTTAAATATCGTGTTTAAAAAAAAACGACAATAGTTTTTCTAACACAGCCAACCCCCTGGCATCATATGTCCAACTAAGACATTGTCTGTCTGTCTCTCCCTGTCACTCCACATGAATATTCTCTCTCTCTCTGTCACCATGGTCTCTTTCTCTCTCTTTCTCTCTCTCTCTCTCTCTCTCTCTCTCTCTCTCTCTCTCTGTTCCTCTCTCTCTCTGTCCCTCTCTCTCTCTGTCCCTCTCCCTCTCCCTCATACATAAGAACTAGGAGCAGGAGTGGGCCATCTGGCCCATCGAGCCTACTCCATCATTTTCTAAGATCATGACTGATCTTTTTGTGGACTCAGCTTCACTTACCCACCTGCTCTCCATAACCCTTAATTCCTTTATTGTTCAAAAATCCAGCTATCTTTGCTTTAACAACATTCCACAAGAGAGCCTCAACTGGGCAGGGAATTCCACAGATTCACAACCCTTTGGGTGAAGAAGTTCTGCCTCAACTCAGGCCTATATCTGCTCCCCCTGACAGTGGAAACAACCTCCCTGCTTCTTATCTATTGCCTTCATAATTTTACAAGTTTCTATAAGATCCACCCCACCCTCATTTTTCTAAATTCCAATGAACGTAGTCCCAGTCTACTCAGTCTCTCCTTCTAAGCCAACCCCCTCCATTACAGAATCAACCCAGTGAACCTCCTCTGCACCCCCTCCAGTGCCAGTACATCCTTTCTCAAGTAAGGAGACCAAAACTGCACAAAGTATGCGCACATTTCCATATAACTGTCACCACTTGATATCTTGGTCTGATATGCGCACACTCTCCCAGTCGTCATTTACGTATCTCTCTTGCTCTCCCCCTTTCTGTCTCACACACGTGTGCACACTTGCTCCTATCTCAGTTGTGTATACCTGTCTTTTCCTGTCACCGTCTCTCTCACTCGTTCTCCAATTTATTTACCTGACCTCCTCTCTATTTTTATGTTTGTCTTCATTGTGTGGGGTTTTTCTTTGTTTTGTTTTCTCTCTCGTTCTCGTATTTCTCTCTCTCTCTCTCTCTCTTTCTTTGTGTTTTTCTCTCTCTCTCACACACTCTACTGAATGCAGGATGAGCAGCTGCCCTCTTAAATCTGATTTAATCCTCTCATCAATCCTAATGGAGAGAGAGCTTTTTTTTCTCCCCTCCCCTGTTTAAAATCTCTTTTGCGGAGCCAGCCAGCTGTTGATCCTCTGTGTTTTACAGAGCCTTGTATAGTCACAAAGGCTGACACACTTCAGAATCGAGCAGCCCGGGCTGTGATAGAGAACAGGGCAAACGTGATAGTGACTGCCTCGGAGAGCAGTCTTTCGAAACACGCCTGTAAATAGAAGCTGGTGTGGTGGGAGGCCTCTCTCACATTGAGCACAGCTCACCAAGGTCATGTCGCTCCCCTGAACAAGACCAAGTTGCTTTTCAGCTCGCAGTAGTTTGGTGAGAGAGTGGGAGGGAAGGAGATTACAGAGTCAGCAGCAGGGAGTGACTGGGGAGAGCTTGTGCCTGGATAAGGTGTGCCCGACCTCCCACTCAGATAAAATAAAAGCTGCTGCAGGTGGTGTGGCCAGATTCAAGCCGTCACCGACATGCTCATTTCAGCATTTCATTTCAGAACTGTTGTTTTCAAATTGAAGAGTTTTTGTCTTGATGGCTCGATCAGCAGTGAACTGAAAGCCTTTCACCTTCTGTCCTGGGATGTGGATGTGGGTGTGGCTGGCTTAGTCAGCATTTACAGTCCATCCCCTTGAGAAGCTGGTGTGAGCTGCTTTGTGTAAACCCAGAATGCCCTGAGGGAGGGAATTGGCAGGGTTTTAACCATCCATGCTGAAGGAACGGTGATGTATTTCCAAGTCAGGATGGTGAGTGGCTTGGAGGGGAACCTGCAGGCAACGTGAGTGTTTCAGAGCCCCCCAGCAGATGACGTGAACCTTTCCTCTCTATTTCATCATCTTCCCCAAGATAATGCTGTTGTTTAGGGACTCGAAAGTACAGAAATTGCTGGAGAAGCCCAGCAGGTCTGGCAGCATTTGTGGAGAGAAGCCTGAGTTAATGTTTTGGGTCCAGTGACCTTTTTTTAGAACTCACTGTTTAAGGATGCTGTTGACAGATTGGGGTCATTGGCTACGTCCACAACTTTCCAAAACAACAGGCTCTTGCTCACAGCCAAAATAAAACCCAGTGAGAAGTCTGATATTATTTACAACACGAGGGCACGCAAGGTTCTCAGATCGAAGGATACACTCTTGGCACCCCTTGTTACATAATGCCTGCCTTGTAAATACATACAATTTGTGGTAATTTTCTGTCCTCCTTTGTGGGTGGGGTGGTCAGACTGTAGTCCCTGCAGTCTGAGCAAACCTCTGCTGCAGCAAGCTCTGATTGATTTATGATGTGGAGGTGCCAGTGTTGGACTTGGGTGGACAAAGTTAAAACTCACACAACACCAGGCTATAGGCCAACAGGTTTATTTGGAAGCACACACTTTCAGAGCACTCCTCCTTCGTCAGGTAGTTAGTAGGGCAGGATCATAAGACACCGAATTTATAGCAAAGGATCACAGAGTCATGCAACTGATACGATCTATTGAACAAATCTAGATTGCTGTTTGAATTTTCATCTTTTAGAATAGGTTGCGATGTTTTGATTGATTAATATGTAAATCCCATAACTTCTTTCAAGTCACATTCCTGAGATAACTTAAGGTTTTATATTTAAAAAGGTGATTGACTGCCTGCAGATTGTATGCTTTTTGAGCAAAATAGATTATATCTGCAAGCAGATATTACAGGCAATCAATCCATGTGACATTTTATAAATTCCTACTTTGGAAATAGAAGCAGAATGACTCAAGACTCTAATCTCACACCTTTAATACATTGTCTGAGCTGAGATGTCACCTTTATTTAATAAGACCTTCAGTTATTTCGGGAATGTGACTTGAAAAATGAATCAAAACCTGCAACCCATTCTGAAAGCTGAAAGACTTAACAGCAATCTAGGTTTGTTCAATATATCATATCAGTTACATGTGTGACATTGTGATCTTGTGCTATAAATTCTACCTTATGATCCTGCCCTACTAGCAACCTGACAAAGGAGCAGCACTCCAAAAGCTAGTACTTCCAAATAAACCTGTTGGACTATAACCTGGTATTGTGTGACTTTTAACTCTGATTTATTTAGTTCCATCATTAATGACACGATGAAGCTGGAGGGCCAGAGACACCCCCGCACACTCCTGTAGTCAGGTATTGCAATATCACCTCAAATCCTCCACTTCACTGCATAAAACTGAACTACCGTACTGATGGGGACAGATCTGTCATTGTATAACACTAGGGTACAGTAGTGATGGGACAGGTCTGTCATTGTATAACACTAGGGTACAGTACTGGTGGAGACAGGTCTGTCATTGTATAACACTAGGGTACAGTAGTGATGGGGATGGGTCTGTCATTGTATAACACTAGGGTACAGTACTGGTGGAGGTAAAAACAATGACTGCAGATGCTGGAAACCAGATTCTGGATTAGTGGTGCTGGAAGAGCACAGCAGTTCAGGCAGCAACAAAGGAGCAGCGAAATTGACGTTTCGGGTTTATTCCTGATGAAGGGCTTTTGCCCGAAATGGCGATTTCGCTGCTCCTTGGATGCTGCCTGAACTGCTGTGCTCTTCCAGCACCACTAATCCAGAATACAGTACTGGTGGAGACAGGTCTGTCATTGTATAACACTAGGGTACAGTACTGGTGGGGACAGGTCTGTCACTGTATAACACTGGGGTACAGTACTGGTGGGGTCAGGCCTGTCACTGTATAACACTGGGGTACAGTACTGGTGGGGTCAGGTCTGTCACTGTATAACACTGGGGTACAGTACTGGTGGGGACAGGTCTGTCACTGTATAACACTGGGGTACAGTACTGGTGGGGTCAGGTCTGTCACTGTATAACACTGGGGTACAGTACTGGTGGGGACAGGTCTGTCACTGTATAACACTGGGGTACAGTACTGGTGGGGTCAGGTCTGTCACTGTATAACACTGGGGTACAGTACTGGTGGGGACAGGTCTGTCACTGTATAACATTGGGGTACAGCACTGGTGGGGACAGGTCTGTCACTGTATAACACTGGGGTACAGTACTGGTGGGGTCAGGCCTGTCACTGTATAACACTGGGGTACAGCACTGGTGGGGTCGGGTCTGTCACTGTATAACACTGGGGTACAGTACTGGTGGGGTCAGGTCTGTCTCTGTATAACACTGGGGTACAGTACTGGTGGGGACGGGTCTGTCACTGTATAACACTGGGGTACAGCACTGGTGGGGTCAGGCCTGTCACTGTATAACACTGGGGTACAGCACTGGTGGGGTCGGGTCTGTCACTGTTTTACATTGGGGTACAGCACTGGTGGGGTCAGGCCTGTCAGTGTATAACACTGGGGTACAGTACTGGTGGGGTCAGGTCTGTCTCTGTATAACACTGGGGTACAGCACTGGTGGGGTCGGGTCTGTCTCTGTATAACACTGGGGTACAGTACTGGTGGGGTCGGGTTTGTCACTGTGTAACACTGGGGTACAGCACTGGTGGGGTCGGGTCTGTCTCTGTATAACACTGGGGTACAGTACTGGTGGGGTCGGGTCTGTCTCTGTATAACACTGGGATACAGTACTGGTGGGGTCGGGTCTGTCACTGTATAACACTGGGGTACAGCACTGGTGGGGTCGGGTCTGTCTCTGTATAACATTGGGGTACAGTACTTGCTTTGTCATGTAGTTTTCCCACATTGCTGCTAGACCATCGTGATCACTCTGAGAGACTCGTTTATTCTGCTGTTCCTGCTGTTTTTGAGGAGTTTGACAATGGCCTCGAGAAGAGGTTGGTCCGACAGTAAAATGAAGGCCAGCTGCATGAGAAAAGCAATGGAAACACTGAAAGATTAGCTATCCAAGGTGGCTGGCAAGTTTGAAATTTAATGTTTTTGTTTGACCCTTCATCAAAAGTGAAAGGGGTTCATCTCCCCACCCAAATCCCCAGCTTGTTGGTGAATGAGATTTTGGGGGATCATAGCTCAGCTCAGTGTGCACACGGCTTATTGCATTGTGATGAGGTGGATGTGATCTTGTATAAGCGAGAGGCACCATCACAACATGGCCAAATGCAGGTAAATGGGACTCGATTAACTTAGTCGGCATAATGAGTTGGACTGAAGGGTCTGTTTCCGTGCTGTACATCTCTATGTTCATTCCAACAAAACTATAAATGGATAAATCTGGTGTGTTTTCATACTCCAGTAGTGTATAACTCTTATTTATTGCTGGTGGTTGTTTGTTACTGGCTTTTGACTCAGCTGTTGATGTTTGAGGTAAGGGAAAAGCATCACTCCATTCAGGTTCTCTCAAGGCTGCTACTGTCAACCTTGCTCACTGGGCCATGTGATGCTCACTGGGCCATGTGATGCTCATTGGGCCATGTGATGCTCACTGGCATTGTGTTGCAGCCCCGTTCTTTCTAACTTTGGGAGATGTAGTATTTGAACTTTCTTGCTGCACCCTCAAGCGCATTGTGATTTCTACATCCTAAATTAATGATTGATTGTGGCAAAGAGATTAAGTGGGGGATCGGGGGAAGGGAAGATGCTCACCTGACTGGGCTTAGTCTTTTCAACATTGCAGTACCGCAGACCAGGAACAGGGGGAGCTCAGCCTTCTCTCGGAGTCGCTGAGGGAGACATTGAATTCTGTCCAAATTAAATTATATTTTCAGTGGAAAGAGCAGGGACTTGAACCCACAGCTGTGGAGTGCGGAGAAAAAAAATAGAAAGTCCAAGAAGATAGCTTTTCACCAAAGTAGAATGGAATTGTGGAAGGGTTACATAAGTTACTAACCAGCAACGCACAATGGGCCAAGCTTCTGCAGAGAAAGATTTAAAGTGTGAAGGGAACACTCAAGTACAATTTTTGCAGTGCAATGTGTAGCTTCCCTACCCCTAGGGCAGAAGCTGTGGGTTCAAGTCCCATTCTACACTAGATGGCCATGCCATATATGGACACAAGGGTTAATTGTCAACTTGTAACTCCTCGCAGCGCCCTTAATGGTGGGTGGTAGGGGAAGGGAATCTCTAGGTTAGCCACTTTGCAGAAGCCAATGGCCACAGGCCAACCTAATTGATGTCCATTATCACCACGGACCTCTTTGAATGAGGGACGAAGAGTGTGGTGCTGGAAAAGCACAGCTGGTCAGGCAGCACCCGAAGAGCAGGAGAATCAACGTTTCAAACATAAGCTTTTCATCAGGAATGAGTGGGTGGCCCAAGGGGGCTGAGAGATAAATGGGAAGGGGATGGGTGTGTGGGGAAGGTAGCTGACGATGCAATAGGGGGATGTTCATTGAGGCCGATTTTGTTGGGCTGCATGAGATTTCACTCAAACAAAAATCCATTTGCCTTCGTGTCCAGCTTAGAACATAGAACAATACAGCACAATGCAGGCCATTTGGCCCTCGATTTTGTGCTGACCTGTGAAACCAATCTGAAGCCCATCTAACCTACACTATTCCATTCTCGTCCATATGTCTATCCAATGACCATTTAAACACCCTTAAAATTGGCGAGTCTATTACTGTTGCAGGCAGTATATTCCAAGACCCTACTACTCTGAGTAAAGAAACTACCTCTGAAATCTGTCCTATATCTATCATCCCTCAATTTAAAGCTACGTCCCCTCGTGCTAGCCATCACCATCTGGGGAAAAGGCTCTCACTGTCCACTCTGCTAACCCTCTGATTATCTTATATATCTCAAATATATACCTCTCAACCTTCTTCTCTCTAACAAAAACAGCCTCAAGTCCCTTAGCCTTTCCTCGTAAGACCTTCCCTCCACACTAGGCAGCATCCTGGTAAATCTCCTCTGAACCATTTCCAGTGTTTCCACATCCTTCCTATAATGTGATGACCAGAATTGTATGCAATGCTCCAAGTGTGGCTGCATTAGAGTTTTGTACAGCTGCAGCATGATCTCATGGTTCCGAAACACAATCCCACTACTAATAAAAACTAACGCACTATGTCTTCTTAACAACCCTATCAACCTGGGTGGCAACTTTCAGCTATATATGTACATGGACACTGAGATCTCGCTGCTCATCTACACTACCAAGAATCTTACCATTAGCCCAATACTCTGCATTCCTGGTACTCCTTCCAAAGTGAATCACCTCACACGTTTCCACATTAAACTCCATTTGCCACCTCTCAGCCCAGCTCTGCAGCTTATCTATGCCCCTCTGTAACCTACAACATCCTTCTGTACTATCCACAACTAATACCAACCTTAGTGTCATTCGCAAATTTCCTAACCCACCCGTCCACGTTCCTATCCAGGTCATTTATAAAAATGACAAGTAGCAGTAGACCCAAAACAGATCCTTGTGGTCCACCGCTAGTAACTGAACTCCAGGATGAACATTTCCCATCAACCACCACTTTCAGCTTCTTTCAGCTAGCCAATCTCTGATCCAAACCACTAAATCACCCTCAATCCCATGCCTTTGTATTTTGTGCAACAGCCCACCATGGGGAACCTTATCAAATGCCTTACTGAAATCCATATACACCACATCAACCGCTTTACCCTCATCCATCTGTGTGGTCACCTTCTCAAAGAAATTAATGAGGTTGATGAGGTATGACCCACCCTTCACAAAACTGTGTTGACTATCTGTAATCAACCTATTCCTCTCTAGATGATTATAAATCCTGCCTCTTATAACCTTTTCCAACACTTTACCCACAACCGAAGTAAGGCTCACTGTCTATAATTACCAGGGTTGTGTCTACTCCCCTTCTTGAACAAGGGGACAACATTTGCTATCCTCCAGTCTTGTGACACTATTCCTGTAGACAATGACAACATAAAGATCAAAGCCAAAAGCTTGCCAACTCCTCCCTGGCTTCCCAGAGAATCCTCAGATAAATCCCATCTAGCCGAGGGGACTTACCTATTTTTATGGAGAAAGTGAGGACTGCAGATGCTGGCGATCAGAGCTGAAAATGTGTTGCTGGAAAAGCGCAGCAGGTCAGGCAGCATCCAGGGAACAGGAGAATCGACGTTTCGGGCATAAGCCCTTCTATTTTTATGCCATCCAGAAATGCTAACACCTCCTCCTTGTGAACCTCAATCCCATCTAGTTCAACATTGTCTTTTTCTAGTGTGAATGCTGACGAAAAATATACATTTAGCACTTCCCCTATCTCCTCTGATTCCACGCACAACTTCCCACTACTATCCGTGATTGGCCCTGATTTTACTCTAGTCATTCTTTTATTCCTGATATACCTATAGAAAGCTTTAGGGTTTTCCTTGATCCTATCCGCCAATGACTTCTCATGTCCTCTCCTGGCTCGTCTTCGCTCTTTCTTTAGATCATTCCTGGTTTGCCCTAACTGAGCCTTCACATTGCATCCTAACATAAGCCTTCTTCTTTCTCTTGACAAGAGACTCAACTTCCTTAGTAAACCATGGTTCCCTTGCTCGACCCCTTCCTCCCTGCCTGACAGGTACATACTTATCAAGGATATACAGTAGCTGTTCCTTGAACAAGTTCCACATTTCAATTGTGCCCATCCCCTGCAGTTTCCTTCCCCATCCTATGCAACCTAAATCTTGCCTAATCGCATCATAATTGCCTTTCCCCCAGCTATGTGCCTTGCTGTATGGTATATTGTAGCTGTGAAGCAATTTCTTTTTTTTTTGCAATTGGCATAAATGCAGCAATGTTGAGTGAGCTCCCACCCCTATCTGGCTTCCAGCTGTTCTTCTCCTGTTGCTGCCTGCTCGCTATCAGAATGCTGTATTTTCCAGCTTCCTGCTAGAGACCCAAGCACAGAATTCAGGCTGACATTGCTGGGGGGGGGTTGGTCCCACTTTTTGGATGAGACATAAATCTGCCATTTTGGGGAACATGCACTGCATCATGTGGAAGAAGAGTTGCAGAGTAGTCACCATTGTCTTGGACAGTACTCATCCTTCAGCTTGCTGCAGCACCAAGAAAAATAAATCAATCGCTCATGACTTGTATTGCTGTGGGATCTTGCTGTACACAGGTTGGCTGCTGCCTTGCCTCCAATACTTGAATAATATTTCATTTGCTTTAACCTATACTGAGCTCTTGAAAGGTGTGATAGAAATATATGTTGTCCTGAAATTTATACTTTTGTTCCATTTGTTCTATTGTGTGGGCATCATTGACAAGATCAACATATGTTGCCCATCCATCGGGCAAGTTGGATTTAATCACATTTGTGTGCATCTTATTTGTTATTTATTAATGGGATGTGGGGGAAACTGGCTTAACTGCCAGTTATTGCTAATTGCCCGGACAATAGTTAAGAATCAATGACATTGCTGTGGGTCGAGAGTCACGTGGAGGTCAGACCAAATAAAGATGGCAGATTTCCTTTCACTTAGTGAATCAGGTGGGTTTTTACAAAGATTGACAATGGTTTTCCTTAGGCCAGCTGTCTCTTCCAGATGTCACTGAATCCAAATTTCACCATGTACCATGTTGGGATTTGAACCCATGTTCCAAGAATATTGGCCTGAGGTCTGAATTAGTAGACTGGTCACATCACCACTATGACATCACTGTCATGTTCCCCTCCCCTTCCTCCTCACCCCTACCTGTCCCTCATCCCCTTCCCCCTTCTCCTCCCTTCCCTTCCCCCCCCTTCCCTTCTCCCCCTTCCCCCCCTCCACCCCCCTTCACCCCCCTTCCCCCCCTTCACCCCCCCCCTTTCCCCCCTTCCCCTTCCCTTCTCCCCCCTTCCCCTTCCCTTCTCCATTCCCTGCTCCCTTCCCTTCTCCCCCTTCCCCTTCCCTTCTCCCCCTTCCCATTCCCTTCTCCCCCATTCTCCCTTCCTTTCCCCCCTCCCTTCCTTTCCCTCCCCCCTTCCTTTCCCTCCCCCCTTCCCTTCCCCCCTTCCCCCTTCCCTTCCCCCCTTCCCTTCCCCCCTTCCCTTCCCCCCTTCCCTCCACCCCTTCCCTCCACCCCTTCCCTCCACCCCTTCCCTCCACCCCTTCCCTCCACCCCTTCCCTCCACCCCTTCCCTCCACCCCTTCCCACCCCCCTTCCCACCCCCCCTTCCCTCCCCCCATTCCCTTCCCCCCTTCCCTCCCCCCCTTCCCTTCCCCTTCCCTTCTTTTCCCTTCCCTTCTTTTCCCTTCCCTTCTTCTCCCTTCCCTTCCCCCCCCAATTCCCTTTCCCCCCCAATTCCCTTCTCCCCCCCCCAATTCCCTTCCCCCCCAATTCCCTTCCCCCCACCACAATTCCCTTCCCCCCTTCCCTTCCCCCCCCTTCCCTTCCCCCCTTTCCTTCCCCCTCTTCCCTTCCCCCCTTCCCTTCCTCCCTTCTTCCCTTCCCTTCTCCCCCCATCCCTTCCCTTCTCCCCTTCCCCTGCCCTTCCCTTCTCCCCACTGCCCTTCCCTTCTCCCCCTTCTCTTCTCCCCCTTCTCCTTAGCTTCTCCCCCCTTCCCCTGCCCTTCCCTTCTCCTCCCCTTCCCCTGCCCTTCCCTTCTCCCCTTCCCCTTCCCTTCTTCTCCCTTCCCTTCCCCCCAATTCCCTCCCCCCCAATTCCCTTCCCCCAATTCCCTTCCCCCCAATTCCCTTCCCCCCCAATTCCCTTCCCCCCCAATTCCCTTCCCCCCCCAATTCCCTCCCCCCCCCAATTCCCTTCCCCCCCCAATTCCCTCCCCCCCAATTCCCTCCCCCCCAATTCCCTCCCCCCACAATTCCCTTTCCCCCCCAATTCCCTTTCCCCCCCAATTCCCTTTCCCCCCCAATTCCCTTTCCCCCCCAATTCCCTTTCCCCCCCAATTCCCTTTCCCCCCCAATTCCCTTTCCCCCCCAATTCCCTCCCCCCCAATTCCCTTCCCCCCCAATTCACTTCCCCCACAATTCCCTCCCCTCCCCATTCCCCCCCCAATTCCCTTCCCCCCCCAATTCCCTTCCCCCCCCAATTCCCTTCCCCCCCCCCAAATCCCTTCCCCCCCAATTCCCTTCCCCCCCAATTCCCTTCCCCCCCCAATTCCCTTCCCCCCCCCCAATTCCCTTCCCCCCCAATTCCCTTCCCCCCCCAATTCCCTACCCCCCCCCAATTCCCTTCCCCGCCCAATTCCCTTCCCCCCCAATTCCCTTTCCCCCCCAATTCCCTTCCCCCCCCCAATTCCCTTCCCCCCCCAATTCCCTTCACCCCCAATTCCCTTCCCCCCCAATTCCCTCCCCACCATTCCCTCCCCCCCATTCCCCCACCCAATTCCCTTCCACCCCCAATTCCCTTCCACCCCCAATTCCCTTCCACCCCCAATTCCCTTCCCCCCCAATTCCCTTCCACCCCCAATTCCCTTCCCCCCCCCCAAATCCCTTCCCCCCCAATTCCCTTCCCCCCCCAATTCCCTTCCCCCCCCCCAAATCCCTTCCCCCCCAATTCCCTTCCCCCCCAATTCCCTTCCCCCCCCAATTCCCTTCCCCCCCCCAATTCCCTTCCCCCCCAATTCCCTTCCCCCCCCAATTCCCTTCCCCCCCAATTCCCTTCCCCCCCAATTCCCTTCCCCCCCCAATTCCCTTCCCCCCCAATTCCCTTTCCCCCCCAATTCCCTTTCCCCCCCCCAATTCCCTTCCCCCCCCAATTCCCTTCCCCCCCAATTCCCTTCCCCCCCCAATTCCCTCCCCACCATTCCCTCCCCCCCATTCCCCCACCCAATTCCCTTCCACCCCCAATTCCCTTCCACCCCCAATTCCCTTCCCCCCCAATTCCCTTCCACCCCCAATTCCCTTCCCCCCCCCAAATCCCTTCCCCCCCAAATCCCTTCCCCCCCAATTCCCTTCCCCCCCAATTCCCTTCCCCCCCCAATTCCCTTCCCCCCCCAATTCCCTTCCCCCCCCCAATTCCCTTCCCCCCCAATTCCCTTCCCCCCCCAATTCCCTTCCCCCCCAATTCCCTTCCCCCCCCAATTCCCTTCCCCCCTCCCAATTCCCTTCCCCCCCCCAATTCCCTTCCCCCCCCAATTCCCTTCCCCCCCCAATTCCCTTCCAGCCCAATTCCCTTCCACCCCGAATTCCCTCCCCCCAATTCCCTTCCCCCCAATTCCCTCCCCCCCCAATTCCCTCCCCCCCCCAAATCCCTTCCCCCCCAATTCCCTTCCCCACGCCATTTCCCTCCCCCCCCATTTCCCTCCCCCCCCATTTCCCTTCCCCCCCCCCATTTCCCTCCCCCCCCATTTCCCTTCCCCCCCCCCCATTTCCCTTTCCCCCCCAATTCCCTTTCCCCCCCAATTCCCTTCCCCCCCCAATTCCCTTCCCACCCCCATTTCCCTTCCCTCCCCCCGCCATTTCCCTCCCCATTTCCCTCCCCCCCCATTTCCCTTCCCCCCCCCCCATTTCCCTTCCCCCCCCCAATTCCCTTCCCCCCCCAATTCCCTTCCCCCCCCCCCCAATTCCCTTCCCCCCCCAATTCCCTCCCCCCCCCCAATTCCCTTCCCCCCCCAATTCCCTTCCCCCCCAATTCCCTTCCCCTTTCCCTCCCCCCTAATTCCCTTCCCCCCTAATTCCCTCACCCCCAATGCCCTTCCACCCCCAATGCCCTTCCCCCCAATTCCCTTCCCCCCCCCAATTCCCTTCCCCCCCCAATTCCCTTCCCCCCCCAATTCCCTTCCCCCCCCAATTCCCTTTCCCCCCAATTCCCTCCCCCCTCCCCCCCCAATTCCCTCCCCCCCCAATTCCCTCCCCCCCCCCCAATTCCCTTCCCCCCCAATTCCCTTCCCCTTTCCCTCCCCCCAATTCCCTTCCCCCCCAATATCCTTCCCCCCAATTCCCTCCCCCCCCAATGCCCTTCCCCCCCAATTCCCTTCCCCCCAATTCCCTTCCCCCCAATTCCCTTCCCCCCCAATTCCCTTCCCCCCCAATTCCCTTCCCCCCCAATTCCCTCCCCCCCCAATTCCCTCCCCCCAATTCCCCTCCCCCCCAATTCCCCTCCCCCCCCCAATTCCCTCCCCCCCAATTCCCTCCCCCCCAATACCCTCCCCCCAATTCCTTCTCCCTCCTTCCCTTCTCCCTCCTTCCCTTCTCTCTCTTTCCCTTCCCTTCTCCCTAATTCCCTTCTCCCTAATTCCCTTCTCCCTAATTCCCTTCTCCCTAATTCCCTTCTCCCTAATTCCCTTCTCCCCAATTCACTTCTCCCCAATTCCCTACCCTTCTCCCCCCTTCTCCCCCTTTCTCTCCCCTTTCCTCCCCTTCCCATCTCCCATCTTCCCTTCTCCCACTTCCCCTGCCCTTCCCTTCTCTCCCCTTCCCTTCTCCCCTTCCCTTCCCTTCCCTTCTCCCCCTTCCCCTTCCCTTCTTCCCCTTCCCCTTCCCTTCTTCCCCTTCCCTTCTTCCCCTCTTCCCCTTCCCTTCTTCCCCTTCCCTCCTCCCCTTCCCTCCTTCCCTTCCCTTCCCCCAAATTCCCTTCCCCACCAATTCCCTTCCCTTCCCTTCTCCCCCTTTCCCTTCTCCCCCTTTCCCTTCTCCCCCCTTCCCTTCCCTTCTCCCCCCTTCCCTTCTCCCCCCTTCCCTTCTCCCCCCTTCCCTTCTCCCCCCTTCCCTTCTCCCCCCTTCCCTTCTCCCCCCTTCTCCCTCCGTTCCCCTTCCCCGCCCTTCTCCCCCTTCCCCTTCTCCTGCCCTTCTCCCCCTTCCCCTAACCTTCTCCTCCTTCCCCTGCCCTTCTCCCCTTCCCCTTCCCTTCTCCCCCTTCCCATTCCCTTCTTCCCCTTCCCTTCTTCCCCTTCCCTCCTCCCCCCTTCCCTTCTCCCCCCTTCCCTTCTCCCCCCTCTCCCTCCGTTCCCCTTCCCCGCCCTTCCCTCCCCTTCCCCTTCTCCCCATTCCCTTCTCCCCCTTCCCCTGCCCTTCTCCCCTTCCCCTTTCCTTCTCCCCCTTCCCCTTCCCTTCTCCCCTTCCCCTTCCCTCCTCCCCTTCCCTCCCCCCAAATTCCCTTCTCCCCCCTTCCTTTCTCCCCCCTTCCTTTCTCCCCCCTTCCTTTCTCCCCCCTTCCCTTCTCCCCCCTTCCCTTCTCCCCCCTTCCCTTCTCCCCCCTTCCCTTCTCCCCCCTTCCCTTCTCCCCAATTCCCTTCTCCACAATTCCCTTCTCCACAATTCCCTTCTCCACAATTCCCTTCTCCACAATTCCCTTCTCCACAATTCCCTTCCCCCAATTCCCTTCCCTTCTCCCCTCTTCCCTTCTCCCTCCATTCCCCTTCCCCGCCCTTCTCCCCCCTTCCCCTTCTCCCCCTTCCCCTTCCCCTTCTCCCCCTTCCCCTTCCCTTCTCCCCCTTCTCCTTCCCTTCTCCCCCTTCCCCTTCCCTTCTCCCCCTTCCCCTTCCCTTCTCCCCCTTCCCCTTCCCTTCTCCCCCTTCCCTTTCCCTTCTTCCCCTTCCCTTCTTCCCCTTCCCTTCTTCCCCTTCCCTTCTTCCCCTTCCCTCCTCCCCTTCCCTTCCCCCAAATTCCCTTCCCCACCAATTCCCTTCTCCCCCTTTCCCTTCTCCCCCTTTCCCTTCTCCCCCTTTCCCTTCTCCCCCTTTCCCTTCTCCCCCTTTCCCTTCTCCCCCTTCCCTTCTCCCCCTTCCCTTCTCCCTAATTCCCTTCTCCCTAATTCCCTTCTCCCTAATTCCCTTCTCCCTAATTCCCTTCTCCACAATTCCCTTCTCCACAATTCCCTTCTCCACAATTCCCTTCTCCACAATTCCCTTCTCCACAATTCCCTTCTCCACAATACCCTTCTCCACAATACCCTTTCCCCCAATTCCCTTCCCTTCTCCCCCCTTCCCTTCTCCCCCCTTCTCCCTCCTTCCCCTTCCCAGCCCTTCTCCCCCCTTCCCCTTCTCTTGCCCTGCTCCCCCTTCCCTTCTCCCCCTTCCCCTTCCCTTCTCCCCCTTCCCCTTCCCTTCTCCCCCTCCCCCTTCCCCTTCCCTTCTCCCCCTTCCCCTTCCCTTCTCCCCCTACCCCTGCCCTTATCCCCTTCCCCTGCCCTTATCCCCTTCCCCTGCCCTTATCCCCTTCCCCTGCCCTTATCCCCTTCCCCTGCCCTTATCCCCTTTCCCTTCCCTTCTCCCCTTTCCCCTTCCCTTCTCCCCGTTCCCCTTCCCTTTTCCGCCCTTGCCCTGCCCTTCTCCCTCTTCCCTTCTCCCCCCTTCCCCTTCTCTTGCCCTTCTCCCCCTTCCCTTCTCCCCCTTCCCCTTCCCTTCTCCCCCTTCCCCTTCCCTTCTCCCCCTTCCCCTTCCCTTCTCCCCGTTCCCCTTCCCCTTCCCTTCTCCCCGTTCCCCTTCCCTTTTCCGCCCTTGCCCTGCCCTTCTCCCTCTTCCCTTCTCCCCCCTTCCCCTGCCCTTCTTCCCTCTTGCCCTTATCTGCTCCCTCTTCCCCTCTCCCCCCTCACCCTCTTCCCCTCTCCCTCTTCCCCCACCCCCTCTCCTCCTTCCCTCTGGAGTTACATGTAAGCCAGACCAGGTAAGGACGGCAGATTTCCTTTGCTCAATTGCATTAGTGAACCAGATGAGATTTTTTCTGAAAACAGGAATTGCTGGTAAAATGCAGGTTGTTATCGCCGAGACTAGCTTTATGTTCGTCCTTTTAATTAAATTCCAGCGGCTGTCCTGATAGATTTGAACTCCTGAGCATTAGGCTGGCATTCCAGATTACTAGACTCGTAACTCTGTCACCAGCCCCCTGTACCTATTCTGCCAGTGCCTGCATGATTTTCTAACATACACCTCTCTATTTTTCAGGCTCACCACACAGTATGTGTACCCACAAGCGATTGTACAGCCTGGAGTCATCCTTCCATCCCAGCTGCAGTCGGTGACCTCGCCTTTCATTGACTATACAGCATCTGCTACCTACGCACAGTATGCTGCCTACGATCAGTATCCATATGCCGCTTCACCTGCTGCTGGCTACCTTGGATTTGGCTATTCCACTCTGCAGCAGCCTGTAATGGGTGGGAGTCCCACCACCGCAGCTACAGCAGCTTTTGTTCAGTATCCCTCTCAACCTCTGCAACCTGACCGCATGCAGTAGAGCCAAACTGAGGAAGGAGCGTTCAGTGATAAAAGGACCTCGCTCCCATTCACTTGCAGGGGGCTGTTATTCTAAGGTGAAAAGACACATAAGCGATTCATGGGATGTTGCTGTCAGATCTCTGGGTGACGATGGAGAGTTGTTTGAAGTATTAATGGGAGCAGATAGAAGCACCGGGGGACTGGGCTTCTCCACGACTAGGAGAAAGTGAGGACTGCAGATGCTGGAGATCAGAGCTGAAAAATGTGTTGCTGGAAAAGCGCAGCAGGTCAGGCAGCATCCAAGGAGCATCTTTGATGCTGCCTGACCTGCTGCGCTTCTCCACGACTAGTCATCTCTATCAGGTTACCTGCTCAGAAAGAATTGCCTCCAATCAGAAACTGAACATTAATCCCAAGCCAGAGTGGCAGACAGCTCTGTCTGTCACTCTCCATTACTGTCTGTCTCTGTGTTTCTCTCTCCATCATACTATCAGTCTTTTTTTGTCAGTCTCAACCCTCCTTTCTCGCTCTCTCTATTCCTCTCTCTGTCCCTCGGTAAGTCTTGTTATCAATACCCACTTCTGCCTCTTTCCCCCAGTTATACAATATATTCTCTCCCTATTACCACCTGTCGGAATGAAGAGTAAGAGACTGTTTATGGTAAGGTACGAACTGCAACAGAAATGCTGCAGTGACATATAAGAACACACACAAAAACGCTATTTTTGTTGTATAAAAACCTCTATTATTTATCAATGCCTTACGGAAGAAAAAAAAGAATTTGTGACTACTTTTTAATATTTATTGCGATGAGCTGTGAGTTGCAACAGGGGAAAGAGAAAAATTAGTTGTTCAGCTACCAATGCATAAATTATTATAAGTAGATTAAAAATTAATAGGTTGCTAATTAATTTTGATATGCAAAAAGAGAACTTTGGAAGGGAAGCAAAATTTCTGTAGTCAGAACACTGATCTATTTTCTTAATTTTATAATTAATCTTAAGATCATCTCAACTTGGGTATATATTTTTTAAAAGAGAGCTTTTTGTTTAAAGAAAGCTAATTGTATATGAACCAAGGGTAATTTTTATCAACTTAATGATGCAGTATTCATCTCCGCATTCTATCTAATACCCTTTTAATGTCCAGGAATTTCCTCATTGTTTTGAAAGAAACCTGCTACTGAATGCCTGTTAGATTTGGATACCAAATATTTTATACCCAGCTGAAATGAAGGAGACATTTTAGGGTACAAATGCAATTTTTAAAATAATTTTTTAAAAAGAAGCAAAAACATTTTAGACGCAAAAGGCTGCAATTACATTAAACAGCATTCCTATCAGACTGTAGCAGGTACTGAGAAACTTATTTTCAATGTTGTATTAAAGGAACTTAAATATGAAAGTTTGCCTGTTTGTGGTCTGTTTCCAGCTAACACTGCGGTGCTTTATAACTAACTAGGAGGTGCCATGAAACATTGAGGTCCCAGAGACCATGAGATGATGGAAGGAGGGCTGCCTGTTAATTGTCCACTTGACCCACAGATCAGAGATTAGTGTTTGAGTTCCTGTTGGTCTGCTCTGCCGATTATGGATCCCTCTACTTAACGGGGGGTTTAACTTGGTGCATCCACCAAACATTTCCCCCCATTGTGAATTGTAATGACGTCATACAACCTCCACAATGTGGAAATAGGCCATTCGGTTCATCGCGACTCTCTGAAGAGGAGCATCCCACCCCATCCCTGTAACCCTGCATTTCTCATGAATAATCCTAGCCTGCACATCGCTCACCACTACGGGCAATTTAGCATGGCCAATCCACCTGACCTGCACATTCTTGGACGTGGGAAGAAACCGGAGCACCTGAAGGAAACCCACGTAGACACGGGGAGAACGTGCAAACTCCACACCAACAGCCTGTCGTGGCTGGAATCGAACCCGAATCTCTGGCACCGTGAGGCAGCAGTGCTAACCACTCAGCCACCGTGCTGCCCCTGAGTAACAGCTAAAAGGTGTGGTGTGGGTGGGGATATTGGTAAGGGGCAGGGAGACCTATGAAGGCAGGGGACCAGAGTCCAATGAGAGCAAGTCTGACCTTGATCTCTACTTTGAGAAGCCCTTGTTTAACTTATTCCCATGATCTGACTTCAATGTAAAAGCAAATATTTGCTAGTTGCTTTTAAGATCCGTAAAGCACAGCTGCAATGGTAAAGGAGAATGAGCAGGCATGTTTTCCAATGTTATGTTACCCATTTTGCAAGGAAAATTTTATTTTCACTCTGTGTATTGCCTCAGGAATATCTTTCTGGGACGGTGACTATGTGAAGGTGTTTCGAAGACACATTCCAAACCTCACCATGTCCCAAAGTGCATTTTTTTTAATTTCAAAAATATACTTTATTCATAAAATTATTTGGATCTCTAAACAATCGGTCATGCCATTCTTGTGCACACATTACATTGCTTTACATACAGATATCGAAGTTTATTTTTCATACACACAAGTCTGTACATTTACTATCCAGCTCTTCTGCTGAGGCATCAGCGGAGCCCAAATGACTGCGTGGGCCCCCTGTTCTTCTTAGGCAGGCAGATGTTACACGGTGGTCTTTCCCCATCGTGCCTTGGCGGCAGCTGCCCCAAGCTTCAGTGCATCCCTCAACACGTAGTCCTGGACCTTGGAATGTGCCAGTCTGCAACACTCAGTCGGGGTCAACTCCTTCAGCTGGAAGATCAGCAGGTTTCGGACCACCCAGAGAGCGTCCTTCACCGAGTTGATGACCCTCCAGGCACAGTTGATGTTCGTCTCGGTGTGCGTCCCGGGGAACAGGCCGTAGAGCACGGAGTCCCGCGTCACGGAGCTGCTCGACAAACACCACTGCATTCCTCTCCAGACTTCCTCTGCGTAGGCACATTCCAGAAGGAGGTGTGTGACAGTCTCGTCCCCCCCGCAGCCGCTTCGAGGGCAGCGTGCGGTGCGGCTGAGAGTCCGGGCGTGCATAAAGGATCTCACAGGCAGAGCCCTTCTCACCACCAGCCAAGCCATGTCTTGGTGCTTGTTGGAAAGTTCTGGCGATGAGGCATTCTGCCAAATGGCTTTGACAGTCTGCTCAGGGAACCACTTGATAGGATCCGCCCTCTCCTTTACCCGAAGGGTCTCAAGGACACTACGTGCTGACCACTTCCTGATGGACTTGTGGTCAAAGGTGTTTTTCTTCATAAATTTCTGCATGAAGGACAGGTGATACGGAACGGTCCAACTACTCGGAGCGTTCCGCGGCAGCGAGGCCAGGCCCATCCTTCGCAACACTGGGGACAGGTAGAACCTCAGTACGTAGTGACACTTGGTGTTTGCGTACCAGGGATCCACGCACAGCTTGATGCAGCCACACACGTTGGGTGGTATTGGGTGTGTTTTTTTCCCCCATTGCCCAGATCTTTATAAATCGAGCCCCTTATGGACCTGGTACATCTTTGATCTCCATATAAAATGGAAGATGGCCCGGGTGACTGCAGCGGCACAGGTTCTGGGAATAGGCCAGACGTGTGCCACGTATAACAGCAATGACAGTGCCTCACACCTGATGACCAGGTTTTTTCCCGTGATGGAGAGCGACCGTAGTTTCCATCTGCCCAGTTTCTGCCTCACTTTGCTGATACATTCCTCCCAAGACTTGGCGCACGCCCCAGCACCCCCCCCCCCCCCCCCCCCCCCCCGTACCAAATACCTAGCACCTTCAGGTTGGTGGTCCTGACGGTGAAGGGGATAGAGGATTGGTCGGCCCAGTTCCCGAAGAGCATGGCTTCGCACTTGCCTCGGTTTACCTTGGCCCCCAAGGCCCGTTCGAACTGGTCACAAATGTACATGAGTCTGTGCACGGACAGCGGATCCGAGCAGAAAACGGCGACGTCATCCATGTACAGGAAGGCCTTAACCTGCAGGCCCCCGCTGCCAGGAATAGTCACCCGTCTCATGCTCGCATCCTTCCTGATGGACTTGGCAAATGGCTCTATGCAACACACAAACAAGGCAGGATAGAGAGGGCAGCACTGCCTGACTCCAGATCTGACTGGGAAGCTATCTGATTCCCGCCCATTGATTGAGACTACACTGACAATGTTGGTGTAGAGCAGTTTAATCCAATTGCAGATTCCCTCCCCGAAGCCCATTTAGGAGAGAACATCTCTCATATACCTGTGTGATATCCTGTCAAAGGCTTTCTCCTGGTCCAGGCTGATCAGGCAGGTGTCCAACCCCCTGTCCTGCACGTAGGCGATCGTATCCCTGAGGAGTGTGCGACTCTCAGCGATCTTCCTGCCCGGTACAGCATAGGTTTGGTCAGGGTGAATCACCGACTCCAGAGCAGACCTGACCCGGTTGGCAATTATCTTTGACAAAATTTTGTAATCCGCATTCAATAGTGAGATTGGTCTCCAGTTTCTGATTTCCTCCCTCTTCCCCTTCTGCTTATAGATGAGGGTGATGATGCCTTTCCTCATGGATTCACTCATGGTACCTGCCAGAAGCATACTGACATACACCTCCAGCAGGTCCTGGCCAATCAAGTCCCACAGAGTGGAATAGAGCTTGACCGGTAAGCCGTCGCTTCCGGGAGTTTTATTCTTTTCGAAGGACTCGAGGGCCTTGGTCAGCTCGTCCAGAGATAGCGGCTGGTCCAGCCTCTCCTGTGTCCCAAAGTGCATTCTAGCCAATGGAGTATGTGCTACATGAAGTTATGTGCTTAATTCCTACATCACAAATAACAATGTCCTGATGACTGAAAAATCTGTTTTTAGTGCATTTGACTGAGGAGTACGTATTGGTCCTCAATAGGGCAAGCTCCCCTGCTGCCCTTCAAAGTACAATCACCATTCCCTCACTGTCCGTAAGGCTATAAAATGTAGGAGCAGAAGTAAACCATTGGGCCTACTTCACTATTCAGTGAGATCGTGACTGACCTGATGATCCTCAACTTCACTTACCTGCCCTTTCCCCATAACCCTCGATTCCCTTCCTGATTAAAAATCTGTCTCAGCCTTGAATATACTTAATGTCCTAAACTTGACAGCACCCTGTGATAAAGACTTCCACAGATTCACTGCCCTCCAGAGGGAAGAAATTCCTCCTCATCTCTGTCCTAAATGGGGGATCTCTCATTCTGAGATGGTGCCCTCTGATCCTACTCTCCCACAAGAGAAAACCACCTCTCTGTATTGACCCTGTCAAGTCTCTAAGAATCATGTATGTTTCAATAAGGCCTCCTCTCATTGCACTGTGTATAAAGTGACTATTCTGCTACATTACGACAATCACAAATAATCTACTGGTGTAAGAAACTGCAATATCAGGAAGGTGGGATGCTTGTTGATGCGTGTTCTTTCTACTGGACCTTCCTGCCAAGAATATTTTAGATTATGGATCTATATTGCCAGGAAGAGAGATGTATTGTTGAAGAGTCGTGTCTTACAGCTCCTCAGGGTAAATGCAAGAAAGTCAAATTTCAACCCTACACAACCATTTGTACTGTAGAATAAAGAGCTGATTGGTTGCCAAGTCAACTCTGGTTATGTTATTGCCATAGAGAAACTAATAGATAACTATCACTGCCCCAAGCTCCTGGGTGATGCAAAAACAAAGCACGTCTGCACGTATTCCTTTATTTCTAGAGGATGGATCAGGATGTGTCCGTGTCTGTGTTCGGCAAGCAAACATTATCCATCTTAGTGTGTACCTAATGTGGTCTCCATGCCCTGAGTTGGAGGGTGAAGGTTTTCCTAATCCTGACTTGCTATTCAGGACTTCAATGTTGGTGTGTGGATGTGTGAATCAGAGACAGCAAGAATAGACCTTGGCAACCATGTTTAGGCTCAATGGCAAGTTGGAAGAGATGGTAAGGATTTGACGAATCATCCCCATTGTGGGCTGAGGAAAGGGAGTATTACACCTCAGCTTCCATCAGGACATATTGCTGCTAGGAGAGACCACTGACAAAATGGCACATACTCCTGGCACCAATAAGCTGGTGATCATTGAGTGAATAATCCTAAAGCATTTCTCCAACAATATGACATCGCACAGCCTTGAGCATCTGTGGATGTCTATTTTTCCAATCGACTTGGTCAGAGATGTTATTCCACACCCAGGGTGTAGGTGGAACTTGAACCCAGGCCCTCCTGGCTCAGGGACATGATCACTGCACCACAAGAGCCCTCTGAGCAGCAGACCACTCTTGCATTTACTGTAAGTCCTGTTACATGAGAGCAGTCCATTTTAAAATGTGTCTCTTTAAGTTAGCTCCACATCTGTGTTGGAGAGTGACTCCATATGGCCAGTGACCTTCCAAACTGACATTGGAAGAATCGATGAAAGTGGAGTTTCAAGTTCTGGTTGCACTTGTTCTGAGAAGGTCATTCATCTAAGTTGATGGCTTTAAATTTTTTTTATTTCAAAAATGTACTTTATTCATAAAATATTTTGATGATCTGTACAATTGGTCATGCCATACATACATAAACATTCCATTTGTTTGCATACAGAGACAGAGTAATCATTCATATATACAGGTCTGTACGATTACTATCCACATATTTAGCAGGGGGGTCAGCTGAGTCCCCTTACTACGTGGGCTCCCTGTGCTTAGGCAGGCAGACGTTACACGGTGGTCTTTCCCCACTGCGCCTTGGCGGCAGTTGATGGCTTAAATACTTTTGATTAGACAGGAAGCTTGTTACCTGATGACATCTTTCCAGAGTTATGTGAGCAATTTACTTTGTGACTAGACCCATTTCAGTAACAGTTACATGTTGTTACCTGTGTATTTTGTCATTCTGTCGAGTTCTGCATCAATTTCACGTTGATGAAAGAACTAACACCAGACATTAGGGACAAGAAAGAACTTACATTTGAGTTTCACCTAACACAATCCAACAGGATGTCCTGAATCCTCAAACAGCCAATGATGTCCATTTTAAATGGAGTTCTTGCTCTTAGGTTTGAAATGAGAAGGCCAGTTTAAGTGCAACAAGTGCCCAGAAACAGCAATGAGGTACTGACTGTGCAATGTGTTTTTGGTAGGTTAAGATAGAAATATTGATTGGGGTTTTGGGAGAAGCCCCCTCATTTTTTTTTGGATTAAGTATGCCTGAGAGAGACCTGCATTTATATAGTGCTTTTCACAATACCAAAGTGTTTTACAGCCAATGTGGTACTTTTGTGTGCGGTCCGTTGTGAAGTAGGAAAATGTGACAAACAATTTGCACTCAGCAAGATTCCGCAAACAGCAATGTGATCTGTTTTTGTGGCCTTGGTTAGCGGATATATATTTGTCAGAACACCAGGCTTGATTCTCCCTGCTCTTCTTTAAATAATGCCCAGGGGCTTTTGACTTCCAATTGAGAAGGTGGGTAGGACTCACAATAAATTTTACATTCAAAAGTCAACACTCAGAACCATCCTACTGTTTACCCACTGGAGATCATGCATCAGTTACACACTTGAGGATGTGTGTCTCAAACACACACACAAGGCCATGTGTTGATTGTACACTTGAGCCTGTGCATCTTTACCCACTTGGGGCAGTGTGACTGTTACAACACAAAGCTGCTGCAACTCCAGGCTGTGCGCCCGATGCACTTGTGGCCTCGTGTCTTACACAAGTGACATCATTTGTCAGTTGCATACTCAGAGCTGCTTGTTCATTCCACACTCAAAGCTGTGTCTCTGCTACACAATCAAAGTCTTGGTTCTGGTACAGGCTTGAGAGGATGTTACACATTTGAGACCACGTATTTGTTACAAACTTGAGTCGATGGCTACACACAAGGCCAGCTGTCTGTTTATCCACTCGAGGACATGCATTCGGTACACGATTACAACCTGGTTGAGGACTGAGAGCATTTAAAAAGGAATCTCAACATCCTTGTAGTAACCAGGAGAACCATGTCACAAGATATCATTTCTTAACAAAAACCTGTTGCATTTCTTAACAAAAACCTGTTGCATTTCTTAACAAAAACCTGTTGCATTAAACAAGACGATCACGATTTGCTTTAAATAGTTCATAATGATGTTGTACTCAGTTTAACTTCACACTTCCCTCACATAATTCACATCAGACTCAGAGTTATTTACTTCTACCTTGACATGCTATGGTCTCCTGGAGACTTCTCCTCACCTACAGCTGTTCTCAGAGATAAACTTTGATTTACTTTATTTTGACTATGGAGGACTCAGTTCCTATTTCTGGTTGTTTTTCCAATATCTCAGGTAATACGCAGATTATTTTTGTTTCCTAAGACTCTCGAGTTCACTCTGATAGATTCTTCCATCAGTTTCAAAGTAGACAATATTCCAGCTATTCCTTCCTTAAAATAGTCAAACTGAGATTAAACCTCATCCACTTTTCACAGGATCAATGATGATGCTAGTGCTTTAATTTGCTTAAAATGCAAATCTAACTAACTGTCATTTACACTGACTGTCTTCTCTCAGTGAGGTGAAAATTACACAAGATCCAAACTACAACTAACTAGCACATAGCTAGATAAACTGAAATCAGAGAACTCTCAAGTTCACTAAAGATCCTCAGACAGCACCTTCCAAACCCACAACCACTTCCATCTAGAAGGACAAGGGCAGCAGATATATGGGAACGCCACCACTTTCAAGTTCCCCTCCAAGTCAGTCACCATCCTAACTTGGAAATATTTCGCCGTTCCTTCATTGTCGCTGTGTCAAATGCCTGAAATTCCCTCCCTAATGGCATTGTGGGTCAACCCACAGCAGGTCTATTCAAGAAGGCAGCTTACCATCATCTTCTCAAGGGCAACTAGGGATGGCCAATAAATGCTAGTCACCCAGCAATGCCCACCTCCCACAAATGAATACATTTAAAGAAAAGTATGACCCATTCCCAATGGGTAGCCGATTCTCAATTGTCCTCAAATGATCTTTAAATTAGCTATTCTACATTTTTTTTCTTTTAATCTGTTGCAAGTAAATTGATTTTACAATGCTTCAGATTTCATTAAACATCTTATCTTTGTTCTGGGAGTTAGAACTAAATTAATCTCTCAGGTCTGCCAGCATTGCAGGTATTATGTCTCCAGTCGTTCAGCCAAATAGCCTCCTATTGTTTGATGATCATACCTTGCTAAATGTCAGTCTTTGAAGTGTAATAGACAACAATTTTGCTTTAATTCAACTGAACCCATTTTCTACACCTAAAGTTTTAATTCCCAAACCTAAAAACTGTACATGAACCATAGATTTGGTATGAGCCACATTCAATGGGCACCATGTATCTGTTACACACTCAAAGCCATATGTCACTTACTCAGTCGAGGGCAGCTACCACATATACACTTATGGCATGAGTCTGGTTGTTATTATCCCTCACTGGGGTAGCACAGTGAAGATCAAGCCTCACTGTTCCCGGAACCATAACAGAAGATATGGATGTTTAACTGTAACTGGAATATTCCAATTCTCTTGATGTTTAGACTCAGAAAGTATAGACCAGGTTTCTGACCTTGACAAGAATCATTATTGATAAAAAATAAATAGACTCTCACTATAAACCTTTGACGTATAATTCTACTAGTTACAAATCTAGCTCCCTTATTAGCACCCCCTCGACCTATAACAGTGCACATGCACACATACACACATATTAAAAAATAAGGGTGTTATGGATGGAGGGACAGACTGACAGTGGTTCCTATTCATGGGGTCTACTGAGATGGTCTTCTGCTAATCAGAACGCTGCTTGATCTTCCTTCTCTGGGTGTTTCCACTGATTTGCAGGAGGCACAGAGTAACTGGTTCACATTTACTGAAGTTTCTGATTTAACAGTTAAAAGTCATATCTTACACCAACTTCTCAAGGAAAAGTAAACTGATTCCCTTCACACTTCTATTTGCTGCAGATAACAGAGCAAGCTCCTGGGCTTCTGGAGATCTGAAGCGCTCTCCTGATCTTGTTGACAGCCCCGAACTGTTCAGTTTCATTAGGATCCAATCGTATTATTGTAGGCAGGCAGAAGGCCTTCATCGTCGATAACTAGGCAATAATCCACAGAACATCAACGATTCACTGTTAATTGAATCTCCACACACCCTTGGCACCTCTCTGATACACTTGTACAGATTTTAACAGCAGGATACACTGGCAACTAACACAGAAAAACTGCTGCAGAATGCTTTGCTCACAGGGTCAAGATCACAGATTGGAGCAGACTGCATCCTCAGCAACATCCCGGTGAATCTGCAACCTCTTCAGTGCAAACAACACCTTCTGATAGTGTTGTGAGCAGAGCTGAACACAGTATTGCAGCTGTGGCCAACCAATGTTTTATAAAGTTGTAACTAGACTTCTTTACTTCTGTATTATATGCCTTAGCTAATGAAGGCAAGCATTCTGTATACCTTTTCACCACCATGTCTACCTGTGCTAATGCCATCAGGGATCTATGGGGTTGTACGCTGAGATCCTTTTATTCCTCAGGACCTACCATTCATTGTGTGCACCTTTCCCCTGTTACACCCTCCCCACATGCATCACCTTACATTTATCAAGATAAATTCCATCTGCCATTTCTCTGCTCAATTTACCAGCTGAATAATATCAGACAATTGTCTGAGACCATCCTCCACAGTATCAACACCACTACCAATTTCTGGATCATCTGCAGACTTACTAATTATATCTTAAACGTTTACATCAAGATCATAGAATCATAGAGTTAGACAGCATGGATACAGACCCTTCTGTCCAACTCATCCTTGCTGACCAGATATCCGAAAATGATCCTGTCCCATTTAGCCCATATCCCTCTTAACCCTTCCTAATCATGTAGCCATCCAGATGCCTTTTAAATGTAATTGCACCAGCCTCCATGGTTTCCTCTGTCAGTTTGTTCCATACACGCACCACCCACTGCATGAAAATGTTGCACTTCAGGTCTCTTATAAATCTTTCCTGTCTCACCTTAAACTTTTGGACTCCCCTACTCTTGGAAAAGGACCTTGGCTTTTCACCTTCTCCATGCCCCTTATAAACCTCCATAAGTTCACCCCTCAGCCTCTGACGCTCCAGGGAAAATAGTCTATTCAGGCTGTCCGTATAGCTCAAACCCTCCAACCTTGGCAATATCCTTGTAAATATTTTCTGACCTTTTCAAGTTTAATATCTTTTCTATAGCAGTGAGACCAGCGATAAATTCAGTATTTAAAAGTGGCCTTACCAGTGTCCTGTAGAGTTGCAACATGACATCAGAACTCCAAAACTCAATGTTCTGACCAATGAAGGCAAGCATACCAAATGCCCACAAATTTATACCTGTGACTCCACTTTCAAGACCTGCATCCCTATGTCTCTGTTCAGCAACACTCCCCAGGGCCCTACCATTAACTGTATAAGTCTTGCCCTGATTTGTCTTTCAAAAATGCAACATCTTACATTTATCTAAATTAAACTCCATCTGCCATTGTTCAGCTCATGGGGCCATCTGATCAAGGTTCCATTGTACTCTGAGACAGCCTTCTTCACTGCCCACTACACCACCAATTTTGGTGTCATCTGCAAATTTACTAACCATACCTCCTTATGCTCACATCCAAATCATTTATATCAGTGACGAAAAGCAGTGGACCCAGCGCCAAACCTTGCAACATACCATTGGTCACAGGCCTCCTGTCCAAAAAACAATCTATACTACCACCCTCTGTCTCCTACCTTTAAGCCAATTTTGTATCCTTTTAGCTAGCTCCCCTTGGATTCTGTGTGATCTAACCTTACTAACAAGACTATTATATGGAACCTTGTTGAACGTTATTAATGAGCATAATTGCAAGGGTCCCAGCATTGATCTCTGTGGTATACCACTGGTCACAGGCTTCCAATCACAAAAACAACCCTCCACCATCATCCTTTGCCTCTCATTTGCAAGTCAATTTTACATCCAGTTTATCAACTTGCTTTGGATCCCATAGGTTCATATCTTTGGACCAGCCTTCCAACTGGGACCTTGTCAAAGGCCTTAATGAAGTCCATGTAAACCACATCAACTGGATCTGCACTCATCCAGGCCAGTGAGGAGTATTCCATCACATTCCTGACTTTTACCTTTTAGACGGTGGGTAGGTTTTGGGAATCAGGGGTGTGTTATTTGCCACTGTACTTCACTGACCTGATCTTGCAGCTATTGTATTTATTTGGTGAGTCCAGTTGGGTTTCTGGTCAGTGGTAACTCCCAGGATGTTGATAGGAGGGAATACAGGGATGGTGGCACATTTGAATGTTAAATGGCAGTGGTTAATTTGTCTCTTATTGGAGATGGTCATTGCCTGGCATTTATGTGGTGCAAGTGTTACAACCACTTGTCAACACAAGTCTGGATTCTGACCAGATCTTGTTGCATTTGATAATGGACTGCTTCTGAGGAGTCACAAATGGTGCTGAACATTGTGCAATCATCGGTGAATATCCCCACTTCTGACCTTATGATGAAGAGAAGGCCATTGATGGATGAAGATTGTTGGTCCTAGGACACTCCTCTGAGGAACTCCTGGAGAGATGTCCTAGAGCTGAGATGACTGACTCCCAACAACCACAACTATCTTCCTATATGCCAGGTATGACTAACCAGCAGAAAGTTTGCCCTCTGTGGCCAATTGATTCCACGTTTCTTGATCCTACGCTCAGTTGAATGCAGCCTTGATGTCAAGGGCTGTCACTCTCCCCTCCCCTCTGGAATTCAGCTCTTTTGTCCATGTTTGAACCAAGGCTGTAATGAGGTCAGGAGCTGAGTAGTCCTGGCGGAACCCAAACTGGGCGTCACTGACCAGGTTATTGCTGAGCAGATGCTGCTTGATACACCCTCCATCATTTTACTGATGATCAAGTGATGCAGCGGTGATGCCAGGTTGGATTTGTCCTGCTTTTTGTGTAGGACATAGCTGGGCAATCATTGAGGATGAAATTATTTGTGGACCTTCCCCTGTCATTGAATAATTTAATTGTCCACCACCATTCGTGACTGGATCTGGCAGGGTTGCGAGATTGCTTAGCTCTGTCTATCACTTGCTGCTTATGCTGTTTGGAATGCAAGTAGTCCTGTTTGGTAGCTTCATCAGGTTGACATCTCATCTTCAGGTTTGCTTGGTGCTGCTCCTGGCATGCAATCACCATTGAACCAGGGTTGATCCTCTGGCCTGATGGTAATGGTTAAGTAGGGGATATGCCAGGCCATGCAGTTAGAGATCGTGCTGGAGCACAATTCTCCTGCTGTTGAGAACTCACAGTGCCTCATGGATGCCCAATCTTGAGTTGCTAGATTTGTTTGCGGTTTGTGTCGAAAAGTGTGGCGCTGGAAATGCATAGCAGGTCAGGCAGCATCCGATGAGCAGGAGAGTTGACGTTACAGGCATAAGGCCTTATAACAGGAATGTGGGCAGGGGGATGACAGATAAATAGAAGGGAGGGGGAAGGGTTGGGTGGAAGGTAGCTGGAAAGGCGCTAGATAAGATGCAGGTGGGGGGTGATGGTGATAGGTCGGTGGGGAGGGTGGAGCAGATAGATGGAAAGGAAGATGGATGGGTAGGACAGGTCAAGAGGGCAGTGTCAAGTTGAAGGGTTGAATCTGGGATGAGGTGATCAGAGGGGAGATTTGGTAACTGGTAAAGTTGATGTTAATGCCATGTGGTTGGAGGGTCAGAAAGTGGAAGATGAGACATTTTTCCTCAAGGCATCGGGTGGTTTGGATTTGGTAGTGGAGGCGGCTCAGGACTTGCATGTCCATGGCGGAGTGGGTGGGGGAGTTGAAGTGGTAGGACACAGGGCAGTGGGCACTGCAAACAACCCCACTGCCCTGTGGCCTGGAGGAAGAACATCTCATCTTCTGCCTTAGGACCCTGCAAACACACAGGATCAACATCAACTTTACCAGTTTCCAAATCTCCCCTCTGCCCACCTCATCCCAGATTCAACCCTGCAACTTGACACTGCCCTCTTGACTCAACCTACTCATCCATCTTCCTTCCCATCTATCTGCTCCACCATCCCCATTGACCTATCACAATCACCCTCACTTGCATCTACCTATCACCTTCCCAGCTACCTTCCCCCCAGCCCCACCCCCCATCCTATTTATCTTTCAGCCTCCTTAAGCCCCACCCCTCCAACATTTCTGATGAAGGGCTCATTCCGGAAACAGCAATTCTCCTGTTCCTTGGATGCTGCCTGACTTGCTGTGTTTTTCCAATGCCACACTTCTTGTCGCTGACTCTCCAGCATCTGCAGTCCTCACTTTCTCCTGTTCAAAGTTTGTCCCATTAAGCATGGTACTAGTGCATCTAAACACAATGGAGAGTATTCTCGATGTGAAGGTGGGACTGTGTCTCCACAAGTAATGTGTGTTGTCACTCTTAGTGATACCGTCATGGACAGATGCATCTGCAGCTGGCAGATTGGTAAGGATAAGGTATAAGTATGTTTTTCCCTCTTGTTGGTTCCCTCACCACCTGTTTCATACCAAGTCTAGCAGCTATGTCCGTTAGGACTCAATCACCCCAGCTGCTGAGCCACTCTTAGTGGTGGACATTGAAATCCTCAACCCAGAGTGCATTTTGAGCCCTGAACATATCCAGGAATGGCGGTGGTGGTATCTGGGACATTATCTGTAAGGTATGATTCCATGAGAATGACTATGTCAGGCATTTGGTTGACTAGTCTGTGAGACAGCTCTCCCAATTTTGGCAATAGCCCCAGGTGTTAATGAAGAGGACTTTGCAGTGTCAGAGCTGTTTTTTCTATTGTCTATCCTGGTGCCTAGGTCAATACTGATGGCCCATCCAGTTTCATTTCTTTCTTGAGATTGCACAATAATTGATACAACTGAATGACTTATTAGGCCATTTCAGAGGGTAACTGAAAGCCAATCACATTGCTGTGGGTCAGGAGTCATGTTTGGCCTAACCATGTAAGGATGGCTGTTTCCTTCCTTGAAAGACATTAGTGAGCCAGATGGGTTTTCCCGACAATGGGCAATGGGCATGAGGTCATCAGTTGATTCTTAAACCCAGGTATTTTATTGAATTCAAATTCCATCATCTGCTGCAGTGGGATTCGAACCTGGATCCCTGGAACATTCCCTGAGTTTCTGGATTAATAGTCTTGCAATAATACCACTAGGCCATGCTCCCCCCCAACTTTTGCCCTCAAAGAGACCTTCTCCTTTGTTCTTTTTTTCTCCATCTTCCTAGTTTTTATCTCGATAAGGACAATCATATTTCTAATGTTTTCCACGGCTGATAAAAGGTCATTGACCAATGTTAACTCTGTGTTTCACTGGATTTCCAACATTTGCTGTGTTTTATTTTCTCAGGCATTCAAATCTGTTCCAGAAACCCGTGAATCTAGTAAAGCATGCTGCAAGACTACTTCTGAAATAATTCAGGACGAGGAAAATATTGTGCCAGAGGGTGTTCTTCACAGGCTTTCTTGCTGGTCTCTACAGCATCATCGCAGATCCCTTGTTGGAGATGGTGGGTCATCGATCTCACTGACATCTCTGGAGAGAGAACATTGTGTTCAAAAGATCTTAAGAAGTTCCAAACCACTTTCTTAACAATTAAGTATTTTAAAGTGTTGTCTCTCTGACAATTTAAGAGACACAATAGCCAATTTGCACACAGTATGCTCCCACAAACAGCCTGTAATAAACAGCGGTAGTATACCTATCTCTGGCCTGGATGGTTAAGGTTCAAGTGCCACCTGCCCTGGAGGTGTTCCTGACCAGCTCGATTCAAACGTCTATAATGACAACCGGGTAATTTAGTTTTGTGATGTTGTTCAAGGGTATTGATGAGGGTTCCAACCAAATCTCTCAAAGACTTGACAAAAGCAGCCAAAAGGAATTCAGGAAGGGGTTTGGTCTGTTGTTAGAAAATTAATAGGTAGTGTGAAATGAAAGGAGAAATAGGCAAAACTTTCAGAGCAAACAGCAGGAAAAGGGACTTGAAACCAATCTCATGAGATGCAGGTCATTTAGGTAAGCCTTTATGGTGGCTCAGTGGTTAACACTGCTGCCTCACAGCACCAGGGTCCCAGGTTTGATTCCAGCCTGGGGCTACTGTCTGTGTGGAGTTTACACATTCTCCCTGTGTCTGCATGGGTTTCCTCCCACAGTCCAAAGATGTGCAGGTCAGGCGAATTGGCCATGCTAAATTGCCCATTAGTCAGAGGGAAATGGTACTGGGTGGGTTACTCTTCAGAGGGTCAGTGTGGACTTATTGGGCCGTAGGACCTGTTTCCACACTGTAGGGAATCTAATCTAAACATTTGCACAGCATCTAGAGCCATACAGCACAGACACTGACCCTTTGGTTCAATGCTGACCAGGTTTCCAAAGTAAACTAATCCTATTTGGCCCATATCCCTCCAAATGTTTCCAATTCATGTGCCTGTTCAAATGTTTTTTTAAATGTTGGAGATGTAGCTGCATCTACCACTTCCTTTGGCAGTTCATACGAACCATCGTCTCCGTGAAAACGATGTCCCTCGGGTCTTTTTTAAATCCTTCCCCTCTCACCCTGACCTATGACCTTTAGTTTTGGACTCCCCTACCCTGGGGAAAAGACCTTGGTTATTCCCCTTCTTATGTCTCTCACAATTTTATTAACTTCTATAAGGTCACCCCTCAGCCTCCGGTATTGCAGGGAAGGAAGATCATCAGAACATAAGAACTAGGAGCAGGAGTGGGCCATCTGGCCCTTCGAGTCTGCTCTGCCATTCAAGAAGATCATGGCTGATCGTTTCATGGACTCAGTTCCACTTACCCGCCCTCTCACCATGGCCCTTAATCCCTTTACTGTTCAACAAATTATCTATCTTAGCTTTAAACACATTTACCGAGGAAGCCTCAACCACTTCACTGGGCAGGGAATTCCATAGATTCACAACCCTCTAGATGAAGAAGTTTCTTTTCAATTGAGTACTAAACCTGCTGTCCCTAATCTTGAGGCTGTGCCCTCTTGTCCTAGTTTCACCTTCCAGTGGAAACACCCTCTCTACTTTTATCTTATCTATTCCCTTCATAATTTTATGTTTCTAGAAGACTCCCCGCTCATTCTTCTAACTTCCAATGAATATAATCCCAGCCTATCCAACCTCTCCTTATAACTCAAACCCTTGGATACTGTCTGAACTGCTATGCTTTTCCAGCACCACTCTAATCCAGAATCTGGTTTCCAGCATCTGCAGTCATTATTTTTACCTTATAACTCAAACCACCCTATCCTGGTAACATCCTTGTGAATCTTTTCTGCACCCTTTCCAATTTAATAATATGTGAAATAACTCCACAGAGGCTGGCATCCTGTCATCGAGTCACCTTTCATTTACAAGCGGGAAGTCCTTGACACTGATCCAGCTCCCTCAGAGCCAGCTCTCAGAGTGAACAAGATGTTTGACACTCCTGTTTTGATCTGTCAGTCAGGGCTCCATGACTGGACCAGATTAACAGCTCCAATCAGGGAACTCATATTCTGTGAGGTCCACTTGGCTGATTACAATCACTGAAATGTCCTTCCGATGGTATGGTCATCAGAGCTGAACACTGAACTCCAAAGGTGGCCCTACCAAATTTCTGTCGGTCCAACATCCACACTGTTCAGGGTATCTATGACCATGTGAACAGGGCAGCAACACTGAATCTGCTGATACAATCCAATTGAAGAATTGTAAATGAGCTTTGCAGAGTCAAAGCCAAGAAATTTCAGTTATTTTAAAATTCATTCTCAAATCAAATGCTGAAAGCAAAACAGCAAAGAGGGTTAAAAAAATTAAATCAAGGGACAAAGATAAAATAAGCACAAAGATCAAATTAAACAAAACGTCATCCTAATAGAATCTTCAACCAATAATTCAATGCTGGAGCAATGAGACATTGTGCTTATATAAAATTTGAAAGAGTTTCCTACACTAATTAAAATCTGAAAGAATGAGATACCATACGTTGGCACCATAGCTCAGTGGTTGGCACTGCTGCCTCACAGCGCCAGGGTCCCAGGTTTGATTCCACCCTTGGGTGAATGTCTGTGTGGAGTTTGAACATTCTCCCTGTGTTTGCATGAGTTATCTCCAGGTGCTCCAGTTTCCTCCCTCAATCCAAAGATATGCAGGTTATGTGGATTGGCCATGGGAAATGTAGGGATAGAGTAGGGGGCTGGATCATAGTGTGGGCTCAATGGGCCAAAAGGCCTGATTCCACACTGTCGAGGTTCTATGATACTTGTGAAAGTGTGAGAGAAATTGTCAGTAACTGGAACTTATCATTGAAACCAAAAAGTGGTAATGTTTCATCTATGACACCTTCTAATACATTCGAAGGGTGAATCAGATGGTGGTTTGCTGTTTTTGGAAAGTGCCTGTGGAGACTTTGTAACTTCTTGATTTCCATGTTAGACTGGTCCTGATCCCTTGGCAAAGAGAGCATCTAATCACAGTGAGCACTGTTAGTTTCACCATCAATCTTACAGCTAAATATGAATTATTATAACTTTTGTGAAGCCTTTTAGCTTAGGTTAGGAACGAGGCCTAGTATATTGAAGGAAAAGAGTTGTTTCATTCTAAAACAGTGACTTTCTTCCAGTTTTCAGGAATACTGGAACATTTTTCAGATAACAATGCTGCTGATAATGTTTTTAAAACTCAAAAACCATTCGAATGGATTCCAATTTGTAACCAATGATGTGAAACAATGTAGAATGAAAAAGCCTTCAGTGCTTTAAAAATCCTCATTCGCTGAGCAAGTTTACAAAAGCAGTTGTAGTAAATAAGTTTCACTCAATTTTCAAACATATTGCATTTGAAAACTTGTATTCCTTTCATAGTTCTGGATGGAATGCACATAAGGTGCCAGTTCAGAACAGGCTCCCTGACAGATTCCAATATTCTTATCTGGCTCAGAAAGGGTTAATTAACTGAGGTGTTGAATCCATGACAGTAATATAGAGAACACTGCCTGCCTTCCCCCATGTTGATCTGAGCATCCTTCCCAATGAACAAAGGATCAAAGTGGTTGCTAAGGGCTTTGACTTTCCTTTTAAGGACTTGAAATGCTGCTGGATGACATCAGCCCACACTCAAACCTGCCACTAAAGGCCAGACAAGATGTCAGAGAAATCAGAACCAGAGAGTCAGCGATAAATCTTTTCTTTCTCTTTAGTGTGGGATGTAACACCAGTCAGGTTCCCTGAGCTGTGGCCAGTTGAACCCACATTCTCCGCAAACTATTTGGCCCAACTCAAGAATGGAAATGGAAGTGGATTCTCTTGATCCATAATAGAGTTAACAGTCTTCAAACAGACATCCCTGAGATAATAGGATATTGAGGGAGTCTTTGAAAAGACTCTCTGTGTTAACACATCCCAAACAGTCTAACAGTGAGCGTGGGACTGGGTGGATTTGTAATTGATCGGGAGTCTATTGTCTACACAGCCACTTTGTAATTATCTCAATCTTGTTTAATCCAGTACTGTTGTATCTGATCATCTGGTACTCAAGTATGCAGGGATTTGAAACTCAAGGTACATGCCAGTCTGGCACAACATGGATTGTTGTGTTGTCTGTGGACAATACTCTGTGTTGTCAGTGGAGCGGGACTCTGTGTTGGCAGTGGAATGGGGTTCTGGGTTAACAATGGAATGGGATTCTGGATTAACAGTGGAGGATGGCTCTGAGTTGAGAGTGGAACAGGGCTCTGTGTTGAAAGTGGAATGGGTATCTGGGTTGACAGTGGAGCTGAGCTCTGGGTTGACAGTGGAACAGGGCTCTGGGTTGACAGTGGAGCGGGCGCTGGGTTGACAGTGGAGCAGGGCTCTGTGTTGAAAGTGGAGCAGGGCTCTGGGTTGACAGTGGATCAGGGCTCTGGGTTAACAGTGGAACCGGGCTCTGAGTTGACAATGGAGCGGGGCTCTGTGTTGACAGTGGAGCAGGGCTCTGTATTGACAGTCAAGCAGGGCTCTGGGTCAACAGTGGAGTGGGGCTCTGGGTTGACAGTGGAACAGGGCTCTGGCTTGACAGTGGAGCTGGCTCTGGGTTGACAGTGGAGCAGGGCTCTAGGTTGACAGTGGAACGGGCTCTGGGTTGACAGTGGAGTGGGGCTCTGAGTTGATAGTGGAGTGGGGCTCTGGGTTGACAGTGGAGCAGGGCTCTGTGTTGACAGTGGAGTATGGCTCTGTGTTGACAGTGGAGTAGAGCTCTGTGTTAACAGTGGAATAGAGCTCTGTGCTAACAGTGGAGAAGGGCTCTGGGTTGACAGTGGAGCAGGGCTCTGTGTTAACAGTGGAACATGGCTCTGAGTTGACAGTGGAGCAGGGCTTTGGGTTGAGAGTGGAGCAGGCCTCTGGGTTGATAGTGGAGCGGGGCTCTGGGTTGATAGTGGAGCAGGGCTTTGGGTTGACAGTGGAACAGGGCTCTGGGTTGACAGTGGAGCAGGCCTCTGGGTTGACAGTGGATCAGGGCTCTGGGTTGACAGTGGAGCGGGGCTCTGGGTTGACAGTGGATCAGGGCTCTGGGTTGACAGTGGAACAGGGCTCTGGGTTGACAGTGGAGCGGGGCTCTGAGCTGACAGTGGAGCAGGGCTTTGGGTTGACAGTGGAGCAGGCCTCTGGGTTGATAGTGGAGCAGGGCTTTGGGTTGACAGTGGAACAGGGCTCTGGGTTGACAGTGGAGCAGGCCTCTGGGTTGACAGTGGATCAGGGCTCTGGGTTGACAGTGGAGCGGGGCTCTGGGTTGACAGTGGATCAGGGCTCTGGGTTGACAGTGGAACAGGGCTCTGGGTTGACAGTGGAGCGGGGCTCTGGGTTGACAGTGGAGCAGGGCTCTGTGTTGACAGTGGAGCGGGGCTCTAGGTTGACAGTGGAGCGGGGCTCTGGGTTGACAGTGGAGCAGGGCTCTATGTTGACAGTGGAGCGAGTCTCTGAGTTGATAGTGGAGCGGGTCTCTGAGTTGATAGTGGAGTGGGGCTTTGTGTTGATAGTGGAGCAGGGCTTTGTGTTACCAGTGGAGCGGGTCTCTGTGTTGACAGTGGAGCGAGTCTCTGAGTTGACAGTGGAGCGAGTCTCTGAGTTGACAGTGGAGCGAGTCTCTGATTTGATAGTGGAGCGGGGCTTTGTGTTGCCAGTGGAGCGGGGCTCTGTGTTGACAGTGGAGCGAGTCTCTGAGCTGACAGTGGAGCGAGTCTCTGAGTTGATAGTGGAGCGAGTCTCTGAGTTGATAGTGGAGCGAGTCTCTGAGTTGATAGTGGAGTGGGTCTCTGAGTTGATAGTGGAGTGGGTCTCTGAGTTGACAGTGGAGCGGGGCTTTGTGTTGCTAGTGGAGTGGGACTCTGAGTTGACAGTGGAGCGGGGCTTTGTGTTGCCAGTGGATCAGGGCTCTGGGTTGACAGTGGAGCGGGGCTTTGTGTTGCCAGTGGAGCGGGTCTCTGGGTTGACAGTGGAGCGGGGCTTTGTGTTGCCAGTGGATCATGGCTCTGGGTTGACAGTGGAGCAGGGCTCTGGGTTGACAGTGGAGTGGGGCTTTGTGTTGCCAGTGGATCAGGGCTCTGGGTTGACAGTGGAGCAGGGCTCTGGGTTGACAGTGGAGCGGGGCTTTGTGTTGCCAGTGGAGCGGGTCTCTGAGTTGATAGTGGAGCAGGGCTCTGGGTTGACAGTGGAGCAGGGCTCTGTGTTGACAGTGGAGCAGGGCTCTGGGTTGACAGTGGAGCAGGGCTCTGTGTTGACAGTGGAGCAGGGGTCTGTGTTGACAGTGGAGCAGGGCTCTGTGTTGACAGTGGAGCAGGGCTCTGTGTTGATAGTGGAGCAGGGCTCTGTGTTGACAGTGGAGCAGGGCTCTGGGTTGCCAGTTGAGCAGGGCTCTGGGTTGACAGTGGAGCTGGGCTCTGGGTTGCCAGTGGAGCAGGGCTCTGGGTTGACAGTGGAGCAGGGCTCTGGGTTGCCAGTGGAGCAGGGCTCTGGGTTGACAGTGGAGCAGGGCTCTGGGTTGACAGTGGAGCGGGTCTCTGCGTTGCCACTGGAATGGGTTTCTGGATTGACAGTGGAACTGGGCTCTGGGTTGCCAGTGGGGCTGGGAAGATTGTTATACCATGTTCAGGGTAAAAGGTAAGCTGGTGTTTACATACATTATGAGCACAAATATTTTTAAAATCCCAAATAATTTGACAGCCTGGCAAGTTCCTGCTCTGATGAATGTAGGCAGCTTCTTGTCGTTAGACAGGCTCCACTCATCCTCAGCAAGACCTGCCCAGTTCAGGTATGTTGGAGCAGGGTCCTGGATCTTGGTTGGGTGTCAACTGGGTGTGAGATATAATCATAGCCCATTTTGTCTTCTGTACTGTTCAATGAGAACATGGCTGATCTTATCATTTTAGATTTCACTTTCCTGCCTTTTCCCTATAATCCTCTATTCCCTTACTGATTAAAAGTCTATCTTTCTGCCTTGAATATATTTAATGATCCACCTTCAACAGCCCTCTGTGATACAGACTTCCATAGAATCATTACCTTCAGAGAGGAAATTCATCCTCCCTATCATGGAAAGTGCTGGTACCATCTCTGGCCATTCAGTTAATTATTCACCTTGAAATAGTCTGAAGAAAGGAGAGATACCTGAACCAATTTCCTGATTCCCTCTTTCGAACCGACTGATTGCACATGAGGTCTTACTTAGTTTTGGTACTAGTGTCTTGATTCTTTGATCTTTTGTTTTACCGTCTCTGTGCCTTGGGTGTGAGTCCCCAAAGCCTAAACAGCCAAAGCTGACCTCCTCTGCAAGAATAACCCCTGACCTAGAACCATACTGCCACAGAAATGATGAGTGCCGTTCGGTCCATCTTGTCCATGTTGACCCAGAAGCCCTTTCTAATCTGATCTTCTTGCACATGACCCAGAGCCCAGCAGCTTCCAGCACTTAAGATGCAGATCCTAGAACTTTTTTGAATCAGTCTAAGGACAGATGTTTGGATAGTGTTCGGGGGCTGAGGGGATAATGGAGGGTGTGCAGTTGCCTAGGGGGGTGGGGCTGCGGGTGAAGTGGGAGGTTTTTGTTGTAATGTCCGAGTTATGCGGAGCGCCCTTGAGGCGTCCCTGGTTAGTGCCAGCATGTGTTTTTAATGTAAGGAACACCCCATGACAATAGAAAGCTCAGTGCAATCAGTGGTGGAGGTTACCGTAGAGTCACAGAAAGAAGCCCTTCAGCTCAACTCGTCCATGCTGACCAGGTTTCCTAAACTGAGCTAGTCCCATTTGTCCCATTTGGCCCATGTCCCAACAAATGCTTCTCACCCAAGTGTTGTAATTGCCCCTGCATCCACCACTTCCTCCAGCAGTTTATTCCATTAAATGTAAAAAAGGTTGTCCCTCAGCTCCCTTTTCAATCTTTCCCTTCTCACCTGCCTAATTTAGGACTCCCTGACCCTAGGGAAAAGACGGTGGCTATTCACCCTATCTATGCCCCTCATGTTTTTATAAACTTCTATCAGGCCACCCCTCAGCCTCCTACGCTCCAAGGTGAAAAATCTCAGCAATCCACTTGGTAACTGAAATCCTCCAGTCTCGATGTCATCCTTGGAAATCTTTTTTGCACCTTTTCCAATTTAATACCATCCTTCCTATGGCAGGTGACTAGAATTATAAGCAGTACTCAAACTGTGGCCTTATCAATGTTATATACAATATCGCACTAATCCTAGGGCCACAGGCTTTTGCCATCAAATAATTTGAACGAATTGTCCTTCCTGCCCAATCTGATTTCTTCAAATTTTCCTGTTTCACTGCTCAGCCTCACTCTACTCTGAAAGCATTAACTCACCCTGGGGAACTGGCGCCCCATGGCCAAAACATGACCTTCTCCCAGTTAGCCTGGAAAATTTACTGAGAAAAATGACAGGGCCATCTTGCCTTGGAGACTTTGTCAGCAAGATTGGCCAGTTTGCGGCCAATCAAAATTCAAGCATTGTTGCAAAATGGCTGCCATATGCAAATTAGACAGGGCACAGGAAGTTGAGAGGCAGTGCATTTAGTAAAAGGTTTCAAAATGCAACAAAGGAGCAGGACAGGGTGAGAAACATTTGGTAGCAAAAGAGTAGAAGTCGAGTTGAAATAAAAACAATGATGTGGAGGTGCTGCTCTTGGACTGGGGTGGGCAAAATCCAACAGCATATAATCCAACAGTTTATTTGGTAGGACTAGCTTTTGGAGCACTGCTCCTGCGTCATCAGAGAGGATAAAAGGTAAAATCAAGGAGAAGACTGAGCAGAGCAGTAAAGACCTCAGCCTGTCTGAGGCCTGTGTCATCTAAGTCTTTACTAGGAGGACTTAGGAGCTGTGTTCAGGGATGGATGGATTTCAGTTTGTTTCTGTGAGGACCCCAAAGGCATTGAAGTTCCTAATAACCTGCTATCAACTGTGCAAATTGGAAGGGTTCTGATGAAGGGTCGCTGGACCCAAAACATTAACTCTGATTTCTCTCTGCTGATGCTGCCAAACCTGCTCAGCTTTTCTGGTATTTTTTCAGTTTTATTTCTGATTTCTAGCATCCGTAGTTCTTTCAGTTTTTCTGGTCATTGGACGGTGTTTAGTAATCTGTAACGGCTGGGCGCCCATCAATCGTTTTACTCATACTTTCAGGATTGAAGAGCCTTACTGATAAGGTAGAGCCAGAGAAGGGAAGTACCTGTGCTTGTGAGGAATCATTAGCTTAGCTCAGGCATCTTAAGCATGTTGCTAGCCCAGCAGAGTTGGCTTCGGATGATCATGACCTCGATGCTACTGGCTGTTTTATGGATAATGATGTTTGCATACCTGTCCTCCCAGCTGATGGGGTACTCCTCAAGAGTCTTGATGTGGTGACTCAGTCCATAGTCCAAGTTTCTGAGCCATATAGTCAGACGGATGAGTGCCTTATCTACAAGGATCTTGGTACTGGAATGGATGTCACGTTCGCTGAAGACTGTCATCCTTAGGCATCGGAATGTAGCATTCGCAGATTGGACGCGATGTTGAATCTTTACATCGATGTCCACCTTAGATAAGAGGTAGGCTCTTGGCAAGAAAAATGTCCCACTTTCTTCAAAGACATCCTCATCGATGATTATATCCCGGTTTAGGAGTCCTTTGCCGTGTTCCCTCCATCGGAAGCTGATGTTTTCTCACCCTTATTCCACATCAGGTTGAGACCAAGGGTGTTGGGGCCATTTGGAAAAATAGGAATTTTCTCCATTGACTACTGTTAACAGAGGGTTTGACCAGAGTTTGACCTGGGATGGGTTGGTAAAGGATTTGAGGTTAAGGCTGAGACCGATTTTTTGGTATGCTTCCTGAAGGCATTATGTGAGGTTTGAAGATTCTCTTCCAAGACAGCAGAGATAATATTGTCACTCGCAGACTGATGTTCCAGAAGCAAGATCAGTGCAGTTTTCTTCTTGGATTTCCAGCAGCTGAGGTTGGAAAGTATTCCATCCATCCTGTAGACCATGTCCACACCGCTGGGACATCATAGGATGGAGAATGGTGGCGATGAAGATGGAGTAAATGGGTGGGGCAATGACTCATCCCTCCTTAACCCTTCTCTTGACCTTGATGGATTTTGTCACATTGCCATCAGCGAGGGCCATCACCGACATCTTGTTGTGGAGGAGATGGAAGATATTAATGAATTTCACTGGGACAGCTGGCCTTTGACAGGATCTTCCATAGCACTTCCTGAATGACTGTCACAAAAGCCTTGGTCAGGTCAATGAATGCCATTTAGAGAGGTTAGTGTTGTTCCTAACATGCCTCTTGCATTTTACAAACAGTGAAAATCATGTCCATAGTTCAATGGTTTTGACAGAAGCCACACTGGCTTTCAGGAAACATGTCCCCAGAGACTGGGAGAAGGTGCCTGGTGAGGATTCAGTAGATGATCTTCCCAGTGAAGGAGATTAGGGAGATTCCTCAGTATCTCCCACAATCCACTTTGTATCCTTTCTTGAAGACAATGATGATGGCAGTATGTCTGAGTTATCCCAAATTTTCAGGAACAGTTAATGGAAATGACGGGTAAGCTCTGCTCCTCCAAGTTTGAAGATCTCTGCTGGGAAATCCCATCCACTCCTGCAGATTTTCCATTCTTCATGTGTCTAATGGACGCTTAACCTTCTGCCACACTAGGTGGGAGTCTGAGAACATCATTGGTGGAGAATTAGGGAATTTCTTCAAAGACATCCTCATCAATGATTATATCCCGGTTTAGGAGTCCTTTGCCATGTTTTAGATTAGATTAGATTAGATTACTTACAGTGTGGAAACAGGCCCTTCGGCCCAACAAGTCCACACCGACCCGCCAAAGCGCAACCCACCCATACCCCTACATTTGCCCCTTTTAACCTAACTCTATGGGCAATTTAGCATGGCCAATTCACCTGACCTGCACATCTTTGGACTGTGGGAGGAAACCGGAGCACCCGGAGGAAACCCACGCAGACACGGGGAGAATGTGCAATGTTTTCTCATCCTTACTCCACATCAGTTTGAGGCTAAGGGTGTTGGATCCATATAAGAAAACCCCAGATGTTAGGCTTATTAGCAAAGAGTTGCATTTGGATTAGCTGTCTGAGTCCACCATTGGTTCTTGATTTCCTTAGTTGATCTGTTGGATGAGTACTCCTCTGCACCTCGTCGGTGATGTTGGTTTTCCAGGCAGAGCTTTCCTCCTCTTCTCAATAGGTCTTGGATGATGTGGTCATTCTTGTCGAGCCAGCCTAAGTGATTCCTGGCCTTGCAGCCAGTGGTTTCTTCACAGCATGAGATGATGGCTGTCTTCAGCTCAATCCAAATTTCCTCCACTCTTTGGAGATTTTGGAGAAGAAACTGTTGGATGTTTACTAGTCTACTTGGCTCTTGAACTGCTCAATGTTGAGCTTTCTATCTGAGCTGTTGCTTCACCCTCTGCTGCTTCTGGTGGCATTTGATGGACATTGAGGAGCAGATGAGCCAGTGTTCTGTCTAGCAGTGTCTGCACTGGTCATTGCTTTGGTAATGAGTGCATCCTTTAGGCCTCGGGATTGAACGATCACATACTCAGTTTTGTGCCAGTGCCATAATCATGGATGTCTTGAACTTGTCTTTTTGGTGAGACAGTGTGTTGGTGTTCTGCACACTGTGCAGGAAAATTCCACAGTGTTGCAATTCCAATTCCTTCCTTTCTGATCGTTCTTTTCCAGAGTTAAAATGTTGACCACTTCAATGAAATCACAACTTAACTTCACTTTGCTCCAAGGAGGACAATTTCTGGATTTTCTCTAATCTGAAACTAAAGTCACTGCCAGCACAGTCTGATAGTGTCCTCTATGAGAGAAATCCATTTCGGAAGCTGGGTGTAGTTTGCAAAGCAAGACTCCAACAAGACTGGAAAGGGTGAAGTAGATCATATAATCCCTACAGTGTGGAAACAGACCATTTGGCCCAACAAGTCCACACCAACCCTCTGAAGAGTAACCCACCCAGACCCATTCCCCCACCCTATTACCCTACAGTAACAGTGAGAAAAAAATTGCAATTCTGTAGCCTTCAGGACTTCCCAATGTGAAGATTGATGAAAAGGGAGACATGTTGAATCGTCTCCACTTACCAAATTTCAACCAATCACAATGACTTAACAAGCAGGGAGAAGCCTGTCAACAGTTTGGAAAGTTGAATCTGTTTGGCTGAGGAGGACGTGAGTAAACATCCTGGAAGGCCTTGGGTTTTTTTAACAGCCTGAATAGGTGTGGCCAGCTCTCACAGATCCAGGGTTCTGGAATTTTGTTTTCAGTAGCATCAGAAAATATTGGGGTCTCAAAAGCATTGGGAGTTTCAGTGAATGCCTCCCGACTGCTACACTCTCTGAATTTTCTCTTGATTTTTTTTCCTCCTGGAATGGAGAACTGTATGTGAGAATCTGTGTCTGAATGTTCCTTTTTACTAAGGACTATGTTTATGAGATGTTACTATATTGGAACAGTTAATTAGTAATAGATACTGTATCTTATTCTGTTATGTTTCCAATCTGTAAAAGTTATTCTAAAATACTATTTCTTTGATTATACTTTAACTACAGTCTTTAAATAAATGGTATTTTGCTTAATGTGAAACAGTTTGACCAGTCACATTGCATCTGAGACACGTTATATTTCCCTTTTAAAAAAAAATTAGGGTCTAATCGACCATCTTAAGTAGTTTTAAAGGGGTCTGGTCTGGTCCATAACAGTAGGAATGAGTTTGTGATGAGCGTTGTTTTCAGTGAGAACATGGCAATATGAGTACCCTGCTCTGCATCTGGATTGACTGTAACACTACAAACAAGATTAATCTGTGAGGGTTCCTCTTGAGGGCAGGACAGCTGAACAGCCTCCTTCGTCCCCACTGATGTTGGAGGACCAGTTGATGGAGGCTTGGTCCCTTTCCTGTTTAGTTACTTATGCAACCTCCCAGACCATATCTGACTTGTTTCTGGGATTCTTTCATCATTCTAATGATCTATTACCACTGAAATCAAATGAGGAGATTCATGCAGTGTTGGCCAGACTAAGGGAGCAAATGTATGGGGACATTTTGTTTGGCTCACAACTCACAAAGTGCAGTTCACAATTTGGAGTCATCAAGAAAAATGCCACAGAAGCAGTGGACTGACTGAGCAGACTGACTAAGAAAAACATTTTTATGATGCTTGTGAGAACAAGCTCAGTATAAACTCTAATAAAAGCAAAGTGTTTTGAAGATGTGATGCCAGACTTGAAACACTACTTCGGCTTCTCTCTCCACAGGTTTCTCCAGTATTCTCTGTGTTTGTTTCAGTGTAAATTCTTGCCCAAATTTCCAAATGTTGACATAGTCAAGGACTACACTAAAGCAGCTCAGGAGCCACACTGTAACACCTCAGAGTACAACGGGATTAGATGGGCCATTGGGCTGAGGAGTGGCAGATGGAGTTTAAATTTAGATATATGTGAGGTGCTGCATTTTAGAAAAGCACGGTGGCACAGTGGTTAGCACTGCTGCCTCACAGCGCCAGAGACCTGGGTTCAATTCCCGCTTCAGGCGACTGCCTGTGTGGAGTTTGCACGTTCTCCCCGTGTCTGCGTGGGTTTCCTCCGGGTGCTCCGGTTTCCTCCCACAGTCCAAAGATGTGCAGGTCAGGTGAATTGGCCATGCTAAATTGTCCGTAGTGTTAGGTAAGGGGTAAATGTAGAGGTATGGGTGGTTTGCGCTTCGGCGGGTCGGTGTGGACTTGTTGGGCCGAAGGGCCTGTTTCCACACTGTAACTAATCTAATCTAATCTAATCAAATCAGAGCAGGACTTAGACACTTAATGGTAAGGTCCTAGGGAGCGTTGCTGAGCAAAGAGACCTTGGAGTGTAGGTTCATAGTTCCCTGAAAGTAGAGTCATAGGAGATAGGATAGTGAAGAAGGCATTTGGCATGCTTTTGTTTATTGGTACAGGAGTTGGGAGGTCATGTTGCGACTGTACAGGACATTGGTTAGGCCACTTTTGGAATATTGCATGCAACGTCGGAAAGATGTTGTGAAACTTGAACGGATTCAGAAAAGATTGACAAAGATGTTGCCAGTGTTGGACAATTTGAGCTATAGGGAGAAGCTGAACAGGCTGGGGCTGTTTTCCCTGTAGTGTCAGAGGCTGAGGGGTGATCTTATAGAGGTTTATAAAATCATGAGGGGCATAGAGAGGATAAATAGAGAAAGTGTTTTCCCTGGGGTGGGGGAGTCCAGAACTAGAGGGCATAGGTTTAGGGTGAGAGGAGAAAGATATAAAAGGGACCTAACAGGCAGTTTTTCATGCAGAGGATGGTGCGTGTATCGAATGAGCTGCCAGAGGAAGTGGTGGAGGCTGGTACAATTACGGTATTTAAAAGGCACCTGGATGGGTACATGAATAGGCAGGGTTTAGAGGGATATGGGTCAAGTGCTGGCAAATGGGACTAGATTAGGTTAGGATAACTAGTCAGCATGGGCGAGTTGGACCGAAGGATCTGCTTCTGTGCTGTATATCTCTACGACTGTATGACTGTGACCTCTGCTCAAACAGAGCCTTGTTGTACTGTTTCCTAATCCAACTCTGTCTCTGTCCAAAATGTGCAGGTTAGGTGGATTGGCCATGATAAATTATCCATAGGGTCTAGTGATATACAGGCGAGGTTAATTATCCATGGGAAATATGGGGTTGCAGGGATAGATAGGGGGCTGGGTCAGGATGGAATGCTCTTTGGAGTGGACTCGATGGGCTGAATGACCTTCTTCCACACTGTCGGGATTCAATGATTCTACAAACATGTCTTCTTAAAATTGTTGGATTGATGCCATATTCTGTCCTTGCTTTTTTCCCCATAATATGTAGGCATCTACAATCCAGTCCTAGGACTACGTAATCAGTAACAGCTTCTCCTTTAACCTTTTCAATCTGGAACATGGTGTGCACTAAGAGCCCTAGTGTTTCGATGTTGGCCTGTATACAACTAGTCATATGACCGTATGAGGACAACTAGTCATATGACTCCTTATTGAGAGCTTGTGCAGAGAAAGAGATACACCTATATCACAACGTCATCTAAAATAAATGGGAAAGAGTTGAGACAAACAAAAAGGAAATGAGAAATCTCCTGCACTCCAACGTGCTGAAAGAGAAAAATGCAAAGAAAACTGTGTATATTTGGTCATTTTTAAAATTAGAACCATGCAGATTATGGGTGATATAATAGACGTATTTATAATTATGAAATACTGAAGTAGGGCACATTTTACCTGCTGAGGGTTGAAAACAAAGGGGCAGACATGTCATGATGGCCAGGCTAATTATCCAGGAGTACACCCCCTTAATAATTGGGAACTGTGGATTCAAACCCCCCCCCCCAAGCCTTGGAATTTAAATTCTAAGGATAAATCTGGAATTAAAAGCTAGTCTCAGTAATGAAATTTTTGTTTCTTTTTGTAAAGGTCTACTTGGTTCACTAAGAAAATCTGCTGTCCTTACTTGGTCTGATCTACACGTGACTCCAGAGCCATCACAATGCGGTTGTCTCGTAACTGTCCCCTGAAATGGCCAAGCAAACAACTCAGCAATTAAGGATGGGCAAGAGATACTCGCCACTTCAGTGACATGCACATCCCAAGAGAGAATAAAGGATGAAAATGATTGCAGGTTCGAGATTTAAAGCAAAGGATAGAAGACTAGCCCTCCCACAGTGTTAAGAGGCAGTGAAATTCACTTCTAGGGTTAATGGCTGAGGCAGAGTCGGCATTGACATTTAGATGGGGAGGAAAAGATCAGGTCACTGAGCAGATTATTCTGATTGGAAATAGTTACTTGCAAGGATTGGATGGGCTAAACGGCCTTGTCCCCATGTGTTTTGAGGTTTGGGAGGGGCGTGTGTATATGAGCCCATGTATATGTGTGCTGGAGGTGGATTGCATAACAGCTGATTAGAGATGGATTATTTTCATTTTGCTGTTGTAGTTTCAGTATTCATTGAGAGGTTATAATCATTTCTCAGGCTGCCCTTGCTGTATCCCTCATTCCTTTTCTCTGTCACTCTCTTCCTCTCTTTATCTCCTCCTCCTTCTCCCTCTCTCTTGCAGCCTCTCTTCTCCACCTCCACTCTCTTTCTCTCACTTCCACTCATTCTCTCTGTCTCCTTCTCTGGTTCCCTCCCTCTTTCTCTCTCTTCCTCTCACTCTCCCTCCCTCTTCCCCTGTCCCTGCCTCTCTCACGCCTCTTCCTCTCTCTCATACCCCTCTCCCTCTCTCTTCCCCCCTCTCTTCCCCCCTCTCCCTCTCTCTCCTCCCCTCTCCCTCTCTCCGCAATGTGCAGGTGTCATTGTTGGACTGGGGTGGACACTCAAAAACCACACAACACCAAGTTATAGTCCACCAGGTTTATTTGAAATCACAAGCTTTCAGAGCGATGCTCCTTCATCAGATGCAGTGAGAGGTCAACACCAACACAGAGTTGATAGGCAGAGGGGTCAAAAGACCATAAAATAACCTAAAATGACTGAGGGAGAACTCTGTAAGAAAGAAGATGTAAGTTTCCATTGATTAAGATGCAAATTCAGAATCTGTTTCAAGTCACTGTCCCGAGATAATTAAAGATTTTATTTGTGTCTGCCTAATTTTCCAAACTTCAATCAGGCAGAGATACAAAAGGTGAAAAATGTGTTGCTGGAAAAGCGCAGCAGATCAGGCAGCATCCAAGGAGCAGGCGAATCGACGTTCCGGTCATAAGCCCTTCTTCAGGAATGAGGAGGGTGTGCCAAGCAGGCTAAGATAAAAGGTAGGGAGGAGGGACTTGGGGGAGGGGCGTTGGGAATGCGATAGGTGGAAGGAGGTTAAGGTGAGGGTGTTAGGCCGGAGAGGGGGTGGGGGCGGAGAGGTCGGCAAGAAGATTGCAGGTCAAGAAGGCGGTGCTGAGTCTGAGGGTTGGGACTGATATAAGGTGGGGGGAGGGGAAATGAGGAAACTGGAGAAATCTGCATTCATCCCTTGTGGTTGGAGGGTTCCTAGGCGGACGATGAGGCACTCTTCCGCCAACCGTCGTGTTGCCATGGTCTGGTGATGGAGGAGGCCAAGGACATGCATGTCTTTGGCGGAGTGGGAGGGGGAGTTAAAGTGTTCAGCCAAGGGGCGATTGGGTTGGTTGGTGCGGGTAACCCAGAGGTGTTCTCTGAAACGTTCCGCAAGTAGGCGGCCTGTCTCCCCAATATAGAGGAGACCACATCGGGTGCAGCGGATGCAGTAAGTGATGTGTGTGGAGGTGCAGGTGAATTTGTGGCGGATATGGAAGGATCCCTTGGGGCCTTGGAGGGAGGTGAGGGGGGAGGTGTGGGCGCAAGTTTTGCATTTCTTGCGGTTGCAGGGGAAGGTGCCGGGAGTGGAGGTTGGGTTGGTGGAGGGTGAGGACATGACGAGGGAGTCGCGGAGTGAGTGGTCATTCCGGAAAGACCACTATCCCCCTCACCTTTACCTCCTTCCACCTATCGCATTCCCAACGTCCCTCCCCTAAGTCCCTCCTCCCTACCTTTTATCTTAGCCTGCTTGGCACACCTTCCTCATTCCTGAAGAAGAGCTTATGCCCGAAACGTCGATTCTCCTGTTCCCTGGATGCTGCCTGACCTGCTGTGCTTTTCCAGCAACACATTTTTCAGCTCTGATCTCCAGCATCTGCAGTCCTCACTTTCTCCTAGATATACAAAAGGTGACATCTCAGGTCAGACATTGAATTGTAGGTGTGAGGCCAAATTCAGAATCTGCCTCCGAGTTTTAAATCAAGCTGGTCTGGTTCCGAAAGCAGAAGTTTATAAAATGCCAAATTGACTGACTGTGACTATTGATTGTATATTTTTTGAAGAAAGTAGAATGGCACCTTTTGTATCTCTGCCTGACTGAAGTTTGGAAAGTTAGGCAGACACTGAAAAAATCCTTTAATTATCTCAGGGCAGTGACTTGAACAGATTCTTCATCTTAATCAATCAAAATTTGCCTCTCCTTTCTCACAGAGTTCTCCTTTAGCCATTTTAGGTTTGTTTGCTCCATTTACACCGATTGTATTGTCTTTTGATCCCTCTGCCTATACACTCTGTGTCAGTTTGCCCTCTCTCACTGCACCTGATGAAGGAGCAGCGCTCCAAAAGCTTGTGATTTCAAATAAACCTGTTTGGCTATAACCTGGTGACGTGATTTTTGACTCTCTCACACTCTCTCATGTCTTCCCCCACTTCCTCTCTCTCATCTCCCTCTCCCACTCTCCCTCTTTCCCCCTTCCCTCTCCCTCCCCTCCCTCCCTCTCACTCCCTCTCCCCCTCTCTCTTCCCCCAACCTCTTCTTCTCTCTCCAGTCCTCCCTCTCTCTCTCCCTCTCCCTCCCTCTTCGCCTCTGTCCTCCCCTCCCTCTCCATTCCCTCTCTTCTACCCTTCTCCCTCTCCCTCTCCCTATCTCTCTTCCCCTGTCGCCTCTCTCTTACCCCCATTCCTCTCTCTCTCCCCAACCCTCTGTCCCCCTCTCCCCCTCAACTCTCACCTCTCTCTCCCTCTCTCTTTCTCTCGGTCCCTCTCCCTCCTTTTCTCTCATTCTCTCCCTCTCTCACTCACTCCCGCCTCTGTCACTAGCCCCTCCCCCCAACCACCTCCTTCTCCCCCCCCTCCCACTGTTGCGATGATGTCACACTGCTGACTGACACTGGCAGTGGTTTGACCCTCTCCCTGGCTGCTGCTGTCACATGGGAATGCTGCCTTGCTCAATGTCAATGTGTCCCGTCCCTGGTTGAAGGAGACAACCGGCCATTTCGATGTTATATTTATCAATGCTTAGTGCCGTCAAAGCCATGTGTTGGACCTGCTTTCTAACTTCTGTGCACCCTGCAGGAAGGAATCCTTTCCCTCATGTCATTCTGCTCCTACCAGCTCCCAAAAGCTGCGAGAATTCCTCACACCAGGCATACTCCTCTTTGCCCCTGGACACCAAACCCACACCTTTGAATCACTCCACTCTAGACCAGTCTACACTTACAGGGGTCACAGAACAGTTTCAGCACCAAAGAAGGCCACGTTGGTCCATCAGAACTGGTGCCACTTTGAGCTCTCTCTCTCACTGGGTAGCCTCTTCACAGCTTCTTGAAGTTGATGCACTTCTTGTAGATGGGCCTTTGCTGAGTGAAGCTATTCTTTCAAGCTGTTTGACTCACAGTGATCTCTGTGACTGATTACAAAGCCTGTCGTGTGTAATTGGCTCCTGTCTGTACAAGTGAGACTCCATCCACCCTGACTGAAATTTTGATGGTCTTCAATTCATTTTGAAGCTTTTCCCTTGCATGACTCAAGATCTCTTTCTAAGTCCATATCTCTTGATATTTTAGATTCTGTGGTCACTTTACTGGCTGCAGACATTTCTAAAGTTTCACTTGTTTGCGTTTTAGATCGAACTAGTAAATGGTCACTTGCCTGGACCCAGAAGTGATCCAGCTCAGTACTTCTTCCTCTAACTGTATCTGTATAGCTAAACCTCCTGGGTAGGTTTTGTGGAGCAAGTAGACAACTTTCATTCTCTTTATCTCCTTCAAGAAATGATTGATTCTCCTCAGACGGTACAGCTGGGTCTTCAGGATCAGCAATCGCTGAATCCAACAGTCCAGCAAAGATATAAATTGAGTAAAAGGACCAACTTGCATGCTGGCTTCTTTCTCTGTACCTATATTCTGAACGAACAAACCATTGTCTGAAATGTCCCCAAGTGGCTGTTACCACCTTCTTTCTCAATGGTTCTTTTCCTGCATATCCCAGCTTCTGTTTCTATCGAAAAGGAGGGTCGGCTCCACTGTTTTGCAAGGCTAGGACTGAAGTACAATGAAGGGTACGTAGGTTAGACTGACCTTAGAGTAGGATAAAGGCAGGCACAACATCAAGGGCCCAGGGGCCTGCACTGTTCAATGAAGTGACATCATTGTCTTCTAAGTGAAGGATATTGAAAGTTTACAAGCAGCATCTCTAAGCAAAAAATGGTAAAGGTTAGGAATTATGCACAAGTTCTCTATTTGCCTTTTCTGTTACAGCAAAATGGAGCACGCACTTGGCCATTTAGTCTGATCCCCCTTACTGGCTAAGACCCAGACTTCAATGGCAGACAGTGTGAAGATTCCTGGCCTCCATCATGGAAGAAGCATCAATACCCCAATATCCAATTGAAAACTAGTTTCTCTGTCACGTACTTAAGTTGTTGCACACCAACATTCACCCTGTGGGTTTATACCATCAAGGAAGTCAAATTTCTGAGGTTGACCTCTCCCAGGAAGAGTTGGTCTTTTCCCTCTGAGTGGGACCCCTGCAGGCTGCTGTATTTTCTGTGACACCTCCATGGCCTTGCCCCAGTGTCTGTCTTTGCACATGTGACCCTCCGTAAAACCGGCTGGGTTGAGTTCTTTCTGCTGGATTGCCCTGGCTTGGACCATGTCTTCTGCACATTTACTGTTAGTTTATTATCTGAGTCCTTGGATCTGTAAATAGTTTGGTCTCTGTGACATTGTAAACAGTGTGGCTGATTGATTCCTTCCGATTGCCAACCACACACTCTGCGGTGGGCCTTCTGCTCTTTCTTCAGTTTCCTCAAGGACCTTCCCATACCTGTTCTGTGCCAGGGAACACATTGAAGTCCATCATCTACCACTGAGCTTCACTTTGGCTATTGTCTCATCTGAGTTCCGATGAATGGGCTGGCCTTGTGACCTCTTACCATTGCACTTCATGCCATAGAAATATAGAAAATAGGCGCAGGAGTAGGCCATTTGGCCCTTCAAGCCTGCACCACCATTCAATATGATCATGCAATTTCAATATCCCATTCCCACTTTCTCCCCATACCCCTTGATTCCTTTAGCTGTAAGGATGACATCAACTTCCCTCTTGAATATATCTAACAAAATGGCCCCAAGAGCTTTCTGTGGGAGAGAATTCCACAGGATCAGGACTTTCTGAGTGAAGAAATTCTTCCTCATCTCAGTCCTGATAGGCTTACCCCTTATTCTTAGACCGTGACCCCTAGTTCTAAAATTCCCCAACATCTGGAGCACTCTTCCCACATCTATCCTGTCCAGTCCTACCAAGATTTTATGTTTCTATGAGATCCCCCCTCCCATTCTTCTGAATTCCAATGAGTACAAGCCCAGTCAGTCCAACCTTTCTTCATATGTCAGTCCTGCCATCCCGGGAATCAGTCTGGTGAACTTTCAGGCTCTGAGCACTCACTTCCAAGAACTATGTGGTTGATAGAGAACATGTATAGCCTTTATTGAACAGAACTAAATAAAAGAGGACATCTTCCCTGGACCTTTACAGAGCCAGGCTCCAATGCCATGTGATCTGATGTCATTATGACACAACTCCCTTTGTATATGCTCAGTCTCCTTTTTCTCAACAATACATTTCAATGCTCTCTGCTGCTGGTGTTCAGTGCTTCCTGATACAATATAACTGAGGCCCAAGGCTGAAGCTGGGCTTCAGGCCCATCTGTTCCCATATCAGGCGGATTTGTCAGTGGCCCGGCCTATTGAGATTGGCTGTTGTTATGTGATGTCGTGCTCAGATCTTTATGCAAGCCTAGCCTTACAAGCAGGTCACACAGATGGTAAACACAAATGTGTAAAAGTACAGACGAAACAGGGGCAGAGTAAGCCACTCAATGAGATGATCTGGTTGGAACCTCAAATCACCAATACCACCTAACCCTGATAACCTTTGACCCCCCCAATTAGTCAAGAATCTATTTACCTTTGCCTTAAAATATTCAATAAGCCAACTTCAACTGATTTCTACAGCCTCAGAGAGATAACATTTCCCTCATCTCCATCTTTACACAGCTAATGGCAAGACCCTAAACAGCATTGATGTACAGAGGGATCTTGGGGTCCTTGCCCATAGCTCCCTGAAAGTGGCCACATAAGTAGATAGGATGGTAAAGTAGGCAGAGGAATGCTTGTCTTTATTGGTTGGGGAGTTGAGTACAAGAGTTAGGAAGTGATGTTGCAATTTTATAAAATTTTGGTTAGGCCACATTTACAGTACTGCGTTCAGTTCTGGTTGCCATATTACAGGAAGGATATGGAGGCTTTGGAGAGGGTACAGAAGATGTTTACCAGGATGCTGCCTGGATTAGAGGGTATGAGCTATAAGGAGAGGTTAGAAAAACTCAGGTTGTTTTCTCAGAAGTGGCGGAGGCTGATGAGAGACTGGATAAAAGTTTATAAAATTCTGAGTTGACAATCAGAATCTTTTTCCAGAATTGAAATGTGTAACACTAGGGGCCATGTATTTAAGGTGAGAGGGGGTAAGTTCAAAGGAGATGTGAGGGGCAAGATTTTTACACAAAGAGTGGTAGGAGTCTGGAAGGCTCTCCCAGGGGTGGTGGTGGAGGCAGATATGAAAAGGGCATTTAAGGGGCTTTTAGATAAGCACATGAATATGCAAGGAATGGAGGGATATGGATCATGGGCAGGCAGAAGGAATTAGTTTAACTTGACGTCATGTTCAGCACAACATCGTGGGTCAAAGGGCCTGTTCCTGTGCTGTACTGTTTTATGTTCTATGATCTATTTGTTTTAAATAGAGATAACTGTCCAAGTCAGGCTGACATTTGGCTTATGTGCACAATAGAAATACATTGACTCCAGATCCTCAGGCCCACTGTACAACCAGAATTGTGCTGGTGCAAGAGGAGGCTATTTGTCCCATCATGCCTGCACCAAAGTTCTGGGAGTGATTTGCAGGTTAGGGTTATGTAGGTATTCTCAATATGAAACATAGTCAGGATGTGTACTGTGTAAAATTGCTCTGACATGCCTCTCACTGCTATTGTGAACCATGTCATTGCCAATGTGTAACAATTTAAAGGGCACCATCTCAGAGTGTCCCAAAGTGCTTGACAATCAATTGTAGAGGAACCTCGATTATCCAGCATTCGATTATCCGAATATCAGATTATCTGGCAAGATCACAGGGTCCCGATGTTCAGCTAAACTATGTTATCTGGCATTCTATTATCCGAAATTTGATTAATCGAACGAAATACTTCCCACCTGTGTTCTTCGGATAATCGAGGTTCCTCTGGAAATATTTTTTTTTGTTTCCTCCAGGTGCTCCGGTTTCCTCCCACCGTCCAAAGAAATTTTCCCTGGGGTTGAGGAGTCCAGAGCTAGAGGCCATAGGTTTAGGGTGAGAGGGGAAAGATATAAGAGAGACCTAAGGGGCAACTTTTTCACACAGAGGGTGGTACGGGTATGGAATGAGCTGCCAGAAGAAGTGGTGGAGGCTGGTACATTTGCAACATTTAAGAGGCATTTGGATGGGTATATGAATAGGAAGGGTTTGGAGGGATATGGGCCGGGTGCTGGCAGGTGGGACTAGATCGGGTTGAGATACCTGGTCGGCAGGATCGGGTTGGACCAAAGGGTCTGTTTCCATGCTGTACATCTCTATGACTCTATGACTCTAAATGCAGGGTTACAGGGATAGGATAGCGGGGTGGGTCTGGCTGGGATGCTCTTCACAGAGCCGGTGTAGACTCAATGGGCTGGATGGCCTGTTCCACACTGTAGGGATTCTATGATTCTATGATCTGAATACAACTTGAAGGGACACAGAGAAACCAGGATGAAGACCAACCCAGCAAAACAAAGGGGAAGAGAAATTGTGAGAATAAACTCAAGGCAGTGGTCCAAAGTTGTTGAATTTGTTGTGGAGTCCAGAGATTTCAGTAAGGTGAAGAAATAAAACAACAAGCAAGGCAGAAATCTGGGGTCATGTTTGAGAACAGGGTACATGTGTCTGGGCCTCATGGACTGTCTAAAGACTGTTGGTAACTGCTTGGTGCAAGATGGCACCATACCATGAAGCATATTTCTTTATGGGGTCATAAAATCATAGCATCCCTACAGTGTGGAAACAGGCCATTTGGCCCATTGAGTCTGCACTGACCCTCCAAAGAGCATCCCAAGCAGACCTACCCTGTCCCTGTAACCTATGGCTAATCCAACTAACCTCCACATCCCTGGACACTATGGACAATTTGGCATGTGCAATCCACCTAACCTGCATATCTTTGGACTGTGGGAGGAAACCCACGCAGATAAGGGAGACTTCACGCAGACGGTTGCCCGAGGCTGGAATTGAACTTGGATTTGTGAGGTAGTAGATATTCTGTCTATTTACAAACTTGACTAAAAATTGCAACAACTGAACTTATGGGCCATGATTCGGAGATGCCGGTGTTGGACTGGGGTGTACAAAGTTAAAAATCACACAACACCAGGTTATAGTCCAACAGGTTTAATTGGAAGCACACTAGCTTTCGGAGCGACGCTCCTTCATCAGGTGACAATCACCTGATGAAGGAGCGTCGCTCCGAAAGCTAGTGTGCTTCCAATTAAACCTGTTGGACTATAACCTGGTGTTGTGTGATTTTTAACTTTGAACTTATGGGATCATTGGAGATTCCCATAGACTCACATCTTGCCCATTAAACCTATTCCATTAACCAATAAAAGTTCTACTATGGACTCACCGCATATGTGTTGATAAGACCTGATAGCTCTCTAAATCTAATATCTGCAAATATGAATTCCTGTATCCAATGCTCAACACATTTAAAATGAACAAGGATCAGAAGCAGAGCTTCAATAAGTTTATACCATTCTCCTGTCTGTCCCACCTTGAATACTCCTTGACCAGTGCGAAAGGGGATTGCTTCACCTTCCCAACAAAGCATCACTACTCTGGCATGGCATCAGAGGACAAGGTCCCCATGAACCACATCAGAGAGCATCCACTGCCCACAGAATCATCCCCGGGAGCATCCATCTTGAAGAAGAAGCCAGTTATGCTCATTTTGTGTACTTCAAAACTAAGGTCCAGTATGACCAGCACATTCAATTCTTGAATATTATTTTTCTTTTTCCTGGTGTTTTTCAATCTAAGCAGTGCCAATAGTACATTAGCAAAGGGCTATCAGTGCTCACAGAATGCAAGAAACATACAATGAATGTGGAACATAGAGAATACCCAATGTCCGTGGAATACCAAAAGCTCCCAATGTCCATGGAATACTGGGAACACCCAGTGTCCATGGAATACTGGAACACCTAGTGTCTGTGAAACAATGGAAATATCCAGTGTCCATGGAATACTGGGAACACCCAATGTCCATAGAATACTGGGAATACCTCATGTCCATGGGATACTGGGAACATTCAGTGTCCATGGAATACTGGGAACACCTAGTGTTCATGGAATATTGGGAATGCCCAGTATCCATGGAATACTGGGAACACCTAGTGCCCACTAAAGGGAGGGAGTGTCCATGGTAGCTTGTATTTATTTGGTATTTTTGACCAATTCAGCAAAGCTGGAAAGGTGGGAGGTTTGATTGCGAGCGGTGAGGTGTTGCCTCTCACAGTCTGACCACATTTTCAGCTTCATTCCTGTTTGGAAAGGGAATGACCTCACCCTAACCTTGAAGGTCAGCTCAGGCATCAGAGCCTTTCCCGCTGAAACATGCCAGCTTCATACACACTTGAGGCTTTATCTGCTCCATCTTAATAGTCTGCCGTTAAACTGCTCAAAACTAGTACCGATTGTTTCAAATAAAAAGCACGTGGGCAGAGTCCATCAATCAAATAGAATTGGGACTGAAAGGGAGGAGGAATGAATTTGAGAGTAAAAACAGACAACATCGGAACAGTAATTGCTGGATTGCAGTCTTTCAATTGTATCTGATTCCTGCTGCTCACTTCACCGCTCCCCCCCCCCCAACCTCAGCTGATCATTAACTCTGTTGGAAATAAGGCCAGCTCTAGGATAAATGTAGTCTGGTTAGGGGAGTGCCTCCTGGTGATCTAACTCATTCAGGGCAAAGAGGCCACCTCCATCTTCTATTCACAGATTGTCGCTGGAAAATACAAGGAGTGATCAACAAACAGAAGGACTGTGTAACCTGGCAACCACACAAACAATGAACAGGTGCCCAACTAACTGCTCAGCCTAAACCTACTCTTTACAAACCAGAATTAACTGACAAAGGAATGACTTGCTCAAAACGTAAACACACACAAAATATAGCAGTGGTTAAACTCCCTCTGATATAAACTCCATCTTGTGGGTGTCTCTACGTGTCAGTCTGTGTCTCTACTTGTGGGTGTCCCTATCTGTGTCTGTGTCTCTGTATGACTTGCTGACTGTATCTCTATATATTTGTTTCTGCAGCAGTCTATGACTTTCTCTCTGTGTGTCTCTATCTATGGAGAAAGTGAGGACTTGCCACCTTTCCTGATAAAGGGCTTTTGCCCGAAATGTCAATTCTCCTGCTCCTCAGATACTGCCTGACCTGCTGTGCTTTTCCAGCACCACATTCTTGATTCTGTCTCTATCTATGCATGTCTTTGACCTTGTTTGGCTGACTCTATGTCTTTTTCTCTGGATTGCTATATATATTCAGCATCTCTTATAAGTCTTTCTGTGTCTCTGTGTGCATTTCTGACCGTATCCCTGTCTGTCTATATCTCCCTGAATCTCTGCTTCTTTATCTTTGTTGCTCTGCCCTATGTCTCTGCATCTCTGTCTCTCTGTCTGTGTATCTATACCTCTGACTATGTCTCTCCCTCTGTCTGTCTGTGTCTGTGTCTGTGTGTCTCTCTGTGTCTTGCTGTATACCTCTTTCTGTGTGACTCTGTCTGTGTGTATCTCTCTGTCTCTGTCTATTGCTATGATCTTAGTGGGTATAGTGCACTGGAAATCAAGCCCCACTATTCCATGAATCATCACAAAAGTGAAATATGGCCAATGCAATCACTAAGATAGTTAATTTGCCTGACTGTGACCATTGTCTAAGGTAGACGAAACTCACACGAGGTCATACCTGTGTTATGCTTCCCCTGTTCTATGTCACCATAGTGACCAGATTAGCAGGAAGTGTGTCCAGCTGCAGTTATTGATGAACCGCATTTTAGAGTTGGACCTGCAGGTTGAGTCACTGAGAAGCATCCATGATGCTGAGTAGGTCATGGATAGTACAGTCAGTGAGGTGATCACACCACAGGTGAAGACTGAACAGGCAGCAAAGGGATGGTTGGCCATGCAGAGTACAGGAAGGCAGCTAGTGTAGGAGACCCCAGTGGTAATCCCCTCTATTACAGAGATACTGTTTTGGATGCTGTTGAGGGCGCCAGTCCATAGCACTATGTGTAGTCCATAAGACAATAAGAAATAGGAGTGGAGGTAAGGCCATTCAGCCCATTGAGTTCACTCTGCCATTCAGTCATGGCTGATGGGCATTTCAATGCCACTTACTTGCACTCTCCCCATATCCCTTAATTCCTTGTGAGATTAAGAATTCATCAATCTCAGCCTTGAAGACATTTAACGTCCCGGCCTCCACTGCACTCCATGGCAATGAATTCCATAGGCCCACCACTCTCTGGCTGAAGAAATGTCTCCTCATTTCTGTTCTAAATTGACCCCCTCTAATTCTAAGGCTGTGCCCACAGGTCCTAGTATCCCCACCTGACGGAAACAAATTCTCAGCGTCCATCCTTTCTAAGCCATGCATTATCTTGTAAGTTTGTATTAGATCTCCCCTCAATCTTCTAAACTCCAATGAATACAATCCCAGGATCCTCAGCCATTCATCATACGTTAGGCCTACCATTCCAGGGATCATCTGTGTGAATCTCCGCTGGACCCACTTCAGTGCCAGTATGTCCTTCCTGAGGTATGGGGCCCAAAGCTGGACACAGTATTCTAATTGGGGCTTAACCAGTGCTTTATAAAGCCTCAGTAGCACATCACTATTTTTACATTCCAACCCTCTTGAGATAAGTGAGAACATTGCATTTGCTTTCTTAACCACGGACTCAATCTGCAAGTCAACCTTTAGAGAACCCTGGACTAGTGCTCCCAGATCGCTTTGTACTTAGGATTTATGAATTCTCTCACCATTTAGAAAATAGTCCATGCCTGCATTCTTTTTTGCCAAAGTGCAAGACATCGCATTTGCTCACATTGAATTTCTTGGACCATTCTCCTAAACTGTCTAAATCTTTCTACAACCTCGCCACCTCCTCAGAACTACCAACAATGAGGTGCTCGTGAGAGTAGAAATTATGGAATATATCAGATGAATACGTGGTTGAAGAAATGGTGTTTAGGAAGGGATTCAGATTCCTAAGACAGTGGGATCTGTCCTAGGGAAGGTGGGATAAGTACATACTGGATGAGTTGTATCTGAGCAGGACTGATATCAGTGTACTGAGGTGGTGGGGACAGGGTATTCTTCACTAATGTAGTCAGGGAGGATTTGAACTACAAAGGCAGGTGGAGTTGGAACATGAGCGGGGAGAGAGGAGAGAGAAACCAGGATAGGAACAAAACAGAAAAGCAAGAAAGAAAACTGAAAGACAGAAAACAAGGGAATAAACAAACAAAGCCATAGTAGAAAATAAAGCTGAGATGACTAACAAGGTTAAAATGCCAAGTCTAAAGGCTTTGTGACCTAATCCATGCAGCAGTTGCATAAGGTAGATGCATTAACAGCACAAATAGCTATACACAGTTATGATAGAGCTACAATTATGGTTGCAAAGTGACCAGCAATGAAAAATCAACATCCAAGGGAATTCAATATTAAGGAAGGGCAGACAAATAGGGAAACAAGATCATTTAGTAAGGAGGAAATTACTTCATAATTGTTACTAAATTCATTGTTAATTGTTAATAAAGGAGGAAATTGTTGCAACAATGAGGAAGGATATTGGCTCAGAAAATTTATCATGTGGAATCTGTATGTGGAAGATCAGAAAGGGCAGACATCGTTGCTAGAGTTGTCTATAGGCCTCAAACAGTTATGGAGATTTAAGAGAAGGCACTAAACAGGAGATCAGAGACTCAAGCAACAAGGATACAACCAGTAATCATGGATGACTTTAAACTACCTAAGACTGAACAAACCTTACGATGCAGTAAAATTCTGGAGGAGGATTTCACAGAGTATATACTTGAAGTGTTATTCAGACCAACACGTGAGAGATGATTAACAATCTTGCTGTTTAGGGGTTAAATGGGGAAGAGTGACCATAAAATGATAGGATTGTTCATGAAGATGGATAGTAAAGAAATTGAATTTGTAGCTAGGGTCCTGAATCTAAATAATGGGACATGTGAGTGTGTGGTGCAAGGATGGGTTGGGGAACCTTACTAAAAGTAAGGATAGGCAATGGCTAATATTTAAGGAATGTGTGCATGATTTACAACAATTATTCATTCCTATCTGATGCAAAAATAAAACAGAAAAGATGGCCCAACTGTGACTTACAAAAGAAATTAGGGATAGTATTAGATCCAGTCAATGGAAGTGGACAGGCAGGTGCAGCAAGCAATTAGGAAAACAAATGGTATGTTGTCCTTCATCGCAAGAGGATTTGAGTTCAGATGTAAAGCAGTTATACAGGACCTTTGAGCGACCACACATTGGAGTAGTGTGAGCAGTTTTGGTTTCCTGACCTACAAAAGGATACACTTGCCATAGAAAGAGTGGGGAAAAGGTTCACTTGGGCTCACACCAGGGATGGCAGGGCGCCCCAATGAGTGGTTTTTTATAGACTTACAGAGGGAGGGAGAGTCACCCGGCTTGCAGGCAGGTTTCTGCGGGCCTCAGAGTCCAACTGTTCTCTCTCTTGTCTGTTATGGGTCAAAACTGACATTTTTAATCAATCTGCAAACTTGCTGGTCAGTTTCAATGCAAAGATGTTAGAGAGTCAATTTTACCCTCCTTGTAATAAAAAAAACTGGTCCATTCTCTGCCACAAGACAACTTAAACGCCCACATTCCAAAAGCAAGAACATATGTGACCAGTGGAGTGCCACAAGGATCGGTGCCATTTACATAAATGATTTGAATACGAGCATAAGAGGTACAGTTAGTAAGTTTGCAGATGACACCAAAATTGGAGGTGTAGTGGACAGTGAAGAGGGTTACCTCAGATTACAACATGATCTTGATCAGATGGGCCAATGGGCTGAGAAGTGGCAGCTGGAGTTTAATTCAGATAAATGCAAGGTGGGAAAATGCATTTTGGGAAAGCAAATCTTAGCAAGACTTATACACTTAATGGTAAAGTCCGAGGGAGTGTTGCTGAGCAAAGAGACTTTGGAGTGCAGGTTCAGAGCTCCTTGAAAGTGGAGTAGCTGGTAGATAGGAGAAAAACACCCTTCCACCACTACTCTCTGTCTTCTATGATCAAGCAAATTCTGAATCCATGCATCTTAATTTTCTTGATGAGACTAACATGAGGGCCCGAGTCAAAGTTTCACTAAAATCCAAGTGGACAACATCCAATGCTCTCCCATCATGGATCACCATCATCACCTCCTTAAAAAAAATCAGTCAAGTTAGTAAGACATGACCTGCCCCACACAAAGCCTTACTGACTGCTCCTAATCATGCCATGCTTTTCCAAATGCAGGTACATCCTATCCCTAAACATCCTCTCCAATAGCTTCCCAACTGCTGATGTGGAACTCAGCAGTCTATAGTTTCCTGGATTATCTCTATTTCCTTTCTTGAACAGAAAACATTAGCTACTCACCAGTGCTCAGGAGCCTCTCCAGTGGCTAGGTGATTGTGTTTTATCAGACTGACAGAGGCAATGTCAGACTGACAGTGGTCCTCATCATCTCCCCCAGTCAGAGAACTAGGAAGGAACTCTTGTCAGTTCTGTGAGGGAGGGATGGAATAAAGTGCCTTTATGGGCCTTCCTCTGTTGTTCCCCATGGTCCAGGTCCTGGGTGGGTGCGCATTTGTCAGAGATCATCAGCTCCTCCCCATCTCCAGAACCCAGGACCGTCCTGATAGCCAAGACTAACAGGGAGTGAAGTGGGGATTGGCATCACCAGAGTTGGCAGGACTTAGGGAGGGGTGAAGAGTTGTGGGCAGGGATGGGGCTGGTGTTGCACTGTCTTGCAGTAGTTAGCCCCCTGCTCAATGCTGAGTTGGTTGATCAAGTACAGAGGACCTGAAAGCAAGGGTTCCTCCCTCAGAAGGCCCCCTGATCACCCTGTCAGGATATCGCAGCCGGTCATCCAGTGGATGATGTCCGCAGCCGCCATTTAATCCCAGGGCCTAATTAAACTAGGGTAGGGGTGAGTACAGCAATAATAGGTATTCATTGGCTCATTATTGAGCCTAATTGATATCTGACCAGGAATGAGATCATTCTTGATGAAGGGCTCTGGCCCGAAACGTCGACTTTCCTGCTCCGTGGATGCTGCCTGACCTGCTGCGCTTTTCCAGCAACACACTCTCAACTCTGATCTCTAGCATCTGCAGACCTCACTGTCTCCTGATATCTGACCACCCCTGATCAGGATGGAGTTTCACTACTGGCTGGAAACCAAGGCAGATGTAGTGATTATAGCGACAGCAGCCAGGTGGACCTCATAGACTGTAAGTTCCCTGATTGAGGATGTTAATCTAGTCCAATCAGGGAGTCCCGGCTGACAGATAAGAACAGGAGTGTTACCCTGGAGTTGTTCAGGGAGAGGTGGGCGCCGCAGGAAGTGGAGTGCATCATTTCTCCCTCCAACTCTATTTTGATTTAGTCCCTACCCTCCCCTTCACTGTTTTGATCACAAAGCACTGCCCTTTGATGTGAAGGGCAGTGTTTGTCACTGGCCACCCGGGTGTTTTCCTATCTTCCTGGTGGTGGAATTTGAATAAAGATTTGTGCACTTTGTGTCTTCCACTGTGTCTTACACCTGCACACACACACACCATGGGTGCTGGGGAAAAAATAAGCACTACCGCACTTAGGTGGTAGTGTGGAGGTTAAATATAAAAAAAGAAAAAAAAAAGAAAAAAAAAGAAAAAAAAAAGAACAGGAGTGGATCGCGGGAGCCTGTGCCCCACAACCTGAGCCGCCATAAAAAAAAAGAACAGGATTGTTTACCCTCCCCTTCACTGTTTTGATCACACAGCACTGCCCTTTGATGTGAAGGGCAGTGTTTGTCACTGGCCACCCGGGTGTTTTCCTATCTTCCTGGTGGTGGAAATTGAATAAAGATTCATGCACTTTGTGTCTTTCACTGTGTCTCACACCTGCACACACACACCATGGGTGCTGGGGAAAAAAATAATAAGCACTACCGCACTTAGGTGGTAGTGTGGGGATTAAATTTTAAAAAAATATATAAACAGGAGATTAGAAAAAAAATAAACAGGAGTGTTATCACACAGCATTGCCCTTCGATGTGAAGGGCACTGCTTGTCACTGGCCACTCGGGTGTTTGCAAAAAAGAGAAAAAAAAAGAACAGGAGTGTTGCCACTCGGGTGTTTCTTTTCTTCCTGGTGGTGAAAGTTTGAATAAAGATTCATGCACCTTGTGTCTTTCACTGTGTCTCACACCTGCACACACACAATATGGGTGCTGGGCAAAAATAAACACTACCGCAGTTAGGCGGTAGTGTGGGGTTAAAAGAAAAAATAATTTTAAAAAAGAACAGGAGTGTCAGACATCCTGTTCTCTCTGAAGGAGCAGGCTCTGAGGAGCTGGATCAGTGTTAAAGACACTCCACATGTAAATAAAGGGTGACTTGGTGATGGGATCCCAGCGTCTGTGGAATTATTTCAGTAAGGTCTCCCACTATGCATGGGCCTTGTTACCACAGTTACTTCACAGTCTCTCTCGTGATCTGTATCTCTATCTGTGTGACTATCTCTCTGACTGACTGCCTCTCCATCTGTCTGCCTATATTTCTGCCTGTCCTCTTCTGAAGAGGAATCACTGGGCCCAAAACGTTAATTCTATTTTCTCTCCATGGATAGGACTAGACCTGCTAGCTTTTTACAGCAATATCTGTTTTTGTTTCTAATTTTCAGCGTATGCAGTCCTTCGGACTTCTTATCTCTCTGCCTGTGTGTCTGTCTCTCTGTCTTTGTCTCTATCTCTCTATCCCTCTGCTTCTCTGTTTATCTCTCTGTCTCTTTATCTCTCCATTTCTGTCTGTCTTTCTCTCACTGTCTCTTTCTCTATCTCTGTCTCTCTATCTCTCAGTCACTCCCTGTGTGTGTGTCTCTCTCTCTCTCTGTCTCTCTCTCTCTCTGTCTCTCTCTCTGTCTTTCATTTCTCTCACTCTCTCTCTGTCTCAGTATCTCTGATCTCTCTCTTCTCTCACTCTCTCTGTCGCTGTCTCTCTCTCTTTCTATGTCTCTCTCTCTTGCCTCTCACTCTCTTTCTGTATCTCTATCTGTCTCTGTCACTCTCTCTCTCTGTCAGTCTCTCTCTATCTGTTTGTCTCTCTCTCTCCCTCTCCCTCAGTCTCTCTCTGTTTTTCTCTCTATCTGTTTCTGTATAATTTGGTCTCACATTGTGACGTTTAGCTGAAGCCACCTGTATCTTTCTCTGCTTCCTCTTTTGTTATGACTCACCAGTGAACCCTGCAAAGTTTGATATGAAGATTTGCATGTCTTTATTTAGTAAGATCCCACCTGCATGGCTGACATGTATGGATCCGTTCTGAGCTGCCATCGCCCCCTCACCTTCCGAACTGCACTCAATTCAACATAACTCTGAACAAACTGGGTTCACAGTGTTTTCTACCTTGTACCCTAAGTTTTAGTTCCTAGGTACATCGTAGCTAACATGGCATGGCAACTTTATACAATTTCACTGTACCCCTGTACTTGAGCACACATGACAAAACATCTCATTGTAAGTCAATTCTCCTTCATCAACAGCATCTCAATGCAATATGAGAGCCAAACTAGGATGTTTTGAAATTCTGTGGGGGTGGGGGGGGGGGGGTGGGTGGGGGGGGGGGGGGGGGGTGGGGGGGATGTGGTTGTTCATTGGCAGTGGAGTTTATCAAAGCTACATGGTACCTAGTTTAGTATTGCTAACATCTTAAGCAACATTTCTGAGGACTGTGTTTTTTCCCAGGAGATGGTTTTGTTGATAATGAGGAATTAGAGCTGGAGATCTCAACGCTCAGTGTAACATGGCACAATGGAACAGTGTTGCAGGGTTGCTGCTTCCTCCTGTCATTGATCCACCTTGTGACTCCTCAAGGTGGTCCACCATCCACAAGGCACAAGTCAGGAGTGTGATGGAATACTCCCCACTTGCCTGGATGGGTGCAGCTCCAACACACTTAATAAGCTTGACACCATTCAAGACAAATCCTGATTGGCATTACATCCGCAAGCATCCACTTTTCCCACCACCAGATGCACTGCAGAAATTCAACAAGGATCTCCAGACAGCATCTACGATCATTTCTACCTCGAAGGATAAGGGCAACAGATACATGGGAATATGACCGCCACATGTTCCTCTCCAAGCCACTCATCATCCTGATTGGAAACACATTGCCGTTCCTTCACTGTCGCTGGGTCAAAATCCTGGAATTCCCTCCCTAAAGGCATTGTGGGCGTAAGGACTGCAGCAGTTCAAGATGGCAGCTCACCACCAGCTTCTCAAGGGCATATAGGGTCAGGTATCAGATGCCAACCTTACTAGTGACTTCCAGAACGCAGTGTCTTTAAAACAATGTGTTTTGGGTACAGAGCTCCTGAGAGATGTAATGAGTGCGTTTCATTGTGCACAAAGCTTATCACTTAATTACAGCTACCCACATCTTGTTGGAATTAACTGACAAACCGAAGCAATGAAGGAAAATAGAAAGGACTTGTTTTTAATCGCCTCATAAATAGCCAAGATTAATTGGATCTTCAAAGCCACTTTCTGGAAAAAGTCATTGGCTAAATAGTTGTGATGTCCAATGGGAATGTGGAGCATCTTCTCGATTATGTGAAAGGTTCGTCAGGTTCTGTCAGTAGCACCGTCAGCTCAGTCACAAAGAGCTTTAGGTTTAAGGTTGAACACATCATCCTTGAGATTTCTCAAAGGATCTTCACCGTTCACTGACTGACCAGGAGGCAACTGGCATTTCCTAGACTGAGGAAGCACCTTGTTATCCCAGGACTTTGCCCTCTCCCAATCTCTGTAACCCTCCTCCAGACCTGTGACCTTCAGAGGAACTCTACATCTCTCACTCTGGTCCTTAGCCTGGAATTTTACTTGATTTGGTTTATTATTGTCACATGTACTGAGATGCAATGAAAGGTATTGTTTTATGTGCTTTCCTGGCAAATCATACCTTACATAAGTACATCAGGGCAATAGAACAGAATGCAGAGTATAGTGTTACGGCTACAGAGAAGGTGCAGAGAAAGGTCAACTCTGATGCATGAGATGTCTATTCACAAGGAAAAAGTGAGGACTGCAGATGCTGGAGATCAGAGTCAAAAAGTGTAATGCTGGAAAAGCACAACCGGTCAGGCAACATCCAAGGAGCAGGTGAGTCATAAGGAATGTGATGAAGAGCTAATGCTCGAAATATCGACTCTCCTGCTCCTCGGACGTTGCCTGACTGGCTGTGCTTTTCCAGCACCACATTTTTTGAGGTCCATTCATAAGGCTGATAACAGTGGTATGTGTTTTTAAAGTTTTGTATTTTCTGCCTGATGGAAGCGGATGGAAAAGAGAGCAGTGACAACTCTGAAATGCCCACTCCATCTCTGCATTGCTTTCTCCCCCCTAAACCGCGACATGTTTGACCAAGTGGTTGGTCACCAGTCCTCATATCTTCTCTGATGAAGCACCTCGGGATGTTTTGCAACATTTTGTTGTTGTTTAAAGGTGTTGTTGAAATGCAAGTTGATCTATACGCAGGAGTGTGAGTCAAACATTTAATGCCCAGGAGCACTATTGGAAGAAAAAGGGTATCTCATTTCGCCTCCTCGAGGACAGTATAAGGAGGCTTAGTATATGTGCTGAAAATGTGTTGCTGGAAAAGCGCAGCAAGTCAGGCAGCATCCAAGGAACAGGAGAATCGACGTTTCGGGCATAAGTCCTTCTTCAGGAAACTCAGGATATGTTGCAAGCATCTGTTGGGAAGCCCCTTTCTTAATGCCACCCGAACAAGTCTTGGGGCTTCATTGAAATTTTTGATGGTGAGGCAGTCTGCCAAGTGACTAAGATCTCCCCCCGGGTCATGAGGTCATTCCTTTCAGGCATAAGGACTTGAAGATAAGGGCACTTTTCTGCTTAAACGTCTTGATGAGGGACAGTCGATAGGCTATGGCCCAACTCTACGGATCATTGACAGTATTTAATTTTCAATTAGGGAATGAGATAAGAGAGATCCTGGCTCCACCCATCCACCCTTGACACATTCCACATTGGTGTGGGGAGATTGCTGGTGGTGTCTGTTTGAAATGAGCTGGATAACCCAGCAAGAGTTGTGGAAACTGGAGAGTTCCCGACACTCCACTATGCCAACCCATGTCACCCTTTGTCCCTCCACTCATCAGCTATGTCTCCTCATTCCGCTATGTGCCATCCTATGCTTCCCTACCTATGGTGCGGCCACATCTGGAGTATTGTGTGCAGTTTTGGTCGCCATACTATAGGAAGGATGTGGAGGACTGGAACGGGTGCAGAGGAGGTTTACCAGGATGTTGCCTGGTATGGTAGGAAGATCGTATGAGGAAAGGCTGAGGCACTTGGGGTTGTTTTCATTGGAGAAAAGAAGGTTTAGGAGTGACTTGATAGAGGTGTATAAGATGATTAGGGGTTTAGATAGGATTGACAGTGAGAATCTTTTTCCACGAATGGAGTCAGCTATTACAAGGGGGCATAGCTTTAAATTAAGGGGGGGTAGGTATAGGACAGATGTTAGGGGTAGGTTCTTTACTCAGCGAGTCGTGAGTTCATGGAATGCCCTGCCAGCAGCAGTGGTGGACTCTCCCTCTTTATGGGCATTTAAGCGGGCATTGGATAGGCATATGGAGGTAGTGGTCTAGTATAGGTTAGGTGGGCTTGGATCGGCGCAACATCGAGGGCCGAAGGGCCTGTACTGCGCTGTATTCTTATATGTTCTATGTTCTATTTTATGTAACCCCTATGTCAACTTAGTGCCAGCTGATGTGAAAGCATATTTCCACCCTTCCCTTTCACCTATCATACCAACACAGTAGTATCAAGAAGTAGCCAAATACATGGGGGACTAAAATGAGTTCTGTTCCTAAAGATTCCATACAAAAGTGAGAAAATAGTTCTGATTCATAATCACAATTCTACAATTGTTGTCAGGTCTGCCATTCTTGACAAGGTCTGAAACGTTTTTGAAGGTTTGACAGTGCCAAGGGGTTGACACTCCCTTCAGGAGTAGCACTGAGGTTCAGTGGTTAGCACTGCTGCCTCACAATGTGAGGAGCCAAGGTTCAATTCCACTCTCAAGCGACTGTCTGTGAGGAGTTTGCGTGTTCTCCCCATGTCTAAGTGGGTTTCTTCTGGTTTCCTTCCACAGTCCAAAGATAATTACAATATTAAGAAAGCATTGGGATGAGTACATGAAAAGGAAGGGTTTAGAGGGAAATAGGCCAAACAACGGCAAATGAGTCTAGATTAATTTATGGCATCTGGTCAGCATGTATGAGTTGCACCACAGGCTCTGTTCCCATGCTGTACATTTCTATGACTCTATGTGCCTTTAGGTAGATTGGCCATGCAAAATTGCCCATATTTTCCAGGGATGTGCAGGTTAGGTGGATTAGCCATGAGATATGCAGGGTTACAAGGACAGGGTAGTGGGGGGCGAGTCTGAGTGGGATGCTCTGCAGAGCGTCAGTGTGGACTTGATGGGCTGAATGGCCTGCTTCCACACTGTAAGGACTCTATGATTCTATGATTTCAGAAACAATCTCCTCCACTGTCAACAATTCTATGGAGCATCTGATCCCCATCAACTAACTTTACAAAGAGTATCTGAATCCCTTTCTCCCTTGTGTGTGCTCCAGGGCCACATCCATTGGGCACTGGCATCTGTCCAAAGGAGTACCTCTCCTGGTTATGAAAACAAATCATACTGCAGCAATGCTGACATTACCTTTCAGTGAGAGGCAGTTGATGATGTAAATATCATATCTCCCTGCACACAGACGTAAAATCTGCTCTGACTCCACATCAGCCCCCTGGAAAATGGAAAGTGCAGTGCTTTGGGGGAAGGGTGCAACCCTTACACTGTCAGGCCCCTTCTGCCATCTTCATCATGACCAGGAGTCTCTCCATCGTGGTGACAATTGGGCCTTAATGTTTGAACATGATGGGCCTCTGCACAAAGCTGGGCTTTAGGATGAGGGCGACTTTGAATATGTTTCATCCATTTTGCCAAGAGAATTGAATATTGTATCCCTGTGGGCAAAATTCATTTTCAATCTCCAAGTAAGGTTTTTGACTACTGGCTGATCAGATGAGAATTGCTGTGTCAAGATGGGACTTAATCCTGTCGAGTGTGAAAAGATACATTTTCGGAGGACTGACAAGGCAAGAGAGTTCACATTGACGGTAGGACTCTGACAGTACTGGGATCGTGGTGTGCATGTGCATAGATCCCAGAAGGCAGCAGGGCAGATAGATTGGGTGGTTAGGAGACATACTTGCCTTCAGTAGTGAAGGTATTAAATACAAGAGCAAGGATGGAGTTGTATATAATTTCAGACCACAGCTGGAGTATTATGTGTAGTTTTGGTCACCATACTGTAGGAAGGATGTGACTGCACTGGAGAAGTTGCAGAGGAGATTCACCAGGATGCTGCCTGGGATGGAGCATTTCAGTGATGAAGAGAGGCTGGATAAGCTTGGGTTGTTTTCCAGTGAATAGAAAAGGCTGAGGGGGAGTGGGGGTCTCCAACGGAGGCACACAAAGTTATGAGAGGCCTGGGCAGAAGCCTTTTCTTAAGGAGAAAGGCCAACAGGGGACATAGATTTAAGTAAAAGGAAGGAGGCTTAGAGGGGATTAAGGATAAATGTTTTCACTTAGAGGAGACTGGATATGTGGAATTTAGGGGGTATTTTTTAAGGTGAGAGGAGAAAGTTTAAAAAGGACATGAGGAGCAACCTTTTTACATTGAGAGTAGTTTGTGTGTGGAATGAACTGCCAGAGCAAGTGGTGGATGAAGTACAGTCAAAGACGTTTAGATAAGTGCATGAATATGAACGGTTTAGAGGGATACGGGCCGGGAGCAGGCAGGTGGGAATGATTTAGCTTGGGATTATGGTTGGCATGTGTTGGTTGGGTCAACGGGTCTGTTCCCATGATGTATGATACTATGACTTTAAAGATAGAAGACAGCACCATTAAACATTTTAGACGTAATCAAATGAACATCTGAAATGCCACAGCACACAAGGCTATGGGCCAAGTGCTGTGAAGGGGGATCAGAACGGATAGGTGACCATCAATGGACTGAAGGGCCTTATTCTATGTCATAGTACTCTGTGTCAAAGTAAAATATGACTTGGGTGATCAACATGCAATGGAGAGGAAGTGTTGCTCCCACGTTGCCTAGCTTCTGCTTTAGCAGAGCCATTTCCAGTTACTGTAGTTGCTTTGTCATCTCCTTGCTGTGCCTGCCACCACCCTGCACACCCAACACTGCTGCTGCTTCAATAATAAGTCACTGCACTTTAAAGTGATTCAGTGTGATGTGAAAGTTTGTGTGATATTGCTCTATTAGTCTTTCTGTCCAACTACATCTCCATGAGTTCAGAAATAATCAGTTGGAATCAAGGTCATTCAGAGTGACTTTTTTATTTTGGATTTATTTTGAAAACATTAACAAAGAGGGAGAGCAAGGGTAGGCAGATCACCCTCAGCTCTAGCCTGTTGATGTATAATAACCATTCACCCTCACTGTCCCCATCAGATAATAACTCATTTCCATTTCTCCTTCCTATAGAACCAATACTAAGGATAACATGGGGTTAGTTACAGCGTAAAGCTTCTGCTACCCTGTTCTCATCAAACACTCCCAGGGACAGGGACAGCACAGGGTTAGATACAGGGTAAAGCTCCCTCTATACTGTCCCCACATCAAACACTCCCAGGATATGGACAGCACGGGGTTCGATGCAGAGTAAAGCTTACTTTACACTGTCCGCCTTCAAACACTCCCAGGACAGGGACAGCACAGGGTTAGATACAGGGTAAAACTCCATTCATACTGTCCACATCAAACATTCCCAGGACAGGTATAGCACAGAGTGAGATACAGTATAAAGCTTCCGTCGCACTGTTCCCATCAACACTCCCAGGGCAGGTACAGCATGATTTTAATTAAAGAGAAAAGCTTCCTTTACACTGTCCCCATCAAACACTCCCAGGACAGGGACAGCACAGGGTTAGATACAGTATAAAGCTTCCGTCGCACTGTTCCCATCAACACTCCCAGGGCAGGTACAGCATGATTTTAATTAAAGAGAAAAGCTTCCTTTACACTGTCCCCATCAAACACTCCCAGGACAGGGACAGCACAGAGTTAGATACAGGGTAAAGCTCCCTCCATGCTATCCCCATCACACACTCCCAGAACAGGTACAGCATGTTAGTTACAAAGTAAAACTCTCACTACACTATCTCCATCAAACATTCCCAGGGAAGGTATAGCAGTGGATTAGGTACAGAGTAAAGCTCTCTACACTGTCTCTGTCAAACATTCCCAGGATTGGTTACAAGAAGGTTGGTAGTGCCACAGAGTGTAATCAACATATTCAGTGATGGCAAAGTGAGGCGAAACGGCCAAAATAGAAGCAAGTGCCTGAATTTAGCAGCTAACACAGGAAGATGGTGACTTATCACTGCTTCATATCAGATAGCTCAAACCGTCTTGACATCTATATATGGGAGCTGAATGCAGGGGCAAGTCTCAGACATATTACACGCTTGCCTTCATTATCTGTTTAACTACACCACAGCCTTTGGGGAGAGAGACCTGTACAATCTCTGCAGTGTAACAGGCCTTTATATTTCCTGCAGTCAACCAGAGATACTTCCTGCTCCTCAAGACAAATTAAGCAAGTTAAAAATCAGTGGTAACTGCAATCAGCACTTCACAGAAATCATTTTCAGCTCTTGGCATTCTCTGGCAGTCAAGATAATGGATGACTCATAACAATACTGTAAAGTTTCTAAACAACGCATTGTCGATCCTTATAGGGACAACTGAAATGAGTGAAAGGGGACAATTTATGCATCTTCAGATTGACGCAGTTTCATTATGTGTCCATGTTCATCGATTATTTTTATATTTGTCTCGGAGTAAGGTGTCCCAGCCTTTCTCCCACACACCTGCTCTTTCTGCTATTTTACACAGCAGTCTGGTTTCATGCCAAAGCCACTTCAGAATAGAATACTTACATGTCAGGGATTGCAAACTTTGGGCATAGAGAGAAGCTGGATTCTTTAACTGTTTTCTATTTAGCCTGAGGGGCTGTAAATAAAGAGAGGGCCCAAAACGCAGGCCCTGGCAGAACACATTTAAATTCACTGACACAACACTGAAGATGCTGTTACTTGTTTTCAGTTAGCGTCATTCTTAAAATGACAGTCAGTACAAATTCATGCAAACACATTAACACTTCCGTTACAAATAACAGTCTGCACCTAGTGAGTTAGAAACAGATCAGAACTCCTTCTGCACTCTCTTGCTTAAAGGACATCTCTACCTGTGATTTCCATAGCAACCATCTTGTGGCCTGTCCCAATCATTTTAGGTATTTTACATACTGTAGATTCTTGCCTATAGGTGAAATAACTCCACAGAGGCCGTTATCCTTTCACCAAGTCACCCTTTATTTACAAGGACAGAGTCCTTGAGAGTCCCTCAGAGCTAGCTCTCAGAGTGAACCCCTGTTTATATTTGTCAGTCAAGGCTCCCTGATTGAACCAGGTTAACAGCCCCAATCAGGGACTCACATTCTATGAGGTCTACCTAGCTGACCCCATTACAATCACTACACTTGGGATTTTACCAGCAAACAGACACATTGATGATCTCACTAATTGAAATGAGGATGTAGGAACATTTAGAAGGTTTACTTGATTTTTTTCCCGAAATTAGGATGCATTCACGCAGAATTTGTCTTCTAGTTAGATTAGGAAAGTGGAGTCTATGCCGAAGAAGGCTTTTGTCATTACATCATTGCTTATGTCATAGTTTTCAGGCTGAAAATGCCTTTGTTTAGATTAAGTATGATCCAATTTGTCTTTCAATGAAATTTGCTCCATTAAGAATCACATTTCCACTCTCCAGTGTTCTCTCATTCAATGCCCCTCGTGTTTTCTGGAAGTGGGTAGCTTTGTGGGTTGACACTTTTGTAATTCTGGCAGCGTATGTAGACAGAAAGCAGCGTTAACATTTCGGGTCCAGTGGCCCTTCTTCAGAATAGCAGTTTCTGATTTTGTAAACTAATAACAATATGTTTGATTTTTAAGGTATGCCTTCCTTTCTTTCTCTGTCTCCTGATTTCTACCTATCATGTTTGTGTGTGTGAATGAAATAGGAAAGCAATTCCCCTACGTTATTGAATGTTAAATTTGCCTCATTTTCCCTTTACTTTGTAACAGTCAGCATTATTGCTGTTTTCAGAGGGCAGAGGAAGGCGAAATGAGCTGAATTGTTGGGGGGTGATGTTGGGGAGGTGGTGATCAGCAACTGAGTCTTGCATTTTCTTTTAGATTTCCCCAGCTTCCTCAGCAGGGAAATCCTCCTCTGCCCTCACTGTTGACTGGATTTTATGTTTGTTGGTGATGGCAACATGGAGAGACAAGATGGCAAGTGAACGGCTGCTCAATTTCACCCCCTGCTGTCTCAGCTCAATGGATAAGAGTTGGGTGGCCAATCTGTAGTCTGCTAATGTGGGAAGGAGACCATGGTGGGGGGTAGGGAGCGGGATTGGCTGGGTTTCCAATCAAGAGTCTAGGCAAAACAGGGGTGATGGTTTTAACAAAAAATCAGTCATGCTACAAATGTATTAATTTGATTTCATTTATTATTGTCACATGTACTGACATACAGCCACCCCATTGTCACTACACCCTCCACGTTCACACAAGGGTGTGGCTGCCTGATTCATACCCATAAATTCCAGGCCCATGAGATGTTTTTCAGGGAGTACAAGACTGCACAGAGTTTTCTGGAAGTGAAAAGCTAGGGTGCTAATTGATTAGACCAGCCAACCCTTCGGTTTTCACTTAGCCTTAGCTGAACAAGTTTCCCTTATCTGAAATGTGATTTGAGATCTTTCAGTTCAACTAGACAGACCTGAGTTACTGAAACCAAGGTGAATGAATTCTGATGTAATCAGCTAAACCTAGGACGTGTCTGAGCACGTCCTAACAGTTCAGACCAAACAACTGTAAGAGGAGATTAACACACTCAGTTTCAAATTGATAAATCTGTTTGACATTTGTATTTTGACACCTTATACCAACACTGATAACAAAGCAGAATTGCAATCATAAAGAGGGACAGCTCGTTAGAAAGTCATATAGAGAGAGAGAGAGAGAGAGAGACAAACAATGAAAGAGAAGCTGGTTGATTCATAAACCATATTGAGCTGGTGACGTGTTCTGTTTGAGTTTTTTTTCTTTGTTGAGATCAAGCAGCAGTTTGGATAAATTACAACAGTCGCTGCCACCATTCCTCCTGCTTTACCTATTCAAAGCAGGGAATTGAATTTTAACTTGTAATAAAGGACAGCAGTTTTTTTAACTGAAATTTAGAACTCTTCCTTGGCGCAAAGAGTCAGCAACGTTCATCTTCACAATTAGCAGTGAAATCTGCAGACTTGAGGTAGACCCACAGTGCTGTTTGAGAAAGAGGAGAAAGTGAGGACTGCAGATGCTGGAGATCAGAGCTGAAAATGTGTTGCTGGAAAAGCGCAGCAGGTCAGGCAGCATCCAAGGAACAGGAGAATCGACGTTTCGGGCATAAGCCCTTCTTCAGGAATGAGAAAGAGTCCCAGCATATTGACCCAGTGATGCTGAAGGAATGGCAATCTATTTTCAAGTCAGGGTGGTGAGAGAGCTAGAAGAGAACTTGTAGGGGATGGTGTTCCTATGTGTGTGTTGCCCTAGTCCTTCTAGATGATAGAGGTTAAAAGGAGCTATCTGAGGTGCCTTGGTGAGTTGCTGCAGTGTGTCTTGTAGATGGCATACACTTGCCACCATCAGGAGTATTTGAGATGAATGGCATGGACAAGCACAATAGGAATAGGAGGACAAACCAATGAGATGAGATGAGGAGGAATGGGGGAAGGTTTGTCTCAAGCATATTTCCTGGTCAGTTTCTCTGGTGTAGACGGTAACCATTTGCTTGGTGAATCTATGCTGTAGGTTTCTTCAACAAAAACATTCAAATTGAGAGGTGTCCTCCAACAAAATTCTCCTGATATTGCTGGCCAGGGTCCTAATTCACATAAATCCCTGTTTCTTCATCTCCAGGAAGGCCTCAGGGCACACCAGCCGAATAGTGACCTGATATAACCTCTCTCCAACTGGCTGGCATCGCCATTCACATGACAGTGAATGGCCCAGGTACAGAGAAGGGGCATAAAGAGCAATCTTATAGCTGAGCAGGTAGCAAAGAAATCTATGAGTGGCATCATGAGCCTGGCTTCCTCATCTCATGTAGGTGGCCATGAAGCATGTGTGTCTGTGGAAACATGCCCTAATTTCCAAGGGAAGCTATGGTTAAGATGATTGCTAGTCCCCAGCACAGCATAGATGATTCCTTGTCCCCTCCCGCAAAACTACCCCCTCCCCAAACACTCATAGCATTAGTATGTAGATGCCAGTTTGCCTACCAGTCTGGCTCATTGGGATGCATACATAACCTAGCTATCTGAAGGGTTCATGCCTCACTATGGAGTCTTGAACAAATATTCAATGCTCCCACTCTACAATACAGTACTGAGGAGGTCCTGCACTATCAAAGGGATCACATTTCACGTGGGATCCTTAAAGCCTCTGAGTAATTGTAGAGGATTTCATAGCAATATTATGAAACCAGAGAAACTAACCAGGAAATATGCTTGAGACAAACCTTCCCCCATTCCTCCTCATCTCATCATAGCAATATTATAACCTGGTCATTAGTCAGCAAGACCAGGTTATCTGAGGCCAAAGCATTGAATGTTTTCAAGATGAAGAGAGGTATAGGTTTTGGGGCGAACAGGTTCAAAGGGTACAGGAGAAAGAAGGAACAGGGAGATTGAGTCAATGAGCATGCTGAGCTCATTGTACAAATGAGTAGTGTACAAAATCCCATGCAAGGACTGCACAAAACACTATATAGGACAAACAGGAAGACAGCTAACGATCCACATCCATGAACATCAACTAGCCACGAAACGACACAACCAGCTATCCTTAGTAGCCACACACTCAGATGACAAGCAACATGAATTCGACTGGGACAACACTACTATTATAGGACAAGCCAAACAGAGAACAGCCAGGGAATTCCTAGAGGCATGGCACTCATCCACAGATTCAATCAATAAGCACATCGACCTGGACCGAATATACCGGCTACGGCAGCGGACAGCTGGAACTGACAACCGGAAGCGGCAGAGACAGGCCACTATAAATGCTGGAGGAAACATCACAGAAGCACTTCACAGGAGGCTCCCAAACACTGAGGATGTCACCTAGACAGGGGACGAAACGTCTGCAACACAAATTCCCAGCTCGGCGAACAGAACCACAGCAATGAGCACCCAAGCTACAAATCTTCTCCCAAACTTTGAACATGCTGAGCAAGCCCTGAAGAAGATTCACATCAACTCTTAACATTGCTTTCTCTATCTAAGGATACTGTCAGACCTGTCAAGTTTCTCCAGTATTCTCTGTTTTTGTTTCAGATTTCCAACATCCGCCAAATTTTGTTTTTATTTGCTTTCATTTGAAGAGCTGAGAGGCTCTTATCTTCTTCTATGTTTCTATGTTATCTGGACCTCCCTCCCCAACAGCTTTATGGGTCCACTTCAGCACATGGGCTACAGTGGTTCCGAAAGACAACTCCCCAACCTGTTTCAAAGGCCAGCCAAGAATTGGTAATATACGATGCCCACATACCATGCGGACTGTGGGATCTTGCTATGCACAACCTGTCCATCATGTTTCTTCCATTGTAACAGCTAAATAAAATAATTTGTTGGCTGCGAGGTGTTTTCGAGTTTTCTGGTGCTCATGGACAATGCTATATAAATTAAAAATTAAAAATCAGCTACCTGATGAAGGAGCAGCGTTCCAAAAGCTAGTGCTTCCAAATGAACCTGTTGGACTATAACCTGGTGTTGTGTGATTTTTAACTTTGTCCACCCAGTCCAATACCGGCTCCTCTACATCATATAAATTCAAGTTCTTTTCTTAAGGTACAACTTTATGGAGTGACTGCAGGCTATAGAAGGACAGTAATGTCTACCTTTTAACTTTATTTCTTTATTTTCCTAATTTATTCTGCGAAGATTTGTAATGTAGAAATTTTAACCCTTTTCTTTATTTCTCTATGCATGTACCTAATCTATTTTAGTACCTAAGATTTGTGACTAGGTACTTTGTACCTAACATAGCTCCGTGTATGGTTACATTGTACACTTTTCACTGTCCTCCTGTACCTGTGACAATGAAACCTAATTCTAAATTCCTCCACAAGTGGTAATTTTTAACAACTGTGAGGCTTCCACATGTGATTGGGGCATTGAGCTGTGATGAATGCCTGTTGGAAGCCTGTGGGAATGGAGCATCCTGGGGCCTGAGTTGGTTCCTCCACGGAGTAAGAGCAGTAACTCTAACGGCCCTTCGTTCCTCATTAAGTGACATTTGTCTTAACCGCTGAACACTTACGGATATCAGTTTTTGAAAAGTTGGCCTGTTTTCTCTCTCTCTCTCCATCTGTGAGTGATCGAGCTTTTTAAAGGCTTGTCCCTTTTGTATTGATTGAGGCTGGGCAATGAAGCAGAAAATGCTTTCTCATAAGATTGTGTTTGTGATATTTTAGTGTTGACTCACTTTCCCTGAGGAATCTGGTGGATTATGGATTAGATTTGGAGAGTCAGGAGCTAAGTTATCCATCTTGCCTCAGAACAGCTCGTGCAACCACTGCATTTATATGGCAAGTTCAGTTCAATGGTATCCCCCAGATTGTTGATAGGGGGTTGTTCAATGACGGCAACATCCATCGTCAATGGGCAATGGTTGAGTTTTCTCTTATTAGAGACGATCATTGCCTGGCACTCATGTGACACAATGTTACTTGCCATTTATTGGAGCTAGGCAACTTGTTACAAAGCTTCCTGCTCAATCTGTGCCAGGGTGTTGGGTGCCACCATATTAGTGAAGGTGATTTTGTGGTTTCCACCTTCAGGAGGCATTAGCCAGCATATGAATGAGAGAGCGACAGCCTGCTCTCATAAGCATTCCTGGTTTTAATCCACTAGTGACTCTTAGTAACTGCACCTTTGACCTTAAAATGTCCAATCCCCTCCCTCAATCTCTCCATCCCATCCTCATACACCACCCTATCCCTGTAAAATCCGATTGTTGCACTGTGATGTTTTATGTGTTAGATATGTCATGATGTAAATGTAGCAAGACTATATCCCAGTTTTTGTCCAGATTTTAGTGGCCTGCCTTAATATCACCTTCTGTGATTCAAGGTCTACTTTGGTTTGTTAATACATCTGTGGAGAACCTTTGGACATTTTGCTGCTATATAAATGCAAGTTGTTGATGTTGATGCCCAATAACACACTTTGCCGGATAGACAGCTTGGCAGCTCAGAAAGTGCCCATTGATGATCCACATTAAATACCAAAACAAAGCCATAAACTCTTCCAGACACACCAGTACTCAAACACACTGCAACTTCAGGCTGCTTACAATCTGGAAACCATCAATGCAATTGCATCACAACAATACAATGTGGCCTGGCAGAATATACAATCATTTACTGGAGCTGGTGGAGGTTGAGTCAGCTGTGAAAGGATACTCATCTCCAAACTCCCTAAAGCCTGTCCACCCTCAGCAAGGCACAATGTAGGGGTGTGATGGAATACTCCCCACTTGCAGCTCCACCAACACCATCTAAGGCCAAACAACCCATTGGGGATGGCACCCCTTCGTAATGGGCACAGAATGGCAATTATTTTTGGATCATAGAATCCCTACAGTGTGGATACAGGCCATACGCCAGAGAGTAATCTACCCAGAACCATTCCCCTAGCCCTATTACTCTTCATTTCCCCTGACTAATGCACCTAGCATGGCCAGTTCACCTAACTTGTACATCTTTGGACTATAGGAGGAAACCCACGCAGACACGGGGGTAAATTCCACACAGACAGTCAACGAGGCTGGAATTGAACCCTGGCCCTGTGAGGCAGCCCTGCTAACCACTGAGCCACTGTGCCACCCTATGTACAAGCTGCACTGCAAATGATAGCACCTTTCAAACCCTAACCTCTACCACCTAGAATTTGAAAGTAATGGACTGATATAAGTGAAAATTATGCTTTTCATATGTTGATAGGTTTACCTGGAGTATTATGTGAGTAAACTCATGTCACGTATAAAAACTAGCACAAAGTAGTTGGGCTGAATGGCCTTTTTTTGTGTGATAAATATTTTTTAATTCCATATGTGTAAGACAAAAAGTGTATTGGAAATCAACCCCTCACAGGTTCCCTGCCCAAAGCCACACACCATCTTGACTTAAAATCCCCGAATCCCTATAGCATGGAAGCAAGCCATTCAGCCCATCCAGTCCACACTGACCCTCTGAAGTGTAACGCACCCAGGGCCACCCCCCCCCCTCCCCCTATTCCTGTAACTTTACATTCAGCAATGCCAATTCACCTGACCGGTACATCTTTGGATTGTGGGAGGAAACCGGTGCACTCGGAGGAATCCCACTCAGACACGGGGAGAATGTGCAGAAACCCAAGGGTGAAATTGAACCTATGTCCCTGGTGCTGATGGCCATCTTTTAAAGGGTAGTTAGTGGTGGGCTATAAATCTCAGCCTCATCAGAAACGTACATAAACTGAGACAGATTCAAACTGAAAAGATGTCTTCTTCAATGATTATTTGAAATTAGGCAGTCATGCCAGGGTGCTGCTGTCCACTGGGGAAGCTGAGATACTTGCTGTGAATTCTGTGCATCAGTCTGACACATGTCTGTCAGGCACAGAAGCTATTGATGAATCAGATGGAAAACAGAAGTTGGAGACAGGGAAAGGCAGTGGCTGCCAGTGTTGTTCCCAATGGTAAAGACTGTCTGTAGATAGCACAAGGTTAACACTGGAATCATGCTGAACTAATACTTGTAAAGGCAGTTGTCTCCAGTCACTGTAAGTCCCACAAATCCACATAGATTTTGACCCACATGATTTTGGTGGCAACAGTCAAGGACCAGTCGAGATAAATGATCAAACGTAAAACCTATTTAAGATAGGACACAACAATAAGGTACACATGAGATAGCATTACAGCATCACAGATTCCTCTTGGGAGAGGGCAGAAACCTTATAGGGTCTAATTGAGATTAGATAACAACACAATATAGGTCTATTTGAGATAAGCCTATGATTACAGAGCCCATTACTGACTGGCAATGTATAATTTATAAAGGTCCTTTATACACAATCACACTGGAGATATAGAAGCCTCCGGAAGCTCAATAATGATCGCACAGGAGTTACATTGCAATAATTTATATTTACAGTACAACGATCCTTCCTACAGTTAATGTTACTGAGCCATTGTCAACTAGGAGACAGTGAGGACTGCAGATGCTGGAGATCAGAGTTGAGAGTGTGGTGCTGGAAAAGCACATCTAGTCAGGCAGCATCAGAGGAACAGGAGAGTTGACGTTTCGAGCATAAACCTTTAATCATGAATGTCAACTATGTACAGAATTATGGATTGAAAACCAACTACCACAGGGACTTGTGGAAGGGTATAAGGCTTTTTATTTCTCTGCTCATGCTGCACATAAACACTGGAAATTAGTGAGCAATAAAGTTAATCTGCCTCTCCATATAAACATTTCTGTGATCTTTACAAAAGCTATAATCATTTTTAAATATATTTCAGCAAAACATCAATGTGACCCCTTTAAGCAGCATGGAGACCCACATTCTGAAGCATGATAGCTAGAGATTCCCTACCATCTTTCCTTTGCCTAATAATCCTCCCTTTATTCAACTTACCTCCATCTTCTCCAACTATTTTATGATTCTGCATTTTCCCCCTTTACCAACCAACTCCAGTTTACTCCATAGAAAAAAAACCCAAAGAATAGCAGATGCTGCAAGTCAAAATTTACTTGAGCGGAAACATTAACTCAGTTTCTCCCTACACAGATATGGCCAGACCTGATGAGTTTCTCCAGCAATTTCTGTTTGTGTTTCCAAATTGCTCAATTACTCAATTGTCAAACTACTCAAATCCATCCCTCTGTCCTCTTTATCCAAAAATCAGTTAATGCAACTATCTTCCTTGTCGTGAAATCTCTCCCCTGTACAAACTTGAAAGTTGTTTTTGAAATTCTTGACAAAGCAAATTATAATGATAGGTCATACTTTGTCACTGGGCTAATGGAGTGAGTTTAGGTTCAGGCTGATTCAATGTCACATACAGAACAGTTCCACCCAAAAACAGAACAACTAACAAATGATCTGTGTGTCTCTGTCTATTCACTGTATCAAACAAATGTCCTCTTCCTGTGAATTAGTAAAACAATAGTTGCTGCCTTTTTATCATTTGGGTACATGCTGCTTAATTATAGGACCCATTGAATCCCAACAGTGTGGAAGCCGGCCATTTGGCCCATTGAGTCTACACCAACGTCCCAAAATGCATCCCACTCAGTCCCACCTCACTACCCAATCCCTGTAACCCTGCATTTCTCATATCTAACCCACCAACTTACAAATCTATGGACACCATGGCAATTTAGCATTGCCAATCCACCTAACCTGAACATCTTTGGACTGTGGGAGGAAACCGCAGTACCCGGAGGAAACCTACGCAAACATGGAAGTATATGCAAACTCCATACAGACAATCACCCGAAGATGGAACTGAACCCATAGATGTCACTACAATTTCTAGAGATAAAAGTGCAGACTCAGTTTTATTACTGTCAGTTAAACAATAACACTTGCAGAGGTTTGATGGTTTAAATATGACTGGATCGCTTTACAGATCTCCAGCTGCCAGTACCTACTTACCTGCCTGGGTGCCAGAGAATCCACATTATAGTCAGGGAGAGCAATGTCAAGGGGTGAAGGAATGTCCATTCGTGAGATCTCAGGAACAGGCGAGCTCAGAGTGGGAGATGTTGCAGCATGAAATGATCAGTGCTCTTATACTCCTACACTATGTTCCACTGCCAATCATGTCTAAAAACTTTATAACAAAATAGGTTCATGATATAAGTGAGGTTACGACCAGACTCTAAACTCATAGTGCACAAAGTATATCCACTGCTCCCATCTGCCTTGGAATCATACCAAGTCCAATCAAAATGTATTAGATACACTGCTCTCTGATATTAGCCTGTGACACACTACAGCTGGATCTGAAGCATACGTTGAAAGCTAAAGATATTAAAATGATTAACAGCTTTCCAGTAGCTGTAGGATAGTTGACAATTTGCATCACCATATCTGAGTAGGAGGGTCTGGATGAGCAGCGTGGGTCCCTGTGACTGAACGAAGTTAGTTGAGAGGACTGGTATGGTGGCTACAGGATAATCAATATTGTGAATGGAGTTATAACACTCAGCCAAAATTCAAATGAAGTTTGAAAATTATGAATCCATCACTTGTGTGTGGCTGAGCCTTCACATTAGTGAAGTGGGATTCTGGGTAGGATTTGAATGAGTCTGACTTGAGGAATGAGGTAATCAGTTAAGCAGAGAGATTGGCAGAGAGCTGAACTGAGGGGAGTGTGGCTCCGCAGCCATTAGAGATGCACAAAGGGGTCAGGTGAGGTGAGCAATGAGACCCACAAGGTCAGAAATATTTGTAGTGTAGAATGAGCCAATTTGGATTATTGAATTCTGATTGTTTTTTATTGAACCAATCCAATTCTAACCCCAGTGGCCCATTTACTCCCCACTGCTCTCTGCTTTTTTCTACTTAAAGCATTTGTCTAGGAAATGGCCACCAGCCCAAATCTGTCTTTTGGCAAAATATTTCAAACCCCAACAAAATAAGTGCTGAGAAAATAATTACATTCTTCTAACCTCTCCCCTTATCCTTTAATGATCATTTTAATGGTCTCTCAGAAGCTAATCCTAACTGCAAACTGCATTATTTCTTGATTTTACTGTGTATGCTTTATCAAATTAGAAACCTCTGATGGAAATTCTTCCTCTGCTCCAGTGGAAATAGTGTTGGGATTTCAGAGTCTACCTTGCACTCAGCCCTGGCATTATCCAGGTGAAGTTCCATTCTCAAAGATTGCATCATGTGGCACATCTCTAACTGGGACCTTACCACTGCTTTGTAAATAAACTCACATTTGTGGCTTGCAGATGTTCCTGTCCAGGTTAATTTTCTTTTATTCATTCATGGAATGCAAGCATCACTGGCCAGGACGGCATTTAATGCCCCATCCCCAATTACCAAGGGAGTAGCTCAACCACATTACCGTGGGTCTGGAGTCATATGTAGTCCCAGATCAGGTAAGGATGGTAGATATTTGCCCTAAAGGGCCTTAGATGGGTTCTTGCAACAATCATTGAGATAGCTTATTATTGAATTGAAATGACAACATCTGTCATGATAGGATTCGAATCTTTTCCACCAGAACTTTAATCGGATTTCTAGATTACTGGTCAAGTGACATGACCACCACACCTGCACCATCCATGCATGTCCCATCTTGAAATGGCCTTTCAAAATTGATGCTGAGCCACCTCTATTAGTAGTTACAGTCTGGAGGTAGGTCCAGTGATTGGGAAGGAACACCACTTCCTGGAACATCCTCTCCACTCACCACCCTGACTCGGAAATGTTCCTTCAGTGTCAAAATTCTGGAACTCCCTCCCTAATAGCATTTGTAGAGGTCCCTACACCCCAAGGACTGCAATGGTTCAAGAAGGCAGCTGACTACCTCTTCCCCAGGACAATGAAGGATTGGCAATCAAAACTGGCCCAATCAGTGATGCCTACATCCCATGAACAAATGCAGAAAAAAATCAGGATGTTTTGACTTGTAGGTCAACTGGAGATGGTAGAGTTTCCATGCAACCACAGTCCTCTATCTTACAGGTGAGTATGGTCATCAGATTGGAAGTTACTGCCTAAGGAGCTTCCTGCAGTCCACCTTGTAGACAGCACACAGTGCTGCTACTGAGTGTTGATGGGAGAGGACATGACCGTTGAAGGTGATGGATGGTGTGTCAGTGAAGCAGGCTGCATTGTTCTGGGTTGTCAGAATGCTTCTTGAGTGTTTACCTCTCCAGGCAAGTGGGGAATATTCCATCACACTCCTGAACTGTGCCCTGTAGATTGAGAACAGAATCTAGTAGATTAGGAGGTGAGTTACCGTGGAATTCCCACCCTTTGACCAATCTATAGATTTGATCATTATTTCTGTTAGTTTGGACCCATGCTCCTACTATAAAGCCCCAAACCCTGTTTCTTTCAACATTTTATGAGAAATAGGGTCAGGGTTTGAAATCTACAACTATTAATAGTGTACTGAATAATTATTAGAACTAAGAATAGTTCTGTCAAGGTTAATAGTTTGGTAATGTCCTGTGTAAAATCTTCTCAAACACAGAAATGACATGCTTTTTATAATGGGTCCTTGCAGAGGAACTATGACCCAATTTCATTGGCTAAGTTAATTTCTAGTTCACTACACATTGGAATTCACACAAACTTTCTTTCTCATTTTCCCAGCACGTGATTCAAAAATGAGCAAAGGGCGTACTCCCCAGTGCACTGGCCAATATCTATCCTACAACTAAAATCACTGAAAAGAAGTTGTCTTACTTTTTAAAATCCCATTTGCAATGAAGAGTCAGTCACATTGCTGTAGGTCTGGAGTCACATGTAGGCCAGACTGGGATTTGCTATTTGGGAGATCTTGCTGTGTGTAATTGGTGGCTGTGCTTTCCACACTGGTCAGGAACCATACATTCCAATGTTTGTGTGGACGGTCGGGAAAATGCTAAGGTCATGAAAGTGGTTCTGTAAATGCAAGTCTTTCTTTCGCTGCTCCTCCTTTCTGAAATGTTAAAATTAACCGGAGCACTGATTTACAATCAGCAGTTCATGACAATGTATCCAAAGCCAGACACATTTGAGACCAATGCGGAACAATCAGCGATTTCAGAGACTGCAGCTGGGAGTTAGTGAGGGCTACAGAGGTCTTGTCCTCTGGTTGGAGGCACAGTGATGGTCCCTATGCTACTTGTCACTGTGCCACTCTGGAATCCATGGCGTGGGCTGGTGTAGCCAGGAGCAGAGGCTCTGGAGGCAACATGCTATGGATTGCTGCAGCCTGGAGTGGGATTGTAGCAGTGAAAAAGGAAATGTTGGACTCTAAGTTATCTTTCTTTATTTTAGAAAAGTTTTATTTTAAGTTAATGTGAATGGCACCTGTGCATGGTGACGAACACACTTTTCACTTTTATTTTGTATTGAATACACATGACAATAATGATTCAATTCAATGTCTCTGGTCGGCCTCAAGTTGTTACATTCCAATTGATGCAAGGAAACATGGAAAAATGGATGGCTTTCTGCAGGGCCCCCTTACCAACGCTGACTGGCTGGTGGCTATTGGGAAATGGAGCCTACAGCAGCAGCAGTGGGAGATGTTGGTTAGAGTTTAGGCTGGATCCTATTATTAGGTCAGCATCAAGTGAGCTTTACGCTGAACCTGACTGAGAAAGTTAGATGCTGACCATCAGCACTGGCCATGCGGAGAGTTGCAAATTCCAGCACTATAATCCCTCATTATAAGGGTAAAACTTTTATGAAAAAAATCACAAAATGCAATCCAGTCAAAAGCCAGATTGTGAGAAGCGTAGTGCCATGTTAATGATAATAATGCGCTAATTGTTTATCAAGGCTTAACTCTCTGGATTGGTTTATTTAAAACAGTAAAATACATCATAAGTTATCAAGCAAGCATTCCAGAAACTAGCTTGTCTCTGCAATGTGTAACTAAGTTGGTAACATTACTAGCCTAGTAATTCAGAACCTGGGGAATTGGGTTCAAATGGCAAATGGTGAAACTTGAATCCAATAAAATCGGAAACAAAAAGCTGATAATGGATAGAGTTACAGTTTCCAGCAATATTTCCATGGCAATCATGTAGCAATTGTCGTGAAAGCCCACCTGGTTTGCTAGTGCTATTCAGGGAAGGAAACCTGCTCTGTTCGGGCCAATCTGGCCTACATGTGACTCCAGACCCACAACAATGTGGCTGACTCTCAATTGCCCTCTGCAATGGCCCAGCAAGCACTTAATTAATGATGGGCAATAAATGGTAGTCCAGTGAGTGATGCCCACATCCTATGAAAAACCTTTTTGCAAGCGGAATTGCAACATTGTGTACACGTAGTCCTTGGAGTGATTAAAGGTAAGATCTCTTAATGATAAGGTGAACATACAACAGATCGGGTACCTGTAGCTCAGTGAATAAGCAGGATATTTTATGTCTATCTCATCGGTTTAACAATCTATCTAAAAGATGGCACCCCCAATAATGCAGCACTCACTCAGTCCTGTGGCGGAGTGGTTGTGTAGATCAGTGCTCACACTGTTGTGGATGGCAAATGCACAATCTGATGACTGAGAGCCGAGATTATAACAGGATTTGCTAACTTCAGCAGATAACCCGTATTGTGCATCTACAGGGCTTCCACAGCATCATCATCAATATTATCAACATCAACATGTGGGTGGCATGGTGGCCCATGTGGGCGGCATGGTGGCACATGTGGGCGGCACGGTGGCCCATGTGGGCAGCACGGTGGCACAGTGGTTAGCACTGCTGCCTCACAGCACCAAAGACCTGGGTTCAATTCCTGACTCAGGCGACTGACTGTGTGGAGTTTGCACATTCTCCCCGTGTCTGCGTGGGTTTGCTCCGGTTTCCTCGTGCAGGCCAGGTGAATTGGCCTTGCTAAATTGCCTGTATTGTTGGGTAAATGTATGGGTGGGTTGCGGGTCGGTGTGGACTTGTTGGGCCAAAGGGCCTGTTTCCACACTGTAAGTAATGTAAAAGCATTATTATCAGCAACATAATGAGAGCAAGGAGGGTGAAAATCATCATTGACTTTTTTTTGTTTTTCCAATAGGTGAAATGAAAGAGCATGTGTGGTATTTTTGTGAAGAGTACATTCCTGGTCTCTGACTATTCCATGGCTACGTTTCTAAAATGAAAAATCTGTTGAAACTCTTCCTGATGCTCTGGGTTACGTCTGTTCAGTGCCCCATCAGCCATCACCTCTCTCAGGAATGTGTGTGCTATTTTTACAACCATCAGTTAATTGAGAGGATGCTCCTCATCCAGAGAGGCTGCCACTGGTTTTGCATTCCAGAAATTGAGCTTACATAGCATTTAAAGAGATTGAAATAGAGGGGGGAAGGAATGAGTCATGAGGAGGGAGTGTTACGAACAGAGAGAGACAATGAAAATGTGTGGTATCTGTAAGAGAGGAAGCATGTTCATTTATACTGCAGTTTACAAAGGAAGAGCTGGCTCTAAAGGAAGTTAATCAACTGGGTAACTGGGTAACTGGTTCCCTTCTCTGAAGGAGTTTAATGAACCATGTGGGTTATCATGTTCAGCTTGCTGGTATCAGCCCACAAGAGTGACCAGACTTATTAAACCTTGGAGCTGAATTAACAGCCTTGTTGTTGATAGTCTGGTGCCATCGAGGCTACTGAACCCAGATAAAGGAAGGTTGTCCTGACAAAAGAGCAGAGCCAGGTCCTCCTACATGACCCACTCTGCACTTTCTATGGTTGTGAGTCAAACGGAGCCAGGTTCATGATATCTTCAGCTCTGCACACAGGCTGTGGGAAACTGGCTGGGAAATGGGAACCTGCCTAAGGATTGGGAAACTGTCTGGGAAATGAGAAGTCCTGAGATGATGGGAGGAAGACCCAGAACAGATGAGGCCCAGATTTATTTGTGGGTCCTGAGCAGGAACATTCCTGCTTCTTCAAGTATTGATCCCGTGGATCCATTAGCCACAGCCTGTCAATGTAAGGTGGATCCATATATTTCTATAAGACCATGAGATATAGGAACAGGAATTGTCCATTCAGCCCTCGAGCCTGCACCAACATTCAATAGGATCATGGCTGATTTGGCATTCCTCACGTTCACTTTCTGGCTCTTTCCCTGTAACCCTCAATCCCCCAAATGATCAAAAATCTATCAATTATCCTTAAATATACATGAGAACTCTGCTCCCACAGCTCTCTGTGGCAAGGAGTTTCAAGACTCACGTCTCTTTGAAAGAAGATACCTCCATGTTTTGTCTGTTAGCCAATCATTCATCCATGCCAGAATATTACCTCATATTCCTTGTACTGCAATTTTTCTAACCAGCCTCCTGTGGGGGACTTTATCAAAAGTGTTCTAAAAATCAAAAATATACCGTGTGCATTGACTCACCTTGATCAATTTTGTTTGTAACACCCCCAGGAAACACTCACTCGGTTGTAGGAAACTTAATCTGTAAGTGTACCTTTGCCAATTGTTCCTGTGCTGGTTTTTGGGGAATCATTCAGTGAGCTTATTTGAGATGCCTGTCAAAGACAATAAGGGTCTACCAACCTCTATCTAAATCCATACCATCATGGGCATGACTACCTATTTCACAGAGATTGTTCCCCTGAAAACCATTTCTCAAAACAGTGGTGAGGGAATCAACCAAAATCTTTCCCCCAGTATTATCTGCCCAGAGAAATCCAAGACTCAGACTGAAATTTCATTTCCAAACTATTCTGGGAGGTCACAAGTAGGCTGAGTGTGACTCAGTGTATGCCTTCAGCCTATCATGGCACGGTGGCTCAATGATTAGCACTGATACCTCACAGCACCAGGGTCCCAGGTTCAATTCCTGCCTCGGGTGACTGTCTGTGTAGAGTTTGCACATTCTCCCCGTGTCTGTGTGGGTTTCCTCCCACAATCCAAAGATGTGCAGGTCAGATGAATTGGCCATGCTAAATTGCTTATACAGTTAGGTGCATTAGTCAGGGGTAAATGGGACTGGGTGGGTTACTCTTTGGAGGGTCTGTGTGGACTTGTTGGACTGAAAGGCCTGTTTCCACACGATAGGGAATCTAATCTATTCTGTCACAGTGGGCACTAAAATTGTAACACCAGGCATAAGAACAATGATCAGGGCACACTGCCATGATTACCCTTATGACTGGGATCGAGGATCAGGTTTTCTTCAGTTGGGCACCAGTGACTCACCGGAGTGCCCCCCCACCCCGAGTTTGCTCGCCGTGGATTAGTTTACAGGCACTCAGTGTGAGGGCCTCTGAAAGTAATCAGAGCTTTCAGAACAGAAGGAAGAAGTCTCCACATGAAGCAGTTCAGGGAAGTGCACGATCTGGTCAGGGAAAAGGCAAACATGGTTTCATATCAACAGGATAAAAACAATACCACTGTGGAGAATGGGCCAAACACGTCACAGGCTGTCTCTTTGCCATTGACTAAGGCCAAGGATAGTGGCTGGAATTAATTGGAGGAAACACATTTGATGCTCCCTACTATCTGGCTAACCAACACAGAAATACTAACAGTGCTAGACTCTCCATTGACCCCCCTAGGTGCAAAACAGTGAGCAGGCTTCATGAGGTTGAACAGTGAGTTGGACCCATTGTTTGGAGGTTTCTGCTCTCTCTGTCTCTCTCTCTCTCTCTCTCTCACACACACACACTCACTCTCTCCGATGCCTTGCCTTCATCTCTGCATGTTCCGCACAATGTATCTTGAAGTATTCTGGACCTTCCCCAGTGAACCTTCTCCCTTTGAATCAGTCACAAGTTAGGGTCTCTCTCCAAGGAGTCCATGGGGGATGTTTGACCTCTCAGTGGAGGCTTTGGGAACATCTCTGAAAAGTTTCAACTGTCCTCCTGGGATTGTCCCACATGACCGGGTTCCAGATTGCACAATTGCTTCCTGGAGCCTGGTCTCAGCCACACCAAGCCGGGAGGAGCTGGATGGAGTGATTACTGCCTTGATGCCAGGAAAGTTGACTCTAGGAGGCTGCCGCTGTTGTGATCTGTAGCTGATTGTAGCTCTCCAGGTCTTTGAGGTGGCTGCTGTGAGTTATACAGTCATACAGCATGGAAACAGACCCTTCATAGAACATAGAACATAGAAATGTACAGCACAGAACAGGCCCTTCGTCTGAGGATTATTCCTAATCTAAAATTAAGTAACCTAACCTACGCACCCCTCAACTCACTGCCATCCATGTGCATGTCCAGCAGTCGCTTAAATGACCCCAATGACTCTACTTCCACAACCACAGCTGGCAATGCATTCCATGCATTCACAACTCTCTGTGAAAAGAACCTACCTCTGACGTCTCCTCTATACCTTCCTCCTAATATCTTAAAACTATGACCCCTCGTGCCAGTCAATCCTGCTCTGGGGAAAAGTCTCTGGCTATTGACTCTATCTATTCCTCTCATTACCTTGTATACCTTGATCAGGTCACCTCTCTTCCTCCTTCTCTCCAGAGAGAAAAGTCTGAGCTTAGTCAACCACTCTTCGTAAGTCAAGCCCTCCAGTCCAGGCAGCATCCTGGTAAACCTTATTTGCACCCTCTACAAAGCCTCTGTATCTTTCCTATAATAGGCGACCAGAACTGGACACAATATTCCAAGTGTGGTCTCACCAGGGACTTGTAGAGCTGTAGCAAAACCTCCCGGCTGTTAAACTCGATCCCCCTGTTAATGAAAGCCAAAACACCATATGCTTTCTTAACAAATCTATCCACTTGGATGGCAACTTTGAGGAATCTATGCATTTGAACACCAAGATCCCTCTGTTCCTCCACACTGCCAAGAATCCTGTCTTTAATCCTATGTTCAGCATTCAAGTTCAACCTTCCAAAATGCATTACTTTGCATTTATCCAGGTTGAACTCCATCTGCCATTTCTCAGCCCAGCTCTGAATCCTGTTTATGTTGTGCTGCAGCCTGCAGTAGCCCTCTATACTATCAATGGTACCTCCAACCTTAGTGTCATCTGCAAATTTACTAACCCACCCCTCAACCTCCTTACTTATAAAAACTACAAAGAGCAGAGGCCCACACTGACCTTCTGGCAGAATACTTTCCATCTACAACCACTCTCTGCCTTCTGTCAGCCAATCATTTCTGAATGTAGACAGCCAAGTCTCCCTGTATCCCATACCTCCTGACTTTATGAATGAGCCTATCATGGGGAACTCTATCAAATGCCTTGCTGAAGTCCATATATGCCAAATCCACTGCTCGACCTTCGTTGACCTATCTTGATACCACCTCATAGAACTCAATAAGATTTGTGAGGCATGACCTGCCCCTCACAAAGCCATGCTGACTGCCTTTAATTACTCTATGCTTTTCCAAATAATCAAAAATCCTATCCCTCAGAATTATTTCTAAAACCTTGCTGACCACAGGCATAAGACTGACTGGTCTGTAATTGCCAGGGATTTCCCTATTCTCCTTCCTGAAAAGAGGATCAACATTTGCCTCCCTCCAATCCTCTAGTATGACTCCCGTGGAGAGTGAGGAGGCAAAGATCTTCACCAGCGGCTTAACAACCTCCTTTCTTGCTTCCCGAAGCAGCCTGGGATAAATCTGGTCTGGTCCTGGGGACTTATCAATCTTAATGTTTTCCAAAATTTCCAGCACATCAACTTCCTCAATCTTGATCTGTTCAAGCCTGTTTCCCAGCTCCTCAAAGTTCTCATTCACAACAAGGTCCCTTTCCTTAGTGAAAACCAAAGCAAAAAACTCATTTAGGGCTTCTCCTATCTGCTTAGACTCCACGCACAAGTTCCCTCCGCTATCCCTGATCGGCCCTACCTTCTCCCTGATCACTTTCTTATTCCTCATGTAAGAGTAAAATGCCTTTGGGTTCTCCCTAATCCTTCCTGCCAAGCCTTTCTCACGCACCCCGACCCTGCCACTCCCCCCCCCACCCCTGGCTGTCCTCAGTCCATTTCTGAGCTCCTTTCTAGCAAGCCTGTAATCCTCTAAAGCTGTGCTAGATCCTTGCTTCCTTCACCTTACGTAAGCTGCCTTCTTCCTTTTGATGAGAAGCTCCTCTGTTCTCGTCATCCAAGGCTCCTTAATCTTACCCCTTCTTGCCTGTCTCAGAGGAACGAATTTGTGCTTCACTCGCGACAATTGTTCCTTAAACAGTCTCCACATGTCTGTTGTGCCTTTTCTGTGGAACAATTGCTCCCAATCTGTATTTCGCAACCCTTCTCCGATAGCGTCATAATTTCCTTCTCCCCAATTAAATATCTTCCCTTGGTAACTGCTCCTTTCCCTCTCCAAGGCTATGGGAAATGTGAGGCAGTTGTGGTCACTGTCACCAAAGTGTTCTCCCACCGCGAGATCTGACACCTTGTCTGGCTCATTGCCGAGCACAAAATCCAAAATGGCCTCTCCCCTCGTTGACCTGTCTACATACTGAGTAAGGAAACCCTCCTGAACACACCTGACAAAAATGGCTCCATCCAAACCATCTGCACGAAGGAGGCTCCAGTCAATTTTGGGAAAGTTGAAGTCACCAAAACAACAACCCTGCTACATCTACATTTTTCCAAAATCTGCTGGCCTATGAGTTCTTCAATCTCCCTACTGCTATTAGAGGGGTCTGTAGAAAACCCTCAATGAGGTGGCTGCGCCCTTGTTGTTCCACCCATACCGACTCAGTAGACAAACCTTCCTCAATAACCTTCATTTCTGTAGCTGTGATGTCCTCTCTGATTAGCAATGCTATACCCCCTCCCTCTTTTTCCATCCTCCCTGTTAGATTAGATTAGATTAGATTCCCTACAGTATGGAAACAGGACCCTCGGCCCAACATGCCCACACCAACCCTCTGAAGAGTAACCCAGCCAGACCCACTTCCCTTTGACTAACACTATGGGTAATTTAGCATGGCCAATTCACCTGACCTGCACATCTTTGGACTGTGGGAGGAAACTGGAACACCCGGAGGAAACCCATGTGCAAACTCCACACAGACAGTTGCCCGAGGCTGGAATCGAACCTGGGACTGGTGCTGTGAGGCAGCAGTGCTAACCACTGAGCCACCATGTTCTTTTTAAATGTTCTAAATCCTGGAACATCTAGCAACCATTCCTGCCCCTGTGAAACCCACGTCTCCGTTATGGCCACAACATCATAGTCCCACGTACTGATCCATGCTCTGAGATCATCACTTTTATTTCTGACACTCCTTGCGTTAAAGCAGACACACTTTAACTGATCCCTTTGTTTCATCACTTAAAAATCCTTCCTGATACATTTACCACATCCCATCACTGCCCCATCTACAACCATCCTCTCTCAGATATGTAGCTCTGGTTCCGACACACTTGCCTCCTGAACCTGAAAACTTACCGGGTTTACAGACTCTTAGTAAGGTTAGAGGAGGTGAGTGGGAGGGAGGCCCTACGGTGTAGGGTCTCAGGTTTAGATCTCACCCGCTTAAACACTTCCCAGCAGCCCTTGCTTCTCTCCGCCCTCTCTCCTCGCCACTCTGTTCAAAGTTTGATCCAACCAGTTCACGCTGACAACGTTCCCAAACTAAACCAAATAATTCATACCACACACAAATGACTCTCTGTGTAAAAACGTTGTCCCTCATGTCCTTTTAAAATCTTTCTCCTCTCCCCTTAAAAATATGCCGCCTAGTTTTGAACTCCCCCACCTTAGGGAAATGACTCTTATCACTCACCTTATCTATGCCCCTCATGATTTCATAAACCTCTGTAAGGTCGCCCCCTTAATGGTCTATGCTCAAGTGAAAAAGGTCCCAGCCTATTTTTATAACTCAATCCCTCCATTCCCAACAACATTCTGGTAAAACATTTTCTGAACCCTCTCCAGTTTAATAATATCCTTCCTATAACAGGGTGACCAGAATTGGACACAGTATTCCAGAAGAGGTCTCACTAATGGCTTGTGCAACCTCCACATAATGTCCAACTCTTAGACTCAAAGCTCTGAGCAATGAAGGTTAAGTGTGCTATGCACCTTCTCAACCACCCAGTCCGCCGGTGATGCAAATTTCAAAGAATTATGCACCTGAACCCCTAGGTCTAAGGAGGTGGACGAGGGGAAAGTGGTAGATGTGGTGTATATGGATTTTAGTAAGGCGTTTGATAAGGTTCCCCATGGTACACTACTGCAAAAAATACGGAGGTATGGCATTGAGGGTGAGTTGGAGGTTTGGATTAGGAGTTGGCTGGCTGGAAGAAGACAGAGCATAGTAGTTGTTGGCAAAGGTTCATCTTGGAGTGCCGTCACTAGCGGTGTTCCGCAAGGATCTGTTTTGGGACCATTGCTGTTTGTCATTTTTATAAATGACCTGGAGGAGGGGTTAGAAGGTTGGGTGAGCAAGTTTGCGGATGATACGAAAGTCGGAGGAGTTGTAGACAGTGAGGAAGGATGTGGCAGGTTACAGCGGGATCTAGATAAGCTGCAGAACTGGGCAGAAAGGTGGCAAATGGAGTTCAATGTAGCTAAGTGTGAGGTGATTCACTTTGGTAAAAGTAACAAAAAGATGGGGTACTGGGCTAATGTTCAGATACTTGGTAGTGTGGATGAGCAGAGGGATCTTGGTGTCCATGTACACAAATCTTTGAAAGTTGCCACCCAGGTAAATAGTGCGGTGAAGAAGGCATATGGCATACTGGCTTTTATTGGTAGAGGAATTGAGTTCCGGAGTCCTGAGGTCATGTTTCAGTTGTATAAGACTCTAGTGCGGCCACATCTGGAATATTGTGTGCAGTTTTGGTCGCCATACTATAGGAAGGATGTGGAGGCACTGGAACGGGTGCAGAGGAGGTTTACCAGGATGTTGCCTGGTATGGTAGGAAGACCGTATGAGGAAAGACTGAGGCACTTGGGGTTGTTTTCATTGGAGAAAAAAAGGTTTAGGGGTGACTTGATAGAGGTGTACAAAATGATTTTGAGTGGGAGCAGCGGCCGAGTTGAGGTGAACCCGGGAGACTACAGCTAAGGTAAGAGTTTTTTTCAAAATTACTTACCTGTAGCGGGCAGCGGTGTTTTGTTTTCTCTCTCCTTCACAGAAAGAGCGGGAGCAGCAGAGGAAGTGACGGCAAGCAGAGGGGCAGCCGAGACCCGGAAGCAGTTAGTGTAAACTTAGCTGGGTAGGTTTTTTCCCCCTTTAAACGCGTGAAGGAGAGAAGGCAGTGCAATGTTCCTCCTGCAACATGTATGAGGTGAGGGATGCCATCGACGTCCCTGCCGATTACACTTGCAGGAAGTGCACCCATCTCCAGCTCCTCCAAGACCGTGTTAGGGAACTGGAGCTGGAGTTGGATGAACTTCGGATCATTCGGGAGGCAGAGGGGGTCATAGATCAGAGTTATAGGGAAGTAGTAACTCCAAAGATGGCAGATAGATGGGTGACAGTGAGGGGGACTGGGAGGAAGCAGCCAGTGCAGGGACCTCCTGTGGCCATTCCCCTCAAGAACAGGTATACCGTTTTGGATACTTGTGGGGGGGATGACTTACCAGGGGTAAGTAACGGGGCTCAGGCCTCTGGCACGGAGCCTGTCCCCGTTACTCAGAAGGGAAGGGTGAAGAAGAGCAGAGCAGTAGTAATTGGGGACTCGATAGTTCGTGGCACAGATAGGCGGTTTTGTGGGAACGAGAGAGACTCACGTTTGGAATGTTGCCTCCCAGGTGCAAGGGTACGTGATGTCTCTGATCGTGTTTTCCGGGTCCTGGAGGGGGAGGGGGAGCAACCCGAAGTCGTGGTCCACATTGGCACCAACGACATAGGTAGGAGGAGTGCTGAGGATGTTAGACAGGCTTTCAGGGAGCTAGGTTGGAAGCTCGGAGTTAGAACAAACAGAGTTGTTGTCTCTGGTTTGTTACCCGTGCCACATGATAGAGAGTCGAGGAATAGGGAAAGAGAACACTTAAATGCGTGGCTTCAGGGATGGTGCAGGAGGGAGGGGTTCCAGTTTTTGGATAACTGGGGTTCTTTCTGGGGACGGTGGGACCTCTATAAACAGGATGGTCTACACCTGAACCTGAGGGGAACCAGTATCCTTGGGGGGAGGTTTGCTAGTGCTCTTGGGGGGGGTTTAAACTAACTCGGCAGGGGCATGGGAACCCAGATTGTAGCTTCAGGGTGCAGGGCCTGGAGTGTAGGGAGGTGAGGAACATGGCATCAATTTCCAAGGAGGGTGCCTGTAAACAGGGAAGTGGCTTGAAGTGTGTATACTTCAATGCAAGAAGTATACGAAATAAGGTAGGTGAACTTGCAGCGTGGGTTGGTACCTGGGACTTCGATGTTGTGGCTATTACGGAGACATGGCTAGAACAGGGACAGGATTGGCTGTTGCAGGTTCCGGGATTTAAATGTTTTAGTAGGGTCAGAGGTGGGGGTAAAAGAGGGGGAGGTGTGGCATTGCTTGTCAAAGATAGTATTACAGCGGTGGAAAGGACGATGGATGAGGACTTGCCATCTGAGGTAGTTTGGGCTGAGGTTAGGAATAGGAAAGGTGAGGTCACCCTGTTAGGAGTCTTTTACAGGCCTCCTAATAGTCCTAGAATCATTGAAGAAAGGATTGGGAAGGTGATTCAGGAGATGAGTGACAGTAATAGGGTGGTTGTTATGGGGGACTTTAACTTTCCTGATATTGATTGGGAAAGCTATAGCTCAAGTTCGTTAGATGGGTCAGTGTTTGTTCAATGTGTGCAGGAGAGTTTCCTGACACAATATGTAGACAGGCCAACAAGAGGTGAGGCCATACTGGATTTGGTTCTGGGTAACGAACCAGGCCAGGTGTTAGAATTAAAGGTAGGTGAGCACTTTGGGGATAGTGACCATAATTCGGTGATTTTTACACTCGTGATGGAGAGGGATAAGTGTGTACTACAGGGCAAGAGTTATAGCTGGGGTAAGGGAAATTATGATGCAGTGAGGCATGACTTAGGATGTGTGGCTTGGAAAAGTAGACTCCAAGGCAAGAGTGTAAAGGATATGTGGAACTTGTTCAAGGGGCAACTATTGAGTGTCCTTGATAATTATGTACCTGTCAGGCAGGAAGGAAAGGGTCGTGCGAGGGAGCCGTGGTTTAATAAGGAATTGGAATCCCTTGTTAAATGGAAGAGGGCGGCCTACCTCAAGATGAGACGTGAAGGTTCAATTGGGGCGATTGAGAGTTATAGAGTAGCCAGGAAGGACCTGAAGAGAGAGCTAAAAGCAGCAAGGAGGGGACATGAAAGGTCCTTAGTCGATAGGATTAGGGAAAACCCTAAGGCTTTCTATAGGTATGTTAGGAATAAAAGAATGACTAGGGTAGGAATAGGTCCAGTCAAGGATAGTAGTGGGAAGTTGCGTGTGGAGGCGGAAGAGATTGGGGAGACACTGAATGAATACTTTTCTTCAGTATTTACTCAGGAACAGGGCATTGTTGTAGATGAGAATACTGAGTCACAAATAAGTAGAATGGATGGCTTTGAGGTATGTAGAGAAGAGGTGTTGGAAATCCTGGAAAAGGTGAAAATGGATAAGTCCCCTGGGCCTGATGGCATTTATCCTAGGATTCTCTGGGAAGCAAGGGAAGAGATTGCAGAGCCATTGGCCTTGATTTTTATGTCCTCTTTGTCTACAGGAGTAGTCCCAGAAGACTGGAGGATAGCAAATGTGGTTCCCTTGTTCAAAAAGGGGAGTAGGGATAGCCCTAGTAACTATAGGCCAGTGAGTCTCACTTCTGTTGTGGGCAAAGTCTTAGAGAGAATTGTAAGGGATAGGATTTATGCACATCTGGATAGGAATAATGTGATCAAGGATAGTCAGCATGGTTTTGTGAAGGGCAAGTCGTGCCTCACAAACCTTATTGAATTCTTTGAAAAGGTGACGAAGGAGGTTGATGAGGGGAAAGCGGTAGATGTGGTATATATGGATTTTAGTAAGGCGTTTGATAAGGTTCCCCATGGTAGGCTACTGCAGAAAATACGGAGATATGGCATTGAGGGTGAATTGGAGGTTTGGATTAGGAATTGGCTGGATGGAAGAAGACAGAGGGTAGTAGTTGATGGCAAAGTTTCTTCATGGAGTGCCGTCACTAGCGGTGTTCCGCAAGGATCTGTTTTGGGACCATTGCTGTTTGTCATTTTTATAAATGACCTGGAAGAGGGGTTAGAAGGTTGGGTGAGCAAGTTTGCGGATGATACGAAAGTCGGAGGAGTTGTTGACAGTGAGGAAGCATGTGGCAGGTTACAGCAGGATATAGAGAAGCTGCAGAGCTGGGCAGAAAGGTGGCAAATGGAGTTCAATGTAGCTAAGTGCGAGGTGATTCACTTTGGGAAGAATAACAAAAAGATGGGGTACTGGGCTAATGGTCGGATACTTGGTAGTGTGGATGAACAGAGGGATCTTGGTGTCCATGTACACAGATCTCTGAAAGTTGCCACCCAGGTAAATAGTGCGGTGAGGAAGGCATATGGCGTACTGGCTTTTATTGGTAGAGGAATTGAGTTCCGGAGTCCTGAGGTCATGATGCAGTTGTATAAGACTCTGGTACGGCCGCATCTGGAATATTGTGTGCAGTTTTGGTCGCCATACTATAGGAAGGATGTGGAGGCATTGGAACGCGTGCAGAGGAGGTTTACCAGGATGTTGCCTGGTATGGAAGGAAAATCGTATGAGGAAAGACTGAGGCACTTGGGGCTGTTTTCACTAGAGAAAAGAAGGTTTAGGGGTGACTTGATTGAGGTGTACAAGATGATTAGGGGGTTAGATAGGGTAGACAGTATGAACCTTTTCCCGCGTATGGAGTCGGGTATTACAAGGGGGCATAGCTTTAAATTAAGGGGGGGTAGATATAGGACTGATGTTAGGGGTAGGTTCTTCACTCAGCGAGTCGTTAGTTCATGGAATGCCCTGCCAGTAACAGTGGTGGACTCTCCCTCTTTATGGGCATTTAAGAGGGCATTGGATAGGTATATGGAGGATAGTGGGTTAGTGTAGTTTAGGTGGGCTTGGATCGGCGCAACATCGAGGGCCCAAGGGCCTGTACTGCGCTGTATTCTTCTATGTTCTATGATTAGGGGTTTAGATAGGGTTGACCGTGAGAACCTTTTTCCACGTATGGAGTCAGCTATTACGAGGGGGCATAGCTTTATATTAAGGGGGGGGGGTAGGTATAGGACAGAGGTTAGGGGTAGGTTCTTTACTCAGCGAGTCGTGCGTTCATGGAATCTCCTTCATTATGGGCATTTAAGCGGGCATTGGATAGGCATATGGAGGATAGTGGGCTAGTGTAGGTTAGGTGGACTTGGATCGGCGCAACATCGAGGGCCGAAGGGCCTGTACTGCGCTGTATTCTTCTATGTTCTATGTTCTATGTCTCTATCTGCCCTACAATACCATCCAGGCCCCTACCATTAATTGTATATGTTCTACTCTTGTTTGTTTTTCCAAAATGTAATACCTTGCATTTATCCCAATTAAACCCCACCTTCCACTCCTCAGCCCATTGTCCCAATTGATAAAGATCTCTTCGTAATTTTAGATAACCTTCCTCACTGTCCACTGTACCACCAATTTTGGTGTCATCTGTAAACTTACTAACCATGCATTCTATATTCTCATCCAAGTCTCCAAAGCATGCTGCCCAGTAAACCACGACCTTAGTCTCAGGTTTGAGATCCTGGTTGTCAGATACTCTGTGCTGGAGTTAGCCAAAGGCTGAGTCGGCACATCTAAGGCTGGTTTCTGATGCGATATAACGATATGATACAGAATCTAATCAAACCTCAGCACAACGCAGTCACAAACTGGAAACTTCAGCACACCTCAAAGGGAACACAGCTCTCCTACAAAGGTCTGAAATCAATGGGGCAGCATAAAAACTGCACGAGATTCAACAAGCTGCTGACACCAACAATACACGCAATACAAGCACATGAATGTCTCAAGCATCGGAATGCTCACCAACTGAGAGCCAGGTATTGAGGGGAGTACTCACCAATGACAGTGAGATATTCAGGGTTCACTGCAGAGAATATTTGGAAGAACTCCTCAACTTGAATGTATTCCACAGCAATCCTCAATTCCCCAGGCTGATTCAGTCCTGCTGCGAACACACTCCAGAGTGAAGTCAAAAACCCCTTTCTGATGGCTGAAGTCAACAAAGGCCCATGAGGTAACTGGAATTCCTGCTGAGATTCTGCAACACAGCAGATACAGACTATGGGTGGAACAATGCAATCTCATGTTCCTCATCTGGAAAGAGGAATCTCTGAGGTACTGTGACTGTGATTATGTTCAAGATGGGAGACCAAGTCTGACAGCAGAAACTACAGAGGAGTCTCCCTGCTCTCTGCCTCAGGGAAGAACACTGATAGGAGCCTGATCAACCACCTTCTCCCCGTAACTGAGGAACTCTTTCTTTTATTTCAAAAATATACTTTATTCATAAAAAAAACTTTATAAATGTAGACAAATGCTGTTTGGTTCTGTACAGTAGCATATCAAGGAAACAAGCAAACATTGGAGTTTGACTCAATCTAAACAAACCAAGGATATCTCTTATACAGGACTATATTTACATGTATTTGAGGCACCGGGAGAGTGTGATAACTGAATGGACTCCCAGTTAACTTCAGCAGAAAGACCTCAGGCTGCATCGTTTCCCCGCTGGGCCTTGGCAGCTGCTAGCCCAAGCTTTAGTGGGATCCTCAGCACATTGCCCTGGACCCTGGAACGTGCCAGTCTGCAACACTCAGTCAGGGTCAACTCCTTCTTCTGGAAGACCAACAAGTTTCAGACAGAAACTGAAGTTTTTTTTGTTGCAAAAATATACTTTCTGCATGTAGCATTAATGAAGCTGTTCAGATCCATACTCTCTTTACTTACAGAAAACAAATTAAGCCTTGACGTTCACCATTCTCTATATTTACAATCAACCTCTTAGCATTTAGCTGAGTCATCAGTGGGGCCCAATTATTGAATGGACCCCAGTTATTCTTTGGCAGGAGGTTCTCACATGATGGTCTTTCCCCGCTGCAACTTAGCAGCGGCTGCCCCAAGTTTTAGTGCATCCTTCAGCATGTAGTCCTGGACCATGGAATGTGCCAGTCTGCAACACTCGCGCAGGGTCAACTCCTTCAACTGGAAATCCAGCAAGTGTCGAGCAGACCAAAGAGTTGATGATCTTCCAGGCACAGTTGGTGATCGTCTCAGCGTATGTCCCGGGGAACAGACCGTAGAGCACGGAGTCCCACGTCACGGAGCTGCTCGGGACGAACCTCAACAAACCCCACTGCATTCCTCTCCAGACTTCCTTTGCATAGGCACATTCCAGAAGGAGGTGTGTGACTGTCTCGACCCTCCACAGCCACTTCGAGGGCAGCGTGAGGTGGTGCAGAGAGTTCGGGCATGCATAAAGGATCTCACAGGCAGAGCCCTTCTCACCACCAGCCAAGCCATGTCTTGGTGCTTGTTTGAAAGTTTCTCCAGCGTTACAGTTTTTATCTGTTGAGAGGTAACACAGATACAATCTTCACTGTGTGGCAATACAAGGAGCAGCACCAACTGGTGGGCATTGCCTTTCTCTGGCCTCACGAGAGCCGACCTGCCGTTGAAGGGAAAGGCATCATGAACATGTGCTGGAGGCTGCACTTACGTAACTGGTCAGCAGCAGCGGGAGCTGTGACGTTATCGCAATGCTACTGCTGGCAGCTTACTGCATAAAGATCGGCTGCAATGTTTTGTATTTTGCAGCAGTGACCATCCTTCTAACACAGTTAGCCCCCTGCAAGCAGTGATATAAATGTGAAAATCTTTCTTTTTTAAAAAAGTAATCAGTCAGTTCCCTTGTGATTACAGTCTCCACTGTTCTGTAATGCCCACATAACCTTTTTATCTATTTTCTTCTTCTCTTTACTTTAAGACTAATTATTTAAACAAAAACAGGAAGTGCTGGAGAAACTAGGCAGGTCTGGCAACATCTGTGGAAGAAAGCAGAGTTTATGTATTGAGTCTGATGACTGTTCATCAGAAGTCTAATTTACTGAGTGTTCACTCAATGCTGTGACCTGTAGTGCAGCTGTAACCAGTGTAGACTGTGCCAGTGTAACAGAGAGGAAAGCCAGTGCTGGAAAGAATTTATTAGTTAACTGGACTAATTTATCAGCATGGATTTAACTTGGTTTGTAAAGCCCAGGTCAGCTTGATCCTTCACTTGACTGTAATCCCTCAGCTAACACCTATTGCTCCCACCTTAGTCCGATAGTCAGAAGAACAAGAGCAAGTTGTTGTCCCTGTTTCACTTCCAGCTGTGTCAAGGTTATGTTGTCTCTTTGGGAGTTTCATATCATCCACCAGTGAAAGAGACAGGCATGGGGCTGAGGCAATTGAGAAATGAATGGTTACTATTGAACAGCAAAACTGACAATCATTATGTTGTTGTCAAGCTGTCATGGTGGCTCAGTGGTTTGCATAGCTGCATCATGACAAAAGGGATGCAGGTTCAATTCCACCCTCGGCCGACTATCTGTCTGGAGTTTGCAAATTTGCCCCCTCTCTGTGTGGGTTTTTCTGGGTGGTCCAGTTTCCTGCCACAGTCCAATGATGTGCGGGTTAGGTGAATTGGCCATGCTAAGTTGCATAAAGCATCGAGGGATGTGCAGGCTAGGTGGGTTAGTCATGGGAATTCTGGGCTTGGGGGAATGATGTGCGTCTGGGTGGGATACTCTACATAGGGTCAGTGTAGACTTGATGGGCTGAATGGCCTCTATCTGCACTGTAGGGATTCTAGCTCCTTTCTGTGAAAACAAAGGGAGCAACGTAAATTACCCAGATCTACGTTGACACACCCAGGGCAGCCACTAACACTTCACAGCAATTGATGCACTTCAGACACTTCCTTAGACAGTCCTTTGGGACAGAGGCTGGCTTGCATCCACTTGATGGGTTCTGAGGTGACTGCTGGACACAGGCTTGTCTTAAATAAATCCATGCAGGCTCTCCTTAATTAACCATTATTTTTCCAAATGAACGTTTATTTGTCTGAAAAACTCATAGAGTCATAAAGCTGTACAGCTTGGAAACAGACCCTTCGATCCAACTCGTCCATGCTGACCAGATATCCTAAATTAATCTTGCCATTTGCCAGCATTTGGCCCATATCCCTCTAAACGCTTCCTATTTATATACGCATCCAGGTGCCTTTTAAATGTTGTAATTGTACCAGCTTCCACCACTTTCTCTGGCAGCTCAATCCATACACGCACCACCCTCTGTGTGACAAAGTTGCTCCTTAGATCCCTTTGAAATCTTTTCCCTCTATCTGTAAACATATGCCCTCTAATTTTGTATCCTAGAGCTCTGTGGGAAGCTAAGGGAAGTGATTGCTAGGCCCCTTGCTGAGATATCTGTATCATTGATAGGGAGATGCTGGAAGACTGGAGCTTGGCTAAAGTAATGCCACTGTTTAAGAAGGGTGGTAAAGAAGAGCCAGGGAACTCTAGACCGGTGAGCCTGACATCAGTGGTAGGTAATTGTTGGAGGGAATCCTGGGGGACAGGATTTACATGTATTTGGAGCAACAAAGACTAATTAAAGATAGTCAACATGGCTTTGTACTTGGGAAATGGTGTCTCATTAGCTTGATTAGTTTTTTAAAGAAACAAAGAGGATTGCTGAAGGCAGAGCAGTAGGTGTGATCTATGTGGACTTCAGTACAGTGTTCGACAAGGTTCCCCATGGTAGATTGGTTAGTGAGGTTAGATCTCATGGAATAGAGAGAGAACTAACCATTTGGAGAATCCTTGTCTATTCAACCTATCCATACTCCTCAAGGTTTTATAAACTTCTATTAGGTCACCCCTCAGCCTCCGACGTTCCAGGGAAAACAGCCCAGGCCTGTTCAGTCTCTCCCTATAGCTCAAATCCTCCAACCCTGGCAACATCCTTGTAAATCTTTTCTGAACCCTTTCAAATTTCACACCATCCTTCCTATAGCAGGGAGACCAGAACTGCATGCAGCATTCCAAAAATGGCCTAATCACTGTCCTGTAAAGTTGCAACATGACTTCCCAACTCCTTTACTCAATGCACTGACCAATAGAGGCAAGCATACAGATGCGTTCTTCACTGTCCTATCTACTTGGGATTCCACATTCAAGGAACAATGAACCTGTACTCCAAGGTCTCTTTGCTCAGCAACACACACCCAGAACCTTCCCATTAAGTGTATAAGTCCTGCTCTGATTTGCTTTCCCAAAATGCAGCACCTCGCATTTATCTGAATTAAACTCCATCTGCCACTTCTCAGCCCATTGGCCCATCTGGTCAAGATCCTGTTGTAATCTGAGGTAAACCTCTTCGCTGTCCACTACACTATCAATTTTGGTCTCAACTGCAAACTTACTAAATGTACCTCTTGTGCTCACATCCAAATCATTTATACAAATGATGAAAAGCATCCGATCCGGCACCAATCTTTGTGGCACTCCACTGGTCACAGGCCACCAGTCTAAAAATCAACCTTCCATCACCATCCTCTGTCTTCTACCTTTGAGTCAGTTCTGTATCCAAATGGTTAGTTCTCCCTGTATTCCCTGAGATCTAACCTTGCTAATCAGTCTCCCATGGGGAACCTTGTTGAACTCCTTACTGAAGTCCATAGAGATCACATCAACCTCTCTGCCTTCAACAATCTTCTTTGTTACTTCTGAAAAAAACTAATTAAGCTAAGCCTGGAGACCCCCTGTCCTACCTGGAGACACCCTGTCCTACCTGGAGACCCCCTGTCCTACCTGGAGACCCCTGTCCTACCTGGAGACTCCTGTCCTACCTGGAGACTCCTGTCCTCCCTGGAGACCCCCTATCCTACCTGGAGACCCCCTGTCCTACCTGGAGACTCCTGTCCTCCCTGGAGACCCCTGCCCTACCTGGAGACTCCTGTCCTATCTGGAAACCCCTGCCCTACCTGGAGACCCTTGTCCTACCTGGAGACCCCTGTCCTATTTGAAGACCCATGTCCTACCTGCAGACCCCTGTCTTATCTGAAGACCCCTGCCCTACCTGGAAACCCGTGCCCTACCTGGGGACTCATGCCCTACCTGATGACTCCTGTCCTACCTGGAGACCCCTGTCCTACCTGGAGACCTCTGCCCTACCTGGAGACCTCTGCCCTACCTCGAGACTCCTGTCCTACCTGGAAACCCGTGCCCTACCTGGAGACTCCTGTCCTACCTGGAGACCCCTGTCTTTCCTGGAGACCCCTGCCCTATCTGAAGATCCCTGTCCTTCCTGGAGACCCCTGCCCTATCTGAAGACCCCTGCCCTACCTGATGACCCCTGTCCTACCTGGAATCCCCTGCCCTACCTGGAGACTCCTGTCCTACCTGGCAATCCCTGCCCTACCTGGCGACGCCAGCCATTACCTGGAATCCCCTGCCCTACCTGGAGATCCCTGTCCTACCTGGAAACCCCTATCCTTCCTGGAGACCCCTGCCCTATCTGAAGACCCCAGTCCTACCTGGAGACTCCTGCCTTATCTGAAGACCCCTGCCCTAACTGGAGACCCCTGCCCTAACTGGAGACCCCTGCCCTACCTAGGGACTCCTTCCCTACCTGGACACTCGTGTCCTACCTGGAAACCCCTGCCCTACCTGGAGACTCCTGTCCTACCTGGAAACCCCTGCCCTAACTGGAGACCCCTGCCCGACCTAGGGACTCCTGCCCTACCTAGAGACTCCTGCCCTTACCTGGAAACCCCTGTCTTTCCTGGAGACCCCTGCCCTATCTGAAGATCCCTGTCCTTCCTGGAAACCCCTGCCCTATCTGAAGACCCCTGTCCTAACTGATGACCCCGGTCCTACCTGGAATCCCCTGCCCTGTCTGGAGACCTCTGTCCTACCTGGAAACACCTATCCTTCCTGGAGACCCCTGCCCTATCTGAAGACCCCTGTCCTACCTGGAGACCCCTGCCTTATCTGAAGACCCCTGCCCTACCTGGAGATGCCTGTCCTACCTGGAGACCCCTGCCCTACCTGGAGACCCCTGTCCTACCTGGAGACTCCAGCCCTACCTACAGAGCCATGTCCTATTTGGAGACCCCTGTCCTAACTGGAGACCCCTGTCCTACCTGGAGACCCCTGCCCGACCTGGAGACCCCTGTCCTAACTGATGACCCCTGTCCTACCTGAAGACCCTTATCCTACTTGGAAACCCAAACCCTACCTGGAGACTCCTGTCCTACCTGGAAACCCCTGCCCTAATTGGAAACCCCTGCCCTACCTGGGGACTCCTGTCCTTACCTGGAATCCCCTGCCCTACCTGGAATCCTCTGCCCTACCTGGAAACCCCTGCCCTACCTGGAGACCCCAACCCTACCTGGAGACTCCTGCCCTACCTGGCGACTCCTGCCCTTACCTGGGAACCCTTGCCCTACCTGGAGACCCCTGTCCTACCGGGAGACTCCTGTCCTACCTGGAGACCCCTGTCTTTCATGGAAACCCCTGCCCTACCTGAAGTTCCCTGTCCTTCCTGGAGACCCCGCCTTATCTGAAGACCCCTGTCCTACCTGACGACCCCTGTCCTATCTGGAAACCCCTGTCCTACCTGAAAACCCTGCCCATCCTGAGGATTCCTGCCCTACCCGGAGACTCCTGTCCTACCTGGAGACCTCTGCCCTATCTGAAGACCCTTGTCCTTCCTGGAGACCCCTGTCTTATCTGAAGACCCCTATCCTACCTGGAGACCCCTGACATACCTGGAAACCCCTGCTCTATCTGGACTCCAGTCCTACCTGGAGACACCTGTTCTATCTGGAGACGTCTGTCCGACCTGGAGACCCCTGCCCTACCTGGAAACCCCTGTCCTACCTGGAGACCCCTGTCCTACTTGGAAACCCCTGCCCTACCTGGTGACTACTGCCCTACCTGGAGACCACTATCCTACCTGGAGACCTCTGCCTTACCTGGAGACCCCTACCCTACCTGGAGACCCCTGTCCTACCTGGAGACCCCTGTCCTACCTGGAGACCCCTGCCCTACCTGGAGACCCCTGCCCTACCTGGAGACCCCTGTCCTACCTGGAGACCCCTGCCCTACCTGGAGACCCCTGTCCTACTTGGAGACCCCTGTCCTACCGGGAGACTCCTGTCCTACCTGGAGACCCCTGTCTTTCATGGAAACCCCTGCCCTACCTGAAGTTCCCTGTCCTTCCTGGAGACCCCGCCTTATCTGAAGACCCCTGTCCTACCTGACGACCCCTGTCCTATCTGGAAACCCCTGTCCTACCTGAAAACCCTGCCCATCCTGAGGATTCCTGCCCTACCTGGAGACCCCTGTCCTAACTGGAGACCCCTGCCCTACCTGGAGACTCCTGCCCAACATGGAGACCCCTGTCCTATTTGGAGACCCCGGTCCTAACTGGATACTCCTGTCCTTCCTGCACACCCCTGTCCTACCTGGACACCCCTGCCCGACCTGGAGACCCCTGTCCTACCTTAAGACCCCTATCCTACCTGGAAACCCCTGCCCTAACTGGAGACTCCTGCCCTACCTGGAAACCCCTGCCCTACCTGGAGACTCCTGCCCTACCTGGAAACCCCTGCCCTAACTGGAGACTCCTGCCCTACCTGGAAACCCCTGCCCTAACTGGAGACCCCTGCCCTACCTCGGGACACCTGCTCTACCTGGAGACTCCTGTCCTACCTGGAAACCCCTGCCCTACCTGGAGACTCCTGCCCTACCTCGGGACACCTGCTCTACCTGGAGACTCCTGTCCTACCTGGAAACCCCTGCCCAACCTGGAGACTCCTGCCCTACCTGGAGACCCCTGTCCTACCTGGAGACTCCTGCCCTACCTGGAGACCCCTGTCCTACCTGGAGACCCCTGTCCTACCTGGAGACCCCTGTTCTACCGGGAGACTCCTGCCCTACCTGGAGACCCCTGTCCTACCTGGAGACCCCTGACCTACCTGGAGACCCCTGTCCTACCTGGAGACCCCTGTCCTACCTGGAGACCCCTGTCCTACCTGGAGACTCCTGTCCTACCTGGAAACCCCTGCCCAACCTGGAGACCCCTGACCTACCTGGAGACCCCTGTCCTACCTGGAGACCCCTGTCCTACCTGGAGACCCCTGTCCTACCTGGAGACCCCTGTCCTACCTGGAAACCCCTGTCTTTCATGGAAACCCCTGCCCTACCTGAAGATCCCTGTCCTTCCTGGAGACCCCTGCCTTATCTGAAGACCCCTGTCCTACCTGACGACCACTGTCCTATCTGGAAACCCCTGTCCTACCTGAAAACCCCTGCCCATCCTGGGGACTCCTGCCCTACCTGGAAACTCCTGTCCTACCTGGAGACCTCTGCCCTATCTGAAGACCCCTATCCTACCTGGAGATCCCTGATATACCTGGAGTGCCCTGCCCTACCTGGAGACCCCTGTCCTACCTGGAGACCCCTGCCCTACCTGGAAACCTCTGTCCTACCTGGAGACCCCTGTCCTACCTGGAGACTCCTGTCCTACATGGAGACCCCTGTCCTACCTGGAAACCCCTGTCCTACATGGAGACCCCTGTCCTACCTGGAGACTCCTGTCCTACCTGGAGACCACTGCCCTACCTGGAGACTCCTGACCTCCCTGGAGACCCCTGTCCTACCTGGGGAACCATGTCCTACCTGGAGACCCCTGTCCAACCTGGAGACCCCTGCCCTACCTGGAGACTCCTGCCCTACAAGGTGACCCCTGCCCTACCTGGAGACCCCTGTCCTACCTGGAGACCCCTGTCCTACATGGAGGCCCCTGTCCTACATGGAGACCCCTGTCCTACCTGGAGATCCCTGCCCTACAAGGAGACACCTGCACTACCTGGAGACCGTTGCCCTATCTGGAGAACCCTGCCCTACCTGGAGACTCCTGTCCTACCTAGAGACCCCTGTCTTACCTGAGGGCCCCTGCCCTACCTGGAGACTCCTGCCCTACCTGAGGACCCCTGCCCTACCTGGAGATCCCTGTCCTATCTGAAGACTCATCTCCTTCCTGGAGACACCTGCCCTATCTGGAGACTCCTGTCCTACCTGGATATCCTGCCCTACCTGGAGACCTCTGCGCTATCTGAAGACCCCTGTCCTTCCTGGAGACCCCTGTCTTACCTGAGGGCCCTTGCCTACCTGGAGACTCCTGTCCTACCTGGAGACCCATGTCCTACCTGAGGACCCCGCCCGACCTGGAGACTCCTGCCCTACCTGAGGACCCCTGCCCTACCTGGAGATCCCTGTCCTATCTGAAGACTCATCTCCTTCCTGGAGACACCTGCCCTATCTGGAGACTCCTGTCCTACCTGGATATCCTGTCCTACCTGGAGACCACTGCCCTATCTGAAGACCCCTGTCCTTCCTGGAGACCCCTGCCTTATCTGAAGACCCCTATCCTACCTGGAGACCCCTGACATACCTGGAGAGCCCTGCCCTACCTGGAGACCCCTGTCCTACCTGGAGACCTCTGTCCTACCTGGAGACTCCTGTCCTACATGGAAACCCCTGTTCTACCTGGAGACTCCTGCCCTTACCTGGAGACCCCTGTCCTACCTGGAGACCCCTGTTCTACCTGGAGACTCCTGTCCTACCTGGAGACCACTGCCCTCCCTGGAGACTCCTGACCTCCCTGGAGACCCCTGACCTACCTGGAGACTCCTGTCCTCCCTGGAGACCCCTGTCCTACCTGGGGAACCATGTCCTACCTGGAGACCCCTGCCCTACCTGGAGACCTCTGCTCAACCTGGAGACCCCTGCCCTACCTGGAGACTCCTGCCCTACAAGGTGACCCCTGCCCTACCTGGAGACCGTTGCCCTATCTGGAGAACACTGCCCTACCTGGAGACTCCTGTCCTACCTGAGGGCCCCTGCCTACCTGGAGACTCCTGTCCTACCTGGAGACCTCTGCCCTATCTGAAGACCCCTGTCCTTCCTGGAGACCCTGACTTATCTGAAGACCCCTATCCTACCTGGAGACCCCTGACATACCTGGAGAGCCCTGCCCTACCTGGAGACCCCTGACATACCTGGAAACCCCTTCCCTACCTGGAGACTCCTGCCCTTACCTGGAGACCCCTGTTCTACCTGGAGAACCCTTGCCCTACCTGGGTACTTCTGCCCTACCTGGAGACCCCTGCCCTACTTGGAAACCCCTGTCCTACCTGGAGACCCCTGTCCTACCTGGAGACTCCTGTCCTACATGGAGACCCCTGCCCTACCTGGAAACCCCTGTCCTACATGGAGACCCCTGTCCTATCTGGAGACTCCTGTCCTACCTGGAGACCACTGCCCTACCTGGAGACTCCTGACCTCCCTGGAGACCCCTGACCTACCTGGAGACTCCTGTCCTCCCTGGAGACCCCTGTCCTACCTGGGGAACCATGTCCTACCTGGAAACCCCTGCCCTACCTGGAGACCCCTGTCCTACCTGGGGAACCATGTCCTACCTGGAAACCCCTGCCCTACCTGGAGACCTCTGCTCAACCTGGAGACTCCTGTCCTACCTGGAGACCCCTGTCTTTCATGGAAACCCCTGCCCTACCTGAAGATCCCGGTCCTTCCTGGAGACCCCTGCCTTATCTGAAGACCCCTGTCCTACCTGACGATCCCTGTGCTATCTGGAAACCCCTGTCCTACCTGAAAACCCCTGCCCATCCTGGGGACTCCTGCCCTACCCGGAGACCTCAGCCCTATCTGAAGACCCCTGTCCTTCCTGGAGACTCCTGCCTTATCTGAAGACCCCTATCCTACCTGGAGACCCCGACATACCTGGAGAGCCCTGCCTTACCTGGAGACCCCTGTCCAACCTGGAGACCCCTGCCCTACCTGGAAACCCGTGTCCTACCTGGAGACCCCTGTCCTACCTGGAGACTCCTGTCCTACATGGAGACCACTGCCCTACCTGGAAACACCTGTCCTACATGGAGACCCCTGTCCTACCTGGAGACCACTGCCCTACCTGGAGACTCCTGGCCTCCCTGGAGACCACTGCCCTACCTGGAGACCCCTGACCTCCCTGGAGACCCCTGACCTACCTGGAGACCCCTGACCTACCTGGAGACTCCTGTCCTCCCTGGAGACCCCTGTCCTACCTGGAGACTCCTGCCCTACAAGGTGACCCCTGCCCTACCTGGAGACCGTTGCCCTATCTGGAGAACCCTGCCATACCTGGAGACTCCTGTCCTAGCTAGAGACCCCTGTCTTACCTGGATACCCCTATCCTTCCTGGCGCCTCTGCCCTATCTGAAGACCCCTGTCCTATCTGAAGACTACTGTCCTTCCTGGAGACACCTGCCCTACCTGGAGACCCCTGTCCTACCTGGAAACCCCTGCCCTACCTGGAGACCCCTGTCCTACCTGGATACCCCTGCCCTACCCGGAGACCCCTGCCCTACCTGGAGACCCCTGTCCTACCTGGATACCCCTGCCCTACCTGGAGACCCCTGCCCTACCTGGAGACCTCTTTCCTACCTGGAGACCCCTGACCTTCCTGGAGACCTTTGAAAGACACAGATCTTTGAAAGTTGCCACCCAGGTAAATAGTGCGGTGAAGAAGGCATATGGCGTACTGGCTTTTATTGGTAGACGAATTGAGTTCCGGAGCCCTGAGGTCATGTTGCAGCTGTATAAGACTCTGGTGCGGCCACATCTGGAATATTGTGTGCAGTTTTGGTCGCCATACTATAGGAAGGATGTGGAGGCACTGGAACGGGTGCAGAGGAGGTTTACCAGGATGTTGCCTCGTATGGTAGGAAGATCGTATGAGGAAAGGCTGAGGCACTTGGGGTTGCTTTCATTGGAGAAAAGAAGGTTTAGGGGTGATTTGATAGAGGTGTATAAGATGATTAGGGGTTTAGATAGGGTCGACAGTGAGAATCTTTTTCCAAGTATGGAGTCAGCTATTACAAGGGGGCATAGCTTTAAATTAAGGGGGGGTAGGTATAGGACAGAAGTTAGGGGTAGATTCTTTACTCAGCGAGTTGTGAGTTCATGGAATGCCCTGCCAGTAGCAGTGGTGGACTCTCCCTCATTATGGGCACTTAAGCGGGCATTGGATAGGGATATGGAGGATAGTGGGCTAGTGTAGGTTAGGTGGGCTTGAATCGGCGCAACATCGAGGGCCAAAGTGCCTGTACTGCGCTGTATTCTTCTATGTTCTATGTTCTATGTTCTACCTGGAGTCCCCTGCCCTACCTTGAGACCCCTGTCCTACCTGGAGGCTCCTGTCCTCCCTGGAGACCCCTGCCCTACCTGGAGACTCCTGACCTCCCTGGAGACCCCTGTCCTACCTGGGGAACCATGTCCTACCTGGAGACCCCTGTCCAACCTGGAGACCCCTGCCCTACCTGGAGACTCCTGACCTCCCTGGAGACCCCTGTCCAACCTGGAGACCCCTGCCCTACCTGGAGACTCCTGTCCTACCTGGAGACCCCTGTCCAACCTGGAGACCCCTGCCCTACCTGGAGACTCCTGTCCTACCTGGAGACCTCTGCCCTATCTGAAGACCTCTGTCCTTCCTGGAGACCCCTGCCTTATCTGAAGACCCCTATCCTACCTGGAGACCCCTGACATACCTGGAGAGCCCTGCCCTACCTGGAGACCACTGCCCTACCTGGAGACTCCTGACCTCCCTTGAGACCCCTGTCCTACCTGGAGACCCCTGACCTACCTGGAGACTCCTGTCCTCCCTAGAGACCCCTGTCCTACCTGGGGAACCATGTCCTACCTGGAGACCCCTGTCCTACATGGAGACCCCTGTCCTACATGGAGACACCTGCCCTACTGGAGATCCCTGCCCTACAAGGAGACACCTGCACTACCTGGAGACCGTTGCCCTATCTGGAGAACCCTGCCCTACCTGGAGACTCCTGTCCTACCTAGAGACCCCTGTCTTACCTGAGGGCCCCTGCCCTACCTGGAGACTCCTGCCCTACCTGAGGACCCCTGCCCTACCTGGAGATCCCTGTCCTATCTGAAGACTCATCTCCTTCCTGGAGACACCTGCCCTATCTGGAGACTCCTGTCCTACCTGGATATCCTGCCCTACCTGGAGACCTCTGCGCTATCTGAAGACCCCTGTCCTTCCTGGAGACCCCTGTCTTACCTGAGGGCCCTTGCCTACCTGGAGACTCCTGTCCTACCTGGAGACCCATGTCCTACCTGAGGACCCCGCCCGACCTGGAGACTCCTGCCCTACCTGAGGACCCCTGCCCTACCTGGAGATCCCTGTCCTATCTGAAGACTCATCTCCTTCCTGGAGACACCTGCCCTATCTGGAGACTCCTGTCCTACCTGGATATCCTGTCCTACCTGGAGACCACTGCCCTATCTGAAGACCCCTGTCCTTCCTGGAGACCCCTGCCTTATCTGAAGACCCCTATCCTACCTGGAGACCCCTGACATACCTGGAGAGCCCTGCCCTACCTGGAGACCCCTGTCCTACCTGGAGACCTCTGTCCTACCTGGAGACTCCTGTCCTACATGGAAACCCCTGCCCTACCTGGAGACTCCTGCCCTACCTGGAGACCCCTGTTCTACCTGGAGACTCCTGTCCTACCTGGAGACCACTGCCCTCCCTGGAGACTCCTGACCTCCCTGGAGACCCCTGACCTACCTGGAGACTCCTGTCCTCCCTGGAGACCCCTGTCCTACCTGGGGAACCATGTCCTACCTGGAGACCCCTGCCCTACCTGGAGACCCCTGTCCTCCCTGGAGACCCCTGTCCTACCTGGAGACTCCTGCCCTACAAGGTGACCCCTGCCCTACCTGGAGACCGTTGCCCTATCTGGAGAACACTGCCCTACCTGGAGACTCCTGTCCTAGCTAGAGACCCCTGTCTTACCTGAGGGCCCCTGCCCTACCTGGAGACTCCTGTCCTACCTGGAGACCTCTGCCCTATCTGAAGACCCCTGTCCTTCCTGGAGACCCTGACTTATCTGAAGACCCCTATCCTACCTGGAGACCCCTGACATACCTGGAGAGCCCTGCCCTACCTGGAGACCCCTGTCCTACCTGGAGACCTCTGTCCTACCTGGAGACTCCTGTCCTACCTGGAAACCCCTTCCCTACCTGGAGACTCCTGCCCTTACCTGGAGACCCCTGTTCTACCTGGAGAACCCTTGCCCTACCTGGGTACTTCTGCCCTACCTGGAGACCCCTGCCCTACTTGGAAACCCCTGTCCTACCTGGAGACCCCTGTCCTACCTGGAGACTCCTGTCCTACATGGAGACCCCTGCCCTACCTGGAAACCCCTGTCCTACATGGAGACCCCTGTCCTATCTGGAGACTCCTGTCCTACCTGGAGACCACTGCCCTACCTGGAGACTCCTGACCTCCCTGGAGACCCCTGACCTACCTGGAGACTCCTGTCCTCCCTGGAGACCCCTGTCCTACCTGGGGAACCATGTCCTACCTGGAAACCCCTGCCCTACCTGGAGACCTCTGCTCAACCTGGAGACTCCTGTCCTACCTGGAGACCCCTGTCTTTCATGGAAACCCCTGCCCTACCTGAAGATCCCGGTCCTTCCTGGAGACCCCTGCCTTATCTGAAGACCCCTGTCCTACCTGACGATCCCTGTGCTATCTGGAAACCCCTGTCCTACCTGAAAACCCCTGCCCATCCTGGGGACTCCTGCCCTACCCGGAGACCTCAGCCCTATCTGAAGACCCCTGTCCTTCCTGGAGACTCCTGCCTTATCTGAAGACCCCTATCCTACCTGGAGACCCCGACATACCTGGAGAGCCCTGCCTTACCTGGAGACCCCTGTCCAACCTGGAGACCCCTGCCCTACCTGGAAACCCGTGTCCTACCTGGAGACCCCTGTCCTACCTGGAGACTCCTGTCCTACATGGAGACCACTGCCCTACCTGGAAACACCTGTCCTACATGGAGACCCCTGTCCTACCTGGAGACCACTGCCCTACCTGGAGACTCCTGGCCTCCCTGGAGACCACTGCCCTACCTGGAGACCCCTGACCTCCCTGGAGACCCCTGACCTACCTGGAGACCCCTGACCTACCTGGAGACTCCTGTCCTCCCTGGAGACCCCTGTCCTACCTGGAGACTCCTGCCCTACAAGGTGACCCCTGCCCTACCTGGAGACCGTTGCCCTATCTGGAGAACCCTGCCATACCTGGAGACTCCTGTCCTAGCTAGAGACCCCTGTCTTACCTGAGGGCCCCTGCCCTACCTGGAGACTCCTGCCCTACCTGAGGACCCCTGCCGTACTTGGAGACCCCTGTCCTATCTGAAGACTCCTGTCCTTCCTGGAGACACCTGCCCTATCTGGAGACCCCTGTCCTACCTGGATACCCCTATCCTTCCTGGCGCCTCTGCCCTATCTGAAGACCCCTGTCCTATCTGAAGACTACTGTCCTTCCTGGAGACACCTGCCCTACCTGGAGACCCCTGTCCTACCTGGAAACCCCTGCCCTACCTGGAGACCCCTGTCCTACCTGGATACCCCTGCCCTACCCGGAGACCCCTGCCCTACCTGGAGACCCCTGTCCTACCTGGATACCCCTGCCCTACCCGGAGACCCCTGCCCTACCTGGAGACCCCTGTCCTACCTGGATACCCCTGCCCTACCTGGAGACCCCTGCCCTACCTGGAGACCTCTTTCCTACCTGGAGACCCCTGACCTTCCTGGAGACCTTTGAAAGACACAGATCTTTGAAAGTTGCCACCCAGGTAAATAGTGCGGTGAAGAAGGCATATGGCGTACTGGCTTTTATTGGTAGACGAATTGAGTTCCGGAGCCCTGAGGTCATGTTGCAGCTGTATAAGACTCTGGTGCGGCCACATCTGGAATATTGTGTGCAGTTTTGGTCGCCATACTATAGGAAGGATGTGGAGGCACTGGAACGGGTGCAGAGGAGGTTTACCAGGATGTTGCCTGGTATGGTAGGAAGATCGTATGAGGAAAGGCTGAGGCACTTGGGGTTGCTTTCATTGGAGAAAAGAAGGTTTAGGGGTGATTTGATAGAGGTGTATAAGATGATTAGGGGTTTAGATAGGGTCGACAGTGAGAATCTTTTTCCAAGTATGGAGTCAGCTATTACAAGGGGGCATAGCTTTAAATTAAGGGGGGGTAGGTATAGGACAGAAGTTAGGGGTAGATTCTTTACTCAGCGAGTTGTGAGTTCATGGAATGCCCTGCCAGTAGCAGTGGTGGACTCTCCCTCATTATGGGCACTTAAGCGGGCATTGGATAGGGATATGGAGGATAGTGGGCTAGTGTAGGTTAGGTGGGCTTGAATCGGCGCAACATCGAGGGCCAAAGTGCCTGTACTGCGCTGTATTCTTCTATGTTCTATGTTCTATGTTCTACCTGGAGTCCCCTGCCCTACCTGGAGACCCCTTTCCTACCTTGAGACCCCTGTCCTACCTGGAAACCCCTGTCCTACCTGGAGACCCCCTGTCCTACCTGGAGGCTCCTGTCCTCCCTGGAAACCCCTGCCCTACCTGGAGACTCCTGATTTACTTGAAGACCCCTGAGCCACCTGGAGACCCCTGCCCTACCTGGAGACTCCTGCCCCACCTGAAGACCCCTGTCCTACCTGGAGACTCCTGCCCTACCTGGAGACCCCTGTCCTATCTGAAGACTCCTGTCCTACCTGGAGACCCCTGTCCTTCCTGGAGACCCCTGCCCTACCTGGAGACCCCTGCCCTACCTGGAGACTCCTGCCCTACCTGGAGACTCCTGCCCTAACTGGAGACACCTGCCCTACCTGGAGACTCCTGTCCTACCTGGAGACCCCTGTCCTTCCTGGAGACCCCTGCCCTACCTGGAGACCCCTGTCCTATCTGAAGACTCCTGTCCTACCTGCCTATATTTGCTGGAAGCAACCGGACTGTATGTGTGGTTTTCCTCCCTTCCTATAACTGCGATCCATCACACCCCCTAGCTCCTGTACATTCCTCAATGCCTTTAATTGCTGCTCCAACTGATACATGCAATCCAAGAGGGTTCAGAACCAAACACACTTCCTGCAGACATAATCATCAGTAATATGAAAATTCTCTCTAATCTCCCATATCCGACAGAATGAGTGCATCCCTCTACTAAGGGCCATCTTTGCTCCTTAACAGTCTGTGGACTGGGGCGGCAAGGTGGCTCAGTGGTTAGCCCTGCTGGCTCATAGCAGCAGGGCCCCAGGTTCTATTCCCACCTTGGGCAACTGTCTGTGTGGAGTTTGCACATTCTCCCTGTGTCTGCATGGGTTTCCTCGTGCAGGCTAGTTAAATTGCCCATAGTGTTAGCTATGTTAGCATGGGAAGTGGGTTACTCTTCAGAGGGACTAATTGGGCCGAAGGGCCTTTTCTCACACTGTAGGGAATCTAATCTAAAACAGCGCAGTCTTACTGCTCCAAGTTAACTTAGTACCCATGTTTTATATTTTTAAAGATTAATCAAGAGACAGATCTTAATAAAAACATATAATCAATAAAGGACCCATTCCTCGCTATTGTAGATTTACAAAAAAAGTAAGTTTACACTTTAAAAACGAGCCACTTAGCTGCTCCCCTGCTGTGAGCTATCCCCACCTCCCAAAAGGTTCCTTTAAGGTCAGCTATGAATTTTGCTGTAGGTTTACTTTTCTTAGATGAACTCTGTTCCCAGAAATACTTGAAACCCAAGAGCAGACGCAGTCAGCAGGGCAGGTTCACTGCCTAGTCAGACAGCTGTGCCTTCTCCATTTGTTTCACTTCCCACGTGGTCACTGCTCCGTCTTTCTTCCTCCTTTTTAAAATACCTTGCTTTGATCTTTTTTCCAAAGTTCCAAAACAATTCAACAGCTTATAAAACAGTATAGAATCCCTGTCCTAGACTTTGAGGAGATCAGCTCCAACACCCCTCTCCCAGAGTCAGGCCTGGTGTGTGTGTGTGTATGTGTGTGTGGCTGTGGTGTTAATGAAGCAGTTTAGAAGAGATCATTCTCACCTCGCTGTGTGCCTGTCCCATCTTGGCTTTTGAAAGAGTTACCCAATCTTTCCCTTCACCTGCCATCACCGCCCATCTTAAAACTTTCCTGTTTAATTTTTTTCTGACGGTAATTATTGAATCTTCTATTGTATCACATTCCAGGCCGGAACAACCTGCTTTCGACAATAACATTCCCACCAGGTCCTCTCCCACCCCAATTCTATTGCCAATTATCTGTAATCTGTGTCCCTTGCTTACTGATCTTGTGGTCATAGTTACTCATTATTCTGTTACTCAAAACACCTCCTAATTTTGAACACGTCTATTTAATGGCAGGCTCTCTCCAAAGAAATGAATGTCCTCCTCCCTATATTTATAGCACAGAGTTCGGGAATCTCAGAGTGCTTTAGGGTTGGCCCTTCCTCCTGAACCAGATACAGAACAGACAGGCTGGCAGCAGTCTCAGCTCCGTTCTGTTGGAATATTGTGTGAATATTCTGCTGCTGAGCTGATTGTTCGGAGGTGCAGTCTCGCCATCAGGGCTTAACTATGTTTGAAAAAGAATTCACTGTAAATATTTATTCTAGAGGTTCAATAATCTCCAACTCCCTGTCACCTTTACCTGTCGAACCCCGGGCCCCAAAGAGCTGAGGATTTCATTGACACGTTCTGTAACACCCCACAGTTCAATTGTCTCGCAGCCGGCCTGGGAGGAGGTCAGGAACAATGTGAGGCCACCCCTCTCCCAGAGTCAGGCCTGGTGTGTGTATCTCTGTGTAGCTGTGTGTGAGTTAATGTGAGTGTGAGAGTGTGTGAGTGAGTGACCTTGCTGGTGTCATCCCAGTCCATCTGGCTCTGCCTTCTATCACAGTGACACTGATAGCAACATGTAAAGTGGCAACACTCACTGAGAAGCAATCAACTTGAGAAACAGCAAATGGGGCTTTGGGTAATAATGTCTCTGAGTACAACAGAGATATAAACTCACCATGAGAGGGTTTGCTTTTTTTTGACAAAACTGTTGGCTAAGACTCTTAAGAAGTAAGATTCCTGAATGACCAAAAAGCCACACAACTCCAGAGTGACGTTTGATCAAAGTTTACAAAAGCATAGAATTCCTTTCAGAGATTAAAGTTGCTGGGTAGGTGAGGGGGCCTTAGTCTGATTCTCAGTGAGGCATGGGCTGGAACCTGGAGCCTGTTTATTGCTGACATGTAGTCTGGGGCTGATGTAGGACTCGGAACTTAGAAAAATTTTCAAAGGTGGCAAGTCGAGATGGTCAGTTGGTGATCACTTATATCATTTTGTGGCCTTCCCCAGTGATAGGTGTCTGAAAATGCAGTGTGACCAGAAGTGTCAATTCAAAGTTTGGGAGAAGATTTGTAGCTCGGGTGCTCGTTGTTGTGAAGTGTCAATGTCAGGATAGAAATTGGATATCAAGGCTATTGTGTTAATCCTGCATCTATCTGCATTTCCCCCAGAGATTGGTGTGACATTGAGAAGAAGGATTAACTTTCTAACAGGCTGCAATGCATACACTCCTTCTAGAATTATTACCATCCCAGACCAAGCAATAAGAGGTTAATGTTATTGAAATGGTAACTGCGAGTTTGAAAACATTGTTCAGTCAGGAGCTATGCGAAAATGGGACAGTTTGTGACAGTTCAAATTATTTAAACATTTCGGATTCTGGAAATAGCTGTCAAGGCAGAAACAAAGTCAGAAGTCACATGACACCAGGTTACAGTCCGACAGGCTTATTTAAAATCACAAACTTTCAAAGCGCTATTCTTTCATCAGGTAAAGACTTCACCTGATGAAGGAGCAGCGCTCCGAAAGCTGTTGGACTGTAACCTGGTGTGACCTAACTGTAACCTAACTTCTGCATTTGTTCACTCACTCCAACACCGGCATCTCCACATCGAGGAATAACATAGAGGGGTTCATTCTGACAAAAGGCGAATGAGTGTAGTGTTACATGTCAGTTTGAAGGTCTGGCTTTTACATAGAGTTTGGGGGCTTCATGTTAATGTTGATTATTACAATTTGTCTGCAACTATTATATTCTGCACAGTTTGCATGTAACTTGGATGAAGCAATAAAATGCGTTCTCCCAACTCCCACTTTTAATGAAACCAACACTCAGGAGCATGTTGCAGGTTGGTTCAGGATCAACGGAGGATCCTGATGATGATCCAGAGGAGAAGGAATGTTCTGGGCCTTCGGGAGGGTAGAGCATTCTCCTGACCCATTCTCCAATAGCATGCAATGCATGTTTCCTGTCTGGTTCCACGTCCTCCTTTTATTCCTCCCAAATATGGCATTTTCATGGAAGTGGAAGTGGGATGTATAGGCATTGTTCCCAGAGGCAGCTGGCCTTTAAATCACCAGCTGCCTCTACTGCTATATGACTTTGGGAGCTCAGGAGAGTGAAATATATAATAATCCGAATAAGGAAATTGAATGTACTGTACCCGAGTTTGGGGACGACACAAAATTAGGTGAGAAGGCAAGTGCTGAGGATGATGCAGTCTACCAAAAGAGGTAGACAGGTTAGCTGCGGGGGTGAAAACCTGGCAGATGGAATATAATGTGGGAAAGTGTCAGGTTATTCACTTTGTTATGAAGAGTTGAATATTTTTAAAATGAAATAATTTAAAGGAAAGCTGCAAGGATTTGCAAGTCCTCATGTGAATCACAAAACGCCAGCAAAAAAGTTTAACAGGCCATAGAGAAAGCAAATGAAATGCTGGCCGATATGTCCAAGGGAATGGGGGAGATAAAAATAAGAAAGGCTTGCTAAAACTATACAGGGCGCAGGTCAGACTTCACATTCTGACCATTCAGCCCATCATGTCTATATGACCTCTCCAAATCAGCACGAGGACAGTGCCATTCTCCTGCCTTTCAGAAATACTGGCCCCTTACCAAAGGAAAGATACACTGGCATTGGAGGCAGTCCAGAGATGGTTCATTAGGCTGATGCTGGACATGGAGGGACTGCCTGATGTGAAGGTTGAGTAGGTTGGGCCAGTATTCATTGAAGTTTGGAAGAATGAAAGGTGACTTTATCGGAGCATACAAGATTCTTAGGGGACGTTACAGAGTACACATGGAAAGGTTGTTTCTCCCTGCAGGAGGGTCTAGGACCAGATGGCATCATCTCAGAATAAGTGGTCGCCGAGTTAAGACAGAAATGAAGAGGAATTTATTCTGTCAGACAATCGTCAATCTGTAGAATATTTTACCACAGAGAGTGGACGAGGTTGGTTAGATAAGTATATTCAGGGCTGAGATAGATCAGATCTTTTTATGTTTCTTTTTATGATGATGGGTGATGATCCGATTCATCATTTACTGAAGATCCTCAGACAGCACCTTCCAAACCCACAACTACTTTCATTTAGAAGGACGGGGCAGCAGATACACGGGAACCCCGTTCCCTGGCCGTTCCCCTTCAAGCCACTCACCATCCTTACTTGGAAATAGATCACCATTCTTTCACTGTCACTGGGTCACAATCCTGGAATTGCCTCCCTAAAGGGCACTGTGGGTTGACCTATAGCAGATGGACTGCAGTAGTTCAAGAAGGCCGCTCAACACCACCTTCTCAAGGGCAACTAGGGTTGGTCCAGCCAACGACACTCACATCTCATGTATAAATAATTTAAAAATTAAAAGACCTGTTATAATATTTTTACAATTGAATACAAATTCCAGGCAGTTTGGCATCGAAGCCCATGTCTTCAGACCTGTAGCCTGGAGCTCTGGATTAATAAGCCAATGACATTACCATTATAACACCGTCTCTCTGATGGAATTTTAGCTTCTCTGTGGTGTATTACTACCTGGGACTAGCTTTTGATTATTAGGAGCTGGATTCCTGAGGCAACTCAGGCTGTCAGGATGAAGATCTCACATCTGCTGGCACATAGCTTCAGTAGATAATACATTTACAGGGATACAGCATTGTGTGTGCATTAGAAATACCTGGGATACAGTTGTGCAATTGATATTAGAATTAAAATGTTAATTTATTATATAACGGGCCTTCGTATTTAACAGGTGAAGCCTCTTTATTTAAGATTAGAATAGACATTGATCCATGATATATGCTTTGCACAATAAGTATTGAATTTATAGCTTTTCTTAATGTGAAGAGATACCTTGAGTTGTAGCTGTCCCCTTTTGTTCTCAGAATGTTTGTGGAAGGAGGGATTGCATTTGAGTCTACATTTGTTCATCTCAATGAGTTTAACAAGTTCGCAAACTGTCAACTTGCTAGTGATGGAGACTTGCAGCTGCTGCACTAATCTTGAGTTAAACTGATAGCAGTTTTCTGACAAGCCTGACCTTTGAGTGATTCGACCAGGCTGCCTGTTGTTGAGTGAGGGTGTCAGGCTGCCTCACGACAATGGGTACCCTGGAAGCTCACTGAAAATGAGTTTTAACATCCCTACCCTTTGCTAATCTTCCAATTGCTGGCCGGCAGGAGGTGAGGAGCTGGATCATTTTGGGATCTCTCAATAACAACTACACACATTTCGAAAGCACATTTCATCTATGACTAGCCAAACATTGACACAATGTTAAAGAAGGAGTGACTAAAAACCTGATCTTAAAGAGGGACTGTAAGGAGAAGAGAGACAGACACATTTAGGGAAGAAACCTGAAGCTAAGTGAGCTCAAGGTAGACATATATCAGAGAAAGGAAGGAAGAATGGACAAGAGATCCCATTGAGTCATAAAGATGTACAGCATGGAAACAGACCCTTCAGTCCAACTCATCCATGCTGACTAAATTTAACCCATATCCCTCTAAATCCTTCCTATTCATATACCCATCCAGATGCCTTTTAAATGTTGTAATTGTACCAGCCTCCATCAGTTTCTGTGGCAGTTTGTTCCATACACACACCACACTCTGCGTGAAAATATTGCCCATTAGATCCCTTATAAACCTTTTCCATCTCATTCACCTTATCCATATTCCTCATGATATATATATATACCCCTTCAGCCTTCAACGTCCAGGAAAAATAGCCCCAGCTTCTTCAGCCTTCTCTACAGTGCAAAGCCCCAAAGCCTGGCTACATCCTTGTAAATCTTCTCTGCACCCTTTCAAGTTTAACAACATCTTTCCTCTAGCAGGGAGATGAGAACTGCTATAGAAAGATCAATTCGAGGGTTTCAAATTTCCAAGGCTTTGTAGGGCTGGGGGAGGTTACCAAGAGAGGGAGGGGTTTTATCATGATTGAAATAACTCCACAGAGGCTGGTATCTGGTCACTAAGTCACCCTTTATTTACATATGGAGAGTCCTTGACACTGATCCACCTCTCTCAGAGCCAACTCTCAGAGTGAACAGAACCTCTGACACTCCTGTTTATTGTTTTTTACAGGATGTTTGACATTCCTGTTCTTTTTTTATATATATTCTTTCTTTTTTTTTGCTTACCCCCACACTACCGCCTAACTACCTAATTACCGCGATAGGGCTTATTTTTCCCCAGCACCCATGTTGTGTGTGTGCAGGTGTGAGACACAGTGAGAGACACAAGGTGCACAAAGTTTTATTCAATTTCCACCACCAGGAAGAAAGGAAACACCCGAGTGGCCAGTGACAAGTAGTGCCCTTCACACCAAAGGGCAGTGCTGTGTGATCAAACAGTGAAGGGGGAGGGTAGGGACTAAATCAAAATAGAGTTGGAGGGAGAAATGATGCACTCCACTCCCTGCGGCGCCCACCTCTCCCTGAACAGCTCCAGGGTGTTGGTAGACACCGCGTGCTCCTTCTCCAAGGACACCCGGGCCCTAACGTAACCGCGGAAGAGGGGCAGGCAGTCGGCCCTAACGACCCCCTCCATCGCCCGCTGCCTGGACCTGTTGATGGCCAGTTTGGCCAGGCCCAGGAGCAGACCCACGAGGAGGTCTTCAGACCTGCCCTCCTTCCTCCGTACCGGGTGCCCAAAGATCAGGAGCGTGGGACTGAAGTGCAACCAAAAGCAGAGGAGGAGGTTTTTCAGAAAATCAAAAAGGGAGTGCAAACGCCCCCACCCAATATATAAGTGGTCCACGGACTCCACAGCGCCACAGAACAAGCAGTTGGGCTGGGGGTCCGTGAACCACCGCAATCTGCGGTTGCAGGGGACTGCTGCGTGCAGCACCCTCCACCCCAGATCCCCGAGAGAAAGGGGGAGGACTCCCGCGTAGAGAGCCCTCCACTGGGGATCCCCACCGCCCGGTGGCAAATGGGAACATTCCTGTTTATTTTTTTTTATTTTTTTTATAGGGCGTTGGTCGACACCGCGTGCTCCTTCTCCAAGGACACCCGGGCAACACTCCTGTTTATATCTGTCAGTCTGAGTTTCCTGACTGGGCAAGATTAACAGCCCCGATCAGGGAACTCAAAATATGAGGTCCACCTGGCTGATCTCATTAGAATTACCACAATGGAGGGGTTTGAACACAAAGGATGTGAATTTTAATGTTGAGGCTATGAAGGAGAGAGAAGCACTATTGTTTTTGCACTATTGTTTTTGCACTATAGCGTCGAGTGTGAAACTCATACAGGAAAGAGTACAAATCTAAGGGGGAGAAGGGATTTGACAGTTGATACCAGTCCTACCCAAGTGAGCCAATATTGTTAACCCAAAGAACCAAAGAGATTGATGGTTAGTTGCAACAATCAGGCCTAATAAAGTTAAATCCTTCTCCTCGACCATGAGAAATGGCAGGAATCCTGGAGGTTGTTAAGTTTGGAGGAAGATTGTGTGAAAAAAAAATTGCAGATGCAGAAAAACAGAAATAAAAGCAGATATTGCTGGGTAAAGCTCAGTGGCTTCAGCATTTGTGGAGCGAAACATTTCAAGTCCAGTGACTCTTCCTCAGAACTGATTGTAACTGGGAAAAGGTTGGGTTTATGCTGAAGGTGGGGGTGGTGGGGAGGGGGTTGGAGTTAACGATAGGTGGAGATGGAGAGGAAACAATTGGGCAGACAAAGGATTGAGTAAAATCAGGGTTGAGAGTGTCTTGCTGGAAAAGCACAACAGGTCAGGCAGCATCCAAGGAGCAGGAAAATCGATGTTTCGGTCCGGACCCCTTCCGGATGAAGGGCTTTTACCCGAAACGTCAATTTCCCTGCTCCTTGGATGCTGCCTGACCTGTTGTGCTTTTCCAGCAAGACACTCTCAACCCTGATTTTACTCCAGCATCTGCAGACCTCACTGTCTCTTAAAGGATTGAGTAAAGGTCAGCCTGGGAGAATTAATGACTGCTAATGGGGACTAGTGGCTGACAATGGGTTGTTTGTGGTAGCAGTCCATGTGTTGGCAAGACCTGGTGTCTGGGGATTAGGGTCAGGACATGGGACAAGTGCTAATTTATAAAATTATTGAACTTGATATTGAGTCCTGAAGGCTGCAAGTGGAAAATGAGATGCATGTTTCTGATCTTCCTCACAGTAAGTCTCCGTACACCACTGCATGAAGTGGAATTTCTGAGCTGCAGTTCTTGAGACCTGCCCTACATTCCACAACCTTCTCTCCACCTGCTTCCCAAGGACACAGAATGGAGGACTATTGCTTTTGGACAGAAAGCACAAGACCACTAAAGCTGCAAAAAGCCCAGTGTAACATTGTTTAGTGTGTATGGTACTGGGTGAGGAATTGAGAGTTCAAATCCCACAATGGCAAATGTTCGACCCCAAATTCAATAACCATGACTGTTCGTAAAATTGGTGAAATAACCACAAACAATGCAAATGGTTATTGTAACAATTTAATCAGTTCAACAATATCTTTCAGGGAACAGTTATTCTCGGCGTGGTATGATTAGATTCCCTACAGTGTGGAAACAGGCCCTTCGGCTGAACAAATCCACACCGACCCGCCGAAGAGCAACCCACCCATACCCATTTCCCCTCTAACTAATGTACCTAACACTACGGGCAATTCAGCATGGCCAATTCACCTGACCTGCACATCTTTGGACTGTGGGAGGAAACCGGAGCACCCGGAGGAAACCCATGCAGACACAGGGAGAATGTGCAAAGTCCACACAGGCAGTTTCCCGAGCCGGGAATTGAACCCGGGTCTCTGGGAGATCTCAGCTGCCTGTTCTTGCTCCTGTTGCTTCAGGAGATACTGGGGAGCAGCTTCACCGCTCTCTTCCCACATTGGACTCGACGCCAAAAAGAAAGTGCATGTTCTGGACCTGGTGAAGCAGTGATCACATCATTGTTGTTGCTGCTGCTGCTGCTGCTGAAGCTGTCACCTCCAGTCTTCTCCTGCTGCCTCCGGAACATTCCGGGGCAAGAGCCCGCTCACAACCTCCAATCGCAGGGTAGCCGGAACATTCCGGGACATTTGTGGGTGGCACAGTGGCACAGTGGTTAGCACTGCTGCCTCACAGCGCCAGAGACCCGGGTTCAATTCCCGCCTCAGGCGACTGACTGTGTGGAGTTTGCACGTTCTCCCCGTGTCAGTGTGGGTTTCCTCCGGGTGCTCCGGTTTCCTCCCACAGTCCAAAGATGTGCAGGTCAGGTGAATTGGCCATGGTAAATTGCCCATAGTGTTAGGTAAGGGGTAAATGTAGGGGTATAGGTGGGTTGCGCTTCGGTGGGTCGGTGTGGACTTGTTGGGCCGAAGGGCCTGTTTCCACACTGTAAGTAATCTAATTCCGGGACAGGGGCCTGCTCACAGCCTCCAATCGCAGGGTAGCCGGAACATTCCGGGACAGGGGCCCACTCACAGCCTCCAATCGCAGGGTAGCCGGAACATTCCGGGACAGGGGCCCGCTCACAGCCTCCAATCGCCAGTTGCCGGAACATTCCGGGGCAGGATCCCGCTCACAGCCTCCAATCGCAGGGTAGCCGGAACATTCCGGGACAGGGGCCCACTCACAGCCTCCAATCGCAGGGTAGCCGGAACATTCCGGGACAGGGGCCCGCTCACAGCCTCCAATCGCCAGTTGCCGGAACATTCCGGGGCAGGATCCCGCTCACAGCCTCCAATCGCAGGGTAGCCGGAACATTCCGGGACAGGGGCCCGCTCACAGCCTCCAATCGCAGGGTAGCCGGAACATTCCAGGACGGGGCCTGCACACAGCCTCCAATCGCAGGATAGCCGGAACATTCCGGGGCAGGATCCCGCTCACAGCCTCCAATCGCAGGATAGCCGGAACATTCCGGGACAGGGGCCTGCTCACAGCCTCCAATCGCCAGTTGCCGGAACATTCCGAGACAGGGGCCCGCTCACAGCCTCCAATCGCAGGATAGCCGGAACATTCCAGGACAGGGGCCCGCTCACAGCCTCCAATCGCAGGATAGCCGGAACATTCCGGGACAGGGGCCCACTCACAGCGTCCAATCGCAGGGTAGCCAGAACATTCCGGGACAGGGGCCCGCTCACAGCGTCCAATCGCAGGGTAGCCAGAACATTCCGGGACAGGGGCCCGCTCACAGCGTCCAATCGCAGAGTAGCCGAACATTCCGAGACAGGGGCCCGCTCACAGCGTCCAATCGCAGGGTAGCCGAACATTCCGGGACAGGGGCCTGCTCACAGCCTCCAATCGCCAGTTGCCGGAACATTCCGGGGCAGGAGCCCGCTCACAGCCTCCAATCACAGGATAGCTGGAACATTCCGGGACAGGGGCCCGCTCACAGCCTCCAATCGCAGGGTAGCCGAACATTCCGAGACAGGGGCCCGCTCACAGCGTCCAATCGCAGGGTAGCCGGAACATTCCGGGACAGGGGCCCGCTCACAGCCTCTGACTGCCGCGTAGCCGGAACATTCCTGGGGGAGGAACATGAGGTCACGACATAACTTACCTGAGAGACATTACCTCAGACTTTGTGGCCTCGCCCAGCGTCAGATTCAAATGCCCACGTGATTGCACAATCATACCTCGAGGGAGGTTTTGAACCACACAGCCCTCAGACATAGAGGTGAAAGTGCTGGTGAAAGTGCAAAGTACTTAAAACAGAAGAAGTAAAAACCAGGGCAAGATATTATGTGCGGATGACAAAGGCCAAACATTTGGCACATTTTTGAGGGGAAAAAAACGTCCATTTATAAAAGCAACTGAAAGCAATGGTAACAAATAATTTTCATGGAATACTTTGCTGTGGATCTCTTCCTATCGGGAGTGATCTGTTATTACAAAACCAAAGATTGATTGTTTGAAAGAAATATCAAAAATCTGGAGTGTCTCCCAACAGCTTTCCTTTTATAGAGAAATCGTTAACAGCTAACCTCTCCATGTGCCATTTATTAGAGGTGGGTCAAGGTTGAAATACCCCAGTGACTGCCACTCACACAGCATGAGGGTTGGCAGGTTATTTGAATAGATTTGACTGAGGACGTCATTACTTCATCTGTCAGTGAGGAACAACTCCAACTGCCAGGCAAATCATATTCCAATCAGTCAGGTTAGCAACAACTCCCGGGAGAAAACATAAACAAGTCCAAACAAAGGAAAAAGAACAAAGATGTTGGAAATCAGAAAGACAAATTGAAATCGTAGGATAAAAAGCGTCCCAGGACCTGAAACGTGAGCCCGAGTTTCTCCCCACAGGTTCAAACAAGTTAGTCACATTTTACCAAAAATAGGGTCGCCCATTTAAAACAGAGGCAAGGAAACATTTTCTTCATTCAGAGGGTTTTGAGTCTTTAGAATTTTCTTCCTCAAAGAGAAGTGGTCAGTAGCTCTCAGGTCTGGACTGGAGTGGAGTGGTCAGCAGTTAGAGTGTGGAGTGGAGTGGTCAGCAGTTAGAGAGTGTGGAGTGGAGTGGTCAGCAGTTAGCGAGTCTGGAGTGAAGCGGTCAGAAGTTAGTGGGTCTGGAGTGGAGTGGTCAGTAGTTAGCGGGTCTGGAGTGGAGTGGTCAGCAGTTAGTGGGTCTGGAGTGGAGTGGAGTGGTCAGTAGTTAGCGGGTCTGGAGTGGAGTGGTCAGCAGTTAGTGGGTCTGGAGTGGAGTGGTCAGCAGTTAGTGGGTCTGGAGTGGAGTGGATGGTCAGCAGTTAGTGAGTCTGGAGTGGAATGGTCAGCCGTTAGTGGGTCTGGAGTGGAATGGAGCGGTCAGCAGTTAGCAGCTCTGGAGTGGAGTGGTCAGCAGTTAGCGGGTCTGGAGTGGAGTGGAGCGGTCAGTAATTAGCGGGTCTGGAGTGGAGTGGTCAGCAGTTAGTGGGTCTGGAGTGGAGTGGCCATCAGTTAGCAGGTGTGGAGCGGTCAGCAGTTAGATGGTGTGGAGTGGAGTGGTCAGCGGTTAGTAGGTCTGGAGTGAAGCGGTCAACAGTTAACAGGATTGGAATGGAGTGAAGTGGTCAGCAGTTAGCAGGTCTGGAGTGGAGTGGTCAGTAGTTAGCGGGTCTGGAGTGGAGTGGAGTGGTCAGTAGTTAGCAGGTCTGGAGTGGAGTGGTCAGCAGTTAGAGGGTCTGGAGTGGAGTGGTCAGTAGTTAGCAGCTCTGGAGTGGGGTGGTCAGTAGTTAGCGGGTCTGGAGTGGTGTGGTCAGCAGTTAGAGGTTCTGGAGTGGAGTGGTCAGTAGTTAGAGGGTATGGAGTGGAGTGGAGTAGTCAGCGGTTAGTGGGTCTGGAGTGTAGTGGTCAGGAGTTAGAGGATTTGGAGTGGAGTGGTCCGCAGTTAGTGGGTCTTGAGTGGAGTGGAGTGGTCAGTAGTTAGCCGGTCTGGAGTGGAGTGGTCAGTAGTTAGCGGGTCTGGGGTGGGGTGGAGTGGTCAGTAGTTAGCAGGCCTGGAGTGGAGTGGTCAGTAGTTAGCGGGACTGGAGTGGAGTGGAGTGGAGTGGTCAACAGTTCGTGGGCCTGGAGTGGAGTGGTCACTAGTCAGCAGGTTTGGAGCGAAGTGGTCAGCAGTTATCGAGTCTGGAGTGGAGTGGTCAGCAGTTCACGGGTCTGGAGAAGAGTGGAGTGGTCAGAAGTGCACAGGTCTGGAGTGGAGTAAAGTGATCAGTAGTTAGCGGGTCTGGAGTGGAGTGGAGTGGTCAGTAGTTAGTAGGCCTGGAGTGGAGTGGTCAGTAGTTAGCGGGTCTGGAGTGGAGTAGATTGATCAGCAGTTAGCGGTTCTGGAGTTGAGTGGAGTGGTAAGTATTTAGCGGGTCTCGAGTAGATTGGTCAGTAATTAGAAGGTCTGGAGTGGAGTGGAGTGGTCAGCAGCTAGCGGGTCTAGAGTGGAGTGGTCAGCAGTTAGAGGTTCTGTCGTGGAGTGGTCAGTAGTTAGAGGGCCTAGAGTGGAGTGGAGTGGTCAGCAGTTAGTGGGTCTGGAGTGGAGTGAAGTGGTAAGTAGCTAGCGCGTCTCGAGTGGAGTAGATTGATCAACAGTTAGCGGGTTTGGAGTGGAGTGCCGTGGTCAGCAGTTAGCAGGTCTGGAGTGGAGTGGTCAGCAGGTAGAGGGTCTGGAGTGGAGTGGAGTGGTCAGAAGTTAGCGAGTCTGGAGTGGAGTGGTCAGTAGTTAGTGGGTTTGGAGTGGAGTGGAGTGGGCAGCAGTTAACGAGTCTGGAGTGGAGTGGTCACTAGTTAGTGGGTCTGGAGTGGAGTGGCCAGGAGTTAGAGGGTGTGGAGTGGAGTGGTCAGTAGTTAGTGGGTCTGGAGTGGAGTGGCCAGCAGTGAGAGGGTCTAGAGTGGAGTGGAGTGGTCATCAGTTAGCGGGTCTGGAGTGGAGTGGTCAGCAGTTAGCGTGTCTGGAGTGAAGTGGCCAGCAGTTAGAGGGTGTGGAGAGGAGTGGTCAGCAGTTAGCGTGTCAGGAGTGGAGTGTTCAGGAGTTAGAGGGTCTGGAGTGGAGTGGTCAGCAGCTAGCGGGTCTGGAGTGGAGTGGTCAGTAGTTAGTGGGTCTGGACTGGAGTGGAGTGGTCAGTCGTTAGCAGGTCTGTAGTGGAGTGGTCAGTAGTTAGCGGGTCTGGAGTGGAGTGGTCCGCAGTTAGTGGGTCTGGAGTGGAGTGGAGTCGTCAGTAGTTAGCGGGTCTGGAGTGGAGTGGAGTGGTCAGCAGTGTGCAGGTCTGGAGTGGAGTGGAGTGGTCAGTAGTTAGCAGGCTTGGAGTTAAGTGGTCAGTAGTTAGTGGGTCTGGAGTGGAGTGACCAGCAGTTAGCGAGTCTGGAGTGGAGTGGTCAGCAGTTAGCGGGTTTGGAGTGGAGTGGTCAGTAGTTAGTGGGTCTGGAGTGGAGTAACCAGCAGTTAGCGGGTTTGGAGTGGAGTGGTCAGTAGTTAGTGGGTCAAGAGTGGAGTGGTCAGCAGTTATCGGGTCTGGAGTGGAGTGGTCAGTAGTTAGCGGGTCTGGAGTGGAGTTGTCATCAGTTAGCGGGTCTGGAGTGGAGTGGAGTGGTCAGTAGTTAGCGGGTCTGGAGTGGAGTAGTCAGCATTTCGCGGGTCTGGAGTGGAGTGGTCAGTAGTTATCATGGTCTGGAGTGGAGTGGAGTGGTCAGTTGTTAGTGGGTCTGGAGTGGAGTGGTCAGCAGTTATCATGGTCTGGAGTGGAGTGGAGTGGTCAGTTGTTAGTGGGTCTGGAGTGGAGTGGTCAGCAGTTAGCGGGTCTGGAGTGGAGTGGAGTGGTCAGTAGTTAGCGGGTCTGGAGTGGAGTAGTCAGCAGTTATCATGGTCTGGAGTGGAGTGGAGTGGTCAGTTGTTAGTGGGTCTGGAGTGGAGTGGTCAGCAGTTCGCGGGTCTGGAGTGGAGTGGAATGGTCTGTAGTTAGCGGGTCTGGAGTGGTGTGGTCAGCAATTCGCGGGTCAGGAGTGGAGTGGTCAGCAGTTAGCAGGTCTGGAGTGGAGTGGTTAGCAGTTAGAGTGTCTGGAGTCGAGTGGAGTGGAGTGGTCAGTAGTTAGCGGGTCTGGAGTGGAGTGGCCAGCAGTGAGAGGGTCTGGAGTTGAGTGGAGTGGTCAGCAGTTAGCGAGTCTGGAGTGGAGTGGTCAGCAGTTAGCGTGTCTGGAGTGAAGTGGCCAGCAGTTAGAAGGTGTGGAGTGGAGTGGTCAGCAGTTAGCAGGTCTGGAGTGGAGTGGTGAGCATTTAGCGTGTCAGGAGTGATGTGTTCAGGAGTTAGAGGGTCTGGAGTGGAGTGGAGTGGAGTGGTGTGGGCAGCAGTTAACGTGTCCAGAGTAAAGCGGCCAGCAGTTAGAGGGTGTGGAGTGGAGTGATCAGCAGTTAGCGTGTCAGGAGTGGAGTGTTCAGGAGTTAGAGGGTGTGGAGTAGAGTGGTCAGCAGTTAGTTGGTCTGGAGTGGAGTGGTCAGCAGTTAGTATGTCTGGAGTGGAGTGCTCAGCAGTTAGTGTGTCTGGAGTGAAGTGGCCAGCAGTTAGAGGGTCTGGAGTGGAGTGGTCAGCAGTTAGCGGGTCTGGAGTGGTGTGATCAGCAATTCGCGGGTCAGGAGTGGAGTGGTCAGCAGTTAGCGGGTCTGGAGTGGAGTGGTCAGTAATTAGAGGGTCAGGTGTGGAGTGGAGTGGTCAGCAGTTAACGGGTCTGGAGTGGAGTGGTCAGCAGTTAGCGTGTCTGGAGTGGTGTGGTCAGCAGTTCGAGGTTCTGGAGTGGAGTGGTCAGTAGGTAGAGGGTATGGAGTTGAGTGGAGTGGTCAGCGGTTAGTGGGTCTGGAGTGGAGTGGAACGGTCTGGAGGTAGCGGGTTTGGAGTGGAGCAGTCAGCAGTTAGTGGGTCTGGAGTAGAGTGGAGCGGTCAGTAGTTAGCGGGTCTGGTGTGGAGTGGTCAGCAGTTAGCGGGTCTGGAGTGGAGTGGTCAGTAGTTAACGGGTCTGAAGTGAAGTGGTCAGCAGTTAGCGGGTCTGGAGTGGGGTGGTCAGGCATTAGAGGGTCTGGAGTGGAGTGGAGCGGTCAGTAGTTAGTGGGTCTGGAGTGGAGTGGAGTGGAGTGGAGTGGGCAGCAGTGAGAGGGTCTGGAGTGGAGTGGAGTGGTCAGCAGTTAGCAGGTCTGGAGTGGAGTGGTCAGCATTTAGCGTGTCAGGAGTGGTGTGTTCAGGAGTTAGAGGTTCCAGAGTGGAGTGGAGTGGAGTGGTGTGGGCAGCAGTTAGCGAGTCTGGAGTGGAGTGGTCAGCAGTTAGAAGGTGTGGAGTGGAGTGGTCAGCAGTTAGCAGGTCTGGAGTGGAGTGGAGTGGTCAGTAGTTAGTGGGTTTGGAGTGGAGTGGTCAGTAGTTACCGGGTCTGGAGTGGAGTGGAGTGGGCAGCAGTTAACGGGTCTGGAGTGGAGTGGTCACTAGTTAGTGGGTCTGGAGTGGAGTGGCCAGCAGTTAGAGGGTCTGGAGTGGAGTGGAGTGGTCAGTAGTTAGCGGGTCTGGAGTGGAGTGGTTAGCAGTTAGCGTGTCTGGAGTGAAGTGGCCAGCAGTTAGAGGGTGTGGAGTGGAGTGGTCAGCGGTTAGCGTGTCAGGAGTGAGGTGTTCAGGAGTTAGAGGGTGTGGAGTGAAGTGGTCAGCAGCTAGCGGGTCTGGAGTGGAGTGGTCAGTAGTTAGCGGGTCTGGAGTGGAGTGGTCAGCAGTTAGTGGGTCTGGAGTGGTGTGGCCAGCAATGAGAGGGTCAAGAGTGGAGTGGAGTGGTCATCAGTTAGCGGGTCTGGAGTGGAGTGGTCAGTAGTTATCATGGTCTGGAGTGGAGTGGAGTGGTCAGCTGTTAGTGGTTCTGGAGTGGCGTGGTCAGTAGTTAGCGGGTCTGGAGTGGAGTGGTCAGCAATTCGCGGGTCAGGAGTGGAGTGGTCAGCAGTTAGCGGGTCTGGAGTGGAGTGGACTGGTCTGTAGTTAGCGGGTCTGGAGTGGTGTGGTCAGCAATTCGTGGGTCAGGAGTGGAGTGGTCAGCAGTTAGCGGGTCTGGAGTGGAGTGGTTAGCAGTTAGTGTGTCTGGAGTGGAGTGGTCAGTAGTTAGCGGGTCTGGAGTGGAGTGGAGTGGTCAGCACATAGCGGGTCTGGAGTGGAGTGGTCAGTAATTAGAGGGTCTGGTGTGGAGTGGAGTGGTCAGCAGTTAGCGGGTCTGGAGTGGAGTGGTCAGTAGTTAGCGGGTCTGGAGTGGTGTGGTCAGCAGTTCGAGGTTCTGGAGTGGAGTGGTCAGTAGGTAGAGGGTATGGAGTTGAGTGGAGTGGTCAGCGGTTAGTGGGTCTTGAGTGGAGTGGAACAGTCTGGAGGTAGCGGGTTTGGAGTGGAGCAGGCAGCGGTTAGTGGGTCTGGAGTGGAGTGGAGTGGTCAGTAGTTAGCGGATCTGGAGTGGAGTGGTCAGCAGTTAGCGGGTCTGGAGTGGAGTGGAGTGGTCAGTAGTTAACGGGTCTGAAGTGAAATGGTCAGCAGTTAGCGGGTCTGGAGTGGAGTGGTCAGGCGTTAGAGGGTCTGGAGTGGAGTGGAGCGGTCAGTAGTTAGTGGGTCTGGATTGGAGTGGAGTGGGCAGCAGTTAACGGGTCTGGAGTGGAGTGGTCAGTAGTTAGTGGGTCTGGAGTGAAGTGGCCAGCAGTGAGAGGGTCTGGAGTCGAGTGGAGTGGAGTGATCAGTACTTAGCGGGTCTGGAGTGGAGTGGTCAGGCATTAGAGGGTCTGGAGTGGAGTGGAGCGGTCAGTTGTTAGTGGGTCTGTAGTGGAGTGGAGTGGGCAGCAGTTAACGGGTCTGGAGTGGAGTGGTCAGTAGTTAGTGGGTCTGTAGTGGAGTGGCCAGCAGTGAGAGGGGTCTGGAGTGGAGTGGAGTGGTCAGCAGTTAGCGAGTCTGGAGTGGAGTGGTCAGCAGTTAGCGTGTCTGGAGTGAAGTGGCCAGCAGTTAGCAGGTCTGGAGTGGAGTGGTCAGCATTTAGCATGTCAGGAGTGGTGTGTTCAGCAGTTAGAGGGTCTGGAGTGGAGTGGTGTGGAGTGGAGTGGGCAGCAGTTAGCGTGTCTGGAGTGAAGTGGCCAGCAGTTAGCGTGTCTGGAGTGAAGTGGCCAGCAGTTAGAGGGTGTGGAGTGGAGTGGTCAGCAGTTAGCGTGTCAGGAGTGGAGTGTTCAGGAGTTAGAGAGTGTGGAGTGAAGTGGTCAGCAGCTAGCGGGTCTGGAGTGAAGTGGTCAGTAGTTAGCGGGTCTGGAGTGGGGTGGAGTGGTCAGCAGTGTGTAGGTCTGGAGTGGAGTGGAGTGGTCAGTAGTCAGCAGGCTTGGAGTTAAGTGGTCAGTAGTTAGTGGGTCTGGAGTGGAGTGGCCAGCAGTTAGCGGGTCTGGAGTGGAGTGGTCAGTAGTTAGTGGGTCTGGACTGGAGTGGAGTGGTCAGTTGTTAGCGGGTCGGTAGTGGAGTGGTCAGTAGTTAGCGGGTCTGGAGTGGAGTGGTCCACAGTTAGTGGGTCTGGAGTGGAGTGGAGTCGTCAGTAGTTAGCGGGTCTGGAGTGGAGTGGAGTGGTCAGTAGTTAGCAGGCTTGGAGTTAAGTGGTCAGTAGTTAGCGGGTCTGGAGTGGAGTGGCCAGCAGTTAGCGGGTCTGGAGTGGAGTGGTCAGCAGTTAGCGGGTTTGGAGTGGAGTGGTCAGTAGTTAGTGGGTCTGGAGTGGAGTGGTCAGCAGTTCGCGGGTCTGGAGTGTTGTTTTCAGCAGTTAGCGAGACTGAAGTGGAGTAGCCAGCAGTTAGAGGGTCTGGAGTGGAGTCTTCAGTAGTTAGTGGGTCTGGAGTGGACTGGAGTGTTCAGTAGTTAGCAGGTCTGGAGTGGAGTGGTCAGCAGTTATCGGGTCTGGAGTGGAGTGGTCAGTAGTTAGCGGGTCTGGAGTGGAGTGGTCAGCAGTTAGCGGGTCTGGAGTGGAGTGGAGTGGAGAGTAGTTAGCGGGTCTGGAGTGGAGTGGTCAGCAGTTATCATGGTCTGGAGTGGAGTGGAGTGGTCAGCTGTTAGTGGTTCTGGAGTGGAGTGGTCAGTAGTTAGTGGGTCTGGAGTGGTGTGGTCAGCAATTCGCGGGTCAGGAGTGGAGTGGTCAGCAGTTAGCGGGTCTGGAGTGGAGTGGTTAGCAGTTAGTGTGTCTGGAGTGGAGTGGAGTGGTCAGTAGTTAGCGGGTCTGGAGTGGAGTGGAGTAGTCAGCACATAGCGGGTCTGGAGTGGAGTGGTCAGTAATTAGAGGGTCTGGTGTGGAGTGGAGTAGTCAGCAGTTAGCGGGTCTGGAGTGGGGTGGTCAGTAGTTAGCGGGTCTGGAGTGGTGTGGTCAGCAGTTCGAGGTTCTGGAGTGGAGTGGTCAGTAGGTAGAGGGTATGGAGTTGAGTGGAGTGGTCAGCGGTTAGTGGGTCTGGAGTGGAGTGGAACGGTCTGGAGGTAGCGGGTTTGGAGTGGAGCAGTCAGCAGTTAGTGGGTCTGGAGTGGAGTGGAGCGGTCAGTAGTTAGCGGGTCTGGAGTGGAGTGGTCAGCAGTTAACGGGTCTGGAGTGGAGTGGAGTGGTCAGTAGTTAACGGGTCTGAAGTGAAGTGGTCAGCAGTTAGCAGGTCTGGAGTGGAGTGGTCAGGCGTTAGAGGGTCTGGAGTGGAGTGGAGCGGTCAGTAGTTAGTGGGTCTGGAGTGGAGTGGAGTGGGCAGCAGTTAACGGGTCTGAAGTGGAGTGGTCAGTAGTTAGTGGGTCTGGAGTGGAGTGGCCAGCAGTGAGAGGGGTCTGGAGTGGAGTGGAGTGGTCAGCAGTCAGCGAGTCTGGAGTGGAGTGGTCAGCAGTTAGAAGGTGTGTAGTGGAGTGGTCAGCATTTAGCATGTCAGGAGTGGTGTGTTCAGCAGTTAGAGGGTCTGGAGTGGAGTGGAGTGGAGTGGAGTGGTCAGCAGTTAATGTGTCCAGAGTAAAGTGGTCAGCAGTTAGAGGGTGTGGAGTGGAGTGGTCAGCAGTTAGCGTGTCAGGAGTGGAGTGTTCAGGAGTTAGAGGGTGTGGAGTGGAGTGGAGTGGTCAGCAGTTAGTTGGTCTGGAGTGGAGTGGCCAGCAGTTAGCAGGTCTGGAGTGGAGTGGTCAGCAGTTAGCGGGTCTGGAGTGTAGTGGAGTTGTCAGCAGTTAGTGGGCCTGGAGTGGCGTAGTCACTAATCAGCGGGTTTGGAGCGAAGTGGTCAGCAGTTATCGCGTCTGGAGTGGAGTGGTCAGTAGTTATCTGGTCTGGAGTGGAGTGGTCAGCAGTTCACAGGTCAGGAGTGGAGTGGAGTGGTCAGCAGTGTGCAGGTCTGGAGTGGAGTGGAGTGGTCAGTAGTTAGCAGGCTTGGAGTGGAGGGGTTAGTAGATAGCGGGTCTGGAGTGGGGTGGAGTGGTCAGTAGTTAGCAGGCCTGGAGTGGAGTGGTCAGTAGTTAGCAGGACTGGAGTGGAGTGGTCAGCAGTTATCGGGTCTGGAGTGGAGTGGAGTGGAGTGGTCAGCAGTTAGCGGGTCCGGAGTGTAGTGGTCAGCAGTTAGCGTGCCAGGAGTGGAGAGTTCAGGAGTTAGAGGGTGTGCAGTGGAGTGGTCAGCAGGGTTAGTGGGTCTGGAGTGGAGTGGCCAGCAGTTAGCAGGTCTGGAGTGGAGTGGTCAGCAGTTAGCAGGTCTGGAGTGGAGTGGTCAGCAGTTAATGGGTCTGGAGTGGAGTGGAGTGGAGTGGTCAGCAGTGAGAGGGTCTGGAGTGGAGTGGAGTGGTCAGCAGTTAGCGAGTCTGGAGTGGAGTGGTCAGCAGTTATCGCGTCTGGAGTGGAGTGGTCAGTAGTTATCGGTTCTGGAGTGGAGTGGTCAGCAGTTCACAGGTCAGGAGTGGAGTGGAGTGGTCAGCAGTGTGCAGGTCTGGAGTGGAGTGGAGTGGTCAGTAGTTAGCAGGCTTGGAGTGGAGGGGTCAGTAGTTAGCGGGTCTGGAGTGGGGTGGAGTGGTCAGCAGTTAGCAGGCCTGGAGTGTAGTGGTCAGCAGTTAGCGTGCCAGGAGTGGAGTGTTCAGGAGTTAGAGGGTGTGCAGTGGAGTGATAAGCAGTTAGTGAGTCTGGAGTGGAGTGGCCAGCAGTTAGCAGGTCTGGATTGGAGTGGTCAGCAGTTAGCAGGTCTGGACTGGAGTGGTCAGCAGTTATTGGGTCTGGAGTGGAGTGGAGTGGAGTGGTCAGCAGTTAGCGTGTCAGGAGTGGAGTGTTCAGGAGTTAGAGGGTTTGGAGTAGAGTGGTCATTAGTTAGTGGGTCTGGAGTGGAGTGATCAGTAGTTAGTGGGTCTGGAGTGGAGTGGTCAGCAGGAAGCGGGTCTGGAGTGGAGTGGAATGATCAGTGGTGAGCGGGTCTGGAGTGGAGTGGTCAGTAGTTAGCGGGTCTGGAGTGGAGTGTTCCGTAGTTAGTGGGTCTGGAGTGGAGTGGAGTGGTCAGTAGTTAGTGGGTCTGGAGTGGGGTGGTCAGCAGTTAGCGTGTCTGGAGTGAAGTGGCCAGCAGTTAGAGGGTGTGGAGTGTAGTGGTCAGCAGTTCGCAGGTCTGGAGTGGAGCGGTCAGCAGTTAGCGTGTCAGATGTGGAGTGTTCAGTATTTAGAGGGTGTGGAGTGGATTGGTCAGCAGTTAGTGGGTCTGGAGTGGAGTGATAAGCAGTTAGTGTGTCTGGAGTGGAGTGGCCAGCAGATAGCAGGTCTGGAGTGGAGTGGTCTGCAGTTATCGGGTCTGGAGTGGAGTGGAGTGGTCAGCAGTTCGCAGGTCTGCAGTGGAGTGTAGTGGTCAACAGTTAGCGGGTCTGGAGTGGAGTGGTCAGCAGTTAGTGTGTCTGGAGTGGAGTGTTCCGGAGTTAGAGGGTTTGGAGTAGAGTGGTCAGCAGTTAGTGTGTCTGGAGTGGAGTGGTCAGCAGTTAGTGTGTCTGGAGTGGAGTGGCCAGCAGTTAGCAGGTCTGGAGTGGAGTGATCAGTAGTTAGTGGGTCTGGAGAGGAGTGGTCAGCAGTAAGCGGGTCCAGAGTGGAGTGGAGTGATCAGTGGTGAGCGGGTCTGGAGTGGAGTGATCAGTAGTTAGTGGGTCTGGAGTGGAGTGGCCAGCAGTGAGAGGGTCTGGAGTGGAGTGGAGTGGTCAGCAGTTAGCGAGTCTGGAGTGGAGTGGTCAGCAGTTAGCGTGTCTGGAGTGAAGTGGCCAGCAGTTAGAAGGTGTGGAGTGGAGTGGTCAGCAGTTAGCAGGTCTGGAGTGGAGTGGTCAGCATTTAGCGTGTCAGGGGTGGTGTGTTCAGGAGTTAGAAGGTCTGGAGTGGAGTGGAGTGGTCAGCAGTTAATGTGTCCAGAGTAAAGTGGTCAGCAGTTAGAGGGTGTGGAGTGGAGTGGTCAGCAGTTAGCGTGTCAGGAGTGGAGTGTTCAGGAGATAGAGGGTGTGGAGTGGAGTGGTCAGCAGTTAGTTGGTCTGGAGTGGAGTGGCCAGCAGTTAGCGGGTCTGGAGTGGAGTGGTCAGCAGTTAGCGGGTCAGGAGTGTAGTGGAGTTGTCAGCAGTTAGTGGGCCTGGAGTGGCGTGGTCACTAATCAGCGGGTTTGGAGCGAAGTGGTCAGCAGTTATCGCGTCTGGAGTGGAGTGGTCAGCAGTTCACAGGTCAGGAGTGGAGTGGAGTGGTCAGCAGTGTGCAGGTCTGGAGTGGAGTGGCGTGGTCAGTAGTTAGCAGGCTTGGAGTGGAGGGGTCAGTAGTTAGCGGGTCTGGAGTGGGGTGGAGTGGTCAGTAGTTAGCAGGCCTGGAGTGGAGTGGTCAGTAGTTAGCAGGACTGGAGTGGAGTGGTCAGCAGTTATCGGGTCTGGAGTGGAGTGGAGTGGTCAGCAGTTCGCAGGTCTGCAGTGGAGTGTAGTGGTCAACAGTTAGCGGGTCTGGAGTGGAGTGGTCAGCAGTTAGCGTGTCAGGAGTGGAGTGTTCAGGAGTTAGAGGGTTTAGAGTAGAGTGGTCATTAGTTAGCGGGTCTGGAGTGGAGTGTTCCGCAGTTAGTGGGTCTGGAGTGGAGTGGTCAGCAGTTAGCGTGTCTGGAGTGAAGTGGCCAGCAGTTAGAGGGTGTGGAGTGGAGTGGTCAGCGGTTCGCAGGCCTGGAGTGGAGCGGTCAGCAGTTAGCGTGTCAGGAGTGGAGTGTTCAGGAGTTAGAGGGTGTGGAGTGGAGTGGTCAGCAGTTAGTGTGTCTGGAGTGGAGTGGCCAGCAGTTAGCAGGTCTGGAGTGGAGTGGTCAGCAGTTATCGGGTCTGGAGTGGAGTGGAGTGGTCAGCAGTTAGTGTGTCTGGAGTGGAGTGATCAGCAGTTAGTGTGTCTGGAGTGGAGTGGCCAGCAGTTAGCGGGTCTGGAGTGGAGTGTTCCGCAGTTAGCGGGTCTGGAGTGGAGTGGCGTAGTCAGTAGTTAGTGGGTTTGGAGAGGCGTGGAATGGGCAACAGTTAGCGGGTCTGGAGTGAAGTGGTCAGTAGTTAGCATGTATGGAGTGAAGTGGCCAGCGGTTAGTTGGTCTGGAGTGGAGTGATCAGCAGTTAGTGTGTCTGGAGTAGCGTGATCAGCAGTTAGTGGGTGTGGAGTGAAGTTGTCAGCAGTTAGAGGGTGTGGAGTGGAGTGGTCAGCAGTTCGCAGGTCTGGAGTGGAGCGGTCAGCAGTTAGCGTGCCAGGAGTGGAGTGTTCAGGAGTTAGAGGGTGTGGAGTGGAGTGGTCAGCAGCTAGCGGGTCTGGAGTGGAGTGGTCAGTAGTTAGTGTGTCTGAACTGGAGTGGAGTGGTCACGAGTTAGCAGGTCTGGAGTGGAATGGTCAGCAGTAAGCGGGTCGGAGTGGAGTGGAGTGGTCAGCAGTTAGCGGGTCTGGAGTGGAGTGGTCAGTAGTTAGCGGGTCTGTAGTGGAGTGGTCAGCAGTAGCGAGTCTGGAGTGGAGTGGAGTGGTCAGCAGATAGCGAGTATGGAGTGGAGTGGAGTGGCCAGCAGTTACCGGGTCTGGAGTGGAGTGGAGTGGCCAGCAGTTAGAGGGTCCGGAGTGGAGTGGTCAGCAGTCAGTGGGTCTGGAGTAGAGTGGAGCGTTCCGTAGTTAGCGGGTCTGCAGTGGAGTGGTCAGCAGTTAGCGGGTTTGGAGTGGAGTGGAGTGGGCAGCATTTAGAGGGTCTGGAGTAGCGTGGTCAGTAGTTAGTTGGTATGGAGTGGAGTGGTGTGGTCAGTAGTTAGCGAGTCTGGAGTGGAGTGGTCAGTAGTTAGCGGGTCTGGAGTGGAGTGGTCAGTAGTTAGTGGGTCTGGAGTGGAGTGGTCAGCAGTTAGCAGGTCTGGAGTGGAGTGGTCGGCAGTTAGCAGGTCTGCAGTGGAGTGGTCAGCAGTTAGCGGGTTTGGAGTGGAGTGGAGTGGGCAGCATTTAGTGGGTCTGGAGTAGCGTGGTCAGTAGTTAGTTGGTATGGAGTGGAGTGGTGTGGTCAGTAGTTAGCGAGTCTGGAGTGGAGTGGTCAGTAGTTAGCGGGTCTGGAGTGGAGTGGTCAGCAGTTAGCAGGTCTGGAGTGGAGTGGTCAGCAGTTATAGGTTCTGGAGTGGAGTGGAGCGGTCAGACGTTAGTGGGTCTGGAGTGGAGTGGTCAGTAGTTGGTGGGTCTGGAGTGGAGCGGTCAGGAATTAGCGGGTCTGGAGTGGAGTGGTCAGCAGTTAGTGAGTCTGGAGTGGAATGACCAGCAGTTAGAGGGTCTGGAGTGGAAAGGTCAGCAGTTAGTGGATCTGGAATGGACCGGTCAGGAATTAACGGGTCTGGAGTGGAGTGGTCAGCAGATAGCGAGTCTGGAGTGGAGTGGAGTGGCCAGCAGTTAGAGGGTCTGTAGTGGAGTGGTCAGCAGTCAGTGGGTCTGGAGTGGAGTGGTCAGTAGTTAGTGGATCTGGAGTGGACCGGTCAGGAATTAACGGGTCTGGAGTGGAGTGGTCAGCAGATAGCGAGTCTGGAGTGGAGTGGAGTGGCCAGCAGTTAGAGGGTCTGGAGTGGAGTGGTCAGCAGTCAGTGGGTCTGGAGTAGAGTGGAGCATTCAGTAGTTAGCGGGTCTGTAGTGGAGTGGTCAGCAGTTAGCGGGTCTGGAGTGGAGTGAAGTGGTCAGTAGTTAGCAGGCCTGGAGTGGAGTGGTCAGTAGTTAGCGGGTCAGAAGTGGAGTGGTCAGCAGTTAGCAGGTCTGGGGTAAAGTGGTCAGCAGTTCACGAGTGTGGAGTGGAGTGGAGTGGTCAGCAGTTAGAGGGTCTGGTGTTGAGTTGTCAGCAGTTAGCGGGTCTGCAGTGGAGTGGAGTGGTCAGTAGTTAGCAGGCCTGGAGTGGAGTGGTCAGTAGTTAGCAGGTCTGTAGTGGGGTGGAGTGGTCAGTAGTTAGCAGGCCTGGAGTGGAGTGGTCAGTAGTTAGCGGGACTGGAGTGGAGTGGTCAGCAGTTATCGGGTCTGGAGTGGAGTGGAGTGGTGAACAGTTAGCGGGTTTGGGGTAGAGTGGTCAGTAGTTAGCGGGTCTGGAGTGGAGTGGTCAGTGGTTAGTGGGTTTGGAGTGGAGTGGTCAGTAGTTAGTGGATCTGGAGTGGAGCGGTCAGTAGTTAGTGGGTCTGGAGTGGAGTGGTCAGCAGTTAGTGAGTCTGGAGTGTAATGACCAGCAGTTAGAGGGTCTGGAGTGGAATGGTCAGCAGTTACCGGGTCTGGAGTGGAGTGGAATGGTCAGCAGTTAGCGGGTCTGGAGTGGAGTGGTCAGTAGTTAGCGGGTCTGGAGTGGAGTGGTCAGTAGTTAGTGGATCTGGAGTGGACCGGTCAGGAATTAGCGGGTCTGGAGTGGAGTGGTCAGCAGATAGCGAGTCTGGAGTGGAGTGGAGTGGCCAGCAGTTAGAGGGTCTGGAGTGGAGTGGTCAGCAGTCAGTGGGTCTGGAGTAGAGTGGAGCGTTCAGTAGTTAGCGGGTCTGTAGTGGAGTGGTCAGCAGTTAGCAGGTCTGGAGTGGAGTGAAGTGGTCAGTAGTTAGCAGGCCTGGAGTGGAGTGGTCAGTAGTTAGTGAGTCAGAAGTGGAGTGGTCAGCAGGTAGCAGGTCTGGGGTAAAGTGGTCAGCAGTTCACGGGTGTGGAGTGGAGTGGAGTGGTCAGCAGTTAGAGGGTCTGGCGTGGAGTTGTCAGCAGTTAGCGGGTCTGCAGTGGAGTGGAGTGGTCAGTAGTTAGCAGGCCTGGAGTGGAGTGGTCAGTAGTTAGCACGCCTGTAGTGGGGTGGAGTGGTCAGTAGTTAGCAGGCCTGGAGGGAGTGGTCAGTAGTTAGCGGGACTGGAGTGGAGTGGTCAGCAGTTATCGGGTCTGGAGAGGAGTGGAGTGGTGAACAGTTAGCGGGTTTGGGGTGGAGTGGTCAGTAGTTAGCGGGTCTGGAGTGGAGTGGTCAGTGGTTAGTGAGTTTGGAGTGGAGTGATCAGCAATTAGTGGGTCTGGAGTGGAGTGATCAGCAGTTAGTGGGTCTGGAGTGGAGTGATCAGCAGTTAGTGGGTCTGTACTGGAGTGGTCAGCAGTTAGTGGGTCTGTGGTGGAGTGGAGTGGGCAGCATTTAGAGGGTCTGGAATGGAGTGGTCAGTAGTTAGTTGGTATGGAGTGGAGTGGTGTGGTCAGTAGTTAGCGGGTCTGGAGTGGAGTGGTCAGTGGTTAGTGGGTTTGGAGTGGAGTGTTCAGCAGTTAGTGGGTCTGGAGTGGAGTGGAGTGGTCAGTAGTTAGCGGGTCTGGAGTGGAGTGGTCAAGTAGTTAGCAGGTCTGGAGTGGAGTGGTCACTAGTCAGTGGGTTTGGAGCGAAGTGGTCAGCAGTTATCGGGTCTGGACTGGAGTGGAGTGGTGAACAGTTAGCGGGTTTGGAGTCGTGTGGTCAGTAGTTAGCGGGTCTGGAGTGGAGTGCAGTGGTCAGCAGTTAGCAGGTCTGGATTGGAGTGGTCAGTAGTTGGTGGGTCTGGAGTGGAGTGATCAGCAGTTATCGGGTCTGGACTGGAGTGGAGTGGTGAACAGTTAGTGGGTTTGGAGTTGTGTGGTCAGTAGTTAGCGGGTCTGGAGTGGAGTGGTCAGTGGTTAGTGGGTTTGGAGTGGAGTGTTCAGCAGTTAGTGGATCTGGAGTGGAGTGTCCAGCAGTTAGCGGGAGTGGAGTGGAGTGGTCAGTAGCTAGCGGGTCTAGAGTGGAGTGGTCCGTAGTTAGTGGGTCTGGAGTGAAGTGGAGTGGTCAGTCGTTAGCAGGTCTGGAGTGGAGTGGTCAGTAGTTAGCGGATCTGGAGTGGTGTGGTCCGCAGTTAGTGGGTCTGGAGTGGAATGGAGTGGTCAGCAGTTAGTGAGTCAGGAGTGGCGTGGTCAGTAGTTAGCGGGTCTGGAGTGGAGTGGTCACTAGTCAGTGGGTTTGGAGTGAAGTGGTCAGCAGTTAGTGGGTCTGGAGTGGAGTGAAGTGGTCAGCAGTTAGTAGGTCTGGAGTGGTCAGCAGTTAGCGGGTCTGGAGTGGAGTGGTCAGTAGTTAGCGGGTCAGGAGTGGAGTGGTCAGTATTTAGCGGGTCAGAAGTGGAGTGGTCAGCAGTTAGCGGGTCTGGGGTGAAGTGGTCAGCAGTTCATGGGTCTAGAGTGGAGTGGAGTGGTCAGCAGATCATGGGTGTGCAGTGGAGTGGAGTGGTCAGCAGTTAGAGGGTCTGGTGTGGAGTTGTCAGCAGATAGCGGGTCTGCAGTGGAGTGGAGTGGTCAGTAGTTAGCAGGCCTGGAGTGGAGTGGTCAGTGGTTAGCAGGTCTGTAGTGGGGTGGAGTGGTCAGTAGTTAGCAGGCCTGGAGTGGAGTGGTCAGTAGTTAGCAGGACTGGAGTGGAGTGGTCAGCAGTTAGAGGTTCTGGAGTGGAGTGGAGTGGTGAACAGTTAGCGGGTTTGGAGTGGTGTGGTCAGCAGTTCACGGGTCTGGAGTGGAGTGTAGTGGTCAGCAGTTAGCAGGTCTGGATTGGAGTGGTCAGTAGTTGGTGGGTCTGGAGTGGAGTGATCAGCAGTTAGTGGGTCTGGAGTGGAGTGATCAGCAGTTAGTGGGTCTGGAGTGGAGTGGAGTGGTCAGTCGTTAGCAGGTCTGGCGTGGAGTGGTCAGTAGTTAGTGGGTCTGGAGGGAGTGGAGTGGTCAGTAGTTTGTGGGTCTGGAGTGGAGTGGAGTGGTCAGCAGTTAGTGGGTCTGGAGTGGCGTGGTCAAGTAGTTAGCGGGTTTGGAGTGGAGTGGTCACTAGTCAGCGGGTTTGGAGTGATGTGGTCAGCAGTTAGTGGGTCTGGAGTGGAGTGGAGTGGAGTGGTCAGCAGTTAGTAGTTCTGGAGTGGTCAGCAGTTAGCGGGTCTGGAGTGGAGTGAAGTGGTCAGTAGTTAGCAGGCCTGGAATGGAGTGGTCAGTAGTTAGCGCGTCTGGACTGGAGTGGTCAGCAGTTAGCGGGTCTGGGGTGGAGTTCTCAGCAGATAGCGGGTCTGCAGTGGAGTGGAGTGGTCAGCAGTTTGCGGGTCTGGAGTGGAGTGGTCAGTAGTTAGCGGGTCAGGAGTGGAGTGGAGAGGTCAGCAGTTAGCGTGTCTGGAGTGGAGTGGTCAGTAGTTAGCGGGTCTGGAGTGGAGTGTACTGGTCAGCAGTTAGCAGGTCTGGAGTGGAGTGGTCAGCAGTTAGAGGTTCTGGAGTGGAGTGGAGCGGTCAGAAGTTAGCGGGTCTGGAGTGGAGTGGTCAGTAGTTAGTGGGTCTGGAGTGGAGCGGTCAGGAATTAGCGGGTCTGGAGTGGGGTGGTCAGCAGTTAGTGAGTCTGGAGTAGCGTGGTCAGCAGTTAGTGGGTCTGGAGAGGAGTGGTCAGCAGTTAGCGTGTCTGGAGTGAAGTTGTCAGCAGTTAGAGGGTGTGGAGTGGAGTGGTCAGCAGTTCGCAGGTCTGGAGTGGAGCGGTCAGCAGTTAGCGTGCCAGGAGTGGAGTGTTCAGGAGTTAGAGGGTGTGGAGTGGAGTGGTCAGCAGCTAGCAGGTCTGGAGTGGAGTGGTCAGTAGTTAGTGGGTCTGGAGAGGAGTGGTCAGCAGTTAGCGTGTCTGGAGTGAAGTTGTCAGCAGTTAGAGGGTGTGGAGTGGAGTGGTCAGCAGTTCGCAGGTCTGGAGTGGAGCGGTCAGCAGTTAGCGTGCCAGGAGTGGAGTGTTCAGGAGTTAGAGGGTGTGGAGTGGAGTGGTCAGCAGCTAGCAGGTCTGGAGTGGAGTGGTCAGTAGTTAGTGTGTCTGAACTGGAGTGGAGTGGTCACGAGTTAGCAGGTCTGGAGTGGAACGGTCAGCAGTAAGCGGGTCGGAGTGGAGTGGAGTTGTCAGCAGTTAGCGGGTCTGGAGTGGAGTGGTCAGTAGTTAGCGTGTCTGTAGTGGAGTGGTCAGCATAAGCGAGTCTGGAGTGGAGTGGAGTGGTCAGCAGATAGCGAGTCTGGAGTGGAGTGGAGTGGCCAGCAGTTACCGGGTCTGGAGTGGAGTGGAGTGGCCAGCAGTTATAGGGTCCAGAGTGGAGTGGTCAGCAGTCAGTGGGTCTGGAGTAGAGTGGAGCGTTCAGTAGTTAGCGGGTCTGCAGTGGAGTGGTCAGCAGTTAGCGGGTTTGGAGTGGAGTGGAGTGGGCAGCACTTAGAGGGTCTGGAGTAGCGTGGTCAGTAGTTAGTTGTGATGGAGTGGAGTGGTGTGGTCAGTAGTTAGCGAGTCTGGAGTGGAGTGGTCAGTAGTTAGCGGGTCTGGAGTGGAGTGGTCAGTAGTTAGTGGGTCTGGAGTGGAGTGGTCAGCAGTTAGCAGGTCTGGAGTGGAGTGGTCAGTAGTTATAGGTTCTGGAGTGGAGTGGAGCGGTCAAAAGTTAGTGGGTCTGGAGTGGAGTGGTCAGTAGTTAGTGGGTCTGGAGTGGAGCGGTCAGGAATTAGCGGGTCTGGAGTGGAGTGGTCAGCAGTTAGTGAGTCTGGAGTGGAATGACCAGCAGTTAGAGGGTCTGGAGTGGAATGGTCAGCAGTTACCGGGTCTGCAGTGGAGTGGAGTGGTCAGTCGTTAGCAGGCCTGGAGTGGAGTGGTCAGTAGTTAGCAGGTCTGTAGTGGGGTGGAGTGGTCAGTAGTTAGCGGGACTGGAGTGGAGTGGTCAGTGGTTAGTGGGTTTGGAGTGGAGTGATCAGCAATTAGTGGGTCTGGAGTGGAGTGATCAGCAGTTAGTGGGTCTGTACTGGAGTGGTCAGCAGTTAGTGGGTCTGTGGTGGAGTGGAGTGGGCAGCATTTAGAGGGTCTGGAATGGAGTGGTCAGTAGTTAGTTGGTATGGAGTGGAGTGGAGTGGTCAGCAGTTAGACGGTCTGGTGTGGAGTTGTCAGCAGTTAGCGGGTCTGCAGTGGAGTGGAGTGGTCAGTAGTTAGCAGGCCTGGAGTGGAGTGGTCAGTAGTTAGCAGGCCTGGAGTGGAGTGGTCAGTAGTTAGTGGGTCAGAAGTGGAGTGGTCAGCAGTTAGCAGGTCTGGGGTAAAGTGGTCAGCAGTTCACGAGTGTGGAGTGGAGTGGAGTGGTCAGCAGTTAGAGGGTCTGGTGTGGAGTTGTCAGCAGTTAACGGGTCTGCAGTGGAGTGGAGTGGTCAGTAGTTAGCAAGCCTGGAGTGGTGTGGTCAGTAGTTAGCAGGTCTGTAGTGGGGTGGAGTGGTCAGTAGTTAGCAGGCCTGGAGTGGAGTGGTCAGTAGTTAGCGGGACTGGAGTGGAGTGGTCAGCAGTTATTGGGTCTGGAGTGGAGTGGAGTGGTGAACAGTTAGCGGGTTTGGGGTAGAGTGGTCAGTAGTTAGCGGGTCTGGAGTGGAGTGGTCAGTGGTTAGTGGGTTTGGAGTGGAGTGATCAGCAATTAGTGGGTCTGGAGTGAAGTTGTCAGCAGTGAGAGGGTGTGGAGTGGAGTGGTCAGCAGTTCGCAGGTCTGGAGTGGAGCGGTCAGCAGTTAGCGTGCCAGGAGTGGAGTGTTCAGGAGTTAGAGGGTGTGGAGTGGAGTGGTCAGCAGCTAGCAGGTCTGGAGTGGAGTGGTCAGTAGTTAGTGTGTCTGAACTGGAGTGGAGTGGTCACGAGTTAGCAGGTCTGGAGTGGAGTGGTCAGCAGTAAGCGGGTCGGAGTGGAGTGGAGTTGTCAGCAGTTAGCGGGTCTGGAGTGGAGTGGTCAGTAGTTAGCGTGTCTGTAGTGGAGTGGTCAGCATAAGCGAGTCTGGAGTGGAGTGGAGTGGTCAGCAGATAGCGAGTCTGGAGTGGAGTGGAGTGGCCAGCAGTTACCGGGTCTGGAGTGGAGTGGAGTGGCCAGCAGTTATAGGGTCCGGAGTGGAGTGGTCAGCAGTCAGTGGGTCTGGAGTAGAGTGGAGCGTTCAGTAGTTAGCGGGTCTGCAGTGGAGTGGTCAGCAGTTAGCGGGTTTGGAGTGGAGTGGAGTGGGCAGCATTTAGAGGGTCTGGAGTAGCGTGGTCAGTAGTTAGTTGTTATGGAGTGGAGTGGTGTGGTCAGTAGTTAGCGAGTCTGGAGTGGAGTGGTCAGTAGTTAGCGGGTCTGGAGTGGAGTGGTCAGTAGTTAGTGGGTCTGGAGTGGAGTGGTCAGCAGTTAGCAGGTCTGGAGTGGAGTGGTCAGTAGTTATAGGTTCTGGAGTGGAGTGGAGCGGTCAGAAGTTAGTGGGTCTGGAGTGGAGTGGTCAGTAGTTAGTGGGTCTGGAGTGGAGCGGTCAGGAATTAGCGGGTCTGGAGTGGAGTGGTCAGCAGTTAGTGAGTCTGGAGTGGAATGACCAGCAGTTAGAGGGTCTGGAGTGGAATGGTCAGCAGTTACCGGGTCTGGAGTGGAGTGGAATGGTCAGCAGTTAGCAGGTCTGGAGTGGAGTGGTCAGTAGTTAGCGGGTCTGGAGTGGAGTGGTCAGTAGTTAGTAGATCTGGAGTGGACCGGTCAGGAATTAACGGGTCTGGAGTGGAGTGGTCAGCAGATAGCGAGTCTGGAGTGGAGTGGAGTGGCCAGCAGTTAGAGGGTCTGTAGTGGAGTGGTCAGCAGTCAGTGGGTCTGGAGTAGAGTGGAGCGTTCAGTAGTTAGCGGGTCTGTAGTGGAGTGGTCAGCAGTTAGCGGGTCTGGAGTGGAGTGCAGTGGTCAGTAGTTAGCAGGCCTGGAGTGGAGTGGTCAGTAGTTAGCGGGTCAGAAGTGGAGTGGTCAGCAGTTAGCAGGTCTGGGGTAAAGTGGTCAGCAGTTCACGAGTGTGGAGTGGAGTGGAGTGGAGTGGTCAGCAGTTAGAGGGTCTGGTGTGGAGTTGTCAGCAGTTAGCGGGTCTGCAGTGGAGTGGAGTGGTCAGTCGTTAGCAGGCCTGGAGTGGAGTGGTCAGTAGTTAGCAGGTCTGTAGTGGGATGGAGTGGTCAGTAGTTAGCAGGCCTGGAGTGGAGTGGTCAGTAGTTAGCGGGACTGGAGTGGAGTGGTCAGCAGTTATCGGGTTTGGAGTGGAGTGGAGTGGTGAACAGTTAGCGGGTTTGGGGTAGAGTGGTCAGTAGTTAGCGGGTCTGGAGTGGAGTGGTCAGTGGTTAGTGGGTTTGGAGTGGAGTGATCAGCAATTAGTGGGTCTGGAGTGGAGTGATCAGCAGTTAGTGGGTCTGTACTGGAGTGGTCAGCAGTTAGTGGGTCTGTGGTGGAGTGGAGTGGGCAGCATTTAGTGGGTCTGGAATGGAGTAGTCAGTAGTTAGTTGGTATGGAGTGGAGTGGTGTGGTCAGTAGTTAGCAGGTCTGGAGTGGAGTGGTCAGTGGTTAGTGGGTTTGGAGTGGAGTGTTCAGCAGTTAGTGGGTCTGGAGTGGAGTGGTCAGTAGTTAGTGGGTCTGGAGTGGAGCGGTCAGGAATTAGTGGGTCTGGAGTGGAGTGGTCAGCAGTTAGTGAGTCTGGAGTGGAATGACCAGCAGTTAGAGGGTCTGGAGTGGAATGGTCAGCAGTTACCGGGTCTGGAGTGGAGTGGAATGGTCAGAAGTTAGCGGTTCTGGAGTGGAGTGGTCAGTAGTTAGCAGGTCTGGAGTGGAGTGGTCAGTAGTTAGTGGATCTGGAGTGGACCGGTCAGGAATTAGCGGGTCTGGAGTGGAGTGGTCAGCAGATAGCGAGTCTGGAGTGGAGTGGAGTGGCCAGCAGTTAGAGGGTCTGGAGTGGAGTGGTCAGCAGTCAGTGGGTCTGGAGTAGAGTGGAGCGTTCAGTAGTTAGCGGGTCTGTAGTGGAGTGGTCAGCAGTTAGCGGGTCTGGAGTGGAGTGCAGTGGTCAGTAGTTAGCAGGCCTGGAGTGGAGTGGTCAGTAGTTTGCGGGTCAGAAGTGGAGTGGTCAGCAGTTAGCAGGTCTGGGGTAAAGTGGTCAGCAGTTCACGAGTGTGGAGTGGAGTGGAGTGGAGTGGTCAGCAGTTAGAAGGTCTGGTGTGGAGTTGTCAGCAGTTAGCGGGTCTGCAGTGGAGTGGAGTGGTCAGTCGTTAGCAGGCCTGGAGTGGAGTGGTCAGTAGTTAGCAGGTCTGTAGTGGGATGGAGTGGTCAGTAGTTAGCAGCCCTGGAGTGGAGTGGTCAGTAGTTAGCGGGACTGGAGTGGAGTGGTCAGCAGTTATCGGGTTTGGAGTGGAGTGGAGTGGTGAACAGTTAGCGGGTTTGGGGTAGAGTGGTCAGTAGTTAGCGGGTCTGGAGTGGAGTGGTCAGTGGTTAGTGGGTTTGGAGTGGAGTGATCAGCAATTAGTGGGTCTGGAGTGGAGTGATCAGCAGTTAGTGGGTCTGTACTGGAGTGGTCAGCAGTTAGTGGGTCTGTGGTGGAGTGGAGTGGGCAGCATTTAGTGGGTCTGGAATGGAGTAGTCAGTAGTTAGTTGGTATGGAGTGGAGTGGTGTGGTCAGTAGTTAGCAGGTCTGGAGTGGAGTGGTCAGTGGTTAGTGGGTTTGGAGTGGAGTGTTCAGCAGTTAGTGGGTCTGGAGTGGAGTGGTCAGTAGTTAGTGGGTCTGGAGTGGAGCGGTCAGGAATTAGTGGGTCTGGAGTGGAGTGGTCAGCAGTTAGTGAGTCTGGAGTGGAATGACCAGCAGTTAGAGGGTCTGGAGTGGAATGGTCAGCAGTTACCGGGTCTGGGGTGGAGTGGAATGGTCAGAAGTTAGCGGTTCTGGAGTGGAGTGGTCAGTAGTTAGCAGGTCTGGAGTGGAGTGGTCAGTAGTTAGTGGATCTGGAGTGGACCGGTCAGGAATTAGCGGGTCTGGAGTGGAGTGGTCAGCAGATAGCGAGTCTGGAGTGGAGTGGAGTGGCCAGCAGTTAGAGGGTCTGGAGTGGAGTGGTCAGCAGTCAGTGGGTCTGGAGTAGAGTGGAGCGTTCAGTAGTTAGCGGGTCTGTAGTGGAGTGGTCAGCAGTTAGCGGGTCTGGGGTGGAGTGAAGTGGTCAGTAGTTAGCAGGCCTGGAGTGGAGTTGTCAGTAGTTAGCGGGTCAGAAGTGGAGTGGTCAGCAGTTAGCAGGTCTGGGGTAAAGTGGTCAGCAGTTCACGGGTGTGGAGTGGAGTGGAGTGGTCAGCAGTTAGAGGGTCTGGTGTGGAGTTGTCAGCAGTTAGCGGGTCTGCAGTGGAGTGGAGTGGTCAGTAGTTAGCAGGCCTGGAGTGGTGTGGTCAGTAGTTAGCAGGTCTGTAGTGGGGTGGAGTGGTCAGTAGTTAGCGGGACTGGAGTGGAGTGGTCAGCAGTTATCGGGTCTGGAGTGGAGTGGAGTGATTAGATTAGATTAGATTAGATTACAGTGTGGAAACAGGCCCTTCGGCCCAACAAGTCCACACCGCCCCGCCGAAGCGTAATCCACCCATACCCGTACATTTACCCCTTACCTAACACTATGGGCAATTTAGCATGGCCAATTCACCTGACCCTGCACATCTTTGGACTGTGGGAGGAAACCGGAGCACCCGGAGGAAACCCACGCAGACACGGGGAGAACGTGCAAACTCCACACAGTCAGTCGCCTGAGGCGGGAATTGAACCCGGGTCTCTGGCGCTGTGAGGCAGCAGTGCTAACCACTGTGCCACCGTGCCGCCCACGGTGGTGAACAGTTAGCGGGTTTGGGGTGGAGTGGTCAGTAGTTAGCGGGTCTGGAGTGGAGTGGTCAGTGGTTAGTGGGTCTGGAGTGGAGTGATCAGCAGTTAGTGGGTCTGTACTGGAGTGGTCAGCAGTTAGTGGGTCTGTGGTGGAGTGGAGTGGGCAGCATTTAGAGGGTCTGGAATGGAGTGGTCAGTAGTTAGTTGGTGTGGAGTGGAGTGGAGTGGTCAGCAGTTAGACGGTCTGGTGTGGAGTTGTCAGCAGTTAGCGGGTCTGCAGTGGAGTGGAGTGGTCAGTAGTTAGCAGGCCTGGAGTGGAGTGGTCAGTAGTTAGCAGGCCTGGAGTGGAGTGGTCAGTAGTTAGTGGGTCAGAAGTGGAGTGGTCAGCAGTTAGCAGGTCTGGGGTAAAGTGGTCAGCAGTTCACGAGTGTGGAGTGGAGTGGAGTGGTCAGCAGTTAGAGGGTCTGGTGTGGAGTTGTCAGCAGTTAACGGGTCTGCAGTGGAGTGGAGTGGTCAGTAGTTAGCAAGCCTGGAGTGGTGTGGTCAGTAGTTAGCAGGTCTGTAGTGGGGTGGAGTGGTCAGTAGTTAGCAGGCCTGGAGTGGAGTGGTCAGTAGTTAGCGGGACTGGAGTGGAGTGGTCAGCAGTTATCGGGTCTGGAGTGGAGTGGAGTGGTGAACAGTTAGCGGGTTTGGGGTAGAGTGATCAGTAGTTAGCGGGTCTGGAGTGGAGTGGTCAGTGGTTAGTGGGTTTGGAGTGGAGTGATCAGCAATTAGTGGGTCTGGAGTGGAGTGATCAGCAGTTAGTGGGTCTGTACTGGAGTGGTCAGCAGTTAGTGGGTCTGTGGTGGAGTGGAGTGGGCAGCATTTAGAGGGTCTGGAATGGAGTGGTCAGTAGTTAGTTGGTATGGAGTGGAGTGGTGTGGTCAGTAGTTAGCGGGTCTGGAGTGGAGTGGTCAGTGGTTAGTGGGTTTGGAGTGGAGTGTTCAGCAGTTAGTGGGTCTGGAGTGGAGTGGTCAGTAGTTAGTGGGTCTGGAGTGGAGCGGTCAGGAATTAGTGGGTCTGGAGTGGAGTGGTCAGCAGTTAGTGAGTCTGGAGTGGAATGACCAGCAGTTAGAGGGTCTGGAGTGGAATAGTCAGAAGTTAGCGGGTCTGGAGTGGAGTGGTCAGTAGTTAGCGGGTCTGGAGTGGAGTGTTCAGGAGTTAGAGGGTGTGGAGTGGAGTGGTCAGCAGTTAGCGTGTCTGGAGTGGAGTGGCCAGCAGTTAGAGGGTCTGGAGTGGAATGGTCAGAAGTTAGCGGGTCTGGAGTGGAGTGGTCAGTAGTTAGCGGGTCTGGAGTGGAGTGTTCAGGAGTTAGAGGGTGTGGAGTGGAGTGGTCAGCAGTTAGCGTGTCTGGAGTGGAGTGGCCAGCAGTTAGCAGGTCTGGAGTGGAGTGGTCAGCAGTTATCGGGTCTGGAGTGGAGTGGAGTGGTCAGCAGTTCGCAGGTCTGCAGTGGAGTGTAGTGGTCAACAGTTAGCGGGTCTGGAGTGGAGTGGTCAGCAGTTAGCGTGTCAGGAGTGGAGTGTTCAGGAGTTCGAGGGTTTGGAGTAGAGTGGTCAGCAGTTAGTGTGTCTGGAGTGGAGTGGTCAGCAGTTAGCAGGTCTGGAGTGGAGTGATCAGTAGTTTGTGGGTCTGGAGAGGAGTGGTCAGCAGTAAGCGGGTCCAGAGTGGAGTGGAGTGATCAGTGGTGAGCAGGTCTGGAGTGGAGTGGTCAGTAGTTAGCGGGTCTGGAGTGGAGTGTTCCGCAGTTAGCGGGTCTGGAGTGGAGTGGCGTAGTCAGTAGTTAGTGGGTTTGGAGAGGCGTGGAATGGGCAACAGTTAGCGGGTCTGGAGTGGAGTGGTCAGCAGTTAGCATGTATGGAGTGAAGTGGCCAGCGGTTAGTGGATCTGGAGTGGAGTGATCAGCAGTTAGTGTGTCTGGAGTAGCGTGGTCAGCAGTTAATGGGTCTGGAGAGGAGTGGTCAGAAGTTAGCGTGTCTGGAGTGAAGTTGTCAGCAGTTAGAGGGTGTGGAGTGGAGTGGTCAGCAGTTCGCAGGTCTGGAGTGGAGCGGTCAGCAGTTAGCGTGCCAGGAGTGGAGTGTTCAGGAGTTAGAGGGTGTGGAGTGGAGTGGTCAGCAGCTAGCGGGTCTGGAGTGGAGTGGTCAGTAGTTAGTGTGTCTGAACTGGAGTGGAGTGGTCACGAGTTAGCAGGTCTGGAGTGGAACGGTCAGCAGTAAGCGGGTCGGAGTGGAGTGGAGTTGTCAGCAGTTAGCGGGTCTGGAGTGGAGTGGTCAGTAGTTAGCGTGTCTGTAGTGGAGTGGTCAGCATAAGCGAGTCTGGAGTGGAGTGGAGTGGTCAGCAGATAGCGAGTATGGAGTGGAGTGGAGTGGCCAGCAGTTACCGGGTCTGGAGTGGAGTGGAGTGGCCAGCAGTTACAGGGTCCGGAGTGGAGTGGTCAGCAGTCAGTGGGTCTGGAGTAGAGTGGAGCGTTCCGTAGTTAGCGGGTCTGCAGTGGAGTGGTCAGCAGTTAGCGGGTTTGGAGTGGAGTGGAGTGGGCAGCATTTAGAGGGTCTGGAGTAGCGTGGTCAGTAGTTAGTTGGTATGGAGTGGAGTGGTGTGGTCAGTAGTTAGCGAGTCTGGAGTGGAGTGGTCAGTAGTTAGCGGGTCTGGAGTGGAGTGGTCAGTAGTTAGTGGGTCTGGAGTGGAGTGGTCAGCAGTTAGTGGATCTGGAGTGGACCGGTCAGGAATTAACGGGTCTGGAGTGGAGTGGTCAGCAGATCGCGAGTCTGGAGTGGAGTGGAGTGTCCAGCAGTTAGAGGGTCTGTAGTGGAGTGGTCAGCAGTCAGTGGGTCTGGAGTGGAGTGGTCAGTAGTTAGTGGATCTGGAGTGGACCGGTCAGGTATTAACGGGTCTGGAGTGGAGTGGTCAGCAGATAGCGAGTCTGGAGTGGAGTGGTCAGCAGTTAGAGGGTCTGGAGTGGAGTGGTCAGCAGTCAGTGGGTCTGGAGTAGAGTGGAGCGTTCAGTAGTTAGCGGGTCTGTAGTGGAGTGATCAGCAGTTAGCGGGTCTGGAGTGGAGTGAAGTGGTCAGTAGTTAGCAGGCCTGGAGTGGAGTGGTCAGTAGTTAGCGGGTCAGAAGTGGAGTGGTCAGCAGCTAGCAGGTCTGGGGTAAAGTGGTCAGCAGTTCACGAGTGTGGTGTGGAGTGGAGTGGTCAGCAGTTAGAGGGTCTGGTGTTGAGTTGTCAGCAGTTAGCGGGTCTGCAGTGGAGTGGAGTGGTCAGTAGTTAGCAGGCCTGGAGTGGAGTGGTCAGTAGTTAGCAGGTCTGTAGTGGGGTGGAGTGGTCAGTAGTTAGCAGGCCTGGTGTGGAGTGGTCAGTAGTTAGCGGGACTGGAGTGGAGTGGTCAGCTGTTATCAGGTCTGGAGCGGAGTGGAGTGGTGAACAGTTAGTGGGTTTGGGGTAGAGTGGTCAGTAGTTAGTGGGTCTGGAGTGGAGCGGTCAGGAATTAGTGGGTCTGGAGTGGAGTGGTCAGCAGTTAGTGAGTCTGGAGTGGAATGACCAGCAGTTAGAGGGTCTGGAGTGGAATGGTCAGCAGTTACCGGGTCTGGAGTGGAGTGGAGTGGTCAGTAGTTAGTGGATCTGGAGTGGACCGGTCAGGAATTAGCGGGTCTGGAGTGGAGTGGTCAGCAGATAACGAGTCTGGAGTGGAGTGGAGTGGCCAGCAGTTAGAGGGTCTGTAGTGGAGTGGTCAGCAGTTAGCGGGTCTGGAGTGGAGTGAAGTGGTCAGTAGTTAGCAGGCCTGGAGTGGAGTTGTCAGTAGTTAGTGGGTCAGAAGTGGAGTGGTCAGCAGTTAGCAGGTCTGGGGTAAAGTGGTCAGCAGTTCACGGGTGTGGAGTGGAGTGGAGTGGTCAGCAGTTAGAGGGTCTGGTGTGGAGTTGTCAGCAGTTAGCGGGTCTGCAGTGGAGTGGAGTGGTCAGTAGTTAGCAGGCCTGGAGTGGAGTGGTCAGTAGTTAGCAGGTCTGTAGTGGGGTGGAGTGGTCAGTAGTTAGCAGGCCTCTAGGGAGTGGTCAGTAGTTAGCGGGACTGGAGTGGAGTGGTCAGCAGTTATCGGGTCTGGAGTGGAGTGGAGTGGTGAACAGTTAGCGGGTTTGGGGTGGAGTGGTCAGTAGTTAGCGGGTCTGGAGTGGAGTGGTCAGTGGTTAGTGAGTTTGGAGTGGAGTGATCAGCAATTAGTGGGTCTGGAGTGGAGTGATCAGCAGTTAGTGGGTTTGTGGTGGAGTGGAGTGGGCAGCATTTAGAGGGTCTGGAATGGAGTGGTCAGTAGTTAGTTGGTATGGAGTGGAGTGGTGTGGTCAGTAGTTAGCGGGTCTGGAGTGGAGTGGTCAGTGGTTAGTGGGTTTGGAGTGGAGTGTTCAGCAGTTAGTGGGTCTGGAGTGGAGTGGTCAGTAGTTAGTGGGTCTGGAGTGGAGCGGTCAGGAATTAGTGGGTCTGGAGTGGAGTGGTCAGCAGTTAGTGAGTCTGGAGTGGAATGACCAGCAGTTAGAGGGTCTGGAGTGGAATGGTCAGCAGTTACCGGGTCTGGAGTGGAGTGGAATGGTCAGACGTTCGCGGGTCTGGAGTGGAGTGGCAGGCAGTTAGAGGGTCTGGAGTGGAGTGGTCAGCAGTCAGTGGGTCTGGAGTAGAGTGGAGCGTTCAGTAGTTAGCGGGTTTGTAGTGGAGTGGTCAGCGGTTAGCGGGTCTGGAGTGGAGTGAAGCGGTCAGTAGTTAGCAGGCCTTGAGTGGAGTGGTCAGTAGTTAGCGGGTCAGAAGTGGAGTGGTCAGCAGTTAGCAGGTCTGGGGTAAAGTGGTCAGCAGTTCACGAGTGTGGAGTGGAGTGGAGTGGTCAGCAGTTAGAGGGTCTGGTGTTGAGTTGTCAGCAGTTAGCGGGTCTGCAGTGGAGTGGAGTAGTCAGTAGTTAGCAGGCCTGGAGTGGAGTGGTCAGTAGTTAGCAGGTCTGTAGTGGGGTGGAGTGGTCAGTAGTTAGCAGGCCTGGAGTGGAGTGGTCAGTAGTTAGCGGGACTGGAGTGGAGTGGTCAGCAGTTATCGGGTCTGGAGTGGAGTGGAGTGGTGAACAGTTAGCGGGTTTGGGGTAGAGTGGTCAGTAGTTAGCGGGTCTGGAGTGGAGTGGTCAGTGGTTAGTGGGTTTGGAGTGGAGTGGTCAGTCGTTAGTGGGTCTGGAGTGGAGAGGTCAGGAATTAGTGGGTCTGGAGTGGAGTGGTCAGCAGTTAGTGAGTCTGGAGTGGAATGACCAGCAGTTAGAGGGTCTGGAGTGGAGTGGAATGGTCAGAAGTTAGCGGGTCTGGAGTGGAGTGGTCAGTAGTTAGCGGGTCTGGAGTGGAGTGGTCAGTAGTTAGTGGATCTGGAGTGGACCGGTCAGGAATTAGCGGGTCTGGAGTGGAGTGGTCAGCAGATAGCGAGTCTGGAGTGGAGTGGAGTGGCCAGCAGTTAGAGGGTCTGGAGTGGAGTGGTCAGCAGTCAGTGGGTCTGGAGTAGAGTGGAGCGTTCAGTAGTTAGCGGGTCTGTAGTGGAGTGGTCAGCAGTTAGCGGGTCTGGAGTGGAGTGAAGTGGTCAGTAGTTAGCAGGCCTGAGTGGAGTTGTCAGTAGTTAGCGGGTCAGAAGTGGAGTGGTCAGCAGTTAGCAGGTATGGGGTAAAGTGGTCAGCAGTTCACGGGTGTGGAGTGGAGTGGAGTGGTCAGCAGTTAGAGGGTCTGGTGTGGAGTTGTCAGCAGTTAGCGGGTCTGCAGTGGAGTGGAGTGGTCAGTAGTCAGCAGGCCTGGAGTGGAGTGGTCAGTAGTTAGCAGGTCTGTAGTGGGGTGGAGTGGTCAGTAGTTAGCAGGCCTCTAGGGAGTGGTCAGTAGTTAGCGGGACTGGAGTGGAGTGGTCAGCAGTTATCGGGTCTGGAGTGGAGTGGAGTGGTGAACAGTTAGCGGGTTTGGGGTGGAGTGGTCAGTAGTTAGCGGGTCTGGAGTGGAGTGGTCAGTGGTTAGTGAGTTTGGAGTGGAGTGATCAGCAATTAGTGGGTCTGGAGTGGAGTGATCAGCAGTTAGTGGGTCTGTACTGGAGTGGTCAGCAGTTAGTGGGTCTGTGGTGGAGTGGAGTGGGCAGCATTTAGAGGGTCTGGAATGGAGTGGTCAGTAGTTAGTTGGTATGGAGTGGAGTGGTGTGGTCAGTAGTTAGCGGGTCTGGAGTGGAGTGGTCAGTGGTTAGTGGGTTTGGAGTGGAGTGTTCAGCAGTTAGTGGGTCTGGAGTGGAGTGGAGTGGTCAGTAGTTAGCGGGTCTGGAGTGGAGTGGTCAAGTAGTTAGCAGGTCTGGAGTGGAGTGGTCACTAGTCAGTGGGTTTGGAGCGAAGTGGTCAGCAGTTATCGGGTCTGGACTGGAGTGGAGTGGTGAACAGTTAGCGGGTTTGGAGTCGTGTGGTCAGTAGTTAGTGGGTCTGGAGTGGAGTGCAGTGGTCAGCAGTTAGCAGGTCTGGATTGGAGTGGTCAGTAGTTGGTGGGTCTGGAGTGGAGTGATCAGCAGTTATCGGGACAGAACTGGAGTGGAGTGGTGAACAGTTAGCGGGTTTGGAGTGGTGTGGTAAGTAGTTAGCGGGTCTGGAGTGGAGTGGTCAGTAGTTAGCGGGTCTGGAGTGGAGTGCAGTGGTCAGCAGTTAGCAGGTCTGGATTGGAGTGGTCAGTAGTTGGTGGGTCTGGAGTGGAGTGATCAGCAGTTATCGGGACGGAACTGGAGTGGAGTGGTGAACAGTTAGCGGGTTTGGAGTGGTGTGGTCAGTAGTTAGCGGGTCTGGAGTGGAGTGGTCAGTGGTTAGTGGGTTTGGAGTGGAGTGTTCAGCAGTTAGTGGATCTGGAGTGGAGTGTCCAGCAGTTAGCGGGAGTGGAGTGGAGTGGTCAGTAGCTAGCGGGTCTAGAGTGGAGTGGTCCGTAGTTAGTGGGTCTGGAGTGAAGTGGAGTGGTCAGTCGTTAGCAGGTCTGGAGTGGAGTGGTCAGTAGTTAGCGGGTCTGGAGTGGTGTGGTCCGCAGTTAGTGGGTCTGGAGTGGAATGGAGTGGTCAGCAGTTAGTGAGTCAGGAGTGGCGTGGTCATTAGTTAGCGGGTCTGGAGTGGAGTGGTCACTAGTCAGTGGGTTTGGAGTGAAGTGGTCAGCAGTTAGTGGGTCTGGAGTGGAGTGAAGTGGTCAGCAGTTAGTAGGTCTGGAGTGGTCAGCAGTTAGCGGGTCTGGAGTGGAGTGGTCAGTAGTTAGCGGGTCAGAAGTGGAGTGGTCAGCAGTTAGCGGGTCTGGGGTGAAGTGGTCAGCAGTTCATGGGTCTAGAGTGGAGTCGAGTGGTCAGCAGATCATGGGTGTGCAGTGGAGTGGAGTGGTCAGCAGTTAGAGGGTCTGGTGTGGAGTTGTCAGCAGATAGCGGGTCTGTAGTGGGGTGGAGTGGTCAGTAGTTAGCAGGCCTGGAGTGGTGTGGTCAGTGGTTAGCAGGTCTGTAGTGGGGTGGAGTGGTCAGTAGTTAGCAGGCCTGGAGTGGAGTGGTCAGTAGTTAGCGGGTTTGGAGTGGTGTGGTCAGCAGTTCACGGGTCTGGAGTGGAGTGATCAGCAGTTAGTGGGTCTGGAGTGGAGTGAAGTGGTCAGTCGTTAGCAGGTCTGGAGTGGAGTGGTCAGTAGTTAGTGGGTCTGGAGTGGAGTGGAGTGGTCAGTAGTTAGTGGGTCTGGAGTGGAGTGGAGTGGAGTGGTCAGCAGTTAGTGGGTCTTGAGTGGCGTGGTCAAGTAGTTAGCGGGTTTGGAGTGGAGTGGTCACTAGTCAGCGGGTTTGGAGTGATGTGGTCAGCAGTTAGTGGGTCTGGAGTGGAGTGGAGTGGAGTGGTCAGCAGTTAGTAGTTCTGGAGTGGTCAGCAGTTAGCGGGTCTGGAGTGGAGTGAAGTGGTCAGTAGTTAGCGCGTCTGGACTGGAGTGGTCAGCAGTTAGCGGGTCTGGGGTGAAGTGGTCAGCAGATCACAGGTCTGGAGTGCAGTGGAGTGGTCAGCAGTTAGAGGGACTGGTGTGGAGTTGTCAGCAGTTAGCGGGTCTGCAGTGGAGTGGAGTGGTCAGCAGTTTGCGGGTCTGGAGTGGAGTGGTCAGTAGTTAGCGGGTCAGGAGTGGAGTGGAGTGGTCAGCAGTTAGCGTGTCTGGAGTGGAGTGGTCAGTAGTTAGCGGGTCGGGAGTGGAGTGTAGTGGTCAGCAGTTAGCAGGTCTGGAGTGGAGTGGTCAGCAGTTAGAGGTTCTGGAGTGGAGTGGAGCGGTCAGAAGTTAGCGGGTCTGGAGTGGAGTGGTCAGTAGTTAGTGGGTCTGGAGTGGAGCGGTCAGGAATTAGCGGGTCTGGAGTGGAGTGATCAGCAGTTAGTGGGTCTGTACTGGAGTGGTCAGCAGTTAGTGGGTCTGTGGTGGAGTGGAGTGGGCAGCATTTAGAGGGTCTGGAATGGAGTGGTCAGTAGTTAGTTGGTATGGAGTGGAGTGGTGTGGTCAGTAGTTAGCGGGTCTGGAGTGGAGTGGTCAGTGGTTAGTGGGTTTGGAGTGGAGTGTTCAGCAGTTAGTGGGTCTGGAGTGGAGTGGAGTGGTCAGTAGTTAGCGGGTCTGGAGTGGAGTGGTCAAGTAGTTAGCAGGTCTGGAGTGGAGTGGTCACTAGTCAGTGGGTTTGGAGCGAAGTGGTCAGCAGTTATCGGGTCTGGACTGGAGTGGAGTGGTGAACAGTTAGCGGGTTTGGAGTCGTGTGGTCAGTAGTTAGTGGGTCTGGAGTGGAGTGCAGTGGTCAGCAGTTAGCAGGTCTGGATTGGAGTGGTCAGTAGTTGGTGGGTCTGGAGTGGAGTGATCAGCAGTTATCGGGACAGAACTGGAGTGGAGTGGTGAACAGTTAGCGGGTTTGGAGTGGTGTGGTAAGTAGTTAGCGGGTCTGGAGTGGAGTGGTCAGTAGTTAGCGGGTCTGGAGTGGAGTGCAGTGGTCAGCAGTTAGCAGGTCTGGATTGGAGTGGTCAGTAGTTGGTGGGTCTGGAGTGGAGTGATCAGCAGTTATCGGGACGGAACTGGAGTGGAGTGGTGAACAGTTAGCGGGTTTGGAGTGGTGTGGTCAGTAGTTAGCGGGTCTGGAGTGGAGTGGTCAGTGGTTAGTGGGTTTGGAGTGGAGTGTTCAGCAGTTAGTGGATCTGGAGTGGAGTGTCCAGCAGTTAGCGGGAGTGGAGTGGAGTGGTCAGTAGCTAGCGGGTCTAGAGTGGAGTGGTCCGTAGTTAGTGGGTCTGGAGTGAAGTGGAGTGGTCAGTCGTTAGCAGGTCTGGAGTGGAGTGGTCAGTAGTTAGCGGGTCTGGAGTGGTGTGGTCCGCAGTTAGTGGGTCTGGAGTGGAATGGAGTGGTCAGCAGTTAGTGAGTCAGGAGTGGCGTGGTCATTAGTTAGCGGGTCTGGAGTGGAGTGGTCACTAGTCAGTGGGTTTGGAGTGAAGTGGTCAGCAGTTAGTGGGTCTGGAGTGGAGTGAAGTGGTCAGCAGTTAGTAGGTCTGGAGTGGTCAGCAGTTAGCGGGTCTGGAGTGGAGTGGTCAGTAGTTAGCGGGTCAGAAGTGGAGTGGTCAGCAGTTAGCGGGTCTGGGGTGAAGTGGTCAGCAGTTCATGGGTCTAGAGTGGAGTGGAGTGGTCAGCAGATCATGGGTGTGCAGTGGAGTGGAGTGGTCAGCAGTTAGAGGGTCTGGTGTGGAGTTGTCAGCAGATAGCGGGTCTGTAGTGGGGTGGAGTGGTCAGTAGTTAGCAGGCCTGGAGTGGTGTGGTCAGTGGTTAGCAGGTCTGTAGTGGGGTGGAGTGGTCAGTAGTTAGCAGGCCTGGAGTGGAGTGGTCAGTAGTTAGCGGGACTGGAGTGGAGTGGAGTGGTGAACAGTTAGCGGGTTTGGAGTGGTGTGGTCAGCAGTTCACGGGTCTGGAGTGGAGTGATCAGCAGTTAGTGGGTCTGGAGTGGAGTGAAGTGGTCAGTCGTTAGCAGGTCTGGAGTGGAGTGGTCAGTAGTTAGTGGGTCTGGAGTGGAGTGGAGTGGTCAGTAGTTAGTGGGTCTGGAGTGGAGTGGAGTGGTCAGCAGTTAGTGGGTCTTGAGTGGCGTGGTCAAGTAGTTAGCGGGTTTGGAGTGGAGTGGTCACTAGTCAGCGGGTTTGGAGTGATGTGGTCAGCAGTTAGTGGGTCTGGAGTGGAGTGGAGTGGAGTGGTCAGCAGTTAGTAGTTCTGGAGTGGTCAGCAGTTAGCGGGTCTGGAGTGGAGTGAAGTGGTCAGTAGTTAGCGCGTCTGGACTGGAGTGGTCAGCAGTTAGCGGGTCTGGGGTGAAGTGGTCAGCAGATCACAGGTCTGGAGTGCAGTGGAGTGGTCAGCAGTTAGAGGGACTGGTGTGGAGTTGTCAGCAGTTAGCGGGTCTGCAGTGGAGTGGAGTGGTCAGCAGTTTGCGGGTCTGGAGTGGAGTGGTCAGTAGTTAGCGGGTCAGGAGTGGAGTGGAGTGGTCAGCAGTTAGCGTGTCTGGAGTGGAGTGGTCAGTAGTTAGCGGGTCGGGAGTGGAGTGTAGTGGTCAGCAGTTAGCAGGTCTGGAGTGGAGTGGTCAGCAGTTAGAGGTTCTGGAGTGGAGTGGAGCGGTCAGAAGTTAGCGGGTCTGGAGTGGAGTGGTCAGTAGTTAGTGGGTCTGGAGTGGAGCGGTCAGGAATTAGCGGGTCTGGAGTGGAGTGATCAGCAGTTAGTGGGTCTGTACTGGAGTGGTCAGCAGTTAGTGGGTCTGTGCTGGAGTGGAGTGGGCAGCATTTAGAGGGTCTGGAATGGAGTGGTCAGTAGTTAGTTGGTATGGAGTGGAGTGGTGTGGTCAGTAGTTAGCGGGTCTGGAGTGGAGTGGTCAGTGGTTAGTGGGTTTGGAGTGGAGTGTTCAGCAGTTAGTGGGTCTGGAGTGGAGTGGTCAGTAGTTAGTGGGTCTGGAGTGGAGCGGTCAGGAATTAGTGGGTCTGGAGTGGAGTGGTCAGCAGTTAGTGAGTCTGGAGTGGAATGACCAGCAGTTAGAGGGTCTGGAGTGGAATGGTCAGCAGTTACCGGGTCTGGAGTGGAGTGGAATGGTCAGAAGTTAGCGGGTCTGGAGTGGAGTGGTCAGTAGTTAGCGGGTCTGGAGTGGAGTGGTCAGGAATTAGCGGGTCTGGAGTGGAGTGGTCAGCAGATAGCGAGTCTGGAGTGGAGTGGTGTGGCCAGCAGTTAGAGGGTCTGGAGTGGAGTGGTCAGCAGTCAGTGGGTCTGGAGTAGAGTGGAGCGTTCAGTAGTTAGCGGGTCTGTAGTGGAGTGGTCAGCAGTTAGCGGGTCTGGAGTGGAGTGAAGTGGTCAGTAGTTAGCAGGCCTGGAGTGGAGTTGTCAGTAGTTAGCGGGTCAGAAGTGGAGTTGTCAGCAGTTAGCAGGTCTGGGGTAAAGTGGTCAGCAGTTCACGGGTGTGGAGTGGAGTGGAGTGGTCAGCAGTTAGAGGGTCTGGTGTGGAGTTGTCAGCAGTTAGCGGGTCTGCAGTGGAGTGGAGTGGTCAGTAGTTAGCACACCTGGAGGGAGTGGTCAGTAGTTAGCGGGACTGGAGTGGAGTGGTCAGCAGTTATCAGGTCTGGAGTGGAGTGGAGTGGTGAACAGTTAGCGGGTTTGGGGTGGAGTGGTCAGTAGTTAGCGGGTCTGGAGTGGAGTGGTCAGTGGTTAGTGAGTTTGGAGTGGAGTGATCAGCAATTAGTGGGTCTGGAGTGGAGTGATCAGCAGTTAGTGGGTCTGTACTGGAGTGGTCAGCAGTTAGTGGGTCTGTGGTGGAGTGGAGTGGGCAGCATTTAGAGGGTCTGGATTGGAGTGGTCAGTAGTTTGTTGGTATGGAGTGGAGTGGTGTGGTCAGTAGTTAACGGGTCTGGAGTGGAATGGTCAGTGGTTAGTGGGTTTGGAGTGGAGTTTTCAGCAGTTAGTGGGTCTGAAGTGGAGTGGAGTGGTCAGTAGTTAGCGGGTCTGGAGTGGAGTGGTCAAGTAGTTAGCAGGTCTGGAGTGGAGTGGTCACTAGTCAGTGGGTTTGGAGCGAAGTGGTCAGCAGTTATCGGGGCTGGACTGGAGTGGAGTGGTGAACACTTAGCGGGTTTGGAGTCGTGTGGTCAGTAGTTAGCGGGTCTGGAGTGGAGTGCAGTGGTCAGCAGTTAGCAGGTCTGGATTGGAGTGGTCAGTAGTTGGTGGGTCTGGAGTGGAGTGATCAGCAGTTATCGGGACGGAACTGGAGTGGAGTGGTCAACAGTTAGCGGGTTTGGAGTGGTGTGGTAAGTAGTTAGCGGGTCTGGAGTGGAGTGGTCAGTGGTTAGTGGGTTTGGAGTGGAGTGTTCAGCAGTTAGTGGATCTGGAGTGGAGTGGCCAGCAGTTGGCGGGAGTGAAGTGGAGTGGTCAGTAGCTAGCGGGTCTAGAGTGGAGTGGTCCGTAGTTAGTGGGTCTGGAGTGAAGTGGAGTGGTCAGTCGTTAGCAGGTCTGGAGTGGAGTGGTCAGTAGTTAGCGGGTCAGGTGTGGAGTGGAGTGGTCCGCAGTTAGTGAGTCTGGAGTGGAATGGAGTGGTCAGCAGTTAGTGAGTCAGGAGTGGTGTGGTCAGTAGTTAGCAGGTCTGGAGTGGAGTGGTCACTAGTCAGTGGGTTTGGAGTGAAGTGGTCAGCAGTTAGTGGGTCTGGAGTGGAGTGAAGTGGTCAGCAGTTAGTAGGTCTGGAGTGGTCAGCAGTTAGCGGGTCTGGAGTGGAGTGGTCAGTAGTTAGCGGGTCAGGAGTGGAGTGGTCAGTAGTTAGCGGGTCAGAAGTGGAGTGGTCAGCAGTTAGCGGGTCTGGGGTGAAGTGGTCAGCAGTTCACGGGTCTGGAGTGGAGTGGAGTGGTCAGCAGATCATGGGTGTGCAGTGGAGTGGAGTGGTCAGCAGTTAGAGGGTCTGGTGTGGAGTTGTCAGCAGATAGCGGGTCTGCAGTGGAGTGGAGTGGTCAGTAGTTAGCAGGCCTGGAGTGGAGTGGTCAGTAGTTAGCAGGTCTGTAGTGGGGTGGAGTGGTCAGTAGTTAGCAGGCCTGGAGTGGAGTGGTCAGTAGTTAGCGGGACTGGAGTGGAGTGGTCAGCAGTTAGAGGTTCTGGAGTGGAGTGGAGTGGTGAACAGTTAGCGGGTTTGGAGTGGTGTGGTCAGCAGTTCACGGGTCTGGAGTGGAGTGTAGTGGTCAGCAGTTAGTGGGTTTGGAGTGGAGTGGTCAGTAGTTAGCGGGTCTGGAGTGGAGTGGTCAGTGGTTAGTGGGTTTGGAGTGGAGTGATCAGCAGTTAGTGGGTCTGGAGTGGAGTGATCAGTGGTTAGTGGGTCTGGAGTGGAGTGGAGTGGTCAGTAGTTAGCAGGTCTGGCGTGGTGTGGTCAGCAGTTAATGGGTCTGGAGTGGAGTGGAGTGGTCAGTCGTTAGCAGGTCTGGAGTGGAGTGGTCAGTAGTTAGTGGGTCTGGAGTGGAGTGAAGTGGTCAGCAGTTAGTGGGTCTGGAGTGGAGTGGAGTGGAGTGGTCAGCAGTTAGTAGTTCTGGAGTGGTCAGCAGTTAGCGGGTCTGGAGTGGAGTGAAGTGGTCAGTAGTTAGCAGGCCTGGAGTGGAGTGGTCAGTAGTTAGCGCGTGTGGACTGGAGTGGTCAGCAGTTAGCGGGCCTGGGGTGAAGTGGTCAGCAGATCACAGGTCTGGAGTGCAGTGGAGTGGTCAGCAGTTAGAGGGTCTGGTGTGGAGTTGTCAGCAGTTAGCGGGTCTGCAGTGGAGTGGAGTGGTCAGCAGTTTGCGGGTCTGGAGTGGAGTGGTCAGTAGTTAGCGGGTCAGGAGTGGAGTGGTCAGGAATTAGCGGGTCTGGAGTGGAGTGGTCAGCAGTTAGTGAGTCTGGAGTGGAGTGGCCAGCAGTTAGAGGGTCTGGAGTGTAGTGGTCAGCAGTTAGCGTGTCTGCAGTGGAGTGAAGTGGTCAGCAGTTAGCGGGTCTGGAGTGGAGTGGTCAGTAGTTAGCGGGTCAGGAGTGGAGTGGAGTGGTCAGTAGTTAGCGGGGCTGGAGTGGAGTGGTCAGTAGTTAGCGGGTCGGGAGTGGAGTGTAGTGGTCAGCAGTTAGCAGGTCTGGAGTGGAGTGGTCAGCAGTTAGAGGTTCTGCAGTGGAGTGGAGCGGTCAGAAGTTAGCGGGTCTGGAGTGGAGTGGTCAGTAGTTATTGGGTCTGGAGTGGAGCGGTCAGGAATTAGCGGGTCTGGAGTGGAGTGGTCAGCAGTTAGTGAGTCTGGAGTGGAGTGGCCAGCAGTTAGAGGGTCTGGAGTGGAATGGTCAGCAGTTATCAGGTCTGGAGTGGAGTGGAATAGTCAGAAGTTAGCGGCTCTGGAGTGGAGTGGTCAGCAGTTAGTGGGTCTGGAGTGGAGTGGAGTGGCCACCAGTTAGCGGGTCTGGAGTGGAGTGGAGCGTTCAGTAGTTAGCGGGTCTGCAGTGGAGTGGTCAGCAGTTAGCGGATTTGGAGTGGTGTGGGCAGCATTTAGAGGGTCTGGAGTAGAGTGGTCAGTAGTTAGTTGGTATGGAGTGGAGTGGTGTGGTCAGTAGTTAGCGAGTCTGGAGTGGAGTGGTCAGTAGTTAGCGGGTCTGGAGTGGAGTGGTCAGTAGTTAGTGGGTCTGGAGTGGCGTGGTCAGCAGTTAGCAGGTCTGGAGTGGAGTGGTCAGCTGTTATAGGTTCTGGAGTGGAGTGGAGCAGTCTGTAGTTAGCGGGTCTGGAGTGGAGTGCAGTGGTCAGCAGTTAGCAGGTCTGGATTGGAGTGGTCAGTAGTTGGTGGGTCTGGAGTGGAGTGATCAGCAGTTATCGGGACGGAACTGGAGTGGAGTGGTCAACAGTTAGCGGGTTTGGAGTGGTGTGGTAAGTAGTTAGCGGGTCTGGAGTGGAGTGGTCAGTGGTTAGTGGGTTTGGAGTGGAGTGTTCAGCAGTTAGTGGATCTGGAGTGGAGTGGCCAGCAGTTGGCGGGAGTGAAGTGGAGTGGTCAGTAGCTAGCGGGTCTAGAGTGGAGTGGTCCGTAGTTAGTGGGTCTGGAGTGAAGTGGAGTGGTCAGTCGTTAGCAGGTCTGGAGTGGAGTGGTCAGTAGTTAGCGGGTCAGGTGTGGAGTGGAGTGGTCCGCAGTTAGTGGGTCTGGAGTGGAATGGAGTGGTCAGCAGTTAGTGAGTCAGGAGTGGTGTGGTCAGTAGTTAGCGGGTCTGGAGTGGAGTGGTCACTAGTCAGTGGGTTTGGAGTGAAGTGGTCAGCAGTTAGTGGGTCTGGAGTGGAGTGAAGTGGTCAGCAGTTAGTAGGTCTGGAGTGGTCAGCAGTTAGCGGGTCTGGAGTGGAGTGGTCAGTAGTTAGCGGGTCAGGAGTGGAGTGGTCAGTATTTAGCGGGTCAGAAGTGGAGTGGTCAGCAGTTAGTGGGTCTGGGGTGAAGTGGTCAGCAGTTCACGGGTCTGGAGTGGAGTGGAGTGGTCAGCAGATCATGGGTGTGCAGTGGAGTGGAGTGGTCAGCAGTTAGAGGGTCTGGTGTGGAGTTGTCAGCAGATAGCGGGTCTGCAGTGGAGTGGAGTGGTCAGTAGTTAGCAGGCCTGGAGTGGAGTGGTCAGTAGTTAGCAGGTCTGTAGTGGGGTGGAGTGGTCAGTAGTTAGCAGGCCTGGAGTGGAGTGGTCAGTAGTTAGCGGGACTGGAGTGGAGTGGTCAGCAGTTAGAGGTTCTGGAGTGGAGTGGAGTGGTGAACAGTTAGCGGGTTTGGAGTGGTGTGGTCAGCAGTTCACGGGTCTGGAGTGGAGTGTAGTGGTCAGCAGTTAGTGGGTTTGGAGTGGAGTGGTCAGTAGTTAGCGGGTCTGGAGTGGAGTGGTCAGTGGTTAGTGGGTTTGGAGTGGAGTGATCAGCAGTTAGTGGGTCTGGAGTGGAGTGATCAGTGGTTAGTGGGTCTGGAGTGGAGTGGAGTGGTCAGTAGTTAGCAGGTCTGGCGTGGTGTGGTCAGCAGTTAATGGGTCTGGAGTGGAGTGGAGTGGTCAGTCGTTAGCAGGTCTGGAGTGGAGTGGTCAGTAGTTAGTGGGTCTGGAGTGGAGTGAAGTGGTCAGCAGTTAGTGGGTCTGGAGTGGAGTGGAGTGGAGTGGTCAGCAGTTAGTAGTTCTGGAGTGGTCAGCAGTTAGCGGGTCTGGAGTGGAGTGAAGTGGTCAGTAGTTAGCAGGCCTGGAGTGGAGTGGTCAGTAGTTAGCGCGTGTGGACTGGAGTGGTCAGCAGTTAGCGGGCCTGGGGTGAAGTGGTCAGCAGATCACAGGTCTGGAGTGCAGTGGAGTGGTCAGCAGTTAGAGGGTCTGGTGTGGAGTTGTCAGCAGTTAGCGGGTCTGCAGTGGAGTGGAGTGGTCAGCAGTTTGCGGGTCTGGAGTGGAGTGGTCAGTAGTTAGCGGGTCAGGAGTGGAGTGGTCAGGAATTAGCGGGTCTGGAGTGGAGTGGTCAGCAGTTAGTGAGTCTGGAGTGGAGTGGCCAGCAGTTAGAGGGTCTGGAGTGTAGTGGTCAGCAGTTAGCGTGTCTGCAGTGGAGTGAAGTGGTCAGCAGTTAGCGGGTCTGGAGTGGAGTGGTCAGTAGTTAGCGGGTCAGGAGTGGAGTGGAGTGGTCAGTAGTTAGCGGGGCTGGCGTGGAGTGGTCAGTAGTTAGCGGGTCGGGAGTGGAGTGTAGTGGTCAGCAGTTAGCAGGTCTGGAGTGGAGTGGTCAGCAGTTAGAGGTTCTGCAGTGGAGTGGAGCGGTCAGAAGTTAGCGGGTCTGGAGTGGAGTGGTCAGTAGTTATTGGGTCTGGAGTGGAGCGGTCAGGAATTAGCGGGTCTGGAGTGGAGTGGTCAGCAGTTAGTGAGTCTGGAGTGGAGTGGCCAGCAGTTAGAGGGTCTGGAGTGGAATGGTCAGCAGTTATCAGGTCTGGAGTGGAGTGGAATAGTCAGAAGTTAGCGGCTCTGGAGTGGAGTGGTCAGCAGTTAGTGGGTCTGGAGTGGAGTGGAGTGGCCACCAGTTAGCGGGTCTGGAGTGGAGTGGAGTGGCCAGCAGTTAGAGCGTCTGGAGTGGAGTGGAGCGTTCAGTAGTTAGCGGGTCTGCAGTGGAGTGGTCAGCAGTTAGCGGATTTGGAGTGGAGTGGGCAGCATTTAGAGGGTCTGGAGTAGAGTGGTCAGTAGTTAGTTGGTATGGAGTGGAGTGGTGTGGTCAGTAGTTAGCGAGTCTGGAGTGGAGTGGTCAGTAGTTAGCGGGTCTGGAGTGGAGTGGTCAGTAGTTAGTGGGTCTGGAGTGGCGTGGTCAGCAGTTAGCAGGTCTGGAGTGGAGTGGTCAGCTGTTATAGGTTCTGGAGTGGAGTGGAGCAGTCTGTAGTTAGCGGGTCTGGAGTGGAGTGGTCAGCAGTTAGTGGATCTGGAGTGGAGCGGTCAGGAATTAGCAGGTCTGGAGTGGAGTGGTCAGCAGATAGCGAGTCTGGAGTGGAGTGGAGTGGCCAGCAGTTAGAGGGTCTGGAGTGGAGTGGTCAGCAGTTATCAGGTTTGGAGTAGAGTGGAGCGTTCAGTAGTTAGCGGGTCTGTAGTGGAGTGGTCAGCAGTAAGCGAGTCTGGAGTGGAGTGGAGTGGTCAGCAGATAGCGAGTCTGGAGTGGAGTGGAGTGGCCAGCAGTTACCGGGTCTGGAGTGGAGTGGAGTGGCCAGCAGTTAGAGGGTCTGGTGTGGAGTGGTCAGCAGTCAATGGGTCTGGAGTAGAGTGGAGCGTTCAGTAGTTAGCGGGTCTGGAGTGGAGTGGTCAGCAGTAAGCGAGTCTGGAGTGGAGTGGAGTGGCCAGCAGTTAGCGGGTCTGGAGTGGAGTGGAGTGGCCAGCATTTAGACGGTCTGGAGTGGAGTGGTCAGTAGTCAGTGGGTCTGGAGTAGAGTGGAGCGTTCAGTAGTTAGCGGGTCTGCAGTGGAGTGGTCAGCAGTTAGCGGGTTTGGAGTGGAGTGGAGTGGGCAGCATTTAGAGGGTCTGGAGTAGCGTGGTCAGTCGTTAGTTGGTATGGAGTGGAGTGGTGTGGTCAGTAGTTAGCGAGTCTGGAGTGGAGTGGTCAGTAGTTAGCGGGTCTGGAGTGGAGTGGTCAGTAGTTAGTGGGTCTGGAGTGGAGTGGTCAGCGGTTAGCAGGTCTGGAGTGGAGTGGTCAGCAGTTAAAGGTTCTGGAGTGGAGTGGAGCGGTCAGACGTTAGTGGGTCTGGAGTGGAGTGGTCAGTAGTTAGTGGGTCTGGAGTGGAGCGGTCAGGAATTAGCGGGTCTGGAGTGGAGTGGTCAGCAGTTAGAGGGTCTGGAGTGGAATGGTCAGCAGTTACCGGGTCTGGAGTGGAGTGGAATGGTCAGAAGTTAGCGGGTCTGGAGTGGAGTGGTCAGTAGTTAGCGGGTCTGGAGTGGAGTGGTCAGTCGTTAGTGGATCTGGAGTGGACCGGTCAGGAATTAGCGGGTCTGGAGTGGAGTGGTCAGCAGAGAGCGAGTCTGGAGTGGAGTGGAGTGGCCAGCAGTTAGAGGGTCTGGAGTGGAGTGGTCAGCAGTCAGTGGGTCTGGAGTAGAGTGGAGCGTTCAGTAGTTAGCGGGTCTGTAGTGGAGTGGTCAGCAGTTAGCGGGTCTGGAGTGGAGTGAAGTGGTCAGTAGTTAGCAGGCCTGGAGTGGAGTGGTCAGTAGTTAGCGGGTCAGAAGTGGAGTGGTCAGCAGTTAGCAGGTCTGGGGTAAAGTGGTCAGCAGTTCACGGGTGTGGAGTGGAGTGGAGTGGTCAGCAGTTAGAGGGTCTGGTGTGGAGTTGTCAGCAGTTAGCGGGTCTGCAGTGGAGTGGAGTGGTCAGTAGTCAGCAGGCCTGGAGTGGAGTGGTCAGTAGTTAGCAGGTCTGTAGTGGGGTGGAGTGGCCAGTAGTTAGCAGGCCTGGAGTGGAGTGGTCAGTAGTTAGCGAGACTGGAGTGGAGTGGTCAGCAGTTATCGGGTCTGGAGTGGAGTGGAGTGGTGAACAGTTAGCGGGTTTGGTGTGGAGTGGTCAGTAGTTAGAAGGTCTGGAGTGGAGTGGTCAGTGGTTAGTGGGTTTGGAGTGGAGTGATCAGCAATTAGTGGGTCTGGAGTGGAGTGATCAGCAGTTAGTGGGTCTGTACTGGAGTGGTCAGCAGTTAGTGGGTCTGTGGTGGAGTGGAGTGGGCAGCATTTAGAGGGTCTGGAGTGGAGTGGTCAGTAGTTAGTTGGTATGGAGTGGAGTGGTGTGGTCAGTAGTTAGTGGGTCTGGAGTGGAGTGGTCAGTGGTTAGTGGGTTTGGAGTGGAGTGTTCAGCAGTTAGTGGGTCTTGAGTGGCGTGGTCAAGTAGTTAGCGGGTTTGGAGTGGAGTGGTCACTAGTCAGCGGGTTTGGAGTGATGTGGTCAGCAGTTAGTGGGTCTGGAGTGGTCAGCAGTTAGTAGTTCTGGAGTGGTCAGCAGTTAGCGGGTCTGGAGTGGAGTGAAGTGGTCAGTAGTTAGCGCGTCTGGACTGGAGTGGTCAGCAGTTAGCGGGTCTGGGGTGAAGTGGTCAGCAGATCACAGGTCTGGAGTGCAGTGGAGTGGTCAGCAGTTAGAGGGACTGGTGTGGAGTTGTCAGCAGTTAGCGGGTCTGCAGTGGAGTGGAGTGGTCAGCAGTTTGCGGGTCTGGAGTGGAGTGGTCAGTAGTTAGCGGGTCAGGAGTGGAGTGGAGTGGTCAGCAGTTAGCGTGTCTGGAGTGGAGTGGTCAGTAGTTAGCGGGTCGGGAGTGGAGTGTAGTGGTCAGCAGTTAGCAGGTCTGGAGTGGAGTGGTCAGCAGTTAGAGGTTCTGGAGTGGAGTGGAGCGGTCAGAAGTTAGCGGGTCTGGAGTGGAGTGGTCAGTAGTTAGTGGGTCTGGAGTGGAGCGGTCAGGAATTAGCGGGTCTGGTGTGGGGTGGTCAGCAGTTAGTGAGTCTGGAGTAGCGTGGTCAGCAGTTAGTGGGTCTGGAGAGGAGTGGTCAGCAGTTAGCGTGTCTGGAGTGAAGTTGTCAGCAGTTAGAGGGTGTGGAGTGGAGTGGTCAGCAGTTCGCAGGTCTGGAGTGGAGCGGTCAGCAGTTAGCGTGCCAGGAGTGGAGTGTTCAGGAGTTAGAAGGTGTGGAGTGGAGTGGTCAGCAGCTAGCAGGTCTGGAGTGGAGTGGTCAGTAGTTAGTGTGTCTGAACTGGTGTGGAATGGTCACGAGTTAGCAGGTCTGGAGTGGAGTGGTCAGCAGTAAGCGGGTCGGAGTGGAGTGGAGTGGTCAGCAGTTAGCGGGTCTGGACTGGAGTGGTCAGTAGTTAGCGGGTCTGGAGTGGAGTGGAGTGGTCAGCAGATAGCGAGTCTGGAGTGGAGTGGAGTGGCCAGCAGTTACCGGGTCTGGAGTGGAGTGGAGTGGCCAGCAGTTATAGGGTATGGAGTGGAGTGGTCAGCAGTCAGTGGGTCTGGAGTAGAGTGGAGCGTTCAGTAGTTAGCGGGTCTGCAGTGGAGTGATCAGCAGTTAGCGGGTTTGGAGTGGAGTGGAGTGGGAAGCATTTAGAGGGTCTGGAGTAGCGTGGTCAGTAGTTAGTTGGTATGGAGTGGAGTGGTGTGGTCAGTAGTTAGCGAGTCTGGAGTGGAGTGGTCAGTAGTTAGCGGGTCTGGAGTGGATTGGTCAGTAGTTAGTGGGTCTGGAGTGGAGTGGTCAGCAGTTAGCAGGTCTGGAGTGGAGTGGTCAGTAGTTATAGGTTCTGGAGTGGAGTGGAGCGGTCAGAAGTTAGTGGGTCTGGAGTGGAGTGGTCAGTAGTTAGTGGGTCTGGAGTGGAGCGGTCAGGAATTAGCGGGTCTGGAGTGGAGTGGTCAGCAGTTAGAGGGTCTGGAGTGGAATAGTCAGCAGTTACCGGGTCTGGAGTGGAGTGGAATGGTCAGCAGTTAGCGGGTCTGGAGTGGAGTGGTCAGTAGTTAGCGGGTCTGGAGTGGAGTGGTCAGCAGATAGCGAGTCTGGAGTGGAGTGGAGTGGCCAGCAGTTAGAGGGTCTGGAGTGGAGTGGTCAGCAGTCAGTGGGTCTGGAGTAGAGTGGAGCGTTCAGTAGTTAGCAGGTCTGTCGTGGAGTGGTCAGCAGTTAGCGGGTCTGGAGTGGAGTGCAGTGGTCAGTAGTTAGCAGGCCTGGAGTGGAGTGGTCAGTAGTTAGCGGGTCAGAAGTGGAGTGGTCAGCAGTTAGCAGGTCTGGGGTAAAGTGGTCAGCAGTTCACGAGTGTGGAGTGGAGTGGAGTGGTCAGCAGTTAGAGGGTCTGGTGTGGAGTTGTCAGCAGTTAGCGGGTCTGCAGTGGAGTGGAGTGGTCAGTAGTTAGCAGGTTTGGAGTGGAGTGGTCAGTAGTTAGCAGGTCTGTAGTGGGGTGGAGTGGTCAGTAGTTAGCAGGCCTGGAGTGGAGTGGTCAGTAGTTAGCGGGACTGGAGTGGAGTGGTCAGCAGTTATCGGGTCTGGAGTGGAGTGGAGTGGAGTGGTGAACAGTTAGCGGGTTTGGGGTAGAGTGGTCAGTAGTTAGCGGGTCTGGAGTGGAGTGGTCAGTGGTTAGTGGGTTTGGAGTGGAGTGATCAGCAATTAGTGGGTCTGGAGTGGAGTGATCAGCAGTTAGTGGGTCTGTACTGGAGTGGTCAGCAGTTAGTGGGTCTGTGGTGGAGTGGAGTGGGCAGCATTTAGAGGGTCTGGAATGGAGTGGTCAGTAGTTAGTTGGTATGGAGTGGAGTGGTGTGGTCAGTAGTTAGCGGGTCTGGAGTGGAGTGGTCAGTGGTTAGTGGGTTTGGAGTGGAGTGTTCAGCAGTTAGTGGGTCTGGAGTGGAGTGGTCAGTAGTTAGTGGGTCTGGAGTGGAGCGGTCAGGAATTAATGGGTCTGGAGTGGAGTGGTCAGCAGTTAGTGAGTCTGGAGTGGAATGACCAGCAGTTAGAGGGTCTGGAGTGGAATGGTCAGCAGTTACCGGGTCTGGAGTGGAGTGGAATGGTCAGAAGTTAGCGGGTCTGGAGTGGAGTGGTCAGTAGTTAGCGGGTCTGGAGTGGAGTGGTCAGTAGTTAGTGGATCTGGAGTGGACCGGTCAGGAATTAGCGGGTCTGGAGTGGAGTGGTCAGCAGATAGCGAGTCTGGAGTGGAGTTGAGTGGCCAGCAGTTAGAGGGTCTGGAGTGGAGTGGTCAGCAGTCAGTGGGTCTGGAGTAGAGTGGAGCGTTCAGTAGTTAGCGGGTCTGTAGTGGAGTGGTCAGCAGTTAGCGGGTCTGGAGTGGAGTGAAGTGGTCAGTAGTTAGCAGGCCTGGAGTGGAGTTGTCAGTAGTTAGCGGGTCAGAAGTGGAGTGGTCAGCAGTTAGCAGGTCTGGGGTAAAGTGGTCAGCAGTTCACGGGTGTGGAGTGGAGTGGAGTGGTCAGCAGTTAGAGGGTCTGGTGTGGAGTTGTCAGCAGTTAGCGGGTCTGCAGTGGAGTGGAGTGGTCAGTAGTTAGCACACCTGGAGGGAGTGGTCAGTAGTTAGCGGGACTGGAGTGGAGTGGTCAGCAGTTATCAGGTCTGGAGTGGAGTGGAGTGGTGAACAGTTAGCGGGTTTGGGGTGGAGTGGTCAGTAGTTAGCGGGTCTGGAGTGGAGTGGTCAGTGGTTAGTGAGTTTGGAGTGGAGTGATCAGCAATTAGTGGGTCTGGAGTGGAGTGATCAGCAGTTAGTGGGTCTGTACTGGAGTGGTAAGCCGTTAGTGGGTCTGTGGTGGAGTGGAGTGGGCAGCATTTAGAGGGTCTGGATTGGAGTGGTCAGTAGTTGTTGGTATGGAGTGGAGTGGTGTGGTCAGTAGTTAACGGGTCTGGAGTGGAGTGGTCAGTGGTTAGTGGGTTTGGAGTGGAGTTTTCAGCAGTTAGTGGGTCTGGAGTGGAGTGGAGTGGTCAGTAGTTAGCGGGTCTGGAGTGGAGTGGTCAAGTAGTTAGCAGGTCTGGAGTGGAGTGGTCACTAGTCAGTGGGTTTGGAGCGAAGTGGTCAGCAGTTATCGGGGCTGGACTGGAGTGGAGTGGTGAACACTTAGCGGGTTTGGAGTCGTGTGGTCAGTAGTTAGCGGGTCTGGAGTGGAGTGCAGTGGTCAGCAGTTAGCAGGTCTGGATTGGAGTGGTCAGTAGTTGGTGGGTCTGGAGTGGAGTGATCAGCAGTTATCGGGACGGAACTGGAGTGGAGTGGTCAACAGTTAGCGGGTTTGGAGTGGTGTGGTAAGTAGTTAGCGGGTCTGGAGTGGAGTGGTCAGTGGTTAGTGGGTTTGGAGTGGAGTGTTCAGCAGTTAGTGGATCTGGAGTGGAGTGGCCAGCAGTTGGCGGGAGTGAAGTGGAGTGGTCAGTAGCTAGCGGGTCTAGAGTGGAGTGGTCCGTAGTTAGTGGGTCTGGAGTGAAGTGGAGTGGTCAGTCGTTAGCAGGTCTGGAGTGGAGTGGTCAGTAGTTAGCGGGTCAGGTGTGGAGTGGAGTGGTCCGCAGTTAGTGAGTCTGGAGTGGAATGGAGTGGTCAGCAGTTAGTGAGTCAGGAGTGGTGTGGTCAGTAGTTAGCAGGTCTGGAGTGGAGTGGTCACTAGTCAGTGGGTTTGGAGTGAAGTGGTCAGCAGTTAGTGGGTCTGGAGTGGAGTGAAGTGGTCAGCAGTTAGTAGGTCTGGAGTGGTCAGCAGTTAGCGGGTCTGGAGTGGAGTGGTCAGTAGTTAGCGGGTCAGGAGTGGAGTGGTCAGTAGTTAGCAGGTCAGAAGTGGAGTGGTCAGCAGTTAGCGGGTCTGGGGTGAAGTGGTCAGCAGTTCACGGGTCTGGAGTGGAGTGGAGTGGTCAGCAGATCATGGGTGTGCAGTGGAGTGGAGTGGTCAGCAGTTAGAGGGTCTGGTGTGGAGTTGTCAGCAGATAGCGGGTCTGCAGTGGAGTGGAGTGGTCAGTAGTTAGCAGGCCTGGAGTGGAGTGGTCAGTAGTTAGCAGGTCTGTAGTGGGGTGGAGTGGTCAGTAGTTAGCAGGCCTGGAGTGGAGTGGTCAGTAGTTAGCGGGACTGGAGTGGAGTGGTCAGCAGTTAGAGGTTCTGGAGTGGAGTGGAGTGGTGAACAGTTAGCGGGTTTGGAGTGGTGTGGTCAGCAGTTCACGGGTCTGGAGTGGAGTGTAGTGGTCAGCAGTTAGTGGGTTTGGAGTGGAGTGGTCAGTAGTTAGCGGGTCTGGAGTGGAGTGGTCAGTGGTTAGTGGGTTTGGAGTGGAGTGATCAGCAGTTAGTGGGTCTGGAGTGGAGTGATCAGTGGTTAGTGGGTCTGGAGTGGAGTGGAGTGGTCAGTAGTTAGCAGGTCTGGCGTGGTGTGGTCAGCAGTTAATGGGTCTGGAGTGGAGTGGAGTGGTCAGTCGTTAGCAGGTCTGGAGTGGAGTGGTCAGTAGTTAGTGGGTCTGGAGTGGAGTGAAGTGGTCAGCAGTTAGTGGGTCTGGAGTGGAGTGGAGTGGAGTGGTCAGCAGTTAGTAGTTCTGGAGTGGTCAGCAGTTAGCGGGTCTGGAGTGGAGTGAAGTGGTCAGTAGTTAGCAGGCCTGGAGTGGAGTGGTCAGTAGTTAGCGCGTCTGGACTGGAGTGGTCAGCAGTTAGCGGGTCTGGGGTGAAGTGGTCAGCAGATCACAGGTCTGGAGTGCAGTGGAGTGGTCAGCAGTTAGAGGGTCTGGTGTGGAGTTGTCAGCAGTTAGCGGGTCTGCAGTGGAGTGGAGTGGTCAGCAGTTTGCGGGTCTGGAGTGGAGTGGTCAGTAGTTAGCGGGTCAGGAGTGGAGTGGTCAGGAATTAGCGGGTCTGGAGTGGAGTGGTCAGCAGTTAGTGAGTCTGGAGTGGAGTGGCCAGCAGTTAGAGGGTCTGGAGTGTAGTGGTCAGCAGTTAGCGTGTCTGCAGTGGAGTGAAGTGGTCAGAAGTTAGCGGGTCTGGAGTGGAGTGGTCAGTAGTTAGCGGGTCAGGAGTGGAGTGGAGTGGTCAGTAGTTAGCGGGGCTGGAGTGGAGTGGTCAGTAGTTAGCGGGTCGGGAGTGGAGTGTAGTGGTCAGCAGTTAGCAGGTCTGGAGTGGAGTGGTCAGCAGTTAGAGGTTCTGCAGTGGAGTGGAGCGGTCAGAAGTTAGCGGGTCTGGAGTGGAGTGGTCAGTAGTTATTGGGTCTGGATTGGAGCGGTCAGGAATTAGCGGGTCTGGAGTGGAGTGGTCAGCAGTTAGTGAGTCTGGAGTGGAGTGGCCAGCAGTTAGAGGGTCTGGAGTGGAATGGTCAGCAGTTATCAGGTCTGGAGTGGAGTGGAATAGTCAGAAGTTAGCGGCTCTGGAGTGGAGTGGTCAGCAGTTAGTGGGTCTGGAGTGGAGTGGAGTGGCCAGCAGTTAGCGGGTCTGGAGTGGAGTGGAGTGGCCAGCAGTTAGAGCGTCTGGAGTGGAGTGGAGCGTTCAGTAGTTAGCGGGTCTGCAGTGGAGTGGTCAGCAGTTAGCGGATTTGGAGTGGTGTGGGCAGCATTTAGAGGGTCTGGAGTAGAGTGGTCAGTAGTTAGTTGGTATGGAGTGGAGTGGTGTGGTCAGTAGTTAGCGAGTCTGGAGTGGAGTGGTCAGTAGTTAGCGGGTCTGGAGTGGAGTGGTCAGTAGTTAGTGGGTCTGGAGTGGCGTGGTCAGCAGTTAGCAGGTCTGGAGTGGAGTGGTCAGCTGTTATAGGTTCTGGAGTGGAGTGGAGCAGTCTGTAGTTAGCGGGTCTGGAGTGGAGTGGTCAGCAGTTAGTGGATCTGGAGTGGAGCGGTCAGGAATTAGCGGGTCTGGAGTGGAGTGGTCAGCAGATAGCGAGTCTGGAGTGGAGTGGAGTGGCCAGCAGTTAGATGGTCTGGAGTGGAGTGGTCAGCAGTTATCAGGTTTGGAGTAGAGTGGAGCGTTCAGTAGTTAGCGGGTCTGTAGTGGAGTGGTCAGCAGTAAGCGAGTCTGGAGTGGAGTGGAGTGGTCAGCAGATAGCGAGTCTGGAGTGGAGTGGAGTGGCCAGCAGTTAGAGGGTCTGGAGTGGAGTGGAGCGGTCAGACGTTAGTGGGTCTGGAGTGGAGTGGTCAGTAGTTAGTGGGTCTGGAGTGGAGTGGAGCGGTCAGACGTTAGTGGGTCTGGAGTGGAGTGGTCAGTAGTTAGTGGGTCTGGAGTGGAGCGGTCAGGAATTAGCGGGTCTGGAGTGGAGTGGTCAGCAGTTAGAGGGTCTGGAGTGGAATGGTCAGCAGTTACCGGGTCTGGAGTGGAGTGGAATGGTCAGAAGTTAGCGGGTCTGGAGTGGAGTGGTCAGTAGTTAGCGGGTCTGGAGTGGAGTGGTCAGTCGTTAGTGGATCTGGAGTGGACCGGTCAGGAATTAGCGGGTCTGGAGTGGAGTGGTCAGCAGAGAGCGAGTCTGGAGTGGAGTGGAGTGGCCAGCAGTTAGAGGGTCTGGAGTGGAGTGGTCAGCAGTCAGTGGGTCTGGAGTAGAGTGGAGCGTTCAGTAGTTAGCGGGTCTGTAGTGGAGTGGTCAGCAGTTAGCGGGTCTGGAGTGGAGTGAAGTGGTCAGTAGTTAGCAGGCCTGGAGTGGAGTGGTCAGTAGTTAGCGGGTCAGAAGTGGAGTGGTCAGCAGTTAGCAGGTCTGGGGTAAAGTGGTCAGCAGTTCACGGGTGTGGAGTGGAGTGGAGTGGTCAGCAGTTAGAGGGTCTGGTGTGGAGTTGTCAGCAGTTAGCGGGTCTGCAGTGGAGTGGAGTGGTCAGTAGTTAGCAGGCCTGGAGTGGAGTGGTCAGTAGTTAGCAGGTCTGTAGTGGGGTGGAGTGGCCAGTAGTTAGCAGGCCTGGAGTGGAGTGGTCAGTAGTTAGCGGGACTGGAGTGGAGTGGTCAGCAGTTATCGGGTCTGGAGTGGAGTGGAGTGGTGAACAGTTAGCGGGTTTGGTGTGGAGTGGTCAGTAGTTAGAAGGTCTGGAGTGGAGTGGTCAGTGGTTAGTGGGTTTGGAGTGGAGTGATCAGCAATTAGTGGGTCTGGAGTGGAGTGATCAGCAGTTAGTGGGTCTGTACTGGAGTGGTCAGCAGTTAGTGGGTCTGTGGTGGAGTGGAGTGGGCAGCATTTAGAGGGTCTGGAGTGGAGTGGTCAGTAGTTAGTTGGTATGGAGTGGAGTGGTGTGGTCAGTAGTTAGTGGGTCTGGAGTGGAGTGGTCAGTGGTTAGTGGGTTTGGAGTGGAGTGTTCAGCAGTTAGTGGGTCTGGAGTGGAGTGGAGTGGTCAGTAGTTAGCGGGTCTGGAGTGGAGTGGTCAAGTAGTTAGCAGGTCTGTAGTGGAGTGGTCACTAGTCAGTGGGTTTGGAGTGGAGTGGTCAGTAGTTAGCGGGTTTGGAGTGGAGTGGTCACTAGTCAGTGGGTTTGGAGTGGAGTGGTCAGTAGTTAGCGGGTTTGGAGTGAAGTGGTCAGCAGTTAGTGGGTCTGGAGTGGAGTGGAGTGGTCAGCAGTTAGTGGGTCGGGAGTGGCGTGGTCAGTAGTCAGTGGGTTTGGAGTGGAGTGGTCACTAGTCAGTGGGTTTGGAGTGGAGTGGTCAGTAGTTCGCGGGTTTGGAGTGAAGTGGTCAGCAGTTAGTGGGTCTGGAGTGGAGTGGAGTGGAGTGTTCAGCAGTTAGTAGTTCTGGAGTGGTCAGCAGTTAGCGGGTCTGGAGTGGAGTGAAGTGGTCAGTAGTTAGCAGGCCTGGAGTGGAGTGGTCAGTAGTTAGCGCGTCTGGACTGGAGTGGTCAGCAGTTGGCAGGTCTGGGGTGAAGTGGTCAGCAGATCACAGGTCTGGAGTGCAGTGGAGTGTTCAGCAGTTAGCGGGTCTGCAGTGGAGTGGAGTGGTCAGCAGTTAGCGGGTCTGGAGTGGAGTGGTCAGTAGTTAGCGGGTCAGGAGTGGAGTGAAGTGGTCAGCAGTTAGTGGGTCTGGAGTGGAGTGGAGAGGTCAGCAGTTAGTAGGTCTGGAGTGGTCAGCAGTTAGCGGGTCTGGAGTGGAGTGAAGTGGTCAGTAGTTAGCAGGCCTGGAGTGGAGTGGTCAGTAGTTAGCGCGTCTGTACTGGAGTGGTCAGCAGTTAGTGGGTCTGGGGTGAAGTGGTCAGCAGCTCACAGGTCTAGAGTGGAGTGGAGTGGTCAGCAGATCACAGGTCTGGAGTGGAGTGGAGTGGTCAGCAGTTAGAGCGTCTGGTGTGGAGTTGTCAGCAGTTAGCGGGTCAGCAGTGGAGTGGAGCGGTCAGCAGTTAGCGGGTCTGGAGTGGAGTGGTCAGTAGTTAGTGGGTCTGGAGTGGAGCGGTCAGGAATTAGCGGGTCTGGAGTGGAGTGGTCAGCAGTTAGAGAGTCTGGAGTGGAGTGGCCAAGAGTCAGAGGGTCTGGAGTGGAATGGTCAGCAGTTATCAGGTCTGGAGTGGAGTGGAATGGTCAGAAGTTAGCGGCTCTGGAGTGGAGTGGTCAGCAGTTAGCGGGTCTGGTGTGGAGTGGTCCACAGTTAGTGGGTCAGGAATGGAGTGGAGAGGTCAGCAGTTAGTAGGTCTGGAGTGGTCAGCAGTTAGAGGGTCTGGTGTGGAGTTGTCAGCAGTTAGCGGGTCTGCAGTGGAGTGGAGTGGTCAGTAGTTAGCAGGCCTGGAGTGGAGTGGTCAGTAGTTAGCAGGTCTGTAGTGGGGTGGAGTGGTCAGTAGTTAGCAGGCCTGGAGTGGAGTGGTCAGTAGTTAGCGGGACTGGAGTGGAGTGGTCAGCAGTTATCGGGTCTGGAGTGGAGTGGAGTGGTGAACAGTTAGCGGGTTTGGGGTGGTGGTCAGTAGTTAGCGGGTCTGGAGTGGAGTGGTCAGTGGTTAGTGGGTTTGGAGTGGAGTGATCAGCAATTAGTGGGTCTGCAGTGGAGTGATCAGCAGTTAGTGGGTCTGGAGTGGAGTGGAGTGGTCAGTAGTTAGTAGGTCTGGCGTGGTGTGGTCAGCAGTTAGTTGGTCTGGAGTAGAGTGGAGTGGTCAGCAGTTAGTGGGTTTGGAGTGGTCAGCAGTTAGAGGGTCTGGAGTGGAGTGGTGTGATCAGCAGTTAGTGGGTCTGGAGTGGAGTGGTCAGCATTTAGCGGGTCTGGAGTGGAGTGGAGTGGTCAGCAGAGGGTGTGGAGTAGAGTGGAGTGGTCAGCAGTTAGCGGTTCTAGAGTGGAGTAGAGTGGTCAGCAGTTAGCAGGTCTGGAGTGGAGTGGTGTGATCAGCAGTTAGTGGGTCTGGATTGAAGTGGTCAGCATTTAGCGGGTCTGGAGTGGAGTGGACTGGTCAGTAGTTAGCGGGTCTGGAATGGAGTGCTCAGCAGTTTTTAGATTAGATTAGATTAGATTAGTTTAGATTACTTTACAGTGTGGAAACAGGCCCTTCGGCCCAACAAGTCCACACCGACCCGCTGAAGCGTAACCCACCCAGACCCATTCCCCTACATTTACCCCTTCAGCTAACACTACGGACAATTTAGCATGGCCAATTCACCTGACCCTGCACATCTTTGGACTGTGGGAGGAAACCGGAGCACCCGGAGGAAACCCACGCAGACACGGGGAGAACGTGCAAACTCCACACAGACAGTCGCCTGAAGCGGGAATTGAACCCGGGTCTCTGGCGCTGTGAGGCAGCAGTGCTAACCACCGTGCCGCCCAGTGGGTCTGGAGTGGAGTGGTCAGTAGTTAGCGGGTCTGGAGCGGAGTGGTCAGCAGTTAGCGGGCCTGGGGTGGAGTGGTCAGTAGTTAGCGGGTCTGGAGTGGAGTGGTGCATTCGGTGGGTGTGGAATGGAATTGATTGGAGTGGTCAGTAGGCGTGGAGTGGAGTGGTCAGCAGGCCTGGAGTGGATTAGAGTGGTCAGCAGGCCTGGAGTGGAGTGGAATGGAGTGGTCAGCAGGTCTGGAGTGGAGTGGAGTGGAGTGGAGTTGTCATTGCACTGGGTGCCCAGTGTGTTCAGCCTGTCACAGATAGCAGTCAGCAGCTTGTGAGCGTGATTGGGGTCGGCCCATTACAGGGGAGTGTGAGACCATGTGTGGAAAGTCTCCAGCGTGGAGTGACTGCAGACATTAGAAGGACTGCAATGGTTAACTTTTAACTTTATTTCTACATTTTCCTGAATTATACTATGAACAACTGTAATGTAGAACTTTTAGATGTTTTCTTTATTTCTGTATTTTTGTACCTAAGATTTGTGACTGGGCACAACCTCAGGATATTCAGAGTGCTTTATAGTCCAATTGCTGTCACAATGCTTTGCATTATATGTCACAGCTTGTACACAATATCGCAGCAGCACTATATAATAGTCTCGGACTCCATCTTCTCCAATGCTGCTTGAAACATGCCATGTTGTTGTTTGCAACTGAGTAACTTAGCATTGGCCCAGGTGTTGAAGTCTTCGAGGAGAAAGTGAGGTCTGCAGATGCTGGAGATCAGAGCTGAAAATGTGTTGCTGGAAAAGCGCAGCAGGTCAGGCAGCATCCAAGGAGCAGGAGAATCGATGTTTCGGGCATGAGCCCTTCTTCAGGAATGAGGAAGGTGTGCCAAGCAGGCTAAGATAAAAGGTAGGGGGGAGGGACTTGGGGGAGGGGCGTTGGAAATGCGATGGGTGGGGGGAGGTCAAGGTGAGGGTGATAGGCCGGAGTGGGGTGGGGGCGGAGAGGTCAGAAAGAAGATTGCAGGTTAGGAAGGCGGTGCTGAATTCGAGGGATTTGACTGAGACAAGGTGGGGGGAGAGGAAATGAGGAAACTGGAGAAATCAGAGTTCATCCCTTGTGGTTGGAGGGTTCCTAGGCGGAAGATGAGGTGCTCTTCCTCCAACCGTCATGTTGCTATGGTCTGGTGATGGAGGAGTCCAAGGACCTGCATGTCCTTGGTGGAGTGGGAGGGGGAGTTGAAGTGTTGAGCCACGGGGTGGTTGGGTTGGTTGTCCCAGAGGTGTTCTCTGAAACGTTCCACAAGTAGGCGGCCTGTCTCCCCAATATAGAGGAGGCCACATCGGGTGCAGCGGATGCAATAGATGATGTGTGTGGAGGTGCAGGTGAATTTGTGGCAGATATGGAAGGATCCCTTGGGGCCTTGGAGGGAAGTAAGGGGGGAGGTGTGGGCGCAAGTTTTGCATTTCTTGCTGTTGCAGGGGAAGATGCCGGGAGTCGGATATGTGGATATCTTCGTAGGATATGTGGAACAGTCCATCTTCAGCAGCTACACTGGCACCACCCACCACCTTTTCCTCTGCTACATCGATGACTGTATCGGTGCTGCCTCGTGCTCCCACGAGGAGCTTGAACAGTTCATCCACTTTACCAACACCTTCCACCCCGACCTCAAATTCACCTGGACCGTCTCAGACTCCTCCCTCCCCTTCCTAGACCTTTCCATTTCTATCTCGGGCGACCGAACCAACATGGACATTTACTATAAACCGACCGACTCCCACAGCTACCTAGACTACACCTCCTCCCACCCTGCCCCCTGTAAAAACGCAATCCCATACTCCCAATTCCTTCGTCTCCGCCGCATCTGCTCCCAGGAGGACCAGTTCCAATACCGTACAATCCCAGATGGCCTCCTTCTTCAAAGACCGCAATTTCCCCCCAGACGTGATCGACGATGCCCTCCACCGCATCTCCTCCACTTCCCGCTCCTCTGCCCTTGAGCCCCGCCCCTCCAATCGCTACCAGGACAGAACCCCACTGGTCCTCACCTAACACCCCACCAACTTCCATATACATCGTATCATCCGTCGTCATTTCCGCCACCTCCAAACGGACCCCACCACCAGAGATATATTTCCCTCCCCTCCCCTATCAGCGTCCCCTCCGTGACTCCCTTGTCAAGTCCACAGCCCCCACCAACCCAACATCCACTCCTGGCACCTTCCCCTGCAACCGCAAGAAATGCAAAACTTGCGCCCACACCTCCCTCCCTTACTTCCCTCCAAGGCCCCAAGGGATCCTTCCATATCCAACACAAATCCACCTGCACTTCCACACACATCATTTATTACATCCGCTGCACCCGATGTGGCCTCCTCTATATTGGGGAAACAGGCCGCCTACTTGCGGAACGTTTCAGAGAACACCTCTGGGACACCCGCACCAACCAACCCAACCACCCCGTGGCTCAACACTTCAACTCCCCCTCCCACTCCACCAAGGACATGCAGGTCCTTGGACTCCTCCATCGCCAGACCATAGCAACACGACGGTTGGAGGAAGAGCGCCTCATCTTCCGCCTAGGAACCCTCCAACCACAAGGGATTAACTCAGATTTCTCCAGTTTCTTCATTTCCCCTCCCCCCACCTTGTCTCAGTCAAATCCCTCGAACTCAGCACCGCCTTCCTAACCTGCAATCTTCTTCCCGACCTCTCTGCCCCCACCCCACTCCGGCCTATCACCCTCACCTTGACCTCCTTCCACCTATCGCATTTCCAACGCCCCTCCCCCACATCCCTCCTCCCTACCTTTTATCTTAGCCTGCTTGGCGCACCTTCCTCATGCCCGAAACGTCGATTCCCCTGCTCCTTGGATGCTGCCTGACCTGCTGCGCTTTTCCAGCAACACATTTTCAGCCCAGCTGTTGAAGTGCCAATGACGGTATAATATATTGTAAAGACCAAAGGCAGAATTTCACAGGAACCTGAACAACATATGGAATGAACTGTCAGAGGAAGTGGTAGATGCAGGTATAGTTACAACATTTAAAGGATATTTGGATAAGTACATGGATAGGAAAGGTTTAGAGGGGTATGGGAAAAACACAGGCAATGGGACTAGTTTATTTTAGTTTAGTTCCGGGGCCATGATGTCATGCTGCAACCGTACAAAACGCCAGTGCGGCATCACTTGGAGCATTGTGTGCAGTTCTGGTCACCCCACTAGAGGAAGGATGTGGAAGCATTGGAAAAAGTGCAGAGGAGATTCACCAGGAGGTTGCCTGGTCTGAAGCGAAGGTCTTGTGAGGAATGGCTGAGGGACTTGGGTCTGTTCTCATCGGAGAGAAGAAGGTTAAGAGGGGATTTAATAGAGACATACAAGATGATCAGAGGATTAGATAGGGTGGACAATGATGACATCTGCTTGTATGAGGGGGCATAGCTACAAATTGAGGGGTAATAGATTTAAGACAGATGTCAGAGGCAGGTTCTTTACTCAGAGAGTTGCAAGGGTGTGGAATGCCCTACCTGCCAATGTAGTTAACTCAGCCACATTAGGGGCATTTAAACAATCCTTGGATAAGCGTATGGATGATGGTGGGATAGCGTCGAGCGATGAGCTTAGATTAGTTCACAAATCGGCGCAACATCAAGGGCTGAAGTTCTACGCTGTATTGTTCTATGAAAACTAGTCAGCATGTATGAGTTGGATAAAGTGACGACTGCAAATGCTGGAGAGTCAGAGTTGAAAAGGGTAGTATTGGAAAAGCAGAGCAGGTCAGGCAGCACTCGAGGAGCAGGAGAATTGACATTTCAGGCATAAGCCCTTCATCAGGAATGTGGAGGTGAAAGGGTGATGAGAGATAAATAGAGGGGTGGAAGGGGGGCTGGGGGAAGGTAGCTGGGACGGTGATAGGTAGATGAAGGTGGGGGGGTGATGGAGTAGATAGGTGAGAAGGAGATGGACAGGTAGGACAGGACAAGAGGGTGGTGCCGAGTTGGGAGGGTTGGATCTGGGATGAGGTGGGGGGAGGGGAGATTTAGAAACTAGAGTAGAAGTCGAGAGCACATGAGCCGAGGGGCAGCTGGGAAGGTAAATTTGAATATTAAGTATATACTTCATGAATCAGTGGAGCGAAGGCTGGACAGGAGCGGAAGTGAGCACGGGCACAGCTGGGTAAGTGAACAAATATATTCAGGCAGTAGCTAAACCCGAAACACGACATGCGTGGTGTCTCTCAACCATCCTCCTCCTCTAACTAAAAACAAAAGACTCTGTCTGTAAATTCAGGTGTTTTTAAAATCTCTTTTGACAATTTAGAGCAGAGGGATGGAAGCTTGGGCAGTTGCCTGCTCCTCTTGCAGGACGTGGGAGGTAAGGCTCACAGCTAGTATCCCTGCTGACCTCACCTGCAAGAGTGCACCCAACTCCAGCTCCTCACAGACCATGATGGGGAACTGGAGCTGGATGTACTTCAGATCATTCAGGAGGCCGAGGAGCTGAGAGAAAGGAGTTATAGGCAGGTAGTTACACCAGAGTTACAGGATAAAGGTAGCTGGGTGACCGTCAGGAGACAGAAAGGGAATAGACCGACAGTGAGGGATCCCCTGTGGCTGTTCCCCTCAATCATAAGTATACCACATTGGGAGGAGGGGGGCATTTGGGGGAGGGGTGGGGGTTGCACCTACCAGGGGAAAGCTACAGCAACCAGGTCACTGGCACTGAGCCTGGCTCTGTGGCTCAGAAGGGAAGGGGGGAGAATAGGAGAGCGATAGTGATAGGCGATTCAATGGTTAGAGGAACTGACAGGAGATTCCGTGCTCACGATCGAGATTCCTCGATGGTATGTTGCGTCCCGGGTGCCAGGGTCGGATCGAGTCAGCAGGATTCTTAAAGGGGGAGGAAGAGTAGCCAGAAGTCATGGTACACATAACTAGGAAAAAGGATGAGGTGCTGAAATATGAATCCAGGGAGTCAGATTGGAAGCTAAAAGACAGGATTGCTACCGGTGCCATGTGCTAGTGAGGCTAGGAACAGAGAGCGAGTGCAGCTGAACATGTGGCTGCAGAACTGGTGTAGGAGGGAGGGCTTCAGATATGTGGACCATTGGGATACCTTCTGGGGAAGGTGGGACCTGTACAAGGAGGGCGGGCTTCACCTGAACTGCAGGGGCACAAATATCCTGGGTGGGAGGTTTGCTAGAGCTCTTCGGGTAGGTTTAAACTAGTTTGGCAGGGGGTGGGAACCAGAGCTACGGATCAGAGGATGGGGTAATTACTGAAAAGGCAGATACAGTGTACAAAGAGTCTGTGAGGAAGGATAGACAGTTGATAGCACAAAATTGCAGTCAGTCTGATGGGTTGAGGTGTGTCTATTTTAATGCAAGAAGTGTCAGGAATAAGGGTGATGAACTTAAAGCATAGATCAGTACTTGAAGCTACGATGTTGTGGCCATTACGGAATCTTGACTATCACAGGGGCAGGACTGGTCATTGGATGTCCTGGGGTTTAGCTACTTCAAAAGGAGAGAGGTAAGAGAGGGGTGGGAGTGGCATTGCTAATCAGGGATAGTATCATAGCCACAGAAAGGAAGGTCGTCAAGGAGGGTTTGTCCACTGAGTCAATCTGGGTGGACATCAGAAACAGGAAAGAAGCAGTCACTTTATTTGCAGTTTTCTCCAGATATCCCCAATAGCAACAGAAATATGGAGGAGAAGATTGGGAGGCAGGTTTTGGAAAGGTGCAGAAGTAACAGGGTTGTTGTCATGGGTGCAGACAGTATGGGAAAGTATTTAATTGGGTGAGGGGAATTACAATACCATTAGGCAGGAACTGTGGAGCATAAATTGGGAGCAGCTATTCTCAGGGAAATGCATGACAGAAATGTGGAGGGTTGTTTAGGGTGCACTTGCTGCGAGTGCTGGGTAGGTTTGTCCCACTGAGGCAAGGAAGGGATGGTAGGGTGAAGGAACCTTGGATGACAAGAGATGTGAAACATCTAGTCAAGAGGAAGAAGGAAACTTACTTAAGGTTGAAGAAGCAAGGATCAGACAGGGCTCTAGAGGGTTACAAGGTAGTCAGGGAGGAACTGAAGAATGGAATTAGGAGAGCTAGAAGAGGACAGGAAAAAGTTATGGTGGTTAGGATTAAGGAAAACTTCAAGGCATTTATACGAGGAACAAGAGGATGTCAGAGTGAGGGTCGGGCTGATCAGGGATAGTGGAGGGAACTTGTACCTGGAGTTGGAGGAGGTAGGGAAGGTCCTTAATAAATACTTTGCTTCAGTATTCACTAGTGAGTGGGACCTTTCATTTGTGAGGACAGCATGAAACAGGCTGATATGCTCCACAAGTTGAAGTTAAGAAGGAGGATGTGCTGGAAATTTTGGCCAGAGGAGATATATTCAAGGTTACTACGGGAACGGAGAGAAGAGATTACTGCGCCACTGACAATGATCTTTGCATCATCACTGTCCACTGGAGTAGTACCAATGATTGGAGAGTGGCAAATGTTATTCCCTTGTTCAAGAAAGGGAATAGGGAATAACCCTGGGAATTACAGACCAGTCTGAGAAATAGGATTTATGATTATTTGGAAAAGTATAGTTTGATTAGAGATAGTCAGCATGGCTTTGTGAGGGGCAGGTCATACCTCACAAATCTTATTGAATTCTTTGAGGATGTGACAAAACACATTGATGAAGGTAGAGCAGTGGGTGTGGATTTTAGCAAGGCATTTGATAAGGTTCTCCATGGTAGGCTTATTCAGAAATTAAGGAGGCATGGGATACAGGGAAATTTGGCTGTCTGGATACAGAATTGGTTGGCCCATAGAAGATAGAGAGTGGTGGTAGATGGAGAGTATTTGGCCTGGAGCTCGGTGACCAGTGATATTCCACAGGGACCTGTTCTGGGACCTCTGCACTTTGTGACTTTTATAAATGATTTGGATGAGGAAGTGGAAGGATAGGTTAGTAATTTTGCCAATGACATGAAGGTTGGTGAAGTTGTGGATAGTGTGAAGGGCTGAGAAGTAGCAGATGGAGTTCAACCTGGAAAAGTGTAAAGTGATTCATTTTGGAAGGTCAAATTTGAATGCAGATTACAGGGTTAAAGGCAGGATTCTCGTCAGTGTTGAGGAACAGAGGGATATTGGGGTCCACATTCATAAATCTCTCAAAGTTGCCACCCAAGTTGTTAGGGTTGTTAAGAAGGTGTATGGTGTGTTGGCTTTCAGTAGCAGGTGGATCGAGTTAAAGAGCCACAAGGTTATGCTGCAGCTCTATAAAACCCTGGTTGGACTACACTTGGAATGTTGCGTTCAGTTCTAGTCGCCTCATTATAGGAAGGATGTGGAAGCTTTAGAGAGGGTACAGAGGAGATTTACCAGGATGCTGCCTGGACTGGAAGAAAAATTGAGGGAGCTAGGGCTTTTCTTGTTGGAGTGAAGAAGGATGAGAAGTGACTTGACAGAGATCTACAAGATGATGAGGCATAGAAAGAGTAGATAGCCAAAGACTTCTCCCCTCATGTGGCCATCATGAGGGGCATAATGTTAAGGTGACTGGAGGAAAGTTTAGGAGAAATGTCAGAGGTAAGTTCTGTACGCAGAGAGAGGTGGGTGCATGGAATGCACTGCCAGCAGTGATCATAGAGTCAGATACATTAGGGAAATCTAAGCAACTCCTGGATAGGCACATGGATGATAGTAAAATGAAGGGTACATATGTTAGTTTTCATGATTCGGAGATGCCGGTGTTGGACTGGGGTGTACAAAGTTAAAAATCACACAACACCAGGTTATAGTCCAACAAGTTTAATTGAAAGCACACTAGCTTTTGGAGTGTCGTGCCTTCATCAGATGGTAGTGGAGGGCTCAATCCTAACACACAGAATTTATAACAAAAATTTACAGTGTGATGTAACTGAAATTATGCATTGAAAAATTGATTGTCTTGTTAAGCCTTTCATCTGTTAGAATACCATGAGTTTCACTTCTTTCATGTGTAAATCACAAAATCTTTTTTTTTAAAAGTTGCATTCTCAGGTTAGCTGTCAACAATGGGTGATAGCTAGACAATATGTTGAAGGTGTTGGCCCCCTGTGTTCTCTGTCTGTGCCATGATGTTTAGATTGATTCTAATCTAAAAAGTGAGATAACGGAGTTTTACATAAATTCATGCAGTTTTTGAGCAAAGTACAATTTGATCCTGCAAGTACAAATTCACCCCACAAAATAAGTGTGCGCATGTGGGTCTTTGTCTGTGTGTGTGTCTGTCTGTCTGGTTTGGGGGTTGTGAGTGTGAGAAAGTGTGTGTGTGTGTGTGTAGTGAGTGCAGAGTGTCTTAAGTCTATGAGGGGGTACATGTGTGAGTGTGGGAGTGTGTGTGTCTGTAAGGGTGTGTGTGGGTGTCTGTGTGTGCATCTGTGTATATGTATGTCCGTGTGTATGTGTAAAGGAGTGCCTCTGTGTCTTCTCCCCACAATGACCAGAACTGGACACAATTCTCTCACTCTGGTCTAAGCAGAGATTGCAAAGGTTTTGGCACACGTGTTCTCATTCAATCTCTCATTTCTATACTATCGCATACCTTTTGTCCTTTTCCCCACCTGCTCCTTGCTCAAAACCTATTACATCTCTAACTATTATTATGTCTGATGAAGGGTCATTGATCCGAAACAGTAACTCTATCTGTTTCTCTCCACAGACGCTGCCAGACCTGCTGGGTATTTCAAGCATCTTTTGTGTTCATTTCAGCACAATCTCCCTGATTGTATAGCCATTGAGCCTTCTTTTTTCAGTCATTCATGGGATGAGGACAGTGTTGGCTGGGCCAGCACTTACTGCCCATCCATAATTGCCCAGGGGGCAGATAAGAGTCAACCACATTGTTGTGGGTCTGGAGTCACATGTAGGCCAGACCAGGTAAGGATGGCAGATTTCCTTTGCTGAAGGGCATTCGTGAACCAGCCTCTATTGATGAAACCCAGAATCCCTTATGCTCCAGAGTAATACTCCACAGTACAGGTCCTTCAGCCCATTGAGTCTGTATCGACCCCTAATCACTCTCTCAGTATATCCTGCTATCTTCAAAGATCAATGCACACAAATCCCTGGGTCCTGCATATTCCTTTAGTTAGACGTTCAATCAGAGGTGGCTGTAGGCTGTTTGCATCATATATTGGAGTCCTGATTACAGAGAGCTGTAAATACAGATCAATACACATGTGGCCATTATGGAACTTTTCAATGGCAGAGTCTCCATGAGCTCAGTAGATAGGGTAAATTCCCAACTCCCCAACCCCTCCTAGGCAGCCCCATGAGACACATAATTACAGATCACCTTTATTTTTCTTTTAAAATAAATATTTACCTTGAAAAAAGCAAACCACCTCAACTGGGTGTTTCATTTAGATTCTCCTCTGTATCCACATGCTGGGTTCAGCCAACTCAACCCCAATGGGCTGTGCTATGCATCAGAGGCCACTGAAACAGAACAGGGTCACTGACTCAGAGTGGGGTCACCAGGACGGAGCCAGGTCACTGGGTCATAGTCGGGTCATTGGGTCATAGTCGGGTTGCTGGGTCAGAGAGGGTTCACTGGGTCAGAGTGAGGTCACCAGGACAGAGCCGGGTCACTGGGTTAGAGTTGAGCCTTCTGGAGGTAGGGTCACAAAATCAGAGTGGGGTCGCTGTGACAGACCAGGCAGTAGCAACTGAGACCCAGATGAGGATCATGCCAAAACAGGATAGGCCTACACTCAAACAGTTTCCCTCAACACTGACCCACAAGCAAGCAGTTTCAGTTTGGAATGGAGTTGGGTTAGGGCTAACATCGTGTGTGTGTGTGTGTGTATGGAACACATGAGAGGGATGATGTGGGTATAGAAATCAGGGAGGAGGTCTGTGCTATAATTAAAGAAATTAACATAGATGAGAGGAGATTCTGAGTGATTTAGCAGGCTTAAAAACTGATATATCTCCAAGGCCAGATGAAATGCATTCCAGGCTCTTGAATGAAGCAAGAGAGGGAATTGCAGAGTCACTGACAATTTTTCAATTCCTCTTTGGTCACAGGAGAGGTGCAAGAGCAAGAGGTGTTTTCTATGCTGTTGCATTGTTTTGGAACTTTGGAGAATAAAAAAGTCAAAACAATGGCACTTTTAAAAGGGAGAGGCACAGACAAAGGAAGCACATAGTGAGGTCAGTGCAGGAGAGAGAGAGAGAGAGAGAGAGAGAAAAACCTACACTGCTAACTGATAGAGCAGAGAACCTGCGCAGTTACTGCCTTTGCTGTTGATTAATGTATCGCTGGACATTGGAGTGTGTCTGTGAAAATTAACAAACGGTGACATTCACAACTAATCTTGGAGGAACCTGTTTGGGAGAGGTCGCAGCACAGAAACAGATAAGTGAATAGTTTTAAGTGTGGCCTTGGGGTCTTGTTGTAAGTCAGCAGTAATGAATAGAGTGGGTTCTTTCTTGATTATATGTTTTATTGAGATATGTCTCTTGATTAAATTTAAAAATATAAGTCACAAGTATTAAGTTGGCCTGGATGAGTATTTTGTAGAGGAATAAGACAGTGCTATTTTCAGGGTCTGCAGATTGGAAGAAGCAAAAATGGCCCTTAGTAGAGTGATATGCTCTTCTTGTTGGATGTGGGACTTTAGGGAGAGTTTATGTGTTACTGACGATTATACCTGTAATAATCAGTTGGAGTGACAGTTAGAGGCAATGAGTAATTTACAGGAGCAAGGGGATGTGATAGATGGCAGTTGTAGGAAGGGAGAAAAGTCACAGACACAGTCACATAGATGTGTTAACTCGAGGAAAGGTAAGAGACGTGGGCAGGTAGTGCAGGAGTGTTCTGTGGCTGTCCCCATTTCAAACAAGTATGCAGTTTTTGAAAATGTAGGGGGTGATGAATCTTCAGAGGAATGTAAAACAAACAGCCATGTTTCTGGTCTTGAGACTGGCTCTAATGCAATGAGGGGTACGTCAAGTTCCAAGAGATTGATTGTGTTAGAGGACTCTCTAGTCTGAGGCACAGACAGACATTTCTGTGGCCAGCAGCGAAAAATCAAAATGGCGTGTTGCTTCCCTGATGTCAGGATCAAGGATGTCTCAGAGAGGGTGCAGAATGTTCTCGCCGGGGAGAGGGCCCAGCAGGAGGTCCGGTGGGCGGTCCGGTGGGCGGCACGGTGGCACAGTGGTTAGCACTGCTGCCTCACAGCGCCAGAGACCTGGGTTCAATTCCCGTCTCAGGCGACTGACTGTGTGGAGTTTGCACGTTCTCCCCGTGTCTGCGTGGGTTTCCTCCGGGTGCTCCGGTTTCCTCCCACAGTCCAAAGATGTGCAGGTCAGGTGAATTGGCCATGCTAAATTGCCCGTAGCGTTAGGTAAGGGGTAAATGTAGGGGTATGGGTGGGTTGCACTTTGGCGGGGCGGTGTGGACTTGTTGGGCCGAAGGGCCTGTTTCCACACTGTAAGTAATCTAATCTAATCTAATCTAGGAGGTCATCATACACATTAGAACCAACGACATAGGAAGGGAAAAGGTTGAGATTCTGAAGGGAGATTACAGGGAGTTAGGCAGGAATTTAAAAAGGTGTTCCTTGAGACTAGTAATATCTGGATTACTCCTGGTGCTACGGGCTAGTGAGGGCAGGAATAGGAGGATAGTGCAGATGAATGCATGGCTAAGGAGCTGGTGTATGGGAGAAGGATTCACAGTTTTGGATCATTGGAATCTCTTTTGGGGTAGAAGTGGGCGGCACGGTGGCACAGTGGTTAGCACTGCTGCCTCACAGGGCCAGAGACCCGGGTTCAATTCCCGCCTCAGGCGACTGACTGTGTGGAGTTTGCACGTTCTCCCCGTGTCTGCGTGGGTTTCCTCCGGGTCCTCCGGTTTCCTTCCACCATCTAAAGATGTGTAGGGTCAGGTGAATTGGCCATGCTAAATTGCCTGTAGTGTTAGGTAAGGGGTAAACGTAGGGGTATGGGTGGGTTTCGCTTCGGCGGGTCGGTGTGGACTTGTTGGGCCGAAGGGCCTGTTTCCACACTGTAATCTAAATCTAAAATCTAAAATCTTACCCGTACAAGAAGGACGGATTGCACCTAAGTTGGAAGGGGACTAACATACTGGCAAGGAGATGTGCTGGAGCTGCTTGGGAGGATTTAATCTAGTAAGGTGGAAGGATAGAGGGAGATAGTGAGGAAAGAGATCAATCTGAGACTGGTACAGTTGAGAAAAGAAGCAAGTCAAACAGTCAGGGCAGGCAGGGACAAAGCAGAGAACAAGGAAGGACTGATAAATTAAACTGCATTTATTTCAATGCAAGGGGCCTAACAGGGAAGGCAGGTTAACTCAGGGCATGGTTAGGAACATGGAACTGAGATATCATAGCAATTACAGAAACATGGCTCAGGGATGGGCAGGACTGATAGCTGAATGTTCCATGATGCAAATGCTACAAGAAGGATAGAAAGGGAGGCAAGAGAGGAGGGGGAGTGGTGTTTTTGATAGAATTACAGCTGTACTTAGGGAGTATATTCCTGGGAATACATCCAGGGAAGTTATTTGGATGGAACTGAGAAATAAGAAAGAGATGATCACCTTATTGGGATTGTATTATAGACTCCTTAATAGTCAGAGGGAAATTGAGAAACAAATTTGTGAGGCAATCTCAGTTATCTGTAAGAATAACAGGGTGGTTATGGTAGGGGATTTTAACTTTCCAAACATAGACTGGAACTGCCATAGTGTTAAGGGTTTAGATGGAGAGGAATTTGTTAAATGTGTACAAGACAATTTTCTGATTCAGTATGTGGATGTACCTACGAGAGAAGGTGTAAACCTTGACCTACTCTTGGGAAATAAGGCAGGGCAGGTGACTGAGCACTTTGGGGCCAGCGACCATAACTCTATTAATTTTAAAATAATGATGGAAAAGGACAGACCCGATCTAAAAGTTGAAGTTCTAAATTGGAGAAAGGCCAATTTTGACGGTATTAGGCAAGAACTTCCAAAAGCTGATTGGAGGCAGATGTTCGCAGGTAAAGGGACGGCTGGCAAATGGGAAGCCTTCGGAAATGAGATAACGAGAATCCAGAGAAAGTATATTCCTGTCAGGGTGAAAGGGAAGGCTGGTAGGTATAGGGAATGCTGGATGACTAAAGAAATTGAGGGTTCGGTAAAGAAAAAGAAGGAAGCATATGTCAGGTATAGACAGGATAAATCGAGGGAATCCTTAGAAGAGTATAAAGGAAGTAGGAGTATACTTCAGAGGGAAATCAGGAGGGCAAAAAGGGGACAAGAGATAACTTTAGCAAATAGGGCTAGGGAGGATCAAAAGGATTTTTTACAAATATATTAAGGACAAAATGGTAACTAGGAGAGAATTGGGCCCCTCAAAGATCAGCAAGACAGCCTTAGTGTGGAGCTGCAGGAGATGGGGGAGATACTAAACAAGTAGTGTGCATCAATATTTACTGTGGAAAAGGACATGGAAGATAGAGAATGCAGGGAAATAAATGGTGACATCTTGAAAAATGCCCATATTACAGAGGAGGAAGTGCTGGATGCCTTGAAACACATAAAAGTGGATAAATCCCAGGACCTGATCAGGTGTACCCTAGAATTCTATAGGAAGCTAAGGCAGTGCTTGCTGGGCCTCTTGTTGAGATATTTGTATCATCAATAGTCACAGGTGAGGTGCCGGAAGACTGGAGGATGGCAAACGTGGGGCCACTGTTTAAGAAGGGTGGTAAGGAAAAGCCAGGAAACTATAGACCAGAGCCTGACGTCGGTGGTGGGCAAGTTTTTTTTTAGATTAGATTCCCTACAGTGTGGAATCAGGCCCTTCGGCCCAACAAGTCCACACCGACCCTCCAACTAGGAGAGAATTGGGGATTTTAACTTTCCAAACATAGACTGGAACTGCCATGATGTTAAGGGTTTAGATGGAGAGGAATTTGTTAAATGTGTACAAGACAATTTTCTGATTCAGTATGTGGATGTACCTACGAGAGAAACCCATCCAGACCCATTTCCCTCTGACTAATGCACCTAACACTACGGGCAATTTAGAATGGCCAATCCACCTGACCTGCATATCTTTGGACTGTGGGAGGAAACCGGAGCACCCAGAGGAAACCCATGCAGACACGGGGAGAATGTGCAAACTCCACACAGAGAGTTGCCCAAGGGTGGAATCGAACCTGGTGCTATGAGGCAGCAGTCCTAACCACTGAGCCACCGTGCTGCCCTTTGTTGGAGGGAATCCTGAGGGACAGGATGTACATGTATTTGGAAAGGCAAGGACTGATTAGGGATAGTCAACATGGCTTTGTGCGTGGGAAATCATGTCTCACAAACTTGATTGAGTCTTTTGAAGAAGTAACAAAGAGGATTGATGTGTGCAGAGTGGTAGATGTGATCTATATGGACTTCAGTAAGGCGTTCGACAAGGGTCCCCATGGGAGACTGGTTAGCAAGGTTAGATCTCATGGAATACAGGGAGAACTAGCCATTTGGATATAGAACTGGCTCAAAGATAGAAGACGGTAGTGGAGGGTTGTGGTGGAGGGTTGTTTTTCAGATTGGAGGCCTGTGACCAGTGATTGGAGTGCCACAAGGATCGGTGCTGGATCCACGACTTTTCATCATTTACATAAATAATTTGGATGTGAGCAAAACAGGTATAGTTAATAAGTTTGCAGATGTCCCCAAAATTGGAGGTGTAGTAGACAGCAAAGAAGGTTACCTCAGATTACAACAGGATCTTGATCAGATGAGCCAATGGGCTAAGGAGTGGCAGATGGATTTAATTCAGATAAATGTGAGGTGCTGCATTTTGGGAAAGCAAATCTTAGCAGGACTTATACACTTAATGGTGAGGTCCTAGGGAATGTTGCTGAACAAAGAGACCTTGGAGTGCAGGTTCATAACTCCTTGAAAGTGGAGTCGCAGGTAGATAGGATAGTGAAGAAGGTATGCTTTCCTTTATTGGTCAGAGTATTGAGTACAGGAGTTGGGAGGTCATGTTGCGGCTGTACAGGACATTGGTTAGCCCACTGTTGGAATATTGCGTGCAATTCTGATCTTCCTATCGGAAAGATGTTGTGAAACTTGAAAAGGTTCAGAAAAGATTTACAAATATGTTGCCAGCGTTGGAGGATCTGAGCTACAGGGAAAGGCTGAACAGGCTGGGGCTGTTTTCCCTGGAGCGTCGGAGGCTGAGGGGTGACCTAAGTGGGCGGCACGGTGGCACAGTGGTTAGCACTGCTGCCTCACAGCGCCAGAGACCCGGGTTCAATTCCCACCTTAGGTGACTGACTGTGTGGAGTTTGCACATTCTCCCCGTGTCTGCGTGGGTTTCCTCCGGGTGCTCCGGTTTCCTCCCACAATCCAAAAATGTGCAGGTTAGGTGAGTTGGCCATGCTAAATTGCCCGTAGTGTTAGGTGAAGGGGTAAATGTAGGAGTATGGGTCTGGGTGGGTTGCATTTCAGTGGGTCAGTGTGAACTTGTTGGGCCGAAGGGCCTGTTTCCACACTAAGTAATCTAATCTAATCTTATACAGGATTACAAAATTATGAGGGGCATGGATAGGGTAAATAGGGAAAGTCTTTTCCCTGGGTTGGGAGAGTCCAGAACAGGGGGGAATAGGTTTAGGGTGAGCGGGAAAGATATAAAAGAGACCAAAGGGGCAAAGTTTTCACACAGAGGGTGGTACGTGTATGGAATAAGCTGCCAGAGAAATGGTGGAGGCTGGTACAATTGCAACATTTAAAAGGCATTTAGATGGGTATATGAATAGGAAGAGTTCAGAGGGATGTGGGCCAGGTGCTGGCAGGTGGGACTAGATTGGGTTGGGATATCTGGTCGGCATGGATGAGTTGGACCGAAGGGTCTGTTTCCATGCTGTACATCCCTATGACTCTATGACAGCTAATGTGGTACCATTATTCATGAAGGGAGTGAGGAATAAACCCAGAAACTCTTAGTCTAGCCTCGGAGACTGGGAAAATATTGGAAGCAATTCTGAGGGACAGAATTAATCTGCACTTGGAAAGACAGGGATTAATCAAGAACATTCAGCCTGGTTTTGTAGAGGAGGCCATGTCTGACCAACCTGATTGAATTTTTTGAAGAGGTGATTAGATGTGTAGATGAGAGCAACGCTTTTGATGTCGTCCACTTGGACTTCAGTAAGGCTTTTGATAAGGTCCTGTATGGGATACTGATTACGAAGCTAAGAACCCAAAGGACCCACGGACATTTCACAACTTGGATCCACGATTGAATAAGTGACAGGAAGCAGAGGGTGATGGTTGAGGGGTGGTTTTATAATTGGAAATCTATGTCTAAAGGGGTCCCACAGGGGTCAGTGTTGGGCCATTGTTGTTTGAACATAGAACACCGAACAGTACAGCACAGTACAGGCCCTTCGGCCCTCAATGTTGTGCCGACCTTTTATCCTACTCTAAGATCAAACTAATCTACATACCCTCCATTTTACTATCATCCATGTACCTATCCAAGAGTTGCTTAGAAGTCCCTAATGTGTGTAACTCTACTACCACTGCTACAGTGCATTCCATGCACCCACCACTCTCTGTGTAAACAACTGACCTCTGCCATCTCCTTTATCCCTCCCTGCAATCACCTTAAAATTATGACCCCCTCATGACAGCCATTTCTGCCCTGGGGTAAAGTCTCTGTTTATCTACTCTATTTGTGCCTCTCATTACCTTGTACACCTTTATTAAGTCATCTCTCATCCTTCTTCACTCCAATGAGAAAAGCCTTAGCTCCCTTAACCTTTCTTTATAAGGCCTTCCTTCCAGTCTGGGCAGCATCCTGGTAAATCTCCTCTGCATCCTCTCGAAAGCATCTACATCCTTCTTATAATGAGGTGACTAGAATGGAACACAATATTCCAAGTGTGGTCTAACAAGGGTTTTATAGAGCTGCAGCAAAACCTCGCAACTCTTCAACTCAATTCCCCTGTTAACGAAAACCAAAACACTATACGCCTTCTTAACAACCCTATCAACTTGGGTGGTAACTTTGAGGGATCTTTGGGCATGCACCCCAAAGCCCTCTGTTCATCCACATTGCCAAGAATCCTGCCTTTAACCCTGTAATCTGCATTCAAATTTGATCTTCGAGTCACTTTACACTTTTCCAGGTTGAATTCCATCTGCCACTTCTCAGCCCAGTTCTGCTTCCTGTCAATGTCCCGTTGCAACCTACAACAGCCCTTCACACTATCCACAACTTCACCAACCTTCATGTCATCGGCAAACTTACTAACCCATCCTTCCACTTCCTCATCCAAGTCATTTATAAAAATCACAAAGAGCAGAGGTCCCAGAACAGATCCCTATGGAACACCACTCGTCACCGAGCTCCAGGCTGAATACTTTCCATGTACTGCCCTCTGTCTTCTATGGACCAGCCAATTCTGTATCCAGACAGCCAAATTTCCCTGTATCCCATGCTGGAATGAGTCTACTATGGAGAACCTTATCAAACACCTTGCTAAAATCCACATCCATTGCTCTACCTTCATCAATGTGTTTTGTGACATCCTCAAAGAATTCAATAAGGTTTGTGAGGCATGACCAGCCCCTCACAAAGCCATGCTGACTATCTGTAATCAAACTATACTTTTCCAAATAATCATAAATCCTGTCTCTTAGAATCCTCCCCAATTATTTGCCCACCACCGACTTAAGACTGACTGGTCTGTAATTCCCAGGATTATCCTTATTCCCTTTCTTGAACAAGGGAATAACATTTGTCACCTTCCAATTATCTGGTACTACTCCAATGGAGAGTGAGGTTGCAAAGATCATTGCTTCCCGTACTAACCTTGGATAGATCCTGTCTGGGCCAGGATATATCCCAGCCTGTATTTCAAAATTTCCAGCACATCCTCCTTCGAGCATATCAGCCTGTTTCACACTGTCCTCATAAATGACAAGGTCCCTCTCACTAGTGAAGGACTTCCCCTACCTCCTCAGACTCCAGGCACAAGTCTTCTCCACTACCCCTGATTGGCCCTATCCTCATTCTGGCCATCCTCTTGTTCCATACATAAGTAAAAAATGCCTTGGGGTTTTCCTTAATCCTACCCACCAAGGCTTTTTCATGCCCCCCTTTTAGCTCTCCTAAGTCCATTCTTCAGTTCCTTCCTGGCCACCTGTAACCTTCTAGACCCCTGTCTGATCCTTGCCTCCTCAAACTTCAGTAAGCTTCCTTCTTCCTCTTGATTAGATGTTCCACATCCCTTGTCATCCAAGGTTCCATCACCCTACCATCCCTTCCTTCCTCAGTGGGACAAACCTACCCAGCACTCACAGCAAGTGCTCCCTAAACAACCTCCACATTTCTGTTGTGCACTTCCCTGAGAATATCTATTCCCAATTTATGCTCCACTGTTCCTGCCTAATAGCATTGTAATTCCCCCTCCCCCAGTTAAATACTTTCCAATACCGTCTGCTCCAGCCCTCTCCATCACTATGGTAAAGATGTGGTCACTATCACCGAAATGCTCTCCCACCGAGAGATCTGACACCTGACTTGGTTTGTTGCCAAGCATCAAATCCAATATGGCCTGCCCTCTAGTCGGTCTATCTACACATTGAGTCAGGAATCCTTCCTGGACACGTGACAGAATCTGGTCCACCCAAACTCTGCATGAAGGAGGTTTCAATCAATATTAGGGAAGTTGAAGTCAACCATGACAACAACCCTGTTACTTCTGCACCTTTCCAAAACCTGCCTCCCAATCTGCTCCTCCGTATCTCTGTTACTACTGGGTGGGGGGGGGGGGGGTGGGGGGGCTAGAGAAAACTGCGAATAAAGTGACTGCTCCTTTCCTGTTTCTGACTTACACTCATAATGACTCAGTAGACAAACCCAGCTCGAGGGTTTATAGAAATGTAGTTTATATAAATGATTCAGACTTGAATGTAGGAGAATTCATCAGTAAATTGATGATTTGAAAATTGGTGGGTGGTAAATAGTGAAGAGAGGAGAAAGTGAGGTCTGCAGATGCTGGAGATCAAAGTTGAAACTTTATTGCTGGAACAGCACAGCAGGTCAGGCAGCATCCAGGGAACAGGAGATTCCCTGGATGCTGCCTGACCTGCTGTGCTGTTCCAGCAATAAAGTTTCAACAAATAGTGAAGAGATTCTTAGATTACAGGAGGATCGAGATGGATGGGATTGATGGACTTATCATTGCTACATGGAATGCAATCTGAATAAATCTGAGGTAATGGGCTTGACAAATAAGAAAAAAGAATTTGTGATGAGTGGTCGGACTCTGGGAAGCACCAAGGATTAGACGGACCCTGGTGTGCATGTACACCAGTTCCTTAAGGTATTGGGGGAAGTGGATAAAGTGGTAAGAAGCTATATGGGATACTTGCCCTGATTAGCCGAGACATAGAGTTTAAGAGCAGAGAGGTTATGGTGAAGCTGTATAAAATGTTGTTTTAGCCACTACTGGAGTAATGTCATTGAGATCTACAGCATAGAAAAAGGTCCTTCAACCCATGGCACCCGCACTGGTCAAAAATGATCACTTAAATGCAATACTTAAGCGCTTGTGTGCAGTACTGGAACCCAGATTACAGGATGGATATGACAGCACTGGATAGAGGGTGCAGAGGAGATTTACCAGGATGCTGCCTGGGCTGGCGAGTTATAGTTATGAAGAGAGATTCGACAACTGTGTCGTTTTCCTTCGAGCAGAAATGACTGAGAGGGGGATATCATGGAGGTATATAAAATTATGAGGGACATAGACAGGGTGGATAGAAAGAAACTTTTTCCCTTGATGGAGGGATCAATGACCTGGGTGCAGAGGGTTTAGAGGAAATGTGAGGAAAAGCATTTTAACCCAGAGGGTGCTGAGAATCTGGAACGGACCGCCTGTAAGGATGGTAGGGACAGTCCTGAAGAAGGGTTAGAACATCAATAGAACATAGAAAAGTACAGCACAGAACAGGCCCTTTGCCCACGATGTTGTGCCGAGGTTTAATCCTAACGTAAAAAATAATAACTTAACCTACGCACCCCTCACTCACTGCTATCCATGTGCATGTCCAGCAGTCGCTTAAATGTCCCTAATGACTCTGCTTCCCCCACCACTACTGGCAACGCATTCCATGTGTTCACAACTCTCTGCGTAAAGAACCTACCTCTGATGTCTCCTCTATACCTTCCCCCTAATATCTTCAAACTATGACTTCTCGTACCAGTCAATCCTGCCCTGGGGAAAAGTCTCTGGCTATTGACTCTATCTATTCCTCTCATTATCTTGATTTGGAGATGCCGGTGTTGGACTGGGGTGTACAAAGTTAAAAATCACACAACACCAGGTTATAGTCCAACAGGTTTAATTGGAAGCATAGTAGCTTTCAGAGCATCGCAGGTGATGAAGGAGCGACGCTCCGAAAGCTAGCGTGCTTCCAATTAAACCTGTTGGACGAAAACCTGGTGTTGTGTGATTTTTAATCTCATTTTTCTTGTATACCTCGATCAGGTCACCTCTCTTCCTCCTTCTCTCCAGAGAGAAAAGTCTGAGCTTAGTCAATCTCTCTTCATAAGTCAAGCCCTCCAGTCCAGGCAGCATCCTGGTAAACCTTCTTTGCACCCTCTCCAAAGCCTCTGTACCTTTCCTTAGGAAAGGGCGACCAGAACTGGACATAATATTCCAAGTGTGGTCTCACCAGGGACTTGTAGAGCTGTAGCAGAACCTCACGGCTCTTAAACTCGATCCCCCTGTTAATGAAAGCCAAAACACCATATGCTTTCTTAACAACCCTATCCACTTGGGTGGCAACTTTGAGGGATCTATGTACTTGTACACCCAGATCCCTCTGTTCCTCCACACTGCCAAGAATCCTGTCTTTAATCCTACATTCAACATCCAAGTTTTACCTTCCAAAATGCATCACTTTGCATTTATCCAGGTTGAACTCCACCTGCCATTTCTCAGCCCAGCTCTGCATCCTGTCTGTGTCGCGCTGCAGCCTGCAATAGCCCTCGATACTATCGACGACACCTCCAACCTTTGTGTCATCTGCAAATTTACTAACCCACCCCTCAACCTCCTCATCCAAATCATTTATTAAAAACTACAAAGAGCAGAGGGCCAAGAACAGAGCCCTGCAGGACCCCAGGCAGAATACTTTCCATCTACAACCACTCTCTGCCTTCTGTCAGCTAGCCAATTCTGAATCCAGATAGCCAAATCTCCCTGTATTCCATACTTCCTGACTTTATGAATGAGCAGACCACGGGAACCTTATCAAATGCCTTCCTTGAAGTCCATATGCACCACATCCACTGCTCGACCTTCGTTGACCTATCTTGATACCATCTCATAGAACTCAATAAGATTTGTGAGGCATGACCTGCCCCTCACAAAGCCATGCTGACTGCCTTTAATCACACTATGCTTTGCCAAATAGTCATAAATCCTATCTTTCAGAATTCTTTCCAAAACCTTGCTGACCACAGACGTAAGACTGACTGGTCTGTAATTGCCAGGGATTCCCCTATTCCCCTTCTTGAAAAGAGGAACAACATTCACCTCCTTCCAATCCCCTGGTACGACTCCCGTGGAGAATCAGGAAGCAAAGATTTCGCAAGCAGCTCAGCAATCTCCTTTCTTGCTTCCAGGAGCAGCCTAGGATAAATCTGGTCTGGCCCTGGGGACTTATCAATCTTAATGTTTGCCAAAATTTCCAGCACATCAGCTTCATCAATCTTGATCTGTTCAAGTCTGTTTCCCAGCTCCTCAAAGTTCTCATTCACAACAAGGTCCCTTTCCTTGGTGTAAACTGAAACAAAAAACTCATTTCGGGCTTCCCCTATCTGCTTAGACTTCACGCACAAGTTCCCTCCGCTATCCCTGATCGGCCCTACCTTCTCCCTGATCATTCTCTTATTCCTCATGTAAGAGTAAAATGCGTTTGGGTTCTCTCTAATCCTTCCTGCCAAGCCTTTCTCACGCACCCCGCCCCTGCCACTCCCCCCCCCCCCCCCCCCCCCCCCCCGGCTGTCCTTAGTCCATTCCTGAGCTCCTTTCTAGCAAGCCTGTAATCCTCTAAAGCTGTGCTAGATCCTTGTTTCCTTCACCTTACGTAAGCTGCCTTCTTCCTTTTAATGAGAAGCTCCTCTGTTCTTATCATCCGAGGCTCCTTAATCTTACCCCTTCTTACCTGTCTCAGAGGGACAAATGTGTGCATCACTCGCAACAACTGCTCCTTAAACAGTCTCCACATGTCTGCTGTGCCCTTTCTATGGAACAATTGCTCCCAGTCTGTACTTCCCAGCTCCTGTCTGATAGCGTCATGATTTCCTTTTCCCCAATTAAATATCTTCCCTTGGGAATTGCTCCTTTCCCTCTCCATGGCTATGGTAAATGTGAGGCAGTTGTAATCACTGTCACTGGTACACCCGAAACATTGACTTCTCCACCTCCTGAAGCTACCTGACTTGCTGTGTTCTTCCAGCCTCCTGCCTGAACATTGTAAGGATGATCGAGGCAGCATCTTTCATGTTTACTTAGATATGTAATTGCGATGTCAAGGTATAAAAGGCTATGTGCCATGTGCTGGCAAATGGGATTGGAATGGCTAGGTGCTTGTTTTTGACTGGCACAGACTTGCTGGGCTGAATGGCCTTTTAATGAGCTGTAAACCTCTATGGCTGTATGTATGCGTATGTGTTTGTGTATGTTTATGCATTTGGTGGCTGTGTGTGTAAATGGTGTGCTTGTGTATGTATATGTCTGTGCGTGTGTTTGTTTATCTGAGAACTTTTCATCCTACTCTTTAGAATTATAGAAAGAGTTTCTCTTGCCACTGTCAGAGCAGTCTGTTTCTAGTCAGTCTCTCTGATAAGATTTCCTTCACAAAAGTTATCACTTTGTGAGGTTCGCCTTTTTAAAATTTAACCTATTTTTCCAATCAACCCGTTCAGAAATGTTATTACAGCCGGACAACTTGGGTCTCTCAATCTCAGTCTTTACCTGTACGTCACAAGAGCCCTTTCAAGGTTCTCCTTATTAGGAAATCCCGAATTATTATCAGATTGTTGTTGTTGAACACACATTCACGGACTCAGACATAGCCTTTGCAGTCAGGACTAACTTTCAACTTACAATCAAAATGTTTAAGTGGCCTCTGACTCATTTGACCTGCTCAGTATCAGCTCCACAATGATCAAAGAGCACTGCTGTTTAAATTTGGACTTAATTTGCTTTTATTTATAGCTAATTTTATTTTTAAAACAATTTTAGATGGGTCAATGCCTTCTGAGTGTTTGCTGTGGTTTATTTTAAAGACAGTGACTTAACAGTCGATGGTACTGTCAGAAAATAAACCCTCATTGATTGTGAACCTCATCTCAGTGTTTCCTGTTATTTAAATTATATCTGCCATTTGTCAACACAGCCCTTTAACCTATTGGGCTCATATTCATACCTCCCGTCTCCCCGGCTGGATATATAGCTGTCTTCACAAATTAAAAAGCACTCATGGATTCAAATTCCATAGTGCTCTTTCCCAGTTGGGCCTGATCACTGTGGTTAGCTGGCTAAGTCAGTCTCTCGCCCTACTGAATGTTGTGCTGAAGAGGAGCATGTCATGTAGACATTCAAGGAGGGACAGGAAATGATGGGGCCACCAAAACCTCCACCCATCAATTGCATGAAGGTGGCAGGGGTGTTGCAGAGCCCAAAGATCATTCTTGTGTATTTGTGAACTCCCTGTTCAGAATACTGTCTTTTCAGGGTCTTGTTCAGCGATGGAGGACTGGTTTTGGCCATGGGTCAAATTGAGATGCTAGAAATATATTGCACCTTTGAGACCCTGCAATGCTTCCTCAATTGCTGATGACTGACCAGAACATGATGGGCTGAAGGGGCTCTTTCTGTGCTGTAAAATTCTCTGACTCTATGACTCAATCTGAGACAGACAGTAAGCATCATGAATCTTTGTACTGAGTACCCAGTAATAGACCTTTAGCGCTCCATCTTCCTATCTCGCGGAGGGTCTATCGGGGAGGCTTACACACCTGTTGACTCTCTGACCACACTTCTCTCCGAAACCGTCTGCAGGTAGTTCCTGGACTAGCTCCCATTGACAGGTTGTGATCCTGCTGTGAGGAATCTTTATTGGACCATCATCTGTTGTCACAGTCCAATGGCTCACAGCTCACAGTGCCCAATATCATCAATGCCTTCACTGAGAGCTGTCCTATACTTGGTATGAGTAAAAACAAATCCCCTCCTCTGGTTTGTCTCCAGCTCACCAATGTCCGGTTTTGAAATGAGGTCCAGGATTATCCTCCACTTGCCCACTGTCCATGACTGTGCCAGATCTTGGCTGAAGTTAAACATACTTGTCACTGAAATTGGAAATCCCTGTGGGTCCCCTCCCCTTTTTCTCCCATAATGATGAAGGCAGCTCCCAGAATTCCACCAAATGGAAGCTCTGCTCCATAAAACACTGACATTGACCTGTTAGAGGTGGCTAAACGTAACCGTTCCAGAAGATGGATGGTGCAGGTAGGAAATAGAACATAAAGTCAGAGAGTCATACTGCACGGAAAAAGACCCTTCAGTCCAACTTGGCCATAGCAACCAGATTTCCCCACCTAATCCAGTCCTATTTGCTAGCACTTTGCACATATCCCTCTAAACTCTTCCTATGTATATACCCATCCAGATGCCTCTTAAATGCTGTAATTGTATCAGGCTCGAATATTTCCTCTGGCAGCACATTCCACAGACGTACAACCCTCTGCGTGACAAAATTGCCCCGTAGGTTCCTTTTATATCTTTCCACTCTCACCCTAGACCTATGCCCTCTAGTTCTGGACTCCACCACTCCAGGGAAAAGACCCTTGTGTACTTATACTGTCCATGCCCTTATGATTTTATAAACTTCTATAAGGTCACCCCACAGCCTCCCACGCTCCAGGGAAAACAGCCCCAGCCTATTCAACCTTTCCCCACAGTTCAATCCCTCCAACCCTGACAACATCCTTGCAAATCGCTTCAAGATGCTTTCATGTTTCACAACATCTTTACGATAGGAGGGAGACCACAATTGCATGCCACATTCCAAAAGTGGCCTAATAAATGTCCTGTACAGCCGCAACATGACCTCCCAACTCCTGTACTCAATGCAATCAGTGTCAGGGTGAGGAGGAGGTGGGTCCCTGTGGCAGTCAGTGTCACTGTGAGGAGAAGGTGAGGACCCTGTGACAGTCAGTGTCAGTGTGAGGAGTGAGTGAGGACCCTGTGACAGTCAGTGTCACTGTGAGGAGAAGGTGAGGACCCTGTGAGAGTCAGTGTCACTGTGAGGAGAAGGTGAGGACCCTGTGACAGTCAGTGTCAGGAGTGAGTGAGGACCCTGTGACAGTCAGTGTCAGTGTGAGGAGAGGTTGAGGACCCTGTGACAGTCAGTGTGAGGAGAGGGTGAGGACCCTGTGACAGTCAGTGTCAGTGTGAGGAGTGAGTGAGGACCCTGTGACAGTCAGTGTCAGTGTGAGGAGTGAGTGAGGACCCTGTGACAGTCAGTGTGAGGAGAGGGTGAGGACCCTGTGACAGTCAGTGTCAGTGTGAGGAGTGAGTGAGGACCCTGTGACAGTCAGTGTGAGGAGAGGGTGAGGACCCTGTGATAGTCAGTGTCAGTGTGAGGAGTGAGTGAGGACCCTGTGACAGTCAGTGTCACTTGAGGAGAGGGTGAGGACAGTGTGACAGTCAGAGTCACTATGAGGAGAGGGTGTGGACCCTGTGACAGTCAGTGTCAGTGTGAGGAGAGGGTGAGGACCCTGTGACAATCAGTGTCACTGTGAGGAGTGAGTGTGGACCCTGTGACAGTCAGTGTCAGTGTGAGGAGAGGATGAGGACCCTGTGACAGTCAGTGTCAGTGTGAGGACAGGGTGAGGACCCTGTGACAGTCAGTGTCAGTGTGAGGAGAGGGTGAGGACCCTGTGACAGTCAGTGTCACTATGAGGAGAAGGTGAGGACCGTGTGACAGTCAGTGTCAGTGTGAGGAGTGGGTGAGGACCCTATGACAGTCAGTGTCACTGTGAGGTGAGAGTGAGGACCCTGTGACAGTCAGTGTCACTATGAGGAGAAGGTGAGGACCCTGTGACAGTCAGTGTCACTGTGAGGAGAGGATGAAGACCCTGTGACAGTCAGTGTCACTGTGAGGACAGGGTGAGGACCCTGTGACAGTCAGTGTCACTGTGAGGAGAGGGTGAGGACCCTGTGACAGTCTGTGTCAGTGTGAGGAGTGAGTGAGGACCCTGTGACAGTCAGTGTCACTGTGAGGACAGGGTGAGGACCCTGTGACAGTCAGTGTCACTGTGAGGAGAGGGTGAGGACCCTGTGACAGTCTGTGTCAGTGTGAGGAGTGAGTGAGGACCCTGTGACAGTCTGTGTCAGTGTGAGGAGTGAGTGAGGACCCTGTGACAGTCAGTGTCAGTGTGAGGAGAGGGTGAAGACCCTGTGACAGTCTGTGTCACTGTGAGGACAGGGTGAGGACCCTGTGACAATCAGTGTCAGCGTGAGGAGTGAGTGAGGACCCTGTGACAGTCAGTGTCAGTGTGAGGACAGGGTGAGGACCCTGTGACAGTCAGTGTCACTGTGAGGAGTGAGTGAGGACCCTGTGACAATCAGTGTCACTGTGAGGAGAGGGTGAGGACCCTGTGACAGTCAGTGTCAGTTTGAAGAGTGAGTGAGGACCCTGTGACAGTCAGTGTCACTGTGAGGAGAGGGTGAGGACCCTGTGACAGTCAGTGTCAGTTTGAAGAGTGAGTGAGGACCCTGTGACAGTCAGTGTCACTGTGAGGAGAGGGTGAGGACCCTGTGACAGTCAGTGTCACTGTGAGGAGAGGGTGAGGACCCTGTGACAGTCAGTGTCAGTGTGAGGAGAGGGTGAGGACCCTGTGACAGTCAGTGTCAGTTTGAAGAGTGAGTGAGGACCCTGTGACAGTCAGTGTCACTGTGAGGAGAGGGTGAAGACCCTGTGACAGTCTGTGTCAGTGTGAGGAGAGGGTGAGGACCCTGTGACAGTCAGTGTCAGTTTGAAGAGTGAGTGAGGACCCTGTGACAGTCAGTGTCAGTTTGAAGAGTGAGTGAGGACCCTGTGACAGTCAGTGTCACTGTGAGGAGTGAGTGAGGAGCCTAAGATTAGATTAGATTACTTCGGCACAACAAGTCCACACCGCCCCGCTGAAGCGCAACCCACCCATACCCCTACATGTACCCCTTACCTAACACTACGGGCAATTTAGCGTGGCCAATTCACCTGACCCTGCACATCTTTGTGACTGTGGGAGGAAACCGGAGCACCCGGAGGAAACCCACGCAGACATGGGGAGAACGTGCAAACTCCACACAGTCAGTCGCCTGAGGCGGGAATTGAAACCGGGTCTCTGGCGCTGTGAGGCAGCTGGGCTAACCACTGTGCCACCGTGCCGCCCACAGTGACAGTCAGTGTCACTGTGAGGAGAGGGTGAGGACCCCGTGCCAGTCAGCCAGCACAAAATGCCAAGGCTTTGTAAGGCTGGGATACATTCCTGAAATTGGCTCAGGAAACACCACGAGGTTATGTGAAAACAAGAGAGTTAGTTTTTAAATTGAGATGTTGTCTGATTAGGAACAACATAAGGCAGCAAGGCAAGTTCAGACAAGGAGATGCAACAGAGTTCTGATGAGCACAATTGAACAAAGTATAAATTAGAAGATCTTTCCATTTTTAAAATAGTGAGTGAGTTGTAAGCACAGTGTATGGCCAAACATTAACTGCTGTGCACTCCTCAGATTCATCCAATGACAGCCTCAAATCTGCTGCTAACAGTTTTTTCTGACAGTCTTTTATTTCCGAACTTCAGTCACATCATTAAAGAGCTGCCCTTCCCACCAATTCCAGGCCACATCTTGTGAACGCTGCCTGCGAAACTACCCTTGCTGGCTCAGTCCTCTCTCACTGTCACAAACACAATAACCTCACAAAAATAACTGCAGTATCCAAGTAGATTTCAGACCAGTCTGTTTGCCTGTCGTAGTTAATTTAATGAGTTTTTCATAACATGCCTTCTCCAAATTATGGAGAACCACATCACTCACAGCTGTTTTCTTACCGCTGAATGCAGCTCCATTGTTTTTCATCAGTCAATGCTCCCTTTGGATGCAAAGAGCTCATTAAACTGGGGTATCTCTGACTGCTGGGATAGGATGCCATTTGGTATAGTTCTAGTGACAGAATCTTGGGATTAGTTTTCCTGCTTTACTGTTAACCAGGTTTGACATTGTTCTGGTTCCTCACAGACTCAGGTACGGTCAGACTCATTTTCCTGACAGAGCTGAAAAATGTGTTGCTGGAAAAGCGCGGCAGGCCAGGCAGCATCCAAAGAACAGGAGAATCGACGTTTCGGGCATAAGCCCTTCTTCATGTCAGTCCTCACTTTCTCCTTCCTGACAGAGCTATCAAGACTGTCTCAATCCAAGCTGAGACTGACAGATTTTTAAGCAGTGAGGATATCAAGGCTTTTTATTAGAATCATAGGATCCCTGCAGTGCGGAAACTGGCTCTTCGGCCTAACAAGGCCACACCGACCCTTTGAAGAGTTACCCACCATACCCATTCCCCTACCCTATTGTTCTACATTTACCCCTGACTAACGCACTGAGCCGACACATCCCTGAACACTATGGGCAATTTAACATGGCCAAATCACCTACCCTGCACATCTTTGGACTGTGGGAGGACACCGGAGCACCTGGAGGGAGCCTACACAGACACGGGGAAGAATGTGAAAACTCCACACAGACAGTCGCCTAAGGCTGCAATCGAACCTGGATCCCTGGCACTGTGAGGCAGCAGTAAGGCGTTTGATAAGGTTCCCCATGGTAGGCTACTGCAAAAAATACGGAGGTATGGCATTGAGGGTGAGTTGGAGGTTTGGATTAGGAATTGGCTGGCTGGAAGAAGACAGAGGGTAGTAGTTGATGGTAAAGGTTCATCTTGGAGTGCAGTTACTAGCGGTGTTCCGCAAGGATCTGTTTTGGGACTATTGCTGTTTGTCATTTTTATAAAAGACCTGGAGGAGGGGCTCGAAGATTGGGTGAGCAAGTTTGCGGATGATATGAAAGTCGGTGGAGTTGTTGACAGTGAGGAAGGATGTGTCAGGTTACAGCGGGATATAGATAAGTTGCAGAGCTGGGCAGAAAGGTGGCAAATGCAGTTCAATGTAGGTAAGTGTGAGGTGATTCACCTTGGTAAGAGTAAGAAGAAGATGGGGTACTGGGCTAATGGTCGGATACTTGGTAGTGTGGATGAGCAGAGGGATCTTGGTGGTAAAAACAATGACTGCAGATGCTGGAAACCAGATTCTGGATCAGTGGTGCTGGAAGAGCACAGCAATTCAGGCAGCATCTGACGAGCAGCAAAATCGACGTTTCGGGCAAAAGCCCTTCATCAGGAATAAAGGCAGAGAGCCTGAAGCGTGGAGAGATAAGCTAGAGGAGGGTGGGGGTGGGGAGAAAGTAGCATAGAGTACAATAGGTGAATGGGGGAGGAGATGAAGGTGATAGGTCAGGGAGGAGAGGGTAGAGTGGATAGGTGGAAAAGGAGCTAGGCAGGTTGGACAAGTCCGGACAAGTCAAGTGGACAGTGTGGAGCTGGAAGTTTGAAACTAGGATGAGGTGGGGGAAGGGGAAATGAGGAAACTGGTGAAGTCCACATTGATGCCCTGGGGTTGAAGTGTTCCGAGGCGGAAGATGAGGCGTTCTTCCTCCAGGCGTCTGGTGGTGAGGGAGCAGCGGTGAAGGAGGTCCAGGACCTCCATGTCCTCGGCAGAGTGGGAGGGGGAGTTGAAATGTTGGGCCATGGGGCGGTTTGGTTGATTGGTGTGGGTGTCTTGGAGATGTTCCCTAAAGCGCTCTGCTAGGAGGCGCCCAGTCTCCCCAATGTAGAGGAGACCGCATTGGGAGCAACGGATACAATAAATGATATTAGTGGATGTGCAGGTAAAACTTTGATGGATGTGGAAGGCTCCTTTAGGGCCTTGGATAGAGGTGAGGGAGGAGGTGTGGGCACAGGTTTTATAGTTCCTGCTGTGGCAGGGGAAAGTGCCAGGATGGGAGGGTGGGTCGTATGGGGGCGTGGACGTGACCAGGTAGTCACGGAGGGAACGGTCTTTGCGGAAGGCGGAAAGGGGTGGGGAGGGAAATATATCCCTGGTGGTGGGGTCTGTTTGGAGGTGGCGGAAATGTCGGCGGATGATTTGGTTTATGCGAAGGTTGGTAGGGTGGAAGGTGAGCACCAGGGGCGTTCTGTCCTTGTTACGGTTGGAGGGGTGGGGTCTGAGGGCGGAGGTGCGGGATGTGGACGAGATGCGTTGGAGGGCATCTTTAACCACATGGGAAGGGAAATTGTGGTCTCTAAAGAAGGAGGCCATCTGGTGTGTTCTGTGGTGGAACTGGTCCTCCTGGGAGCAGATACGGCGGAGGCGGAGGAATTAGGAATACAGGATGGCATTTTTGCAAGAGGTAGGGTGGGAAGAGGTGTAATCCAGGTAGCTGTGGGAGTCGGTGGGTTTGTAAAAAGTGTCAGTGTCAAGTCGGTCGTGACTAATGGAGATGGAGAGGTCCAGGAAGGGGAGGGAGGTGTCAGAGATGGTCCAGGTAAATTTAAGGTCAGGGTGGAATGTGTTGGTGAAGTTGATGAATTGCTCAACCTCCTCGCGGGAGCACGAGGTGGCGCCAATGCAGTCATCAATGTAGCGGAAGAAGAGGTGGGGAGTGGTGCCGGTGTAATTACGGAAGATCAACTGTTCTACGTAGCCAATAAAGAGACAGGCATAGCTGGGGCCCATACGTGTGCCCATGGCTACCCCTTTGGTCTGGAGGAAGTGGGAGGGTTCAAAGGAGAAATTGTTAAGGGTGAGGACCAGTTCGGCCAAACGAATGAAAGTGTCGGTGGAAGGGTACTGTTGGGGACGTCTGGAGAGGAAAAAAACGGAGGGCTTGGAGGCCCTGGTCATGGTGGATGGAGGTGTAGAGGGATTGGATATCCATGGTGAAGATGAGGCGTTGGGGGCCGGGGAAATGGAAGTCTTGGAGGAGGTGGAGGGCGTGGGTGGTGTCTCGAACGTATGTGGGGAGTTCCTGGACTAGGGGGGTAGGACAGTGTCGAGGTAGGTAGAAATGAGTTCAGTGAGGCAGGAGCATGCTGAGACAATGGGTCGGCCATGGTGGTCAGGCTTGTGGATCTTGGGAAGGAGGTAGAACCGGGCAGTGCGGGGTTCCCAGACTATGAGGTTGGAAGCTGTGGGTGGGAGATCTCCTGAGGTGATGAGGTTCTGTATGGTCTGGGAGATGATGGTTTGGTGATGGGGGGTGGGGTCATGGTCGAGGGGGCAATAGGAAGAGGTGTCCTCGAGTTGGCGTTTGGCTTCAGCGATGTAGAGATCAGTGCGCCAGACTACCGCTGCACACCCTTTATCCGCTGGCTTAATGGTGAGGTTGGGATTAGAGCAGAGGGATTGGAGGGCTGCGCGTTGTGAGGGTGAGAGGTTGGAGTGGGGTAGCGAGGTAGACAGGTTGAGGCGGTTAATGTCCTGGCGGCAGTTGGAAATGAAGAGGTCGAGGGGAGGTAATAGGCCAGCGCGGGGTGTCCAGGTGGATGCAGTGTGTTGGAGGTGGGCGAAGGGGTCCTCGGAAGGTGGGCGGGAGTCCTGATTGTGAAAGTAAGCTCGGAGGCGGAGGTGGTGGAAGACGTGTTCGACGTCATGGCGTGTATTAAATTCATTGATGCGTGGGCGGAGGGGGATAATGTGAGTCCTTTGCTGAGGATTGATCGTTCGTCCTCAGTGAGTTGGAGGTCCGGGCGGATGGTGAAAACTCGGCAGGGCTGGGAGCTGGGATCTGGTGTGGGTGTGGAGCTGGGAGTGGGGTCGGAGCCAGTACCTGGAGTGGATGTGATGGTGTGGGGAATGGGGGTAGAGTCATGAGCAGGGGTAGTGCTCCCCTCAGGGTTCTGGGGGGGTGGGGATGGTGACAGTGGGGTCTGTGGGGGGCGTGTCAGCAGAATGCAGGTGAGTGGCACTGGTGGGGGTGGAAGTGGTGGCAGACACGGCAGTAGGGGTGGTGGAAGTCACTGAGCATGTGGCATCGGTGATGATGTGAGGGCCAGAAGTGGCTGTGGGAGTGGCCATGATGGGGGCAGAAGTGACATCATCAATCAGCGTGGGGGTGGTAGCTGCATCAGCCGCATGGCTAATGGTGTTTCCGAGGCCGGGGGAATCTTCTGGAATGTTTGAGAGCGCTGGTTATGGAGGTGGGTGGATAAAAGTTTGTTGTACTTACAGTTTTTGATGTTTGAGATGGAATTGAAATACTGTTTGTTGAGAGTATGGATTCTCCTGAGGATGTGGTACAGAGTGGGTCCTTTGCAATTCTGAGAGAGTGTGGCCCTCAGCTGAGGCAGGGCAGACTGTAGAGAGGTTAGGTGCCGGTGCATTGCTTTTTCACCTATCCACTCCACCCTCTCCTCCCTGACCTATCACCTTCATCTCCTCCCCCACTCACCTATTGTACTCTATGCTACTTTCTCCCCACCCCCACCCTCCTCTAGCTTATCTCTCCACGTTTCAGGCTCTCTGCCTTTATTCCTGATGAAGGGCTTTTGCCCGAAACATCAATTTTGCTGCTCGTCGGATGCTGCCTGAATTGCTGTGCTCTTCCAGCACCACTTATCCAGAGGGATCTTGGTGTCCATGTACACAGATCTCTGAAAGTTGCCACCCAGGTAAATAGTGCGGTGAAGAAGGCATATGGCGTACTGGCTTTTATTGGTAGAGGAATTGAGTTCCGGAGTCCTGAGGTCATGTTGCAGTTGTATAAGACTCTGGTGCGGCCACATCTGGAGTATTGTGTGCAGTTTTGGTCGCCATACTATAGGAAGGATGTGGAGGCACTGGAACGGGTGCAGAGGAGGTTTACCAGGATGTTGCCTGGTATGGTAGGAAGATCGTATGAGGAAAGGCTGAGGCACTTGGGGTTGTTTTCATTGGAGAAAAGAAGGTTTAGGCGTGACTTGATAGAGGTGTACAAGATGATTAAGGGTTTAGATAGGGTCGACAGTGAGAATCTTTTTCCACGTATGGAATCAGCTATTACAAGGGGGCATAGCTTTAAATTAAGGGGTGGTAGGTATAGGACAGATGTTAGGGGTAGGTTCTTTACTCAGCGAGTCGTGAGTTCATGGAATGCCCTGCCAGTAGCAGTGGTGGACTCTCCCTCTTTATGGGCATTTAAACAGGCATTGGATAGGCATATGGAAGATAGTGGGCTAGTGTAGGTTCGGTGGGCTTGGATCGGCGCAACATCGAGAGCCGAAGGGCCTGTACTGCGCTGTATTTTTCTATGTTCTATGCTAACCACTGACCTACTATGCCACTTATAAGGAAAAGGCAGGAAAGTTGAGGGTCTTCGGATCAGTCTCACTGAACAGCAGTGTGAACCCCAGCAGCTGAATGGCCTATTTTGACTCCCAAATCTTATAGTGTGCATTTGCCGAAGAATTTTTTTACATTTCAAAAATATACTTTATTTATAAAAATATTTTGATATTTATACAACTGGTGATACATATGTATACATTGCATTTCTTTACATACCCAGATCAGACTGAATCATTTGTATGAGGCATCAGCGGAGCCCAATTACTGAGTGGGCCCCCTGTTCTTCGTTAGGCAGGCAGACGTTACACAGTGGTCTTTCCCCACCGCGCCTTGGCGGCTGCTGCCCCAAGCTTCAGCGCGTCTCTCAACACGTAGTCCTGGACCTTGGAATGTGCCAGTCTGCAACATTCAGTCGGGTCAACTCCTTCAGCTGGAAGATCAGCAGGTTTCGGACCACCCAGAGAGTGTCCTCCACTGAGTTGATGATCCTCCAGGCACAGCTGATGTTCGTCTCGGTGTGCGTCCCGGGGAACAGGCCGTAGAGCACAGAGTCCCGCATCACGGCGCTGCTCGGGACGAACCTCGACACACACCACTGCATTCCTCTCCAGACTTCCTTTGTGTAGGCACATTCCAGAAGGAGGTGTCTGACAGTCTCATCCCCCCCCCCCCCCACAGCCGCTTCGAGGGCAGCGTGCGGTGCGGCAGAGAGTCCAGGCGTGCATAAAGGATCTCACAGGCAGAGCCCTTCTCACCACCAGCCAAGCCATACTTGGTGCTTGTTGGAAAGTTCTGGCGATGAGGCATTCTGCCAAATGGCTTCCCAGTCAGCTCAGGGAACCGCTCGATAGGATCCGCCCTCTCCTTTTCCTGAAGGGTCTCAAGGACACTACGTGCTGACCACTTCCTGATGGACTTGTGGTCAAAGGTGTTTTTCTTCCTAAACTTCTCCATGAAGGACAGGTCCAAATACTCGGAGCGTTCTGCGGCAGCGAGGCCAGACCCATCCTTCGCAACAGCAGGGACAGGTAGAGCCTCAGTACGTAGTGACACTTGGTGTTTGCGTACAGGGGATCCACGCACTTCTTTATGCAGCCACACACAAAGGTGGCCATCAGGGTGAGGGTGTTTTTTCCCTCATTGCACCGGTCTTTATACATTGAGTCCCTTCGGACCCTTCGGACCACCTTTGATCTCCACATGAAGTGGAAAATGGCCCGGGTGACTGTGACGGCACAGGTTCTGGGAATAGGCCAGACCTGTCCACATATAACAACACTGACAGTGCCTCACACCTGATGACCAGGTTTTTACCCGCGATGGAGAGTGACCATTGCTCCCATCTGCCCAATTTCTGTCTCACTTTCTTGATACGCTTCTCACAAGACTTGGCGTACGCCCCAGCCCCCCCGAACCAAATACCCAGCACCTTCAGGTGGTCGGTCCTGACGGTGAAGGGGATTGAGGATTAGTCAGCCCAGTTCCTGAAAAGCATGGCCTCGCTCTTGCCTCAGTTGACCTTGGTCCCTGAGGCCCGTTCAAACTGGTCACAGATGCACATGAGTCTGTGCTCTGACAACGAATGCGAGCAGAAAATGGTGATGTCATCCATGTACAGGGAGACCTTAATCTGCAGGCCCTCGCTGCCAGGAATAGTCACCCCTCTCAGGCTCGCATCCTTCCTGATGGATTCAGCAAATAGCTCTATGCAGCACACAAACAAGGCAGGAGAGAGAGGGCAGCCCTGCCTGACTCCAGATCTGACTGGGAAGCTGTCTGATTCCCACACATTGATTGAAACTGCACTGACAATGTTGGTGTAGAGCAGTCGGATCCAATTGCAGATTCCCTCCCCAAAGCCCATTTTGGAAAGAATATCTCTCATATACGTGTGTGATATCCTGTCAAAGGCTTTCTCCTGGTCCAGGCCGATGAGGCAGGTGTCCACCCCCCTGTCCTGCACGTAGGCTATCGTATCCCTAAGAAGTGCGAAACTCTCAGCAATCTTTCTGCCCGGTACAGCACAGCTTTGGTCAGGGTGAATCACTGACCCCAGAGCAGACTTGACTTGGCTAACGATGACCTTTGACAGGATTTTGTAGTCTACATTTAATAGTGAGATTGGTCTCCAATTTCTGATTTCCTCTCTCAGCGCAGATTTGGAGAGGGAATCGCACAGTTCAGAACAGCCACTTGGTCTGTGCCTTATTCCACTGTCCAACTGTAGTTCAGTCCAATTTTAAAAATAGCAACATGCATTTGACACTGAAGATTGCAGAAATCTTTTGTAAGCAAGCAAAATGAATAATAACTAATTACTCTTACATGAAATGTAATAAGTTCTAGGTGGGAAACAACAAATGTATGGTTTCAATATGTAAATACGAAGGAGAATATAAGCTATATGCCCAGTTGTGACTAAGGGGTTAAAATACAATCAAATGTTTGGATTCTTTACAGATAAAATAACACAAATAAAATGACAGATGCTCCACAGTAGTTTGTCTACACAAGGATTTCTAATAGTTTAACATGGAAAAATATATTCCGGAGTGAGTTACAGGCTACAATCTAATCGAGGGGGTTAGCAGCTTTATATATAGAATGACAAGTACCTTGGAGAGAGTTACAGGCTGCAATATAATTGACACGTTCCAGAACTTTATACACAGAAAAGCCAGTACCATAAGAGCAGATGGAGGCTATTTGGGCCCAACAAGTCTTCTCTACCACTTACGGCTGGTGTGACAATCTTTCCCATAATCTTTGATTTCCTTGCCTCAACCTTGAACACATTCAATGATCCAGCCTCGACAGCCCACAGCAGTGAAGCATTCTGTACATTCACCATCCTTCTCATCTCTGTCATAAATGGGGTGACCCTTTATTCTGAACATACGCCCTCTGGTTTGAGACTTTGCAACCAAGGGAAGAAGTGCCTCTCAGCAACTACCCTACCCAAGCCCCCGGAGAATTTTGTATGCTTCAGTAAGGTTGACTTTAATTCTCCTAAGCTCCAATGAGTACAAGCCAAACCTACTCAACCCGTCCTCATAAGAAAGTCCCTCCAGACCCACAATCAGCTGAGTGAACTTATAGAAACCAGCAGCAAGACTGCTCGGTCATTCAGTATGATCAAGGCTGATTCTCTCTCTCAATCCCACTTTCTCTCCATACTCCTTAATGCCCTTCATATTTAAAAAGACAATCTTTCTTGAAAAATACCAGTGATCCTATTCTGGACTGCCTTTGATGCCAGTATGTCTTTCTTTCGATAAGAGACCAATGTTCACAGCAGGGCAAAAGTGAGGAGTGCAGATGCTGGAGATTAGAGTCGAGAGTGTGGTGCTGGAAAAGCACAGCAGGTCAGGCAGCATCCAAGGAGCAGGAAAATCGACGTTTCAGGCAGAAGCCCTTTATCAGGAATGAGGCTGGGAGACTCGGGGGTGAAGAGATAAATGGGGAGGGGGGAAGGTGGCTGAGAGTGCAATAGGTAGATGAAGATGATAGGTTGGAGAGGAGGGTGGAGCAGATAGTTGGGAAGGAAGACGGACAGGTAGGACAGGTTAAGAGGGCAGTACTGAGTTCAGGTTGAATCTGGGATAAGGTGGGGGGAGGGGAAATGAGGAAACTGGTGAAATCCATATTGATGCCGTGGGGTTGGAGGGTCCCAAGGTGGAAGATGAGGCGCTCTTCCTCCAGGCATCGGATGTTTAGGGAGTGGCGATGGAGGAGGCCCAGGACCTGCATGTCCTTGGCAGTGTGGGAGGGAGAGTTGAAGTGTTCGGCCACGGGGCGGTGGGGTTGATCGGTGCGGGTGTCACAGAGATGTTCTCTGAGGCGCTCAGCAAGAAGGCGTCCTGTCTCCCCAGTGTAGAGGAAACCCCATCGGGAGAAACGGATACAATAAATGACATGTGTGGATGTGCAGGTAAAACTCTGAAAGATGTGGAAGGCTCCTTTGGGGCCTTGGATGGAGGTGAGGGGGGGGCGGTGGGAGTAACAAAGACAGAAGCCCCTGGTCCTCACCTTCCACCCCTCCAACCTCTGTATACATCGCATCATCCTCTGCCATTTCCGCCACCTCCAAACGGACCCCAGCGCCAGGGATATATTTCCCTCCTCATCCCTATCCACTTTCCGTAAAGACAGTTCCCTCCATGACTACCTGGTCAGGTCCACGCCCCCCAACAACCCACCCTCCTGACCCGGCACCTTCCCCTGCAACCGCAGGAATTGCAAAACCTGCGCCCACACCTCCTCCCTCACCTCCATCCAAGGCCCCAAAGAGCCTTCCACGTCCATCAGAGTTTTACCTGCACTGCCACCAATGTCATTTACTATATTCGTTGCTCTCGATGTGGTCTCCTCTACATTGGGGAGACTGGACGCCTCCTAGCAGAGCGCGTTAGGGAACATCTCCAGGACACCCACACCAATCAACCACACCGCCCTATGGCCCAACATTTCAACTCCCCCTCCCACTCCACCAAGGACATGCAGGTCCAGGGCCTCCTCCATCGCCACATCCTAACCATCTGACGCCTGGAAGAAGAACACCTCGGGACCCTCAAAACCCATGGCATCAATGCGGGTTTCACCAGTTTCCTCATTTCCCCTCCCCCCACCTTATCCCAGTTCCAACTTTCCAGCTCAGCACCCCCCCTCATGACCTGTCCTACCTGTCCATCTTCCTTCCCACCTATCTGCTCCACCCTCCCTTCCGATCTATCAACTTCACCCCCACCTCGATCTACCTATTGCACTCTCAGCTACCTTCTCCCCAGCCCCCAGCCCCCTCCCATTTATCTCACCACCTCCTGAGGCTCCCAGCCTCATTCCTGATGAAGGGACTTTGTCCTAAACATAGTTTCTCCTGCTCCTCGGATGCTGCCTGACCTGCTGTGGTTTTCCAGCACCACACTCTCAACGACAATGTTCACAGCATTAATGCCGTGCACAGCTTTAGCAAATATTACACTTGAATCCCTTTGAAATAAAGGCCAACATTTTGTTTGCCTTCACTATCACCTGCTTACTTGCATTTTTTTTGTATTAATGTAATGTTATAGTAGATGCGCTTGTGGCAATTTACGACAATTCACTGGACTTTGGGCAGGTCCCTGGTGGACTGGAACTTAGTGAATGTCACGCTGCTGTTGAAAAAAGGGTGTAAGCAAAAGGCAGTAACAATAGGCCAGTTAGCTGAACATCTGTAGTCAGGAAAATGCTGGAGGCTATCATTAAAGAAATAATGATTTGGAGATGCCGGTGTTGTACTGGGGTGTACAAAGTTAAAAATCACACAACACCAGGTTAAAGTCCAACAGGTTTAATTGGAAGCACACTAGCTTTCGGAGCAACGCTCCTTCATCAGGTGATAGTGAAGGGCTCAATCCTAACACAGAATTTATAGCAAAAATTTAGGATTGTGTTAGGATTGAGCCCTCCACTATCATCTGATGATGGAGCAACGCTCCGAATGCTAGTGTGCTTCCAATTAAACCTGTTGGACTATAACCTGGTGTTGTGTGATTTTTAAAATTAAAGAAATAGTGAGACATCTGGATGGAAAGGGTTCCATCAGGCCGATGCAGCATGGATTCAGGAAGGGAAGGTCCTGTTTGACAAACTTACTGGAGTTCTTGGAGAATGCAAGAAGCACCGTGGATGAAGGGGAAATAGGTGGATGTTGTATACTTGGATTTCCAGAAAGCATCAACAAGGTGCCACATAAAAGACTCATCCATTAGGTAAGAATGCATGGAGTTGCGGGAAAGGACTAGCATGGATAGAGGACTGGTTAACCAAAAGAAAGGAGAGAGTTGGGATAGATGGATGTTTCTCGAGTTGGAGATCAGTGTTGAGTGGTGTGCCGCAAGGGTCAGTGCTTGGCCTGCAACTGTTTGCGATGTTTCTAAATGATTTGGAAGAGGAGACTGTTACGTATCCAAGCTAAATTGAGTGGAAAGGCAAACAGTGCACATGATGTGGACGGTCTGCAGAGAGATATAGATTGGTTAAGTGAGTAGGCAAGGGTCTGGCAGATGGAGTGCAATGTTGGTAAATGTGAGGTTATCCATTTGAAAGTAAAAATATTAGGTCGGAGTATTATTTTAATGGTGAAAGGTTGCATCATGCTGTTGTGCAGATGATGTTGTGCAAGACAGGACAATGTAAGGCAAGCAATACAATCAACATCCAGGTGGGCTCAGAGAGAGAGAGCGCTCAGACAGAGAGCAAACAGCCTAGAAATGCAGCCTGCTCCAGTCGATGAGCTGGGAGTGCATCCCTGAGTGTAGAGTGTCCTTGCTGCAGCATTACAAGAAGCATCCTGTAAGTATAATTAATGTAGGGTCCTGGGTGGTATTGCAGAACAGAGAGAGCTAAGATTTCAAATACATAATTCTTTGAAGTTTGCGTCACATGTAGATAGGGTGGTTAGGAAGGCGTTTAACAGACTTGCCTTCATTGCTCAGATCATTGGATACAGCAACTGGGCCATCATGTTAGGGTTGTACAGGATATTGGTGAGGCTGCTTCTGGAGTAGATTACATTTAGATTAGATTCCTTACAGTGCGGAAACAGGCCCTTCAGCCCAACCAGTCCACACTGACCCTCCAAAGAGTAACCCACCCAGAACCATTTCCCTCCTAACACTAACACTAGTGGGCAATTTATCATGACCAATTCACCTGGCTTGCACATTTTTGGATTGTGGGAGGAAACTGGAGCACCCGGTGGAAACCCACGCAGACACGGTGAGAATGTGCAAACTCCACACAGACAGTCACCCAAGGCTGGAATCGAACCTGGGATCCTGGTGCTGTGAGGCAGTAGTGCTAACCACTGAGCCACCGTGCGTGGAGTTCTGGTCACTCTGTTATAGGAAGGATACTATTAAACTGGAGAAAGTTTAGGAGAGATTTACTAGGATGTTGCCAGTGATGGAGGGTTTGAGACTTAAAAGTAGACTGGAAACGCTGGGACTTTTGTCACTGGAGTGTAGGTTGAGGTGTGACCTTAATAAGGTTTGTAAAGCCATGAGGGGTGTGATAAGGTGAATGTCAAGATGGGGAGTTCAAAACTAGGGGACATCTATTTAATATGAGAGAAGAAAGATTTATAAAGTACATGAGGGGCAATTTCTTTACACAAAGAGTGGTTTGTGTGTAGAATGAACTGCCGGAGAAAGTGAGGATGTAGGTACAGTTACAACATGTAAAAAACATTTGGATAAGTACATGATTAAGAAATGTTTGGAGGGATATGGGCCAAGCGCTGTGCTGTATGACTCTATGACTCTAAGTGGCTTGGAGATGTGCTATTGAAGATTCTTGTAAGCTGGTAAATGTTGGATGCCAATGTCCATGGAGTGTGACTTGAGATATTGGTGCAACTTGAAATATCCTTGTCCAATGTGGTTTCCTTTCAAACAAACTGTGAGCTGATTCAGGTAACTGCTCTGGTTTCCAGTTTGAGGTTTCTCAACTTCGAGCTTATTTGGCACATTTGATAAGTTGAAAGCTAAATATTAATGAGGTGTGTTAAGCTGTTAGTAAGGAGTTCAACAAGCAACAATCTCCTTCTATGGCAACTTTCAGCTGCCTAATGAAAATTTCACCACACCATTTATGAAAAACATAAAAGAAGGGTTTTGAACAAGGGTCACTGGATCCGATTTGTCTGATTTCTCTCCACAGATACTGAGACAGCTGCTGAGATTTTTTCCAGGAATTGCTGTTTTTGTTTCTGATTTCCAGCATCTGTAGATCTTTTGGAGTTTTATGAAAGATGGACATCAAGGTCAGCCTTGACAGACTTTCTCATCCAATTTCTGGCCATAGATGCTGCACAGGGTCTTACTGTCCTTTGTGTCTGAACATATCTCTTGTACAACACTCTGCTGGCCTGGGTCTAGTCTCCCCTGATAGATGAATGGTCAAACACAAGTATAATATCTGAAGCTGGAAAGGGCACTGCTTTGTCAGCTGGGTTCCTGATATAGCTCCAGTATTAATTTGCAGTGTATATCGTCGGACAGGGTTTAGCCTGGGTACTTTAAAATCACCCCATTTTGTGCTCCTGGGGAGTCTTTGGACAAAAGTCCAGGATGCACTTCTAGCTGTTTTTAGCCCATTTCTAATTTTGTACAGAATAGCTCCGCCCGTCCGCCATGACTTCCCAGGCATCGCTGTCCAACTTCTAGCCCTTTCTCTGGGCCGGTAGCCAAACATCCCATTTCAGACAATCTGTGGAAAAGTCCCACAAATCTGTGGTGTCTGTGCTCAAATAGCAATACTCTGAGTTCTCATTTGTATTCCAGCTGGTTGTTATACCAAAATATTATGATTTTGTTGGGATAGACCCACAAAAACACCACCTTCACATTCGCCTATCTCCAGTGAGACAAATCACATCGAGCTGGATTAGGTGTACACTTGGCTAATTAGTGCTTCCAACTATCGCATCCTATCAGTCCAGCTGATGATACAACAGCCTGTATGTCATCATCCTGGAGAGCGGATCAAGGTGGTATCTGTTATTATTCTTATTTAATATTTGACCAAGTTTAGATACCTCCCCAACTTTCTCCACCTGTGAGTTTTTAAAAAACTCTTGTTGTCTTGGCCAAACTCCTCACAAAATTTGCTTTTATGGAATTCTCCCAATTTCCCTTTTGTCAGTCAAATGCATGTGTGTCAGGCCTGACATTGGTAAATCCAAAAAGGCAGCTTGTTGCATTAGCATCATCAGAGGTCCGAATGATTAAAATTTAGGCGTGGGGTGAAAAATGGCCTTTGATTTGGATAAGGTGAAGAGGAGATGACAAGAATTGGCTACCTATAATACTGTATGGAGCTGGTGCCCTGTAGGACCAGCATGGACAGGCACCGCACCAGGCTTGGGTGTAACTTTCCTTTATTGGCATACTTCTCTGGATTCTTCTGCGCACAAATGATACAATGTTCGACACAATGTTTTATGTCTTTTCCCATTTCTGGCTACCAATACAGTTTCTTAACTTTGTAAGTTGTGGCTTCTGTCCCTTTATAACCCTGCACATCATGGCATTGATAACTCACTTGATTTCAGTTCTTGATCAGGACCACGTGCTACGAGGTTTTGGCTGACTCTACCATCTTTAATCCTTCCATCCAGCAAAAGTTCAATGCAGGTGTGCTCCGTAAGAATTATGAAGGGGAGTTCAGGCTGATAATATAGGCAAAATGTTACTGCCCTGAAAATGGCTAGCTAAGTGCTGCTCAAATGTAGAGAAGCCCTGCTGTACTGGTGACAGAGTCCGGGAGGCATAGGCTGGTCCGAGATTACTGTGTCATTCTTGGAGAAGCATAACTGTGGCATCAGTGGACTCAACTTTCAAGGTGAGGGGAGTTCTGGGTCCGGTGCCTGTAGTGCCGGGGCCTGTGTTAGGGCCTGTTTTGATTCAACAACAACAACCATGTATTGCTCACTCCATTCCATTGTAAGGAGGTCAGAGAGTAGAGTGCCTTTAGTGATGAAACCATCAATGCAGTTCAAATTGTATCCTATTAAGCCTAGAAAGGAACACACCGAGCTCACATCTCAAAAGTAGGAGCAAACAGGCCATGACATCAATGCACTTCCCTTCTATTCTGTGTTTCTCTTGAGGTACCACAGTTCCAAGTACAAAAGCCGGGACCTCATAATCTGTGCCTTCCTGGGGTTAACCTTTAGTCCTCGGGTGGTGAGGAGGGTTAACAGTGTCAACTGTTCAGTCCTTGTCTCTGCCTGTAGGAGGAGATCATCCACATTCAACACCAAACAATCCGGTTGGGAAAACCTCTCCAGTCCTTGAACCAGCCTCTGATGAAATATTCATGGGGGATTGTGAAAACCCTGGGGCCAGCAGGTCCATGTGTATTGCTGACTTTAAAGCATGAAGGTGAATTTATATTGAATTCATATTGGCAATGTCAGTGGAGGGGAATGGACCAAAATCTATTACTAATGGCCAGTACAGTGAAATACTTTGCTCATGGGGGTCTGCCATGGGTTTGGGCGTCGTCACTGCTGTCTGTGGTTTTATTTAGTTCCCTCTAATTGATGATGAGCCACCAAGAGCTGGTTTCTCTACAGGCTATATTGGTAAATGTTACAGAACGAACAAGCTGCTAATAACCTTGGCCACCTCCTCCTTTGCCTGCTTGGGGCAAGTGTACAGTCTTTGCAGCTTTGGGTCCAATCTATCAGAACCTTACCTTCTTCTGTACAACTGTAGTTGTGTTTGTGACTGATGAACGCACTCTTGTGCTGCTGGGTCCTTAGTCATTCCCATGTGTCTAATCCGCAATTCTCCCCAGTTATAATAGATTAACTGTTGCAATCTCTGCTGAGGCCTCACTGAACTTCGGCATTAGTCAAACACAACAATCGGCAAGGTCAAAAGATAAATTACACTTTCTCATAACGTCCGAGCTGAAAATATACTCAGCGTCTTTGTGGAGATCAACCAACATTGCTGGCGGGGAGGGGGGGGGGAGGGGGGGAGGGGGGGTTGTGATGGCTGACAATGTCACCCAGTTTAAATTCTATGGAACACAGATAAGCACAGGAACAGGCCCTTCAGCCCACCAAGTCTGTGTTGAACGTGATGCCATGCTTAACTAATCCCATCTGCACATGGTCCGTATCCCTCTAAAACATGCCTCATCATGTGTCTGTCTAAATGCCTCTTAAACATTTCTATCGTATCTGCTTTCCAAATGTCAGGCACCCAGCATCTGTCCTGGAGCTTTCTGCCCTATGCCTGAAGTGAGAAAGGAGAGAGGAACTACGTGAGATAAAAATGGGTAGTACAGCTGTCAGTGTGGAAGTTATTGAGGGAAAGGTAGTGAGGGGTCCTAGGTGAGTGCATAGCCAGTGCAGAGGCCAAACAGTGTTAGGAGATGGTGGTGTGGAATGGTTGTTGCATGAAACTGTGAGAGAAATAGATCATGAGATTTGGTGAGAGGTGGCTTGAGAAGCAGAAATGGAGTGAGAGTGAGGTAGAAAAGAGAAGATAGTGACATTTACCTTAGTTGGGTGAGGAAGATCATTGATCTTTTCCTTTCACTGCTGGACATTCCTCCAGCCAACTGAGATTGCAATGACCCAGATGGCGACCTTAGACCAGGCTGGTAGGGTCTGATGGCATAGTGTCCTCTGCTGCTCCTAGGGAAAGGGAACATTGTGCTCTGCACCACCTTATCCACCAGGATCTCAGAGTGGCTGTCTGCAAATTGTCCACAACTTTCTCTGTTTTGGTCACCTCCCAGGCAAATGTCAGGAACCCTGCAGAACAGCTCTGGGTGGACAGTGCTGGTCTACGTGCCTTTAAAAGATGGCTTGGGCACCACAGATGACAATTATTCCAGGATATCCAGGCAGCGATGAGGTCTTCAGGCTATGGTGAGTGGTAGAATCAGGCTTGGAGAAGCTCATGGGTATGTGGTATGTAGTTGGTGAGGAAGTTTGGGACAACAAACAAAATATCACATTAGCCCTTCTGGGAAGAAACTCTCCATGAAACTCAATTAAATTGACACTTAGGAATAAACCTTATGATATTTTTGCTAAGTGTCTCACCGCAGTTCAGTTCATTTCACTGGATGTTTTCCCCTTTAAAATTAACTGGTAAGCTCACCATTTGCCTCCCTTGCTTTTCACATTACGTTTTGCTGTGAGTAATGATCAAATGTGATGTGTCAATGTTGGGCACAACCCAGCTGAACAGTGGTGTTAGTACAGTAGGGGGAGGAAGGCTGGTTGGCCTGTCTGCACTGATGGAGCAACGGTGAAAAGGCTGTGGCTTGTGTCAAGCTGTCTGGCTGACGCGAGCTTAACAGCAGGAGGCTGGCGTGCAAGGGGCCATGGTGACCTGGTAAACCACTTCCCCTTCTCCTGAGGAACAGCTGAATGCACTTGAACAACGCAACATTATCCAAAGTGTCATGATAGAGGCTGACAGTCCCCCTCAGGCAAGGCAGGCCAGAGGTTAGAGTTGAGGACACTCTCAAGGATAAATGTATTTTTGTTTTCGGCAGCATGCTGAGCTATAAGAAGATGGGTAGATCACGCTGAAACTAGGCTGGATTTTACAATGATTTTGCACGTCCTACCCGCTAGTTTTAAAGCAATCACAATCAATGTCAAATCCTCATTCCTCATCATCTTCCAATTTGTCTGCAATAAAAGGAACATCTGTCCATTGATAATTCATCAACAAATGTCTCCTCCTTGTTTACAAACATATTTGAAGCAACTTCTTTTGAAAAGTCACAGGTCTGAGACGTTAAACCTTTCTTCTTCTTTGTACACCTGTTGTCTAACCTTTCTGACATTGTTTATAGTTAGATCCCCAGCACCTGCTGGTATTTGTTACTACCTCATTCTGGCACTGGTTCAGGTGTAAAGAGAAGTAGCCCTTTCCTTGACTCTAAGAGAAAACGTTGATGAAAGGTTATTTTCCTGAAGGCAATGTCCCTTCAGAAAATGTGGTTTGCCCAGATAAATACAAATTGAAAAAAAAATCACCTCAAGATTCAAGAAATCAATATTTGGCAGGATGGTATATGCAATCATTCTGTTAATACTGAATACAAAGGTTGTGCCCATTAACCCAAATAAAGACCTGTCTAACTGATAACAGCCTACCATTTTGACTGAATAAAATAGCCTTTTCTTGTAACTTCCAAACAGCACAGGTTGAGGAATGGGCATCTATTTCTGCTACATGTTCTGTGATACGATCTGCACTTGCCACAGGGAAATGGAAGTTAAAATCATGTAGCCCATCCCTCACATTATCCTTACTATTTCAATATTTCTAGCTAGTGTCAAGGGCTTCTGCAACACTATTATAAACGTCAGGTCATAAAGTGTGGTGTTGGGAAAGCACAGTCGGTCAGGCAGCATCAGTAGAGCAAGACAGTCAACGTTTCCAGCATACATTCTTCATCAGTAAATTGTGTACGTGTGTTGGCGGGGGGGGGGTTGCGGCAAAGTGGAGGGACATGGGCTGGGGGCAAGGTAGCTGGGAATGCGATTGGTAGTTGAACATGGGGGGGTGATGGTAATAGGTTGGAGTGGAGGGTGGAGCAGATAGGTGGGAAGGAAGATGAACAGGTCGGACAGTTCAAGAGGATGGTGCTAAGTTAGAGAGTTGGATCTGGGATAAGGTGGGGGGGGGAGGGGAGATCAGGAAACTGGTGAAATTGACATTGATCCCGTGTGGTTGGAGGGTCCCAAGGCAGAAGATGAGGTGTTCTTCCTCCAGGAGTTGGGTGGCTTGGTTTTGGCGGTGGAGGAGGCCCTGGACTTGCACATCCTTGGTGGAGTGGGAGGGGGAGTTGAAGTGTTCAGCCACTGTGTAGTGGGGTTGTTTGGAGCATGTGTCCTGGAGATGTTCTCTGAAATGTTCTGCAAGTTGGCGTCCTGTCTCTCCAATGTAGAGGAGACCATATCAAGAGCAACGGACACAGTATATGTGTTTGGAGTTGCAGGAAAATCTGCTGGATGTGGAAGAATCCTTTGGGGCCTTGGATGGAGGTGAGGGGGGAGGAGTGGGCGCAGGTTTTAAACCTCTTGTGGTGGCAGGGCAAGATGCTGGGAGTGGAGGATGGGAAGTATATCTCTGGTGATGGGGTCTGATTGTCAGTGGCAGAGGATGATGCATTGTATCCGGAGATTGGTGGGGTGGAAGGTGAGGACCAGAGGGGTTCTGTCCTTGTTCGGTTGGAGGGATGGGGTTCAAGGGTGCAGGTGTGGATCTGGTGATGGGGGCTGATTGTAGGTGGCGGACATGGCAGAGGATGATGCTCTGTATCCAGCAGTTGGTCTAGTTGGTCTGTTTGTGGGGCCTCCTCCACTGCCAAATTCTAGCCACCTAATGTGTGGAGGAAGAACACCTCATTCTCCACCTTAGGACTCTCCAACCACATGGGACCAATGTTGATTTCACCAGGTTCCTGATCTCCCCTCCACCCACGTCATCCCAGATTCAACCCTCCAACTTGGCAACACCCTCTTGAACTGTCCTACCTGCCCATCTTCCTTCTGACCTATCCGCTCCACCCTCCACTCTGACCTATCACCATCACCCCCATCTTCATCTACTTACTGCATTCCCAGCTACCTTCTCCCTAGCCCAGCCAATGCCCCTCCCATTTATCTCTCAGCCGCCTGCCCAACCCCCCACTCCCCACATTCCTGATGAAGAATGTATACTCAAAACGTTGACACTCTTGCTCCTCGGATGCTGCCTGACCGGCTGAGCTTTTCCAGCACCCCACGTTTTGACTCTGATCTCCAGCATCTGCAGTCCTCACTGTGTTGACACAACATATTCGAGCATTGCATCTGGCGTGGGCATCCTGCCGTTATACAAATCATGGTCACCACTCTTAATTAACTCTCAGAGGTAATGCAAAGGACTGCATGGTCAGACTGGATGAAACAATGAGAGAAAAAGTGGGGTCTGGGGCTGACCTTGTGAGTACGTGGATCCATGGGTGCCTCATAACGAACAGGGTCGTCCATTCATTGAAATTCATTGTGTACACATTATAGTATATGTGGATGTACATAAGGGCACCTCACTCTCCTTTTGGCCTCCTAACTAAATACAGTGCTATTTGCAAATTGAGGCTGAGTTTGGAGGCTATGGGAAAGCTTGCCATTAATGGGATCTCTGGATTAGAGTGGTGCTGGCAAAGCACAGCAGTTCAGGAAGCATCCGAGGAGCAGGAAAATTGATGTTTCAGGCAAAAGCCCTTCATCAGGAATACAGGCAGAGTGCCTGAAGAGTGGAGAGATAAATGAGAGGAGGGTGGGAAGAAAGTAGCATAGAGTACAATAGGTGAATGGGGTGGGGATGAAGGTGATAGGTCAGGGAGGAGGGTGGAGTGGATAGGTGGAAAGGAAGATAGGCAAGTAGGACAGGTCATGGGGACAGTGCTGAACTGGAAGGTTGGCACTGGGGTAAGGTGGGGAAGGAGAAATGAGGAAACTGGTGAAGTCCACATTGATGCCCTGGGGTTGAAGTGTTCCAAGACGAAAGATGAGGCGTTCTTCCTCCAGGCGTCTGGTGGTGAGGGAGCGGCGGTGAAGGAGGCCAGGACCTCCATGTCCTCGGCTGAGTGGGAGGGGGTGTTGAAATGTTGGGCCACAGGGCGGTGGGGTTGATTGGTGCGGGTGTCCCAGAGATGTTCCCTAAAGTGCTCTGCTAGGTGTCCAGTCTCCCCAATGTAGAGGAGACCGCATCGGGAGCAACGGATACAATAAATGATATTGGTGGATGTGCAGGTGAAACTTTGGGTGTGGAAGGCTCCTTTGGGGCCTTGGATGGAGGTGAGGGAGGAGGTGTGGGCACAGGTTTTGCAATTCCTGTGGTGGCAGGGGAAGGATGGGAGGGTGGGTTGTAGGGGGGCGTGGACCTGACCAGGTAGTCACGGAGGGAACGGTCTTTGCGGAAGGCAGAAAGGGGTGGGGAGGGAAATATATCCCTGGTGGTGGGGTCTATTTGGAGGTGGCGGAAATGTCGGCGGATGATTTGGTTTATACGAAGGTTGGTAGGGTAGAAGGTGAGCACCAGGGGGGTTCTGTCCTTGTTACGGTTGGAGGGGTGGGTCTGAGGGCGGAGGTGCGGGATGTGGACGAGATGCGTTGGAGGGCATCTTTAACCACGTGGGAAGGGAAACTGCGGTCACAAATGGGATCTCCTCTGCATTGAGCATACCAGACACAGGTTGAATGATCACTTTTAAAAAAATCCTTTCATAATGTTGGCATTGCTGATAAGGCCAGCATTTGTTGCCTATTCTAATCTTTCTTGAGTGGTTTGATAGGCCATTTCTAGAGAGCAGTTTAGGAGTCACACACATTGCCATGGGTCTGGAGTCACAGAGACATAGAGATGTACAGCATGGAAACAGACCCTTCGGTCCAACCTGTCTTTGCAGACCAGATACCCCAACCCAATCTAGTTCCACCTGCCAGCAACCGGCCCATATCTCTCCAAACCCTTCCTATTCATATCAAGATGCCTTTTAAATGTTGCAATTGTACCAGCCTCCACCACTTCCTCTGGCAGCTCATTCCACACATGCACCACCCTCTGTGTGAAAAAGTTACCCGTTAGGTTCTTTTATATCTTTCCCCTTTCAACCTAAAGCTATGTTCTGGACTCCCCCACCCAAGGGTAGAGACTTTGTCTATTTACCCTATCCTTGCCCCTCATGATTTTATAAATCTCTATAAGGTCACCTCTCAGCCTCCATTGCTCCAGGGAAAACAGCCCTACCCTATTCAATCTCTCCCTATAGCTCAAATCCTTCAACCCTGGCAACATCCTTGTAAATCTTTGAGCCACATGTAGGTCAGACCAGGAAAAGAAGACAGGATTTTCTTTCCTCAAGAGCACCAATAAACCAAATGGGTTTTTAAACAATTAATAATAGCTTCATTGTTACCATTGCTGAGATGAGTGTTTTGGTTACTAGCTTTACGAGACTGGTTTCATGATTACCATTACTGAAGCTAGCTTTATACTGCAGATTTTAAAACAAACATTTATTGAATTCAAATTCCACAGCTGCCACAGTGACATTCAAAGCCTGTCTCCAGCAATATTACAACATTATCTCTCACTTGCATTCGGAGAATTCAAATTCACAGGCCTAGACACCCAGCATCGGGTTGCCTGTTATTTTCATCCTCTGCCCAACTCCACCTGGTGCTCTACACTATTCCAATGAACTTCAATGGAAACTTGAGAAATAGCACTTCATGTTTTGATTACACTTTATAGCCTCCACACTCAACAAATAGTTTCAGGTGATACCACTAGCCCCATTTTTTTTTCAATTTACAGTTCTTGGAAATGATCAATCTATTTTTGTTTACTTCTCCTCTAGTTATCATAGAATCCCTACAGTATGGAAACAGGCCATTTGGCCCAACAAGTCCACACCAACCCTCCGAAGATTAACTCACCCTGACCCATTTCCCTATCTCTACGCTTCCCCCTGAATGATGCACCTAGCCTACATATCCCTGAACACTACGGGCAATTTAGTATGGCCGATCCACCTAACCTGCACATCTTGGACTGTGGGAGGAAACCGGAGCACCTGGAGGAAATCCATGCAGACTCTGTGCTGTATGACACTATGACACGGGGAGAATGTGCAAACTCCGCACAGAGAGTCACCTGAGACTAGAATCAAACCCAGGTCCCCAGCAGTGCTGACCACTCAGCCATCGGGCCGCACCATTTCTCTAACAGTCACATTATTACTTTCTTTGCACCATTATCCCTTCTTACATTTGATCTCACCTGCTCCCCACCTATCAGGGACTTTCCCTTTCTTCTTTCCTTGCCACCTGTTTAAAACCTGTAACATGACTGACTTTTTCAAGTCCTGATGAATGACTTGAAATGTAAATTGTTTCCCTTTACATAAATGTTGCCAAGTTTATTGAATATTTATAGTATTGTTTCTAATAGTATTTAATATTCATTTATAAAATAAAGCCCACATACATAAATGAAATATTTAGAATATATCAGAAAATAATGAGACCACTAATCCCAACACAGGCATCTTCCCATCCTACTTCTTCTTACCTTCTCACAATTCCCTTTATTTCTTGCTATCTTGTATTATCTAGTTTCCTACAAGTATATTACGGGATGGAAAAAAAATTTTTGTAAAATCTTTACAATCCAGTATAATTCTGGATTATGATGTATTGTTTCAGATAAATCCTATCTGAATTAACAGCGTGGACAGAATTTTAATTATGCTGCTCTCTTTCTGATGCTAGAACAGGAAAGGGACATGAACTCTGACCTTCCTTTTTCCCATTGGATTACAATTAAAATTTAAAATGCTGGGTGTGCATGACGCATGTGTGATTAGGTGCCGAGAAAGCTTTTCAGTTGGAAAACTTGCCACTAGCTGACAATTCTGCTGGTGCAGGCAACTATAAAACAGTTTACAAGACAAACTGGGAGACTCACTATGGCCACAATTTTCCTACCAAACTCTAGTGAAATAAGATTTAGCGAGAGCACAAAGGTGGAATGGATGTTATTAAAATGTAAATTTTACTTGTAAATATTTATACTGGCTTCACTTTATTCATGTGTACATTATGCTTATTAGCTGAGACTAGTTTAATCAAAGAGCTAAATGTATTGGCAGCCCTGTGGTTGGCACACACTGATGGCTACAGGGAAGTTCCAGATTTTTCTTTGTTGTGGAAGCAACAATTTCGTGTTTTGTGTTCAGGAGGATAACATGGCTCCTGACAACCACAAACACTCCTCTGACTTAATCTCTACATCTCAACATGGTGGCAGTCAGGATTTCAGCTCCCCCTGATTTCATCACCCTGCAATGATACATGTCCCATAAAATGCCCTTCCTTATCCTTTCGATACTGAGTTCCGTTGCATAACAAACTGTAAACACAGGCAGTTTCAAAATACCAGTGAGGCTGTGCACCAAATCAGTGGGAGGAACTAATTCCCTGAGGGCTGGTAAAGAGTTCACTTCCAAAAATTAGCTTACCCATCTCTATCAACAGATGGTGCTTCACCTGCTGAGTGTGTTCCTGGTTCTTTCTGGGCCCTTTCTTTAAAAGCTTATCTTCTCTAAAGTATAACTGCGCCACCCAGTGACAAAACATAGAATAAACTCAATTCATCAAAAACATGAGGAGAAATATGAAACACCCCAAATCCGGCTGGAGTAAACATACTGTAGAATTAAGACTGCAGGCTTGTGGTGTTGAGTGTTTCTTTGGTTGGGTGGGCCGGAGGGCGACTGAGGTTTGAGGGGTAGTTTTCTCTGTCAAATTCGTAAAGTGTCAATTTTGGAAAGTTTCATGGACGGTTTCCCTCTGTGAGCCCTAACGAATTTTCTCACAGCATTTCCTCATTACACATGCACCAAGTCCCCACAGCATCCTGCTCGATTTATGCTTCCGCTTGTCAGACTACAGCTGGGTTCTCTTGGGATTTTTGATGCCAGCACCACCTTTAAACCCCAGATGTGAACCTGGTCAAGCGTTGACAACCCGCAGATGCTCTGAAAGGTGTTTTATTTGCCCTGGACATGTTGGAGAGGGTAAGTGGCATCCTGTTTCATCAACAGAGATGTCGGAGCCCTAAAGGAAGGGGGGGGAGGTACATGCAATGGAGGGTGCCCTGAGATTTTGGTGAGTGCATGATAAAGGTCAGGGGGAGCAAGCAGCAAGCTGGGGTTGCCAGGTTACCACTCCTTAACTTTCACATCAGTATGGAATACGGTGTGTAGGTGAGGCTACACCTGGACTACTGTATATTGTTTTGGTTCTCATATTTTAAAAAAAGATATATTGACATTGGAGGCAGCTCAAAGAGATTCATTGGGTTGGTTTCTATGATGATGGAGTTGATTTATCAAGAACAACTAAAGACGCTAGTCATTTATTTGTTATGAGCTTGAGGGGAGATTTCATTGAAACATACAAGATTTTGAGGGGTCTTGACAGGATAGATGTAGAAAAGATGTTTTCATTAGTGGGGGAGTCTTGAACTTGCGAACATTTTTATAGAACTACGGGGCACACATTTCAAACAAAGTTGCAATGTAATTCCTTCTCCCCGAAGGTCGTGAATGTCTGGAATTCTCTACACCAGAGAGCTCTGGAGAGCTCTGAAAATACTTAAAAGTAGAAGTAGGTAGATTTTGAAATATTGCATGAAAGAGGAACTGAGGCTTGGGGCTGATAAGCCATGATCTTATTAATGGTGGCACAGTTTTCAGGGATCAAATGGTCTACTGCTGGTTCTATTCCTTACTACTGAAATTGATCCTGCTGTTGTTTAGCAGCAGCCAATCGAGCCTTCCATGTTTCTCACCTTCACTTCCTGCCTCTCCCAATTCCGACTTGCCACCTAACTCCACCTGCACTTCCCACTCCAAAATCTCTCACTTGCCACTTCTCTCCCAGTGGCCCCGTCCCTCTCCTGAATCTACATTGTGAATGATGGCTTGGGATAGGAGTGGCAAAAGGGAGAGAGAAGAAGTGGGTAGTGGCAGGCAGGAGGTTTACAGAGCAGGACAGGTGATAAGTCAGGAGAATTGAGGACAGACACACTGAGCAGAAGTTTTCTTTAAGAATTAGTAACTATGCTAAAATGAAAATTGTGGAAGCACTATTGCAGAAATTCTCTAATTTACCAACCATATTAAAAATAAAAGACACTATTAAAACATACTTCAAGTGGGGGGCACATTTATAAGGAACACTTCAGCAGCCTGGATGATATTAATTCCCCATTTCAATTGACTGTCTGCCAATACTGCCATACAGAATCAAGTGCAATCACTATTTGCATAAATCAGCAGATTACCTGGTACTACTCCCACAAACAAACACAGTGGGAATGCTTTTGATCGGTCTTTTAAATGATGGAAACACTGCATAGTACTCATCACACAACCGAAAGCATGTGTCAGGAGAACATGCTCCGTTTATTTAGTGAGCACAGCATTTCTGTACTTACACAACATGGACAGAAATACAAAAAGCAATAAATTCATTTCAGTTACAATAAAAATGTCTTCTGACAATATTGCAAGTTTTACAGCATAACCAAAAGAACAAACATAATGCAAAAATTACCTTCAACTTCAACATTATTTTCAACAGTTTGCAACTTTAAACATTATTTCAGAGATAACAGTTACAGTAAAAAGAAACGAGAAAGGGAAAAATTACAAACAGTGTACATTTTCCAATACACATTTCTTTTTGAAAACTATGGGCTGCAAATTTGTCTTGTCCAGTGCTGTAAAATGAGGGCTGACAAATGTTGCCCATTTCATACTTCATCAGGCCCGGTGGTGAAGAAATCCAAACAGTGTGTGAAAGAGGTGGCTTCAATATGTCTACCAACTAAGACAAGTTTATCCCTCAATAAAATTATTCTGTGATCCGTAACTGTGGAATGTCCAAACAAACGTTGATGACTGTGAAACGCTTTGAGGCAATTCATTATTTTGCAGTATAAGTCCAAAAATGTATTTGGCTGATGTATCTTTTGAAAAGCTGCACACCACAAATCAGTAAAGGTTCAGATTTGTTCAACACTATTTTAACCTCTCTCAGAAACATTCCAAAGTGCTTCAATCAGAAATAATGGCTATAGCAACTACTGCTGTAATATCACAATCGTTTTGTACACAGAAAATTCCAGACATTTTAACTGATTATGCACCATCAATTCATTTATTTTGGGAAGGGAGGGGGAGGAATAGGAGGAGATGAGAGAGAGCAACAGCTAATGCCTGATTTTAAATGAGTACAAGTGTCATGACACTTGAAAGACTCTGTTCTGCTTTAACAAGTGCCCTGAAAGTTTTAATGTCTCCATAAACAAGCAGATAGGCATCCCAAATAAAGGACAAAACTACTGACAATTTAACAGTCTCTCAACACTATATTGAATTGTCAGCTTTAATTATTAAAGAAGCAATGACTGATCACTAAGTATTTAGTGACAAAAACATACCTGTAAATCAGGTGATATTTTCCACTTTGTGGGCAATCATCTCATCTCATGTCAGTTTCTATTTAACCTTAATTTAAGTTGTAACGGTAAACTTCTTTTAGACAAGCAACATAATTCTCCTCCACTTGCAATTGTTTACTAAGTTTATGTTGTGAGGCCAGATGCAAAAACAAGGGCAGAAGAACTAGTCATAAACTCTTCACAAGGTTAAAATCTCTCAAAAAGAATGTTAAAATAAGTGATACTGTTAAACATTACTGTGAAACAGACTGAAACAACAAATTCATGATGGGTTAATGGCCCATGTAGCACTGAAAACTTGAAGCCAACCACTGAATTAACAGACAAGGTCAAAGTTCGGACAGATAGACATAGTAGAGATTTGAGATAAACCTAACATAAATGGTAAATGTTAAAAGAACTGGAGCTTAGAAATCTAGATAAAAAAGGCATACACTATTGCGTACTTGGTCCGATCACATTATATTGCTCCATCACCTCCTAAATGAGGAGTGATATAACTAATACTTAGAGCTAAATTTCTGAACTCCATCATGGACATGTATTCCAAACATCTAGCACCATTAGGATTCACTGGAAAGCAGCTTATCAGCTTCAGGAAATTACACTGGGCAACAAGTACTGGTCCAGGAAAGTAAACTGGAATATCTTATATTTCCAAAGAAAATGGTCTTATTCCTTTCTTCAATCAGTTCTTCTGCTTTCACTGCTGAAAACCTTGACTTCTTAAGCTGGCACAAGCCATGATGTTTGTTGTCTACTGGGAATTTACAATGTGCCCAATCTGCATGTCTAAAACTGGGCAAGGGAAGATTTGAATTTGTACAAGGGATTCTCCTAAGCATCAACCATGCTTCTGCCATTATTTCAAGAAATGCCATGTATTTTTGAATGAAATAACATTTGGAAGAAATTGCATGGAAATTCAACTCTGAAATATTGCGTGGTGTCACAGGTCAGCTGATTCATTCCACAGTGCCTACCCTCACAGCTGAACTCACAAAACCAGAGCCATTTAACAGCACTAAGCATCAGGAGTCTGGTCAATTTCCCTTTGCCTCTTCAGTGCTGTTGCTAATTCTGGCTAACTCAACAAGAGAGCGTTCAATGGAACTTTTAACTACTGCAACCAGCCCACCCAATGGGGTACTGTGTTCTTTACTAACACCAGAAACTTGGCAATAAGACCAAGGAAATTCAAAATCTCATATCCATCATATTGTTCACAAGACGTAGCAATTGTACTAATTCTCTGCAAATTAGCTCATCATTTCTTATAGTGGGCACCAGTTTAAAAATGCATAGCATGCAAAGGAGTAGTGAAAACATATGTCCCCTTTTCTTTACTAAACGAACATTGCTTGTATTTTGTCTGTAATTGGCTGGGAATGGTCTTGAGCTGCAACAAAGCTCCAGGAACATGCTTAGATATGAAGGAATTAGAATACATAAGCTATTAACATTATTCAATTAACAAGCTATGAATGACAACATCAACTCAGAAACATAAAGTATAACACAATTTTAGCTTTCAAAAGTTGTTCTGCATTGTTTTACAAATTCTGGCTTAATTTTCTTTTAACAGATGCTTTTCACTTTTAACAATCTTGTCCCTTATTGTGATACACTAAATGTGCTAACTTGAGAACCAACCATCCTATATCCATTCCTAAAGTATTTAGGAAATCAATCATTTTTATTCAATAGTCCTCTCTCCATTTGATGACCTTCTCTTCACAGAATTATCTACTTAACTGCTTGTATAAAACTGAAGTAACATAGGAATGGAGATGGTGCCTTACAGGACCATTCGTTTCAGAATCATCTCAGGGGTGATCGTTTTTTTGCGCTGACCATTCACTGTGGTTAGCTCTTTGCTGCTGTCAACTGGTATGACCTCAATTGTGTGGTTAGAAACACTGCCTGTAAACTCCTGTGGTTCTGATTTCATTCCAGCTGCAGAGGCAGAATGGATACGTGAGTTAAAGATTGTGAAAGAAGTTGATGGAGAATGAGCAAATGAGAGAAGAAAAGGGAGTCAGAGAAAGATGATACATCAGAGAGGAAAGAAGAAGTCAAATGGAATCAGAGGAGAGAAATTTAGAGAGAATGTACCAGAGAAGGAAAAATAATAAGTCACATGAATATAAGAACTAGGTGCAGGGTTAGGCCATTCAGTTCCTTTAGGCTACACTATCATTCAACTAGATCATGGCTGACTTTCTACCTCAACACGATTGCACCTGCCAGTGTTGGACTGGGGTAGACAAAGTTAAATATCACACAACACCAGGTTATAGTCCAACAGGTTTAATTGGAAGCACTAGCTTTTGGAGTGCTGCTCCTTCATCAGATGGTAGTGGAAAATAAGATCATGATCATAGAATTTATAGGTAAAAACAATGACTGCAGATGCTGGAAACCAGATTCTGGATTAGAGTGGTGTTGGAAAAGCACAGCAGTTCAGGCAGCATCCGAGGAGCAGAAAATCGACGTTTCGGGCAAAAGCCCTTCATCAGGAATACAGGCAGAGTGCCTGAAGGGTGGAGAGATAAATGAGAGGAGGGTGGGGGTGGGGAGAAAATAGCATAAAGTACAATAGGTGAGTGGGGGTGGGATGAAGGTGATAGGTCAGGGAGGAGTGTGAGGGAAGGCAGCAAAGAGTACAATGGGTGGATGGAGGTGGGATGAAGGTGATAGGTCAGAGAGGAGGGTGGAGTGAATAGGTGGAAAGGAAGATAGGCAGGTAGGACAGGTCATGGGGGCGGTGCTGAGCTGGAAGTCTGGAACTGGGGTGAGGTGGGGGAAGGGGAAATGAGGAAACTGGTGAAGTTCACATTGATGCCCTGGGATTGAAGTGTTCCGAGGCGGAAGATGAGGATTTTCCTGCTCCTCGGATGTTGCCTGAACTGCTGTGCTTTTCCAGCACCACTCTAATCATAGAATTTATAGCCAAAGGAGTTTAGTGTCATAGAGATGTGATACATTAAACAATTTTAGATTAAATCCTTCATCTTTTAGAATGGGATATGCTGGATTCTGTTCTTTAAATGTAAATCCAAGAACTTCTTTTAAATTACATTCTTAAAGTAGCTCAGCTTTTCAAACAATAGTGTGAAGTCTGTCTGTGTCCCAATGTTGAGTTAGACTGACAAACCCTCTGTATAGTTTTACATGGATTCATGCAGCTTTTTAAGCAAATAAAATGTAATTCTGCAAAAACAAATTCACCCCATAAACTTATACATGTGCGCATGTTGGAGCCGTAGACAGTGTGCATGTGAGTGCGTGCATGTAGGTGTGAGTGCACGTGATAGTGTGTGTGTAAGCTTGGTTAAGTTTGTGTGTGTGTGTGAGTGTGATGGGGTATATGTCTTTGAGAGGGTGCGTGTGTGGGTGTGAATGCAAGAGGTGTATGTGTGTGCATATGAGAGCTTGTGTATGGCAGTCCGTGCGCGCGTGTGTGTGTGTGCGCGCGTGCTCATCCTCATCGATGATGTGTTGCAGACTGCATAGAAGATGACATACTTGTTTGGCTCTCAGAAAGTACTGGACAACGAAGGGTACCCTGTCTATTGCAGCCCGTGTTTGTCATATGAGGAGGTCATTGCGGTTTCTCACTGTGGCACATTGGAACTGGGGGTTGATGATTTGAGCATCGTATCCTGTTCTTATGAGGGCATACTTGAGCACTTTCAAGTGTCTGTCATGTTCCTCCTCATCCAAACAGATCCTATGTATGCTGAGGGCTTGTCTGTAGGGGATGGTTGTTTTAATATGTTTCATAGAACATAGAACAATATAGCGCAAAACAGGCCCTTCAGCCCTCGATGTTGCACCGACCTTGAACTATTTTCAGCTCATCCCCCTACACCAACCCATCATCATTCATGTGCTTATTTCAGGTGGAAACTAGAGAAGTGTAGCATCTTGAGGTTATCCGTGGGTTTGAGGTAGAGTGAGTCTGGGACATTTGACCTCGGTCCTTCGGGTGACCACCTTCCAAGGCAGACTTCAGGACAAGCAACAACTCAAAGTGGCCAAGCAGAGGCTGATAACCAAGTTCAATACACATGGGGATGGCCTCAACCAGGACCTTGGGTTCATGTCACACTGCAGGTGACCCCACTGCACTACGCATTCTCTCATACACATGCACACACACACTCCTACAGACCCGTACACTCACATAGACTCTCTCTGATAAACAAGCTCTCTCTCATATGCTCACACATACAGAACCCCCCCCCATACTCACACACACTCATGCACCCTCTCACAGACTTATAGCCCTTTACACTCGCATACACACACTCTCTTACAGACACTTACAACTCTCCAGACACACATATAAGTTTGTGGGGTGAATTTGTACTTGCAGAATTACATTTTATTTTAATCAAAAACTGCATGATTCTGTAAATAATCCCTTTCTTAGAAATAGAATCGGTCTGAACATTGGGGGCAAAGACAGACAGACTTTAACCTCACACCTCCAATGCATTATCTGAGTTGACATGGCACCTATTGTTAAAGTTCACTTGACAATGTAACTTTTAAAAAAACATTCTGGGATGTACATATGAAAGAAATGAAACCAACATGGTCAGACTAAAAGATGAAAGACTTAACAAACAATCCAGGTCTTTTTCAATATATAATTTCAGTTAATCACACTGTAAAGTTTTGCTATAAAATCCTGTCTTACGATCTTATACTCCACAACCACCTGATGAAGGAGCAGCGCTCCAAAAGCTAGTGCTTCCAAATAAATCTGTTGGACTATAACCTGCTATTGTGTGATTTTTAACTTTGTACACCCCAGTCTAACACCAGCACCTCCAAATCATGACTTCCTTATGTAATTATACATATGAAACTTCCTAATGTATTATTCCTAATGTAAAATATTAATGCAATGAGACCAAAACTGTATACTACTCCAAGTACAGTCTCATTAAAACTCCACTCAATTGCAGCAACACTTCTTTACTCAAATCCTCCTGTAATAAAGATCAACACACCATTTGCCTTCCTAATTTCTTCCTGCATCTGCGTGTTAGCTTTCAGGGATACCCTTTCAACATTAACACTTCCCAATCTCTCACCATGTAAAAGTAACCTCTGCATTCCTGTTTATCCAACAGAAATGGATAACATAATATTTTTCCACACTATATTTCATCTGACATGTTCTTGCTCTCATACTCAGTCTGTCTGAATTCCCCTGAAAAGTCTCTTTGCCTCCTCCTCACAACTCATATTTTCACTGAGATTTGTGTCATGAACAAACTTGAAAATATTAAATTTTTTTCTCACATACAAATCATTATTATAGATTGTGAATAGCTCAGGTCCTAGCATGAGAATGGTTCATTTATTCTGTTCTCTATTTCTGTCCATTAACCAGTTCCCATCCGTGGCACAAAAACAGAAAATGCAGGTGAAAGTCAGCAGGTCCCCCAGCTTGCATTGAGTTTTGCTGGAGTACCAAATCAGGATTGAGACAGAGATGTTGCCAAGGGAACACAGGGGTGTGTTGAAGTGGCAGCAACTGAAAATTTGGGGTCAATTTTACGAACAGAGCGGAGGTGTTCCACAAAGTGGTCACCAAGTCTGCATTTCCTCTCCCTGGTGTAGAGACCACATTGTGAGCAGCGAATACAGTAGACTACATTGAATAGTGGGCAGGGAGATCAGTACTTCACCTGGGTACTTGGCTAGTGAGGAGGTAAACAGGCAAGTGCACCTTCTGCAATTGTATGGGTAGGTGCATGAGGAGGTGCTGGGAATGGAGGAGGAGTGGACTGGGATGTCCTGAAGGGCATGCTTCCTGTGGAATACTGATAAGGCAATGATAATACATTGTTGGTGGCATCCTGCTGGAGATGGCAAAAATGGTGGCTTCATTGAATCATACAGCACAGAAATGCCCCTTCAGCACATTGATCTAAACTGCCAAAAATATACTAGTCCTATCTTTCCTGTTCTAGGCCCATAGACTTAAATTCCTGATTCCTGATGAAGGGCTTTTGCCTGAAACGTTGATTTTCCTGCTCCTCGGATGCTGCCTGATCTGCTGTGCTTTTCCAGCACCACACTCAGCTCTAATCTCCAGCATTTGCAGTCCTCACTTTCGCCATAGCCTTAAATGTTATAATAGTTCAATTACTCATCCAAGTATTCTTTAAAGGTTGTGAGGTTACACGCCTCTACTACTCTCCCAAGCAGGACTGTCCATGCCCACACCACTACATTTGGGTGAAAAACGTTTTCCTGAAATCCCCCCTCAACCTCCTGTCTTTCACTTTAAAATTATACCCCATAAATTCTCTACTTGAATCCTCCTTCTTTCAAATAAAGATAGATGTGTACTCAATAAACACTCTATCAACATTCTCCAGCTTCACTCAGACTACCACCTTGCTCCCTAATGGGCTCTACATTTTCCCTTGCTATTCCCTTCTGTAGGGGGTGGTGTAATTTTTAAATCATTAACTGCTGTAGTAAGCACATAGTAAGTACAAAGCCACCATTTTAGTCTTCTCTACCTTGTAGTAAGCACGAGCAGACACTCCCCCAGATTTTCATGAATGGAACAATGGAAACAGCTTTCCTAGTGGCTGAGGGACCGCCCACAACCACGGCTGTACGTCATCATCCATATAAGGGAGAAGCGGGGAACTCGAACACTGATTGGCTGGGTGAATAACCAAATAATCTCATCCATCAGGAGGACAATGGGGAACTTTAACACTCATTGGCTGAGACAGTAGAAGGCCCAGCCCACTCCTACATGTATATAACGTGCGGGGATTACAATTTGTGTGTGTGCCTCGTGGGAAGCCATTGAGGTAACACCCGGTTCTGCAGAATTGAATAAATAGTTTTGGACGAACTCCTCCGTGTCTTTGTTCTTGGGAAGGGAAGCAGAGTGCCTGATGGGGGGTCGCAGAGTCCCCTATCTTGCACAATTGGGGGCTCGTCCGGGATGCAATAATTATTGCCGGGGCTCTCTTCGGCTCGTGGATCAAGTCTGATACAAAAAGACGCGTCTGGTATATATTTATACTGCTCACTGGATCGGCTTGGTCCGTCAGCCGTCGGCCAAGAGAGTGACCCGGCTCATTAAAATAATTTTGGATCCCGAGAAAAGGAACACACGGACGAGTGCTGGGACGACCGGTTAGTGACTATACGCGGGGGTACACACATTTAAAAAGGCCAGACAACTTCGTGCACGAATCAAGGTGAGAGAGTTTCTTTTTGTTCTTCCTTGTTGGCCGCGTGGTTTTGACGGTCATCTGTGAGAACGCTTTAAGCGTTTAAGACCAGGACCGAAGATAGACCATGGGAAATTGTGGTTTTGACGGTTATCTGTGAAAATGCTTTAGGCGTTTAAGACCAGGACCGAAGATAGACCATGGGAAATCAGACTTTTAGGTCCACTAAGGACAAGTCAGGGAGGACTGTAAATGGAAAAGAAATACCCCCCGATAGTCCACTAGGTCGGAAATTGAGTTTATGGACGGAAAGCAGTAGGACAAAGGACTTAAAGAAAGAGACTATGATAAAATATTGTTGTTTTATATGGACCAAAGAACATATCCGCGCCCCCTCGGTGGTTTGGCCCGAGTATGGGTCTGATGAAGACTGGGTGTGTCAACTCCTAAATATATATGTTAACAGAAAACAACCGTTTGACCCAGAAGAGAGCAAATACACCGCCGCCTGGTTGGCGAGTGACTGCGGGGACCCCACGAGTCTCTATCCTCTGATTCCCCAAACAGACCCGAGAAAGCCCCAGAAGTCTTGGGACGTCCTCACCGACGGTTTGCCCCCTTCTGCCCCGCCCCCGTATGTACAACCCGCGCACGGCCAGGCGTCCAGCGCGGACCTCCCTCCTGTGTCGGATAATCCCGGTTCCCGGCAGGTCATGCTCAGTGAGGGAGAGCCTGCTGGGGGGGACACAGGAGGGGAAGAAGAGCCCACCCCAGGCATTAGGAGATCAGCCCGAATTGAGATGCGGAGAGATCAAGAAGAGAGATTGGGTGCTGAGAGGGTTAACAATGTTGAACAGATGAACCCTTTACGAGAGGTGCCGTTTGGGAACGAACGGACCGGATTCGTAGTACAACCTTTAAATTCTGGGGATATCCGACAACTCCGTAATGAACTACCCCGTCTACTGGACGACCCCGTCAGTGTGGGAACACAATTAGATCAATTTCTGGGGCCCAGTATATACACATGGGCCGAATTGCAGGCCATGATGAGAATACTATTTAATTACGATGAAATTGTCATGATCCGGAATAGTGCAATGGCCATTTGGGACAGGGAGCATCAGGACGGCCCTCAGCGTGGAGAGCAGAAGTACCCCTTAGAGGACCCCCGGTGGGATCATAATGACGAGGGGGGGGACCGGCTAATATGACAGACCTCAGAAACCTTATAATCAGGGGAATCAAAACCTGCGTGCCTAAACAGCGGAATTTAGCGAAAGCATTCGAAGTTGGACAGAAAAAGGATGAATCCCCGAGTGAGTTTTTAGACAGTTTGCGGGAGTCCATGCAAACGTATTCAGGTTTAGACCCCGATGGGGAAATAGGCAAGGGCATGCTTAAGATGCACTTTGTGACTAAGTCATGGCCTGACATTCAGAAGAAATTACAGAAAGTGGAGGATTGGGCTGAAAAAGATGTTGCAGAATTATTACGGGAAGCACAGAAGGTGTACGTTCAGAGGGATGTAATAAGGGAGAAACAGAAGAAGCTAATTGGAATCCTAAAAGAAAAATTGATGTCAGCACCTGTTTTAAGCTTGCCGGATTTTAGTAAGACGTTTCGTCTCTTTGTGAACTCCAGAAAAGGGACTGCTCTTGGAGTATTAACCCAGGAGTGGGGGGGAAAAAGGAAGCCCGTGGCTTTCCTGTCCAAAATTCTGGATCCGGTCTCCCGAGGGTGGCCGGAGTGCGTCCAAGCGGTGGCAGCCACGGCAAAGCTGGTAGAGGAAAGCAGGAAGTTAACTTTCGGGGCCCCCTTGACAGTCACTACTCTCCACCAGGTTAGGACTATCTTGAATCAGAAGGCCGGAAGGTGGCTGACTGACTCGAGGATTCTAAAATATGAAGCTATATTGTTAGACCGAGAAGACCTCCGAATAGAGGTCGGGAACTGCCAGAACCCAGCGGACTTTCTTTGGAAAGGGGAAGGGGAGGAAGGACTGGAACACTGCTGTTCAGACATAATAGAGTACCAGAGTAAAGTGAGGGAAGATCTGAGGGATACCCCCTTGCATGCAGGAAGGCGGTGGTATATTGACGGGTCCTCTCGGGTGATAGATGGGAAAAGGCACAACGGTTATGCAGTCATTAGTGAGACTGGCTGGGAATCAGTGGAAAGTGGACGGCTACCGAATGCCTGGTCCGCACAAACGTGCGAGTTGTACGCCTTGCACCGGGCTCTGAGGAATTTAAAGGGAGTAGCCGGGACAATCTACACTGACTCTAAGTATGCCTTTGGGGTAGTACACACCTTGGGAAGATCTGGAAGGAAAGGGGAATGATAAATAGTAGGGGAAAGGAGTTGGTCCACGAGGAACTGGTAGCCATGATCTTGGAGGATTTGTTGCTACCACAAGAGATTGCTGTAGCACATGTGAAAGGGCACCAGAAAGACAATAAAACGGAGACCCTGGGGAATCAATTGGCGGATGAACAGGCAAAATTGGCCGGGATGGGGAAGGAAGTAGTAACCTGCCTGGTAAGGATTCCCCAGATAGCCGAAATTACCGAAGTGCCCACGTTTACTGACAAAGAGGAAACTCTCCTCGCGTCTCTAGGGGGTACAAAAGATAGGGAAGGGAAGTGGACCCTACCCGATGGCCGCCAGCTACTAAATCGACTGTTGACGCGGGACATTATTGCCCATCTAAACCAAGGGGGTCACTGGGGCGCCCAGGCACTGTGCGATGCCTTCCTACGCCGATATGCTCACCCTGGTCTGTACACAGTAGCCAAGCAGGTCACGGGAGATTGCATAATGTGCCGAAAAATTAACAAAAGGGGGCTGCGGCAGCACGCAAGACAAGGGGGTAGGAGTCCGGCCTATAGGCCGTTTGAGTATGTCCAGGTAGATTACACTGAGCTCCCCCCCATAGGTCGCCTGAAGTATCTATTAGTGATAGTAGATCACCTGACAGGATGGGTGGAGGTCTTCCCTACTGCCACGGCAACGGCAACCCAGGTTAGCAAAATTCTACTCGAACAAATCATCCCACGGTTTGGGCTGCCCCGCGCTATTGACTCTGACCAGGGGAGTCACTTCACCTCGACCGTCCTCCAGAATATGGTGCAAGCGGTGGGGATTGACTGGGATTTGCATACCCCCTGGCATCCCTCTTCCTCAGGCAAGGTCGAAAGAATGAACCAAACCATCAAAAAGCAGCTAACCAAACTCACTAGTGAAATCGGCCTGCCTTGGACCAAATGCCTACCCCTTGCCCTGTTGCAAATTCGCACCCAGCCAAAACGGGATTTGGGCGTCTCCCCTTACGAAATGCTGTTTGGCCTCCCGTTCCATGGGCCGAAGGGAGAACCTCCCTTATTCGAGTCTCGGGACATGTTTGTGCAAAAATATGTGGTGGCTCTGGGGTCTGCTCTATCTCGTTTACGCCAACAGGGACTTTTGGCACAGACGCCGCCCCTCGGGTTCGCGGTGCACACCATCAAGCCGGGTCAGTGGGTCCTGATTAAAAGCTGGAAGCAACGCACCCTCGAACCAACTTGGGACGGTCCCTTCCTAGTACTTTTGACTACCGAAACGGCTGTCCGTACGGCCGAAAAGGGCTGGACACATTATACTCGGATCAAGGGACCGGTGCCACAACCGACGGAGGACGAACAAACCTCTCTGACAGAGGCATCTAAGGAACAGAGACCCTGAGAACAGACTAATTGGACTTTGGCGAGTTTAAAGGACTGTGTCCTCCGGCCGGACACGAGTGTTGCAACAAAATGCAGTCAATCGTATTGTTAACTTGCTTTGCCATTATCCTTCGGCTGGGTCATAGTGTGCGTGTTACCCAATTCGGCCTCTGGAAAAAAACAGGCAGAGGACCGTCGGTGGCTCTCCATCTCCGTTCCCGCCAACAAGCCAACACAGACACTTAGTTTAGACCTATGTGGGTTGGTGCCCTGTGCGACTAAAAGTGAACTGAATCAGACTAAGCGTAACCTAGAGAGAGAAAGGGGATTCCAGGATCAGACGTTAGTATTACAGTTGCATGGCAAAGAAGGCATCAATAGGCCTCCGGCCCCCGGGGTCCAGGCTATGGTGTCAATTGTCCGTGATCCCATCACCCCTGGGCGGAATTGTGAGCAGAATCAGTGCAATCCACTCTATCTGACCATAAAGACCTTGGGGAACAACGGGACGAGCCTTAATGGAACGATCCTGGGTATTAGGGTTGGGGGCCAGGCAGGACAGAAGGGGTTGCAGCTGTGCTGCACAACCATCACGGTCATTGAAGCTGGGTCTGGGGCCTCATCCACCCCCGATGAGCAGGAAAAGGTTAGGATAATTGAGGTGATGGACTTGGAAAGGACCTTTGAAATAGAAACGGGATACGGGGAGGCGAATGCCTGGATGGAATGGGTCAAATATATGGTAAGGAGCATGAAAAAGAGTGATTGCTACGCGTGCACGGGTGCCCGTCCTAACCCTCAGGTGGTCCCATCCCCGCTGGGATGGGAGAAACATCCACAAGCCTTGGACTGCATGGTAAGGCTGTACCAGGACCGAGAGGCCTGGAACGACCCCACTTGTCGACCCTTAAGTTTGAAGTTTCCTCCCGTCAGGTCTAAAGGGGCGCCCCGCCCTCCGTCATTCACAGGGGTAACGGGTACGCACCAAGCCTGCGTCTCTCGGACGGGACCGCAATGGGACAATGATGTGGGGACATTTGACAAGTGCAGCGGATCAATTCGGCGGGTCAACGAAACTACCGGGGGCAGGAATTACTCCCACATTCATGTACCCAGGGCAGACCTCTGGTGGTACTGTGGTGGGAGGATTCTGCGACCGACCCTGCCCCAAAAATGGGCGGGCACTTGTGCAATCGTTCAATTGGCCATCCCATTCACCGTGGCATTCGAAAAACAAGAGCAACCCCGTTCCAGTAGAAGAACTAAGAGGGCTTTGGAGACCTCTTTTGATGATAATATATATTTAGATGTCATAGGGGTCCCCAGGGGTGTTCCTGATGAATACAAGGCTAGGAACCAGATAGCGGTAGGTTTTGAGTCGTCACTGTTCTGGTGGGTTACCATCAATAAGAACGTGGATTGGATTAATTATATTTACTACAATCAGCAGAGGTTCATTAATTATACTCGGGATGCAGTGAAGGGAATAGCAGAACAACTAGACGCCACTAGCAGAATGGCGTGGGAAAATAGGTTGGCCCTGGACATGATGTTAGCAGAGAAGGGGGGTGTTTGTGTCATGATAGGCACTCAGTGCTGCACTTTCATCCCCAACAACACAGCCCCTGATGGGTCCATCACCCGCGCCCTGGATGGGCTCACCACATTGGCGGATGAACTCGCCGAAAACTCGGGCATCGATTCTGGCCTCACGGGTTGGTTGGAAGCTTGGTTCGGTAAATGGAAGGGGGTGGTCGTTTCCTTTCTCGTCTCATGTATAGTGGTGGCAGGGGTACTAACTGCCCTCGGGTGTTGCATCATTCCCTGCGCCAGGGGGTTAACTCAGCGACTGATCGAAACCGCCCTTACTAAGAGGGATGTTCCTTAGCGGCAGGTCGAAAGGATGAACCTCGAGATAGAACAGTCTGAATCCCTCTTGGGCGGGGGTAGCATTAGAGACGGGCAGCTTGATAAACAAGCTCGGGAGCTATTGGACGCCCTGGAGAAGAAACTCCCAGTTTAAAAATTACAAACCGTAAGAAAAGACACGGGGGATTTGTAGGGGGTGGTGTAATTTTTAAATCATTAACTGCTGTAGTAAGCACATAGTAAGTACAAAGCCACCATTTTAGTCTTCTCTACCTTGTAGTAAGCACGAGCAGACACTCCCCCAGATTTTCATGAATGGAACAATGGAAACAGCTTTCCTAGTGGCTGAGGGACCGCCCACAACCACGGCTGTACGTCATCATCCATATAAGGGAGAAGCGGGGAACTCGAACACTGATTGGCTGGGTGAATAACCAAATAATCTCATCCATCAGGAGGACAGTGGGGAACTTTAACACTCATTGGCTGAGACAGTAGAAGGCCCCACCCACTCCTACATGTATATAATGTGCGGGGATTACAATCTGTGTGTGTGCCTCGTGGGAAGCCATTGAGGTAACACCCGGTTCTGCAGAATTGAATAAATAGTTTTGGACGAACTCCTCCGTGTCTTTGTTCTTGGGAAGGGAAGCAGAGTGCCTGATGGGGGGTCGCAGAGTCCCCTATCTTGCACACTTCCCCTTGATACACTAGTAGAATATCCTGAGATTCACCCTAATCTTGCTTGCCAGTGTTTTCTGACAACCCCTCTTTGCTCTCCTAATTGTTTTTTGATCTCCTCCCTGCACTTTCTGCGAGGTTCTCTGGGCTTGTTGTTCCTACATTTTACCCTAATGGAAACATGTTGGGCCTGAAGTCTACCCAGTACGTTCACAAATGCCTCCCACTGTGCTGCTGTAAATTTGCCCTCAAGCTCATGATCCTTTGGATGTAGAGGTTGGAGGGGTGGGAAGTGAGGTCATAGGGAATCTATCTTTGTTGGGGAAGGGAAGGGGAATGGAAAAGGCAGAAGTGCAGGGAATGGGTTGGAGGTGGCTGAGGACACTGTTAACCATGATGGACCACTGTGAAAGGTGGCATCATCAGAAGAGATGCAATGGAGACAGAGACTCTTTTTTTTCTCTACAGATGATGCCAGACTTGCTTAGCTTCTCCAGCACTTTATGTTTTTGTTTCAGGGGTCAAGCAGCCTCAGTTCTTTTTTTAAATCATAGAATCCCTACAGCGTGGAAACAGGCTATTTGGCCTTAGTCCACACTGACCGTCCAAAGAGTATCCCACCCAGACCCATTCCCCTACCCTATTATTTTACATTTCCCCTGACTAATGCACCTAACCTACATATCCCTGATCACTATGGAAAATTTAGCATGGCCAAATCACCTAACTTGCACATCTTTGGACTGTTGAAGGAAACCAGAGCACCCGGAGGAAACCCTCGCAGAAACAGGGAGAATGTGCAAACCCCACACTGACAGTCACCTGAGGTTGGAATCAAACCCTGATTTCTGGGGTTGAGACAGCAGTGCTAACCACTGAGCCACCTTGCCGCTCTCGCTTTATTCAAATAATGCCAGTACATTACGAATGCTCCCATGTGCTAATTTCTTTTACTAAACTTTCAGCCTTCTGAAAATCCAAAGGCGTTATATCCATTTGTCTCATCATTTATTCTTCTAGTTGCAACCTTACAATGTTCTAATGTGTTTGTCAAACATGATTTCCCTTTCATAAATCCATATTGACTCTTCCCGCAGATTCTAACATTTTTCCTATTGCTTATGTCAGAATAACGATTATGTAATTTGTAGTTTTCTCAGACTCGTTCTCCTCTCCTAAATAGTGGGTTGCACCTATTTCTTTTGTTGGAACCATTCAGTGTCAGCATTCACTCTACTATCACCTCCTTCAATGCTGGGTTGTGAATCATTGTGTCCAGAGGAAATAACAATTTCAGACCCTTTAATTTTTCCTGTAATAGTTGTTTATGAATACTAATTTCTTTGTTTCTCATTTTTATTGACCCCTTGAGTTGCTTGTATCCTATTCCATAAAATTAAATAACTAAGAGTTAAGCCTTACTTTTTTTTGGCTGAGTGCGAGCTGGGTGAGTTTTTTGGAAGGATTGTCACCCTGAGGTCCAGAGAGATTTCTTGCCATTCTTATCTAAGGTGCCTCATTAACATTTCATTCCTCACATATGATTCTATCACCATCTCACCATTCTCCAGATGTCTACTGCAAGACCAGCATCTCTGGCACATGAACAATTTTTTAAAAGGCCGCAGTGCACTTGGATAAGCATTGACATTCCGAAGCTGCCCTGTTCAGTCAAAGATAGAAATGGAAAACTTTCAAGAAGGGGAAGATGATGCTGTGGTTCTCTGACAATGACGTGGAGGTTCTGGTCAAGGGAGTGGTGCAAAGGGGAGTGGTCGTGATGATGTGGAGAAATCGCCAACAGTGCCATATAAAGTTCAATGACTTACTCCATTCCATCAAAGTAAGTGCCACACTCTTCTCTCTGCTACCGAACCTTCACTCTACTGCCTATACTACACCCACCTCCCACCAAGGTTCACGCTGCAACACTCTTACTGCTGCCTGCAACATCACCACTATCCCTGCATGGTCTCTGCACTGCCTACTAACCTGCTACCAACTTTCAATGGCCTGCACCAGTATGCACAGTCTTACCACTCACTTGCACCTCACTCAATCCTATCTGTTCTAGGTTGTACGTTTGCTCGCTGAGCTGTAGGTTTGATATCCAGATGTTTCATTACCTGGCTAGGTAATATCATCAGTGGCGACCTCCAAGTGAAGCGAAGCTGTTGTCTCCTGCTTTCTATTTATATCTTTCTCCTGGATGGGGTCCCTGGGGTTTGTGGTGATGTCATTTCCTGTTCATTTTCTGAGGGGTTGATAGATGGTGTCTAGATCTATGTGTTTGTTTATGGCCATAAACAAACACATAGATCTAGACACCATCTATCAACCCCTCAGAAAACGAACAGGAAATGACATCACCACAAACCCCAGGGACCCCATCCAGGAGAAAGATATAAATAGAAAGCAGGAGACAACAGCTTCGCTTCACTTGGAGGTCGCCACTGATGATATTACCTAGCCAGGTAATGAAACATCTGGATATCAAACCTCCAGCTCAGCGAGCAAACCTACACCCTAAACCTCAACCTGAGCTACAAGCCTTGCCCATTTGTTCTCTCATTCAAGGAAAGGAACCAGGCAGGTGAAGGGGTGCCTGACTTTTGAATCCTCAGGCCTGAGGACAGGAGAAGACCAGGATCGCTGCAACAGGGAGACATCCATCTTCTGCCATCCAAGTAAGTAGCGCTCTTCATTCCACTGCAACACTCACAGTAACCCCCCCACTGTCAATCTCATTTACTGTACATGACTTCTAACTACTTTCTCTGTTTTGCAAGTACTGCTAGCATATCCACCTTGTGGTGAAATGGCCAGCTCCCTCAGAAGCCATCTCCCCGACCTCTGAGAACATGACTGCCGAGGACTCAGAAGCAGCATCTGCAATACTGACTCCTGCAAGTTGCATAAGCTCAGATTCTGTCAACTTGGTGGGAATGTTAGCGTTGGGAGGTGTGAGACCACTGTGACTGCCCCACAACATTCTGGCTGCTCGGACTCACAGGGTTGTCAGAGACTAGGTAGCTGCTCAGCCCAGGCAGGAGAAGACCCTGTGGCATCAGCAATTAGAGAACCAAAGAATGAGCCAGAGAAACAGTGAAGCACAGGCGAGGCCAGGGAAAGTGGGAGAGATGATCAACAGAAAAGCAAAGAAAGCAAGAAAAAGAGGAGAACCTGAAGTACAAAGAAAAAGGAAGTGCAAGAATCAAAGAGAGAAGGAACCAGATAATTAAGATCAAGAATGAAAGAGGTAAGTCAGGAAAACGATATAGTAACACTATGGTTTAATTACTGAACTAACAATCCAGAAAGCTATCTAAGGTCAGTTTTTAAAAAATCTATGAATATAAAGCAGGTGTCAGTCAAAGTTACCAGGGAGCTGTCCAATTGTGGTAAAAGTCTCTCTGTAACTGCACCCCCTTGTGTTATGCAGTGGAGTTGTTGCTTGCCTTGGTTATCTCAGTTGCAAATTTTACATGATAAATCTATATTTATTTTAAGTTGGCTTCTGGTCTTTAAAGCATTGCCAATACCTGAGTGACATGGTAAAGTATGTGAGTCATTAACTCCAGTTGAGAATCTGTGTAAAGAAAATGTTTAAAGAAGTGCCCAGGACTGGAAACAATGTTTCTGGAGCAGTATATTGGAGCCAAGCGTATCTGAAGGAGAGCACTGGATCTAAGAGACTGAGGACAGCACGCCTGTAACAGTCTCCCCTTATCCAGGCTGTGATTTTATGATCTGCAGACCCCATTCCCCAGCATAATAATCAGGAATGAGCCCACACCCATTCTGTTAGCTTAACATCTGGAAGACCACAAATGAGCCCCCATTTGTGGAGGATGTTTCTTCATGGACAGCAGCTAGCTCATCACATGGAGCATTCCAGGAGTGGTGACCAGTGATGGCCTGCATCAAGTCCCTGATGAGAGCTGTTGCTGTAAATTGGGTATGCAATGGTAAATTGGGAATGTGTGGGACTGTGCAGACTGTCAGACCCTAGCAAGTGGAGCTGGAAGTGGGGGTTGGACAAGATAAGGAAGACTGGGGAGGTTACCCCTCCTCATTTCTCTGTCAAGAGACTAAGCAGCTTACAGCTGACTCCATAAGGTGCTTGAACAATTAGAGTGGGCTGGGAAGATCTTAACTGAGGACCTCAATCAGCCCATGAGCTGGCAAACTGCAAGTTAACTTGCTGTGAGTAAAACTCCAGCAGAGGTGGGTGGATAATTGTCCACAGCACTCCCCCAGTTTTACATTTATCTAGCTCCCTTTGTCTGATGACCTGGTTCCAAAATTCAGTCTGAAACAGGCAAGAGACATGTCAGAGACTTATACACATTGCAAGCCACCCAGGGAGTTCAGGGATGTATCAGCTAAAATGTTTAACTTTTCATGAAGTAACCTCTTTGATATATTACGTGATTGCACTGAATGTTTCATCAAATACTAGTTGACTTATGATATTTAGCTATTTTAAGAAGGGAGGTAATTAAAGGATAGAAAAAAAGATGGAAGCAGACTTAAGAATAGATAGTCGACATTGAACTGTAAATCCTATGATTTGACACTCAGTCCTCTTTATATAATTTGAAGTTCTCTACCTGATTTTCTTTTATCCATTTTTTCCCTTTTAATCACATTTGTTTTAGTCAGTGATGTGGCAGCATTCTTGATGTGAGGTTCATCAGTTATTTCAATGGGTTGTTGAGTCTCAAGTCGAACTGGAGGTCCATCTGTCACAATCAAAAACTTCACAGTAGTGCACAATGCAGTTTAAATAGAACAATCATCAAATTTACATACAGCTCTAAAATTTTGATTAAATGTGCCTGGACCTATATCTACCACAGGGTGCATCCAAAATCCAGACACAACAGTGATCAATATTTTAGGAATTAGAAAATTCAGGTGGAACCTTTTTTGTACCGAAGGTTACAGACTTTTTCACAGTATGGTGCAGTGGCATTATTGCTGGGCCAGAAAAGCTACATAAAGATACATAATGGGCAACACAGTGGTTCAGTGGTTCTTATTGCAGCCTCACAGTATCAGGGATCCAGTTCTGATTCCGCCCTCAGGCGACTGTTTGTGTGGAGTTTGCACATTCTCCCAGTGTCTGTGTGGCTTTCCTTCGGGTGCTCCGGTTTCCTCCATAGTCTAAAAGATGTGCAAGTCAGGTGACTTGGTCGTGCTAAGTTGCTCCATAGTGTTCAGGAATGTGCAGGTTGGGTGAATTAGCGAATGGGAATGCAGGGTTACAGGGATGCGGTGGGATGCTCTTTGGAGAGTCAGTGTGGACTCGATAGGCCAAATGGCCTGCTTTCACACTGTAGGGATTCTATTTAGGTTACCTGGTTTCAAAACCCACCTCACCAGATGGTAGGAATTTGGATTTCATGAAATCATGAATTAGAAATCTAATAATGTACTTGAAACCATTTTTGGGACTTTTGTAAAATCCCATCTAGGTCACTAATGTCCTTTATGAATTGGAATCCTCGAAAGCATTGAAATTTTTCGGGTATGTAACTAGTATAATTAATAAGGTGGAATCCATGGATGTGGTTTACTTGGACTTTCAGAAGACATTTGATTAGATCCCACATAAGAGATTAGCATTTAAAAATAAAGCGCACAGGTTTGGAGATAATATACTGTCATTGATGCAGAACATGCGGGCAGACAGGAAACAGAGTAGGAATAAACGGGTCATTTTCTGAGAGTCAGCCAGTGACTACTGGGGTACCACAGGAATCAGTGTTTGGACCCCAGCTATTCACAATATAGATGAATGGTTTAGATGAGGGAACTAAATGCCATATCTCTAAAGCTCGGTTGGGAGGGTGAGCTGTGAGAAGGATGCAGAGATGCTTCAGTGTGATTTAGACAAGTTGAGTGAATGGGTAAATACACAACAAATGAAGTATAATGTGGATAAATGTAAGGTTATCCACTTGGTAGCAAAAACTGGAAACTGGATTATTATCTTAATGGTGATAGATTGGGAAAGAAGGAGGTGCAATGGGACCTGGGCAACCTTGCACACCAGTCACTGAAAACAAGCAGGTAGTTGCAGCAGGTGGTGAAGAAGGTGAATGGTATGTTGACCTTCAAAGCAAGAAGATGTGAATACAGGTGCATGTATGTCTTGCTGCAGTATTGGGGTGTGGAACGCACTGCCTGCAAAATTGTAGACTTGCCAATTTTACAGGCATTTAAATGGTCATTGGATAGGCATATGGACAAGAATGGAATAGTGTAGGTTAGATGCTTTCACAGGGTGGGCAACATCGAGGGCCAAAGGGTCACTGTAATGTTCTCTGTTCTAATTGTACAGTGCTTTGGTGAGACCATACTAAATACTGTGTGCAGTTTTAGTCTCCTTATCTGAAGGTAAAAGGTAAAGTTGTCATAATTCTACCAGAGTTGAGAGTGTAGTGCTGGAAAAGCACAGTAGGTCAGGCAGCATTCAAGGAGCAGGAAAATTGACATTTCGGGTCACAGCCCTTCATCAAGAATGAGCTCATTCCTGAGGAAGGGCTCTGGTCCGAAACATCAACTCTTCTGCTCCTCGGATGCTGCTTGACCTGCTGTGCTTTTCCAGCAACACACTCTCAACTCTGATCTCCAGCATCTGCAGACTCACTGTCTCATAGTCCTACCAGACTATAGGAATGTTCTCACATTAAAAAAGAGAGAAAACTGATGGCAGTTTAATCTGACTGTCATCATGCCTCAGGCAAGGGGAAATGTTTAAAAAGAGAATTTTTCATGGTAACCTCAACTGGTGTGTGAACTGAACCCATACTATAGGCATCACAAACCAACCAACTGACCCTCTCCTTATCTGAGAAAGGGTGTTCTGGACATGGAGTGAGTGCAAAGAAGGTTTACCAGACTGATTCCTGGGCTGGACGTCTGATATATGAAAAGAGACTGGATTGTTTAAAGTTACATTTGCTAGTGTTTCGAAGAATGGGGGAGGAATCTCAGAAAACTATAAACTTCCATCAGGACTAGATAGGGTAAATGCAGGAGAGATGTTCCAGATACTTGGGGAGTACACAAACAGGGGTCACAGTCTAAGGATAAGGGCTAGGCCATTTAGGACTGAGATGAGGAGGTATCTCTTCACCCAGAGAGTGGCGAGCCTGTGGAATTCTCTGCCATGAAAAACAGTTGAGGCCAAAACATTGAATTTTTAAAAAGCAGACAGATATAGTTCTTGGGCTAGAGAGATCAACAGGTATAGGGCACAAGTGGGAAAAAGGGATTGAGTAGGATGATCAACCACGATCATGTTTAATGGCAGAGCAGGCTTGAAGGGCCAAATAGCCTACTGTTATAGACCCAGACCAAATGCCTCCCAAAATATTCAGAAGATAGTCTAGACCTTGTTTTTGTTTCTTATTTTAAGAATAAATGTAAGGAACTGTGTTCCAGAGACTATTCCATTGGTCAGACTTCTGGATTTAAATCAAAACACACTTTATTCATCCACTATAGTTAAAATATAACTAAGGAAAGAAGGAATTGGAATAACTTAACTCTACTGGAAAATTTAACAGAATAATAGATACGGTCAATATTACTATTTAACTGTTCCAATATAATAAAATCCCATGAACTCATCCTTGGCAAAAGGCAAATTCAGAAAACAGATTATACCAGATGCAACTCCCGTGGTAGGCAGAGAAGCCAGAGTTTTCAGCCGTAACCAAAGAGAGACAAAAAACAGCTTCCACCCCAGCAATAACAACTGAAAACTAAACTTCAAATCCCTGGTTCTGTGAGTGGGAGCTTGATGACAACCATTCAGGCTGCTTCTATTGTTCCAGCTTTTAAAAATTCACCCAATGCTTCACAAGTTGTTTATCTTCTCATAGACTGCTTGTCTCCTGTCCCCAATCTCTCTCCAAAAGGAATCAGGACAAATACACCTCTTAAAGCCACAGTATCATAATACTTCTCCTATTCTTATTTTCTGTGTTTCAGATCTCTACCAACTCAGGAGCTATCTCTTTGTTCTTTGTCATCAATACCCACTTCAAACCTGAAGAAAGCCAGCTTATAATTCCTTCAGTGGTTGCTGTGGTCTTTATGTTAAATTGATGGGAACCAGCCATACTGTGATTCTTATAAACCAGTAGAAGTATTCTGAAAAAAGGTCAAGAAGAAATCTTCTGATCAGCAAGGACCAACTGAACAGTTCTCATAAACAATACTAATGAACTGCCTTTCTCATTTTCCCTCTGTTCGTGGCATTTATGTCTATGTCTGTTTGCCTCTGTGTGTGTGTAAGGGGGAGTTAGTAGAATAAAGTTTTAAGTTTTTGTGTTATGTGTCAGCAGTTTATAATTGTTTACCTATGGATAGACTCTAATTACTTATAATACCACAAAAATCTGTTTTGTACTTTCTGTCAACCTGGGCCTGAAAATCAGGTAAATTGGTGTACCTATTTTAAAATGTTTAACTCTTGTGACGACTCCAGGAATAACAGGGCTTAATTTCCAGTTTGTTACCCCAGTAAGTTTGAAACAAACGAATACAGCAAAATTAAGAACTATTTACAAGTGAGCTTAATAAATATGGTGATTAGACCTGTGTTACCTTTCTTAATTTCTCAATAACTTTATTTTTGTTTTATTATTTCTATACCTAAGTGTTGCTCCAACATCCACTGCTGAAATGGAGGCAGCCTGCTGACTGCTATGCTCTGATACTGGGGATGATCTTGGTTGTTGTTCTTTGGGCCTGCTCAGGGGTGAGTTTCCTGCTCAGGGGTACCCTGCTCAGCTGGAGGCAATAGGAACATTGGAGTGGAGGTGGACTGGAAGGGCCCTGGGAATGCCTCTCTGGTATTCCTTCTCCATGTCAGTGTGTAATGGCACCTCTCTTCTCTTTGAGGAGAGAGGACACTTGGAAAGAGGTCAAGATGCTTTACTGCCCTCTTCTCTAGCCATTGCTGCACAGTAATCATGGATTGAATGAAGTAAATGAAGATTCAAACACATATCTGTCAGCTACTGGATGCTCTGCTGGACTTGGGACTCCACGATGGTCACAATCTTTTCCATGGTGGAAGCCAAGTGCTCTCATGCCAGCATCATGACTCCTTTACCCTTCACTCAAGTTAACACATAGCCTTTGACATTTCTGCAAGATGTTCTTTTGCATGACTCTGCATCCCCAATAGCTTTCTTACGGTTGAATCATAGGTTCGCCATCTGCATGGTATGCAGCATTATCCTAGTCTCTAGCGGCCCTCTGAAAGTCAGAGATGTTGACTCTCACGTTCTCCTTCTGGTGCAGGATTCTGACCACCATACATTCAATCCACATATTCCATCTGATACTGAGGACTTCTGTTTGACATCCCTGTGCACCAGCACACTTGCTGCTTGATGCCATTGTGCATGGCACTTTGCAGTAACCACACAGTGCCACTTAGCCTTGCACAGCAGAGAAATCCTTTATTCACTTTTGGCAGTGGATGCAGGTTGACCCCCATGACCACTAACTGCTACAATCTCCATCCTGGTCACCTTGGTGTGACAGTACTATGCGTTCAAGAGAGATTTGTTTTATTCTGAGTTTTTTGCATAGAAATGTTGCCACAGTGGTGCCAGAATGAGTGCTTCACAATCAGTGGGTAAACAGCTTTGAGCTCCCTGAGTGTTTTTCTTAATTACACAAAAGAAACATGAGTGGGTGGAGTCAGGCTCACAGAGGGCGTCCAGTTGGAGTTTTGGAGTTGGCTGCTGAAGCTGATACAGCTCTCTTTCTGCTGCAGAAAAAGCTTCAGATCTCTCTCTGCTGCTACTTTGTTTCTTTTAGCTTGCCTTTCTCCTGGACTGAAAGGGAGATAGCATGTGAGGAAAGTCTGGTTCGCTGAATTTGCCTTTGTCATATTTATGGACTGCTGCAATATTGGAACATTTAATGACTCATAGTTAAACAAATTTTTATTAAGTATTTCAACAGATTTAAAGTTATGCCAATTCTTCTGTTCTTGTATGTATTTTAACTGTGTTGTAAGAATAAAGTATGTTTTGATTAAATCCTCATGGTGGACCAATCGAATCACGTCCTGAACATAGTGCCTTTAAATAAAATAAAAAGTTAGGGCCTAGGCCATCTCCTTGATATATTTTGAGGGTTAGATTACTTACAGTGTGGAAACAGACCCTTCGGCCCAACAAGTCCACACCGACTCGCCAAAGCACAACCCACCCATACATTTACCCCTTCACCTAACACTATGGGCAATTCCTTGGATGCTGCCTGAACTGCTGTGCTCTTCCAGTACCACTGATCCAGAATCTGGTTTCCAGCATCTGCAGTCATTGTTTTTACCTAATTCACCTGACCTGCACATCTCTGGACTGTGGGAGGAAACCGGAGCACCCGGAGGAAACCCACGCAGACACGGGGAGAATGTGCAAACTCCACACAGTCAGTCGCCTGAGGCGGGAATTGAACCTGGGTCTCTGGCGCTGTGAGGCAGCAGTGCTGACCACTGTGCCACCGTGCTGCCCAAAATTTGGTCTGATCCATAATTTTGGCCAAATGTGAAGGCCTCCTTCCAGGGGAAGCAGGGATACTCTCACTTTTCTCAGACAAACTGGAGAAGAATTTGCAGGGAGGCATCACTGAACCGTGGGGGGGGGGGGGGGGGGGGTCACTCATTGCCTTCCTGAAATATCACTTCCGAACTGCAGGTGGCAGTAGCAGCTGAGCTTATCGAGCAGGCAAGATCAGAAGGTTGTGCTACAGTCTCAAAAACATCCACTCATCAAGAAAGTCTGAGTATTCTGTCACACAAGGAATGAATGCCCGTCCAGCTGCCCTTTAAATATGGTGGTTTGAACTTAGAACTCATGAGTTTCAATAGGTATCATCTTTTTGTGTGTCCCTGCTGCATAATTCACAATTAGCTAATTGCCCGGCCACTGTGTGGTCACACATAGTCAGCCCTCCTGTCCTGAGCAGGAAAGTTGCTCAATTCCCTGTCCCACTGCCAATGACTTCACTGTTATTAGAAGAAACTTGCCCGTGATCTTATTGAAACATGAAATTGTGGGGTTTTTTTAATCAACAGAACGACTTCAAATGATTTTGGCTCAATATTTAATAAAATGTACCTCCTTTTGCTTCAGCGTTGTGTTTGTACTCCAATTTATTCTTCCTGTTTCTCCTTTTCTTTACCATAAACTTTGGATTTCCATCTTGTATCGTCACATTGCCACATCTCTCAGCATGCCTTTTCATGACATTCTCATAAAGGAAAATAGATTTGTTCAAATCACACAGGTCAATTGTTCTTCACTTCCACTGTCATCACAATCAGGAGATTATATAAGGAACAAATTATATAATGGGACAGTGAGCTAAGAAGGAAAGGCAGGACTTATACATACAAAACAGGAGGATTCAAACAATATTGTTTACAAGATGTTCAAATGACCTCCCAATCATCTGAACCAAGATCAAGGATGCAGAAATTCATCTTGCGCAACAGCAATTTAGCCAACAGATACGAAAACATTTAAGAATTAGATTCCTAACCATGACATGTCAATGAACACCAGTGGGTATTTTTGTCATAATATGGGTTCCACTGTCCTTACCTGAAGCATGCTCCTTTCCCGACTGTCCACACTTATTTACAGCAAAGGATCAGCAAAGCTTTAGAAATGGGATCAGTATCAGAAATGGGTCTGGGTGGGTTACTCTTCGGAGAGTCGGTGTGGACTGGTTGGGCTGAAGGGCCTGTTTCCACACTATAGGGAATCTAATCATCCACTGATGCAGGGATTTTCCCAAGTCTGGAAGAGACTGTTATATTTTTGACTGACTAAAATAGCTAAGACTAAAATTGGGCCCTTGAAGACAGTAACAGGGGAATATATAAAAAAATGGCAGAAGAATTGAATTGGTACTTCAGATGGGGAAGACACAAGCAATCTCCCTGAGGTAACAGTGGCTGAAGGACCTGAACTTAAGGGAATTTATATTTGCCAGGAATTGGTGTTGGAGAGACTGTTAGGTCTGAAGGTTGATAAGTCCCCGGGGCCTGATGGTCTACATCCAAGGGTACTGACAGAGGTGGCTCGAGAAAGCGTGGATGCGTTGGTGATTATTTTCCAGAGTTCGATAGATTCAGGATCAGTTCCTGCGGATTGGAGGGTGGATAATGTTATACCACTTTTTAAGAAAGGAGGGAGAGAGAAAACAGGAATTTATAGACCAGTTAGTCTGACCTCAGCGGTGGGAAAGATGCTGGAGTCTATTATAAAGGATGAAATTACGACACATCTGGATAGTAGTAACAGGATAGGTCAGAGTCAGCATGGATTTATGAAGGGAAAATCATGCTTGACTAATCTTCTGGAATTTTTTGAGGATGTAACTCTGAAGATGGACGAGGGAGATCCAGTAGATGTAGTGTACCTGGACTTTCAGAAAGCTTTTGATAAAGTCCCACATAGGAGGTTAGTGAGCAAAATTAGGGCACATGATATTGGGGGCAAAGTACTAACTTGGATTGAAAGTTGGTTGGCTGATAGGAAACAAAGAGTAGTGATAAACGGCTCCATTTCGGAATGGCAGGCAGTGACCAGTGGGGTACCGCAGGGATCAGTACTGGGACCGCAGCTTTTTACAATATATGTTAATGATATGGAAGATGGTATTAGTAATAACATTAGCAAATTTGCTGATGATACTAAGCTGGGTGGCAGGGTGAAATGTGATGAGGATGTTAGGAGATTACAGGGTGACCTGGACAAGTTAGGTGAGTGGTCAGATGCATGGCAGATGCAGTTTAATGTGGATAAATGTATGGTTATCCACTTTGGTGGCAAGAACAGGAAGGTAGATTACTACCTAAATGGAATCAATTTAGGTAAAGGGGCAGTACAGAGAGATCTGGGTGTTCTTGTACACCAGTCAATGAAGGTAAGCATGCAGGTACAGCAGGTAGTGAAGAAGGCTAATAGCATGCTGGCCTTCATAACAAGAGGGATTGAGTATAGAAGCAAAGAGGTTCTTCTGCAGCTGTACAGGGCCTTGGTGAGACCACAACTGGAGTACTGTGCGCAGTTCTGGTCTCCAAATTTGAGGAAAGACATTCTGGCTATTGAGGGAGTGCAGCGTAGGTTCACGAGGTCAATTCCTGGAATGGCGGGATTACCTTACACTGAAAGACTGGAGCAACTGGGCTTGTATGCCCTTGAGTTTAGAAGACTGAGAGGGGATATGACTGAGACATATAAGATTATTAAAGGATTGGACATGCTGGAGGCAGGAAACATGTTTCCGCTGATGGATGAGTGCCGAACCAGAGGACACAGCTTAAAAATACGGGGGAGACCATTTAGGACAGAGATGAGGAGAAACTTCTTCCCCAGAGAGTGGTGGCTGTGTGGAATGCTCTACCCCAGAGGGCAGTGGAGGCCCAGTCTCTGGATTAATTTAAGAAAGAGCTGGATAGGGGCTCTCAAGAATTGTGGAATCAAGGGTTATGGAGATAAGGCAGGAACAGGATACTGATTAAGGATGATCAGCCATGATTATATTGAATGGTGGTGCAGGCTCGAAGGGCAGAATGGCCTACTCCTGCACCTATTGTCTATTAATCATGCTTGTAATTGGAGAAAGGCTGAGATTTGCAGTAACTATTCAATCCAGGGGGGAGAGCAATTGTTTATATTAAAAACAGAATGTTATTTGTAAGGTGTAACAACTGCAGAATAGAATCTTCTAAAAGAGATGATGAATGCATTAGCCTGCAACACTTAAAGCTATGGAATGTGTAGCAAGAAGTGTTAGAAAAATCATTAATGAATTAAAACCAGTTAACAAATCTACTTTAAAAGCTATAGTTTGATTTCAGGTCAAAATCTGGAGAAGTTTCAAATACACTAATATCTAGAAACATCCAGTCTGGGAATGCAAAGATAAAGGACTGACATGATTTAAAAATACGATTTCAATTTTCAAAAGTGAAGTCTCTTGAGTATCTTGAGTATTTTGAGAGCTGTGAGGAAGAGAGACAACCTGACAAGGTCAGAGATTGTTCTATGTGAAATGTAGAAATCAAGAAATTCTCCAGTTTGGAATAACTCAGAAGCTTTTGAATTCTTATTATGCTATGGCCATAAAATGTATATGTTACTAGGGAATAGGACTAATAGAGATTTTAAAAGCATAGGCAACAGCTTGTGAGGCAAAAATGACCTCAGGTATTAAGTCGTATACTCATCAAATTAAGTGTTAAATATCGCAGTTCAAAGAACTGGATCCCTCACTGAACAACTGTAGTTGAAGACTGGTTTTCATAGAACAATATGATCTTGTCCTGGAAAGAAAGAGATAAATTTCATTGTAAAAAGATGAGTCACTGTCCCCTCAAATTAACCTGGTCAGCTGCATCAAGGGGGAAGGCTAATTGCTCACTAGATGGTTGCATATATTATTTCTCATGTATTTGTGACCAACAGGTGTATTATTAATAATTGAGTTATTGTATTGAGTTATAGTGAAGATAGTAGTATTTAATGTGTTTTGAGTATTATTTCATTATTTATCATTTCTAAACAGTGGAATAACCTATCATGGATTGAAAGTTACATCTTACAAGGACTAAGGATCCAGCAGTTCTTCTCCTTGAAACAATGTGCAGCCAAAGACTGTTGAACAATGGAATTGATAATCAAGAGTCTACATGGGTGGCTCTGCACTCAGACAAATTGGCAATACTGTGTTTCCAGTTCAGACTGTGCTCACTTTTGAGGGTGGATAATACAGATCATTGTTTGGTTGTCACTCTTAGATGTGAGTGTGCTGCAGACTACCTAATATTACAGGACTTAAACTGTATTGCAAATGCAAAAAACAAGCAGGTACCTTGCGAGAAAAGCTCTTACAACATTGGGAGCAAATGTATGCTTCTGGGATAAAACTTGGATCGTGGTTCTTCTTGAAATGCAAATCCAGGAGCTGCTTCTGTCTGAAGTGCATATCGCAGTGGGAGCAACTGAATGGCTTTTCCCCAGTGTGGATACGTTTATGCATTATCATGTGACGTTTCTGTGCATGAAACAGGAACAGCAATTGTTAGCAATACACTGGCATTAAATCAAATTACTTCAGGAGAAATAAAGCAAACTATTTAATTCAACAACTGGAAATATTGAATTAAATATTAATTATTGGAATACTTAGCAAGTCAGGTGCACTGATTATAGACAAAGATCCTTCATTTGCCCAGATAACAGTCTATTTCAAGGTAATTCATTGTTGGCAAATAACTGTTAAGATGAACTAAAATCTGTTAGATGTTTCCAGTGCTTTGTGCTTTTAACTCTTCTCAACAGGGCCAGGTTAGGTTTCATTGATTGTTACCAAGCATTTCAGCCATATTAACTATTTCCATTAGATAAAAAGGCTCGATAAAGATTATTTCACAGATGATTGATTTGACAGGATGAATGGAGAAAGGAAGGATATCTCTTTGAAGAGTCAGAAACAAGTTATCAATTTCAACTAACCACGATCAGTGAAAGAAAGAGTTTTCTTTATGCAGAATTGTTGGAACTCACAAGCAGAAGTTGAGAGAGATACTACTGCATCATTTTAAATAAATCTATGACAGTCTTGCAAAAAGCCAGCACACACAGAATCAGCAGAATGTTGCCTCCTTCTGCTTTTGTTTAATTGTAACAGGCCAGGTGGATAAAGAGAAATCTATAGATGTGACGCACCTGGATTTCCGAAACACATCGGCTAAGTTGCCAGATCAAAGTCTGCTAAACAAAACAAGAGATCAAGGCACAAAATGTAACATGGCTAGCTAACATGAGGGAGAGGATTAAATTGATCATTTTTAGTTTGGTAAGCTGTGACTATTGGGATCAGTGCTGGGAGCTCAACTATCTGCAATCTGTATGGGGTCCCCAACTTACGAACATCTAACTTATGAATGCTTATACTTACAAACACAATCCCAATATGGGTGTAATTTTAAACATCCTATAAACATTTCCTGTACTCAAGAACAGTTGCTTCATATTGTCCTGTACTGTGTTTCTACTTGCATTATGATCAACTTGTAAACAAACTCATGAACAGAACCTATTTGCAACCCAGGGATTGCTAGTATAACAATGGCCTGGATGCAGGGGCTGATAGCAAAATTTGCCGATGACACCAATACAAGTAGGAAAGAAATTGTCAAAAGGCGGCAAACAGTGCTATATAGTGATACAGATAGGATAAAGATCGAGTAACATTTTGCAGATGGAATATATGCATAATGTGGAAAAATGTGAACTTGTTCACTTTGGCAGGGAGAATAGAAAAGATATGTTAAGAACTTGCAAGACAGTGTGATACAGAAGCCTCTAGGTGTCCTGGTACATGAGTCACAAAAACGTTAGTGTGAAAGTACTACAAGTGGAAAGCGACTGGAATGCTGTTATTTATTACAATGGAAATGAAATATAGAAGTGGGAGGTTTTAATGCAGCTGTACAAGGCCTTTGTGAGACCACAATTGGAGTGCTCTGACATGTTTTGGCCTCCATATTTGGAAAGGATATCATTACATTAAAAGCAATTAAGAGAAGGCTTCCTTGGCTTATTCCTGGAAATTTCTGATCTGACGGAAATATGTTGAACAGGTCAGAACTATTCCTGAGTGAAACAAAATATTTAGGGGACTTGATACAGTGGTTATAGATATTTTCTTTTTGTGGATGAATCTAGAGCAAGGGGATACAATTTAAAGAGGGCTCCCTTACAGATGAAGCTGAGGTCCATTTTTGCAATAGTCTGTAGAATTTTCTTCCCAGGGTATAATGGAGGCTGGCTCACTGAATTTATTGAGGAAGTGAGGACTGCAGATGCTGGAGGTCAGAGCTGAAAATGTGTTGCTGGAACAGCGCAGAAGGTCAGGCAACATCCAGGGAACAGGAGAATCGACGTTTCGGGCATAAGCCCTTCTTCAGGGCTGAATTTATTGAATAGTGAGTTAGAGAGACTTTTGAAAGACTAAAGAAACAAGAGTTATGGGGACAGGCAAGAAAATGTTGAGTCCAGAATCAGATCAGCCATGATCATATTGAATGGCAAAGTAAGCTTGAAGAGTCAAATATCCTACTGCTACTCCCAAGTCCTATGTTCTACTGGGAACATTTTCTACTTTGGTCAGCAGTTAGGACCAATGATCAATTTTCCATTGATAAAATTTCAAATTTGAAAAGTGGCATACCCTTCAATTTAGAAGTCTCTAAATCCAAACTAAACAGGAACAATCACATCACTAACAAATGTGTACGTCAGTGATGTTGATCAGGACCGGGGCAGTATAAAGCCCAGTCTATGATTCTTGCATAGCATTATCTGGATTCAAGTCAAAAGCAGAAATGTCCTTCAGTGACTCAGTGCTCTCGAATGAAAAAAAAACCAGCTGTGCTCCTGCTCTTTTTCACCATCTATAAGAGGTATCATCGTCATAAGCAACATGGTGGCTCAGTGGTTAGCACTGCTGCATCACAGTGCCAACGACCTGGGTTCGAATCCCGCCTTGGACGACTGTCTGCACATTTGATTTGCACATTCTCCCAGTGTTGCGTGGCTTTCCTCTGGGTGCTCTGGTTTCTTCCCACAATCCAAAGGTGTGCAGGTCAGGTGAATTGGTCATGCTAAATTGCCCTTAGTGTTAGGTGCATTAGTCAGGGGTAAATGTAGGGTAGGGGAATGAGTCTGGGTGGGTTACGCTTCGGAGGGTCGGTGTGGACGTGTTGGGCCAAATGGTCTGTTTCCATACTGTAGGGAATGTAACCTAATGAGTACGATTATTCATCTAGGAAATTAGGTGTAAGAGGTGGCTGTCAGCTGAGAATGGAAACTCCTGCAGTTGAATAGGTTGATAGCTTCCATCAGAAAAGGTTTGGATTTATTTTCTGGCTAAACAGGCAGCATTACAAAGTGTTAACACACGCTGTCACTCCATGGTAACAGAAGCTGGGTTTGGGATCCTAGCATCAAACAAAACATATCAAGTTGGAGTAGACTATACCTTGAAACATTTCAGCAGTATACCTGTTTACATGCATAATCACACTGGTCACACTTGAAACGTTTCTCATTCCTGTGGGTCTTTTGGTGTTGGATGAGTACATAGCGTTCATGGAATGTAGCATCACAGTAACGACACTTCATGCTTAAGCTTGTGTAGGAATGCTGCTTTCGTAAATGGACACCTAAAATTGCAGATACAAGTGACAATTTTTAAGAAGCTGATAAAAAATGAAGTCTCAATTAATGAATTACCCTCAGCAATTTTAAAAGGAGACAGGGTAGATTATGAAAATGAGAAACAGATGTAAGCTATTTGGTTCCTCAAGGTAGCTCTGCCATTTAATAAGAATATGGCTGAGAGAAACTGTGTTCCCTAGTTCTAGACCGCCCTCCACAAGAGGAAACATCCTCTCAGTATCTACCCTGCCAAAGCCCTCACATATTTCATCCTTCTAAAATCCAATGTGATGTGTAAGCTGGAGTACTATTATTTATTTTATTTGTTTCATATCTTCCATAAAATACAGCTACAATGAAATAGGCCTGCTGCCCAGACTGCCTCTGCACCCAGAAGCTTCTGCCTTCGTTCAAGGGCTGCTGCACACAACTCCCATTTTCATCCTACTCCTATCACACCAGAACCAAACTGAACTTCCTGGGCACTTTCTCTCAGGTTGGTTTTATGTAGCCAGGATTTTTCCAACTCTGTTCGAGTCATGAGCAAAAATTCATGCCTTAGTTGCAGTTTTTATTGTGAGGTAAACTGAAGGGTGAACAATAATTCATCTAAAACTCAGGAAAGATAAGCAAAACCTGGCATTTAAAGGAGCTGACATGATGCATGATGACCACTGAAAGATGGCTATATCAAGGCTATTCCACATTATCAGTGACACTGCTTTTCCTTCTGGAACAAGGTGAAATGCTCTCGTTGTCTCACACATGAACTCAATGTGAATTTAGAAAAAAGACTGCTTCAGTAATCTCAAGGCCTACTCACGTTAGCTTGTCCAAGCAGACAGCAGTCAGCCAGATTGTCCTCCATGAACTGTTACAACCAGACCAGGATGAGATTCCACAAGTCATCAAACTTCCAAAAAGGATACCCCAAATTGTCAAACACCTAGCTAAGGAGGGATTAGCTGGCCTTTATAGACCCAGCCCGTCAGCTGGTCACAATAAATTTCCAAAGGACCCCCTCCCTTATAGATATCATTCTCCAAAATCAAATAAGCCGATTTAACCAGGTTTTCTTGAATTAACAGAAGAATGTGGGCAGCACGGTGGCACAGTGGTTAGCACTGCTGCCTCACAGCACCAGAGACCTGGGTTCAATTCCCGCCTCAGGTGACTCTCTGTGTGGAGTTTGTACATTCTCCCTGTGTCTGCGTGGGTTTCCTCCGGATGCTCCGGTTTCCTCCCACAATCCAAAAATGTGCAGGTTAGGTGAATTGGCCATGCTAAATTGCCCATAGTGTTAGGTGAAGGGGTAAATGGTCGGGTGGGTTGCACTTCGGCGGGTTAGTGTGGACTTGTTGGACTGAAGGGCCTGTTTCCACACTGTAAGTAATCTAGTAATGTTTATTAGTTATTATTCACACCCACAGATTAAAAGTAAGTAAGTAATAAAAGATAAAAATTGAAAGGTCTACCATTACAGGTTTCTGGGTTATTTGTGAAGAGTAGATAATGAAACGTTTATAGTCGAACAGTCACTTTAGAGATTCTTGTTTTGCAGGTTTATTGAAATTCTACTGTGCTGTTTCAGTTTCACAGATAGACAGCTTCTTATACTCAGAGCGAAGCGATCCTTTAACTGCAATGCAGGAGCGACTAGTGAATAGTTTTTCAACTGTGATTTTCACATAATACTAGCTCTTGAATCTTGGCTAGTAGACTCTAGTGTCTCAGCTCCTCCTTCCAGTAGCACCACCCTAATCCTAAGTGTTGAACTGACTTCTAACCGTTTGTCTTTTGTATTTTTGACAGGATAAGTCACAAAACATGCCTCTCACCGCGACTGCTGCCTTTTTGCCCATCGTGTTTACTGTCTGAGATAACTCCAAGAGGTTTCAGTTTCTGTAATTCAGTTTGTAGCTGTTTTTATTCATTCATAGGATAGGGGTGTCTCAGAATGGCCAGAATTTTTATTCCTCGTCCCTAGTTGCCCTTGAGAAGGTGGCGGTGAGCTGCCTTCTTTGACCACTCTAGTCAATGTGCTGTAGGTAGACCCACAAAATCCTTAGGGAGGATGTTGACCCAGCGACACTGAAGGAACAGTAATATATTTCCAAGTCAGGATAGTGAGTGGCTTGGAAAATTTGCAGGTGGTAGTGTTCCCATATATCCGTTGCCCTTTTCTTCTAGATGGTAATGATCATGCATTTGGAAGATGCGACCTTAATGAGTTACTGCAGTGCATCCTATAGATGGTAGACACTGCTGGCTATAGTGAATGTTTGTAAATATGTTGCTAATTAGGCGGTTTCTTTGTCCTGGATAGTGTCAAGTTTCTTGAGCATTGTTGGAGCTGCACTCATTCAGGCATTCCTGAATTCCTGACATCTGCCTTGCAGTAGACTGGCTTTGGGAACTGAATTAGATAAATTACTCAGGAGATGAATTACTTGCTGCAGTATTGCTAGACTCTGTGTGTTGCTGTAGCTACTGTATCTCTTGGTCAGTCCAGTTGAGTTTCTGGTCAATAGTAACCCCCCACAGAATGTTGACAATGGGGGATTCAGTGATGTTAACATCACTGAATGTCAAGGGTAGCAGTTAGATTCTCTCTTATTGGAGATGGTCATTGCCTAGCATTTGTGTGGCATAAATGTTACTGTTGCTTTTCAGCCCAAGGTATATTATCCAAGGTCTTGTCTCATTTGAACATGGACTGCTTCAGTATCTCAAGAATCACAAATAGTATTGAACATTGTGCAATCATCAGCAATCATCCTTATTTATGGTCCTATGATTGAGAGAAGGTCACTGATAAAGCAGCTGAAGATGGTTGGCCATAGGACACTATCCTGAGGAATGCCTGCAGAGATATCCTCAAACTAAGATGACTGACCTCCAATAACCATAACTATCTTCCTATGTTCTGGGGGAACTCCAACTTTCCTCACTGCCCACTGATTCCAGTTTTTCTAGGGCTCCTTGATACCACACTTGGTCCAATGTAGCCTGATGTCAAGGGCTTTCACTCTCACCTCAGGAATTCAGCTCTTCTGTACACGTTTGAACTAAGGCTGTAATGACATCCGGAGCTGAGTGGCTCTGGTGCAATCCAAACTGGGCATCAGTGAGCAAGTTGTGGCTGAGCAGGTGCTGCTTTATAGCACTACTGATGCAACCTTTCATCACTTTACTGACGATCAAGAGTAGACTGACGGAATGGTAATTGGTCAGGTTGGAGCTGTCCTACCTTTTGTGTACAGGACATACCTTGGCAATTTTCCACAGTCCGATAGATGCCAGCAACCGCACTGGAACAGGTTTCCATGCCCATGTTTAACCTTGTGCCATGAGGCAACATGGGGTCCAGAGTCAATATTGAGGTTTCCTGGGGTAACTCCCCCAACTGCATACCGTAGTCCTGGTACCTCTGCCCTGCCCTTGGGATGGGGCATATCCAGGGCTAGTAATGGTAGTGTGTGGAATATTGTAAGTATGATTATGTCTGACTGTTGTTTGATTATTTTGACACTTATCCCCACATGTCAGTCAAGAGGAATTTGCAGGGTGGACAAGACTGTTCTTGTCATTGTCATTTCCAGTGCCTAGGTTGATGTGAGGTGGTTCATCCAGTTTTATTTTTTTGTTGACACTTTGTAGTCAGGAGTGTTCCCTCCCAGTCAGAGAATACTTTAGTGGTCTGGGACATTCAACCTCAGACCTTCAGGTGACCATCCTCCAAGGCGAACTTTGGGACAGGCAACAACACAATGTGGCCAATCAGAGGCTGATAGCCACATTCAGTACCCATGGGAATGGCCTCAAATTGGACCTTAGGTTCATTTCACACTACTACCACTGCACTATATACACACAGGCAGACACACATTTACATACAGACACACACTCACGGATAGACAGATACTCCTACAGACCCAAACACTCACACAGACCCCCTCTCATACACAATCTCTCTCATATGCTCACATATACACTTCCACACTCACGCAAGCACCCTGTCACAAACTTATATGCCTTTAAACTCAGACTCACACACATACACGTACACACACTGTCTCACAGACACTAATACCCCTCCCCACATGCGTATATATACACACACACACGTTTGTGGGATGAATTTGTACTTGCAGAATTATATTTTGTTTTGCTCAAAAACTGCTTAAATCCATGTAAGATTCTGTAATTCCCTTTTTTAGATTGGAATCAGTCTGAACATTGGGGCACTTGCAGCCTCACACAGGGCACCTCACACCTTCAATGCATTATCTGGGCCAACATGGCACCTATTGTTCAAGTTCACTTGTGAATGTAACTTTAAGAAAGTTCTGGAATTTACATATAAAAGAACTGAAACCAACATGCTCATTTTAAAAGTTGAGAGACTTAACAAACAATCCAGGTCTTTTTCATTATAAAATTTCAATTACATCACACTGTAAACTTTTGCTATAAATTCTGTGTCCTACGATCTTATACTCCACAACCACCTGTTGAAGAAGCAGTACTTCCAAATAAACCTGTTGGACTATAACCTGGTGTCGTGTGACTTTTAACTTTGTAGAGATTGATACTACTGAGTGGCTTGCTAAGCCTTTTCAGAGGGTAGTTGAGATTGCTGCATTGTTGTGGCTCTGAAGTCACATGTAACCAAACAGGATGAGGACAGCAGAATTTTTTTTCTGAAAGACATTAGTGAATCAGATGAGTTCTTCCGACAATCCATGGTTATCAGTAGATTCTTAATTTCAGATATTTTGTTGAATTTGAACTCCACCATCTGCTGTGGTGGGATTCAAACCCAAGTTCATTAGCTGAGTCTCTGAATTAAAGATCTAGCAATAATACAACTAGGCTATCCCCTCCATCTACTATAATAGTGCCCTATTTAACTAGGAATAATGTGCTGATAGTCATGACCCACTGTTCCAAATGTCAGCACAAAATGTATAAAAATCCCAATCAGCTACTAAAACCCATTATGCCTGACTCTTACAAAGAACAAAAGTAAACCACACAAATTTCTTCAAAAATAATAAAAAGACCTCCCTTTTTATTCTAAAACACAAGAAAGTGAAAAATAATCTATAAATTAAGCAAAATAAACAATATCTGTTCAAAACAAACAAACTCCAACGCGTAAACAAATTTCCAAAGATAAAAAATCAAGGCCATAAGGTGCAAAGTTTTTATTTCTTCTACAATCTTTTTGATTTTTTTGAACAGAGTGACACTGATGACTGTATGGTGATGGTGATGGTTGTCCTTCAATGTCTGATCAAGTGAATAGGTCTTTCCTTGTATGAATTTTTTCTTTAAACTTTCTTCAGTTTTCTGTCTTTATCCTCACACAGAGTGTGTTGATGGCTTTCTGTCTATAGGCTATGGATGCTTTTCATTCTCTGCTGCCTTTGGCACTTACAACCCTACTGCTTAACCAATCAGAAACTACTGTCAGGCAGAAATCAGAAACTTTAATGTTTCTTGGTGCTAAGCGACTGCCTCATATTTTGGCTTTAAGAAAGCAACATCGTATTGCACAGCTAAACAATATGCAACACTTGTTTTTCATGTTTTAAAACATTTTCAATTACAGCTATCCAAATTCCATTTCAGTTTATATTTCTGAAAAATATGGAATTTCTTACAGTACTGCCTTTTCTCCCTTTAAACTCAATCCGTTCAAGTTTCCTTGATAAATGACTCATGGAATACAACTCTAAGTACTGTATGCATCTTGTCAATTCAATGGCTCATCTTCCCAAATTACTAATCATTCATATTCACTCATTGGCACATTTCACCATCTCTCCTGTTCATGCCTGGCTTTCCGTTCACTTCCACTTGATCATTGTCACATTGCAGGAATGACTGGCACCCGGCTGTGGGCCAACACCAGCTAGAAGTTGGAAGACATCATGCTCCTCCTTCTCTATGAGTACAAGATTCTTGAAGTGGCTAGAGAGGAGCATGATGGCTCATACTGGGCCAAAGACAGACCAAGCCAAGCTTCACTGTGTTTTGTTGCGTGGCTCTCCCATTAACAATAGTAGTACTGCATTCTTAATCTGCACAAGCCTTTATCCCTTTTAGAAAACCAATTACCTCTTCTCTCATGCAGACTCCAGTGGCACCCAGTGCACCCCAAATAATGGCTCAGTGCCAGGAAACATTATCTCTACCTGTCAGAAAGAAAGCCACCGAACCCTCAGAGGATACAGGCAAGCTTTCACCTGCAACCTCTACCAGCGAAGCGACTTTTACCTTGATGGGTACTTCTAAATCAGACCTGGGAGCACAACCTTGTCAGCACATCAATAAGACATCTCTACAGCTGGTTGAGAAAGACACACCCTGGTTGCTGGAACTCAGTCAACTCCGAGGTACCAGGCACCTTCAAAGCCCCAGACAGAAGATGATGTTATGATCTCTACCATTAATGGTTTTGTTAAAATCCACAGAAAGATATGGGAACTGCATGCAGGTTCTGTCAGCGGCAGATGGTAAGCTGAGCCCAACATCATCAGTAATGTATGGTTGCAGCATGCACATGTTTGGCAATCTCCATGGCGACTGCCATGGGCAGTCAGGTTCAGTACTTGCCTACAGACATGCAATATTTCAGTTGAGCCACAAGCTCTCAGTATCAATGGCCCAGTGACAGGGGGACAGAGGACTTAATCTCACTCTAAGGAGCTCTTTCTCAAGGTAGTGGTGCTAGCACAGGAAGAAGAGACACAGACTTCTTGGAAGCTTTATTACAAGGTGCTCCAAAGATGCCCAGCTCCTCTACCTCCAATTGTAAAGCCATAGAAGATCAAGCTGAGGTCAGTGACCCTGCAAATGGACTGGAACTATCAGTAAGCCCTGTCCTACAGGCCAAAGGGCATCAAGGAACAACAATCCAAGTCTTCCAGGCCACCAGGACCAATCACAAAGCAAGTCCCCTTCAATTGTGGAAATCAGGACTGCATTTAGATGAAGTGGAAGAAAAAAAACTTTACCGACGTCATGTAAGTGCATCATTGAAATATCACTGTAAATAATTCTCATTTTTACTTGCACTGTTAAAATATCTGCTCTAGAGTAATTTGCACTGATGACCTGGTTAAGTTACACTCAGATGAGCAGCCTCTTCAGACAATTCAAGGATGACCGATGTTGCAATAGCCAAGCACTGTTCATCCCTCACAAGCAACTGACCCCTTGACTGCAGATAGTATCAGTTGTCAGGAATGCTTGAATAGCCTCGGCACTGCAATTTTTAATGGGGACAACACTGAGCTAAACAGAAATTACAGGGATCGTGCTAAAACCCTTTGCACCCCTGTTGTGTGTGAGAGGACAGAATCAGTGTTGAATGTAGAGATTTCTGGAGAGAAGGTTCCACTCTATCAGTTTTTCAAAGCACCACATTACCAATTAAGGCTGCAAAATGTACAATTGGCAGTCACTAGTCTCCTCTCCCTATTAGCCCACTGTCTGAGAAAAGATATACAAAGATTTGCCTCAGTTCAAAGCTGTTCCAACAGAATTCTCAAGCATTTCAGGGTAATTTACCAGTCTATCCACAGTCTGAACTGGAGGATTATCAAGGAAGGCCCAAAAGAGGATTCCTCTCAACCTGCTGGTTATGACAGACTTTTCACAAAACACTCAGTTATAATTTGTTGACTGAAACCTTTAGAGCTACCTAATCTGAATGCCATGCAATGTTAATTCACTATCTCACTGACTGCTGTTTTTCTTCCTAATGATCAGCGAGACGTAATATGTAGACACCCGAAAGTGGATCCCAGCCGAAGATATCAAGTGGATATTTGAATAGATAATGACAAATTTACTCACAACAGAAAAGGTCAAGGACTGCAAAAATAACAACATCCACATCTTTCGCACTATGCATGGGCCATTTGCCAGATTACCAGCAGAATGTGAACATGTAAATGAAGACCAAACTCAACTCATTAATTCTGTCTGCAGTTTTCAAGAGACTATCTCTGGCTTCTCAGGCTTGATGATGCATTGCTGTGTAAATACATTGGTTTTGGACGGTTGCCGTGTTCCTTATGTTCAGCCTTAGAAGGTTAGTTACTGTTGATCCCCCATTATGTCTCCATCCAGGAATACAGTGATAAAACACACAATAAGCAACAATGATGTGGTGAACTCTTTCTGGGTTATACTGCAAGGCTCTGCTGGGCCAGTCCTCATGTTAAGAAGGCATATGGTCCAGACTTCTATGGGCCTCGTGCAAGTCTGAGCAGTGCTGTATCCTCACTGTTCATCAATCTGAAATGTTCAAAAAGGTGTCCAGAGCCAAGTTTGGAGGGTATACCATTTATCGCTCAGCAGCCAACTTTATAGTACTCTGGTCCTTGGAAAGACAGTGGAATCTGAGATTTGAGCACTGAAGGAGTAAAAGCTTTTTTCTGTTGATAAACTCTGCAGGTTGGTAATGAGGCATTCTTGAAGCAAAGTGAGTGCAGTTAATATCATCCTGCACCTGAGGGAAGCCAGCATTGGTGGAGAATCCCACTGCCCGAGCTGCTTTATGTTTTTCATAAAGGATGAAGGATAGCTGTGATCTGGAGAAAACAGCATCAGTTACATTCCAATAGATTTACAGATCAAGCAGTGGGTGATGCCACACAATTCCCCAGCTGCTACTTGAAATGAATAGTTGCAAGAAAGTGCAGTACAGTTGTGAGCGACAATCACCAGGATGAGACTGTCGTTCAGTCCTTCTGAGCACAAGTCTTCCTCCAGCAGATGACATAGGTCAGTGCTCATTGCCCAGAACATCCTAAATCACTGCTTGCAATGTATATCAGTGAGTTGAAGAAAATGACAATGAGGCATATCGATCTATAGGTGCCTGAGGTCCAAAGTATTAAAGGATTGAAGTGATGCGCAAGCTAGTTCGAGAGCATGGTGATGTGATGTGGCTGGTGTGGACAATGCGTCAAGGAAGATGGTGTCCATGGAGCATACGAAGGAACAGTTGAATGATCGCCGGGACAGCCATTCAATGATCTGTAGCCACTGGATAGCATTCTGATTTACATCGTCGAAACTTGCACTGTCTAGTTTCTCACGGAAGGAGAGAATTTAAGTGATGTTTCAATAAGGAAGTTGATGTATTAATGAGATGCAAACCCATAGAAACAAGGCAATCGCCACTCAATAGTGAAATTCTGAAAATGTCAATTAAGGTTTATGGGAAAATCGCAATGCGGTCAACTATTTTAAAGATAGCAGACAGGTCAAGAATGATGAGAAGAGATAGTTTCCCATGATCGTAGTCATATGGATGTCATTTATACTTTGCAGCGTGAGGGATTCAGTGCTGTGGCAGGGGCTGAGACCTGATTGGATTGATTCAAACACAAATTTCCAGGAGAAACTGGCACAAATATAAAGGCAACAATAAATTAAAGCATGTTGAAAACTGAACGTGGAAGACAGTTTGCAAGAACAGAAGGTTGGGTTTTTGGAGAGGGCTGATGACAGCCAATTTAAAAGGAAGGGAAACAGAGTTGATGAAAGAGACTGTTAACAATATGAACTAAATCGATGGACAGGAAATGAAGAGAAAATAGGGTCAAGCGAACAGGAAGAGCCTCATGCACAGAGGAGTTTGAAGAGTGCATGAGGAGAGAACATACAAAAGGAAGAGGCCTAGATGGTTGTCTGGTGGGATAGGAGATAAAGAGGGCTGATTAGGTAGTCTCAATTTTAGTGTCAGAGGCCAATGAGCTCATTGGGGTGAGAATGGAGGAGGCGGGGGAGGGGTTTAAGAAGCCCCCATTGTGACGTTGGTGGTTATCTTTACAGTCTAGGATGATCCTGAGCAATTTTGGCAGGGTACAGCAATGCTACCAATATGTATTTGCAGCCAATGTCGGGGCCTTGCCAGTTTTGAAAAAAACGTCCATTATGTGGAAAGTCACCAGAATAGTGCAAACTGCACAGAACACTGATTATTTTGCAAAGGTTCACTAAACTAAATCATGCCTACTGGCTAGTAGAAATATAACTAAATTGCCTTGAATATGTACATTTAGGTCGGGAGCAAAATCAGGGCAATTCCTGACTCCATGAAGCCACCTGAGAAGAAGTTCCCAAGACCTGCGCCAATTGTCCACACACAAATGCATCATGGCTGTGACTGATGCCATTTGTGCCAAATCTCACTACTTCATCCTGTTTCCCGTAATGAGGTCAGTAGACGCCTGGGCAGTATGCTTTTCAATGGAAAAGGGTTCCATTCCATCAAGGTGCAAGTCATTAGTGATCATCAATTTCACTTGGAACTTTCTGTACAGGAGCCTGGGAGCTGTCACAATGCCTATATCCTTGGGAACGCCTGTGATTCTGCTATGGTTGAGGGTGCACATGATTATTGGGAGACAAGAGATACCCAGTGTGACCATGACTGATGACTCTACTCTGCAACCTCCTAACTAAGGCAGTGTAGATAGAATGCAGTCCATTCTTTGGTCATGGCCATGGTGGCAGATGATAAGCATACTGATCAGATTCCACAGCTTGGACCAGGATAAGGGTGTATTTCAGTAGACTCCAGAGTGCACTGCATAATCTTAGCATGCTGTTCTCTGCACAACTAGAACAGGAAACAAAGCAATGCTGATGATCTTGGACAGCAGGGGCATTTTTCACAGAGGGGGATGAGAATATTAAACACCGTACTCAAGCATAGCAGTTCTGACACTACAAACCATATAGGACTTAATGGACAACGTGTAGGCGACAGATAAATGCAGCGATTGCTAATGACCATAAAATTATCAGTGCAGGACAGGCAAGCAATTTGTTTCTGTTCTGAGAGGCAAATGTTACTTCTGTTTATTTGATTTCTGTTCACTTTTCGTTATTGCAAATGAAAGTGAATGTTTTGAGGTGACTAACAGCTTCCCTGTATTGTGATTATCCCACATTAAACAATTCTCAGTCACAGTGAACACTAGGGAAAAAGTATCAGTAACTTAGAGTAGGTTGTGATTTAAGTCAGGTGAGATGTGTGTCCCGGAGCTTAAACAGAGAATGGTGTAGGAATGTACAGTTGTATTTGCAAAGAAGTGACAGCTGTGAGAACCATAAGTTTTTAGTTGCTGTGCCACTCTGATGACAGTGAATGGTAACTCTAAGCTGCCAATGCAACTCTGGGGGCATGATTGGGGTATAAAGATGGTGCTCGTACCAGGGATGCCAGCGTATCCCAGGATATCTGGCAATGACAAGTACCCTTGCTACAGCAACTAATAAAAGACTCAGGGTTGCAAGGGGCTTGATAAGTAGTTAATGAGGCAAGTTTGGGATTATCAGGTAAGAAATCTCACTAGACCATGAAACTCAACAAAAATAACATTCTGCCAAAATGTGGTGTGAATCAGATTCATTGGTTCACACAATTTTTTTTATTCTTGGGCGTCGCTGACTGGCCAGCATTGATAGCCCATCCCTATTTGCCCTTGAGTAGGCGGTGGTGAGCTGCCTTCCTGATCCATTGCAATCCACTTGCTGTGGGTTGATCCGCAATGTCGGTAGGGAGGGAATTCAAGGCATTTGACCCAACTACTGTGATGGTACAGCAGTATACTTCCAAGACAGGGTGGTGAGTAGCTTGGAGGGGAACTTGCAGGTGGTGGTGTTCCAGGTTCTTCTAGATGAAAGTGGTCATGGATTTGGAATATGCTGTCTAAGAAGCTTTGGTAAATTTCATTTGGTGCACATTCATGTCTACAATTCCATGGGGCAATTTACCTCTCCTAAGGAAGCCTGACCACTCCCAAAGATGTCTTGCCACAGTTCACCAAAATATTCCGGCTATTTTAGGTCATTCTCTACCAGGATTGATGGCCAATGGGCTGAGAAGTGGCAGGAGGAGTTTAATTTAGATAAATGTGAGGTGCTGCATTTTGAGAAAGCAAATCTTAGTAGGACTTATACACTAGGGAGTGTTGCTGGTTCATAGCTCCTTGAACGTGGAGTCGCAGGTAGATAGGATAATGAAGAAGGTGTTTGGCATGCTTTCCTTTATTGGTCAGAGTACTGAGTACAAGAGTTGGGAGGTCATGTTGCGGCTTACAGGGCATTGGTTAGGCCACTTTTGAAATATTGCATGCATGTGTGAAACTTGAAAGGGTTCAGAAAAAATTTACAAGCATGTTGCCAGGGTTGGAGGATTTGAGCTATAGGGAGAGGTTGAATAGGCTAGAGCTGTTTTCCCTGGATCGTCGGAGGCTGAGGGGTGATCTTATAGAGCTTTATAAAATCATGAGGGGATGGATAGGATAAATAGACAAGGTCTTTTCCCTGGGGTGGGGGAGTCCAGAACTAGAGGGCATAGGTTTAGCATGAGAGGGGAAAGATATAAAAGAGATCTAAGGGGCAATATTTTCACGCAAAGGATGGTACGTATATGGAATGAGCTGTCAGAGGAAGTGGTGGAGGCTAGTACAATTACAACATTGAAAAAGCATCTGGATGGGTATATTGAATAGGAAGGGTTTGGAGGGATATGGGCTGGGTGCTGGCAGGTGGGACTAGATTGGGTTGGGATAACTGGTCGGCATGGACAAGTTGGACCGAAGGGTCTGTTTCCGTGCTGTTCATCTCTATGACTCTAATTGTGGACTGTACCTCCTACTCGCAAAATCAGATCTCACTGATGGCAGCTGTACTTCTGCAGGGGTCAGACTGAGGGGAAGGATATTTAGATTCTGGCCTCTAGTGCCATTTAAAATGTAAAATTGAGGCTATTGTTAAAGTTTTAATTTCCATTGCCTCTGAGCTACCAAAACTAGCTTTTTCTGGTTGATCTTACCCAAGTCACTTTTTCTTGCAATGATGGCATCACAGTGAGGACAGTGGTATTTGGGCACATTGTCTGTGTGCTTCTGTCGGATGTGCATTTTCATCGTTCCACTCTGTGTAAAATTAGCCTCGCACACATGGCACTTGTAAGGCTTCTCCCCTATAAAAAAGTCAGAAATTACAAGCCTTGTTATTCAGCTCATTACTTATAAATTATAATCAGAACCAAATTACATCTTATTCCGTAATACACAAAAATGAATAAGCATTGTAGTAGTAGCTTTGCAGACATTTTTGAGCATGCAATATCTGCCCCTTGAAATAAAATCAACATTTCTAGAATAAAGAAACCAATGAATGTTAATCACTAAAAACAAAATTATCAGCAAAACCCCATCACTGCAAATTAATTTTAAAAGAACATTAATTCATGGCAAATAGTGAAATTGCTATCTATGGATAAGTTATTATTAAATTAGCTGTTACTGAATAAAAAACATGAGCAATCTAGATTTGAATCTTCTGTAACTAGTCAGCTTTAATTTCCATACCTGATACAAACAATTTGCATGTCTCCAGGTGGATTGATTTAGCAGCATAAACTAAAGAAATAATTTGGTAAAGATTTGAAACAAATCCATGTAAAATGTCAATGAAATTACCAATTAAAGATTTCCAGCATGTCAGAAACAGCGTTACGTTACATCTTAACAATGGACACATGCTGGGCATGAGCACACATGTGCAATTGAGGCTTTGGTCAGACCCACTATGGAATATTGTGAGCTGTTTTGGTCCCTGTGGCTAAGAAAAGATGTGCTGGCCTTGGAGGAGGTCCAGAGAAGGTTTCCAAGAATGATCCCAGGGATAAAGGACTTGTCACATGAAGGGTGGTCGAGAACTCTGGGTCTATACTTAATGAAATTTAGAAGGATGACAATAATTTGATTGAAACTTACAGGATACTAAGCAGCCTGGATAGAGTGGACATGGTGAACATGTTTCTGCTTGCTGGAGCGACTAGAACCCGAGGGCATTGGCTCAGAGTGAAGGGATGACCCTTTAGAAATGAGATGAGGAAAGATTTCTTCTGCTAGAAGGTAATTAATCTGTAGAACTCATTGACACAGAGGGTTATGGGGGCCAAGTCATTGAATGCATTTAACACAGCGATAGATAGGTTCTCGATTGTTAAGAGGATCAAGGGTTACAGGGACAAGGCTGGAGAATGGGGTTGAGAAACGTATCAGTCATGTTCAGCAGAACATACTTGATGGGCCGAATGGCCTTATTCTGCTCCTTATGGTTATAAGTAAGAATTTCAAGTCAAAAGAAAAAGGTTACTAAGATTCAGTTAGTCTTTCTTGTAGAATACCAAACTTGCTTCTTCCAACAGTTTCTTACACAAGTTCAGAATCTTGATTACTACTCTCAGCACAATATAGAGTTGTCACTTTGACACATGCACTCCACCTTCACAGCTTTTCTTTTCAATACTTATTTTCTTTCTGTGTACTTTTTTCTCCACCCCTTCAGATTTACTACCCTGTCTCAGTTCCATAATTGCCGAAGTTCTCCTTAAGCATTCAAATCCCTTGTTTAAGCTTTAAGAGTTAGCACTGGCAGGTTTTTAAAACTAACCCAAAAAACATTTTGTTCAATATCCATACACATTTATATTTCAGGTGGGCAACCAAAAACAATAATTCTGGAAGCTTTTTACATTTCCTGGCACAGGCCAGAGGCACTCAAACTAGTAGAGCAATCCACTCCTCCACCACACCCAACTGTGATAGATCATACTGACAGCAAATGTTGGACACAGTTAAAAACCACACAACACTAGGTTATAGTCCAACAGGTTTATTTGGAAGCACTAGCTTTCAGAGTGCTGCTCCTTCACTAGACAGCTACCTAATGAAGGAGCAGCGCTCCGAAAGGTAGTGCTTCCAAATAAACCTGCTGGACTATAACCTGTTGTGTGATTTTTAACTTTGTCCACTCCAGTCCAACACCAGCTCCTCCACGTCATGGTTAGCAAAGGTTGGGGCTAACTAAGCAGAGGCTAACTATCACCATGGGACCTTCAAATGTGTTTCATTCAATGATGGTGATGTACTTACCATTTGGTCTTTCTGTGGAATCTCTTTACTAAGGTAGGATTTTCTGTATGGAACTACCAATCTATTGAGTGGCAGCACTGCTGCCTGAGTGAGTGAGTCAAAGTAGCTTGCAGAATCTGGCTCTGCGTCTGGAAGTTAACAACCAAGAGGCTCATTTCTGGTGGTTGTAAATACTCTCTCCTCATTGTAAAGATTATGAGAACCCATGAAACCCTCCACCATATTAACTAACCATACTACTGGTTGACATAATGGTTGGGTTCGTGATCTGTCTGTTAAGAAACCTATGAATCTTTGTATTACATCAAATCATACTTCAAAGGAAGGGCTTAAAGATACAAAAAAGAAGTTTTCTTACTGCAACAGCAAAATAAAAATACTACAAATTTTCACTGTGCAGTTATGATACTAATACAGAGGAAGTCTGCTTAATGGACTGGATATTGCCATAATCCATAGAAAGAATAACCAAAAAGTCCAGAACATACCTGAGTGAGTTCTCATATGTCGCTTCAGCTTGTATGTATCTCTGCTAGCATAGCTGCAAAATGTGCACGGGAAAGGACGCTCCCCGGTGTGAGAACGGATGTGTCGCTTCAGTTTACTTACCTAATAAGAATAAAATATGAGAATGAAATATGATATCCATGGTTTACAACTGAAACTATTAATTAAAGTGAATAACAGAAACGAGCATGTAACAACTTTGACTCATTCACTGTACGATGGCCATAACTGCCTTTTTCTCAATTACATCTGAAATCCGTGACCAATACTTTAAGCCCATGATAGGCATGAGAAACTGCAGTGCAAACTTGTTATGTGCACCTTCCACCCCGACCTCAAATTTACCTGAACCGTCTCAGACTCCTCCCTCCCCTTCCTAGACCTCTCCATTTCTATCTCAGGCAACCGACTCAACACGGACATTTACTATAAACCGACCGACTCCCACAGCTACCTGGACTACACCTCCTCCCACCCTGCCCCCTGTAAAAACACCATCCCATATTCCCAATTCCTTCGCCTCCGCCGCATCTGTTCCCAGGAGGACCAATTCCAATACCGAACAACCCAGATGGCCTCCTTCTTCAAAGACCGCAATTCCCCCTCAGACGTGGTTGACGATGCTCTCCACCGCATCTCCTCCACTTCCGCTTCTCTGCCCTTGAACCCCGCCCCTCCAATCGCCACCATGACAGAATCCCTGGTCCTCACCTACCACCCCACCAACCTCCAGATACATCATATCATCCTTCGTTATTTCCGCCACCTCCAAACGGACCCCACCACCAGGGATATATTTCCCTCCCCTCCCCTATCAGCGTTCCGGAAAGACCACTCCCTCCGTGACTCCCTTGTCAAGTCCACACCCCCCACCAACCCAACCTCCACTCCCGGCACCTTCCCCTGCAACCGCAAGAAATGCAAAACTTGCGCCCACACCTCCCCCCTCACTTCCCTCCAAGGCCCCAAGGGATCCTTCCATATCCGTCACAAATTCACCTGCACTTCCACACACATCATTTACTGCATATGCTGCACCCGACGTGGCCTCCTCTACATTGGGGAGACAGGCCGCCTACTTGCGGAACGTTTCAAAGAACACCTCTGGGACACCCGCACCAACCAACCCAACCGCTCCGTGGCTGAACACTTTAACTCCCCCTCCCACTCCGCCAAGGACATGCAGGTCCTTGGCCTCCTCCATCACCAGACCATGGCAACTCGATGCCTGGAGGAAGAGCACCTCATCTTCCGCCTAGGAACCCTCCAACCACAAGGGATGAATGCAGATTTCTCCAGCTTCCTCATTTCCCCTCCCCCCACCTTATCTCAGTCTCAACCTTCGGACTCAGCACCGCCTTCTTGACCTGCAATCTTCTTCCCGACCTCTCCGCCCCCACCCCCTCTCTGGCCTATCACCCTCACCTTATCACCCTCACCTTAACCTCCTTCCACCTATCGCATTCCCAACGCCCCTCCCCCAAGACCCTCCTCCCTACCTTTTATCTTAGCTTGCTTGGCACACCTTCCTCGTTCCTGAAGAAAGGTTAATGCCCGAAACGTTGATTCTCATGCTCCTTAGATGCTGCCTGACCTGCTGCGCTTTTCCAGCAACACATTTTTCAGCTCTGATCTCCAGCATCTGCAGTCCTCACTTTCTCCTAGTTAATTTTAGACAAGGTCTGACACTGTATGTCTTTGTATAAATTATCATGATATGGTCTTTCTTCAAAGCTATATTTCATGGCTGCCTAGCTCCTCTTTTTTTTTAGATTAGATTAGATTACTTACAGTGTGGAAACAGGCCCTTCGGCCCAACAAGTCCACACCGCCCCGCCGAAGCGCAACCCACCCATACCCCTACATTTACCCCTTACCTAACACTATGGGCAATTTAGCATGGCCAATTCACCTGACCTGCACATCTTTTGACTGTGGGAGGAAACCGAAGCACCCGGAGGAAACCCACGCAGACACGGGGAGAACGTGCAAACTCCACACAGTCAGTCACCTGAGGCGGGAATTGAACCCGGGTCTCTGGCGCTGTGAGGCAGCAGGGCTAACCACTGTGCCACCGTGCCGCCCACTTACTTTCAATAAACTGTAGTTTCACCTGTCCCTTCAGGGGGAGGGATGGAAAACATCCCATAGCTCTATTCAAAGAGAAGCAGGAGAATTCTCCTGATGTTCTGTGTAACATTTATCCCTAATCAAAATAGACTACTTGGTCATTTATCTCACAAATATAGATGATAGTACCCTATGTGCAAACTGTCTGCTTTCCTACCAAACAATGACTGCACTTCCTAAGTATTCCACTGGCTGTAAAACATTTGAAACATTCAAAAGTTTCAAAACATATTGTTTACTATAGATCACAGATTAAAAGTCAACTTCTGAAGCTTTGAAAAATCCTCCCAAAACAGGGATGACCAATACACTGAGTATAATACATGAACCAATATGCAAACTAAAATGTGCAGCTCGCCACCATTTTGAAATACGGTTAAAATGCAAAGCCTGAAATTCAAATTAAATCAATGCAACATTTTATCCAATTAAATAATTCTGCAAGGGGTAGAACCTTTTAAAACAATCAAATTCAATATCTTCAGCATATGATGCTGCTAAGAGTTAATCAAACTCTTCCTGAGTCCACTTGGTTTTGACACCATTATAAAGTTCTCTCTTTGGTCAGGTTTAGCACTTTCTGTTTCAGAATCAGCAATTCATCTTCCTCTCCATCCATGAATTGAACATTCCACATTTTTGAATGATCTGATGGAAGTTTATACACCAACTGCATATCAGGAAACCATAAAATCAAGGGGGAGCATATAAATAAACTCTCTTCTGTTCCCTTAAGGAAACAGACCAATAAATGTGTTTCTGATCCAGACCCTTTGAAGTATCAATAGAAGAAACTTCAAGGATTTGCAATCTTTATCCAGCATAAATAAATATTATGTGGGTAGCAGAATAGGTCAGAGAGCCAGATCTGTCAATCACAAGCAATGTTTTCCCTGCGGGCCGCTGTTTCAGTCTCTAATATTGTCTAGGCGCTCCAGTGGGTGAGTGGGCACTGAAATGCCATTGCTTGGCATACTGGATATTAGGAACTTTGGGGTGGGTGGAGGGGAATGGAATGGAGTTTATCAAAATCCATGGAGGAAGGAAATGTGGGGTGACTAGCTTGGTGTGGAGGCAGCGGTAAGACATGAGGAATTTCTTTCAAAATGTTCCCTTATTCAGACTATGTTTCAATGACTCCTCTGATGTGCCATGAACCATGTGTCCACTGAAAGTTGGCCCAATTCCACAATGAATAAAGAGGATTAGGTCATACTTATTGCCAAGATGGAACTGGTCAGGTTGGGAATGTAGACTAGGAGAAAGTGAGGACTGCAGATGCTGGGGATCAGAGTCGAGATTGACGAAAGGCTGATGAAGGGCTTATGCACGAAACGTCAATTCTCCTGCTCCTCAGATGCAGTCTGACCTGCTATGCTTTTCCAGCACCCCTCTCGATTGGGAATGTAGGCTTACAATCCAAACCTGTCAAACTCCTATACTTGGGGCACTAGGACCATAAAAACTAAGCCCTTTGTGATTTTTTTTTTCTCCATCTCCCATCCATGTTGTGTGAATGTGTTTCTCAAATGATTTGTTGACATACACATCCAAAGATTTGTATAACTAAAGTGTGTTACTTCATGGCAGGCAGATTTTGACCTCATCAGTTCTACCGGATTTGAACATGTCCCACAATAATAAGCAACGCTCTTTACATAAGTTACCAGGATGCCTGTTCCATATATTATTAATTAACAACTTCGCCCTGTCATCTTCTTTCCAATTGTTTTCATGGAGGTGCAGAAAAATCCTACTGAGAACTTGATTTTAACATGATTCGTCCCTGTTTTGGGAGGATTTTTAAAGCTTTGGAAGTTGACTTTTAATCTGTGATCTATGGTAAACAATGTTTTGAAACCTCTGAATGTTCAAAATGCTTTACAGACATTGGAATACTTTGGAATTGTAGTCATTGTGTGGTGGGAAACTGGATAAACTGCTTGCACACAGGATGATAAATGCTGTTCTGAGAAAGGGTCACTGGACCTGAAATGTTAACTTTGCTTCCTCTCCACAGATGCTGCCAGACCTGAAGATCATAAGACAGAGGAGCAGAAATTAGGCCATTCAGCTCATCGCATCTGTTCCACCATTCAATCATGGCTGATAAGTTTCTCAACCCCATTCTCCCAATTTCTCCCTGTAACCCTTGATAATCAAGAACCTATCTTTCTCCATCTTAAATATACTCAATGACCTGGCCTTCACAAACTTCTGTGGCAATGAATTCTACAGATTCACTACTCTCTGGCTGAAGAGTTTTCTCCTTATCTCTAAAAGATCTTTCTTTTATTCTAAGGTTATGCCCTCAGGTCCTAGTCTCTCCTACCAACGGAAACATCTTCCCAACATCCACTCTGCCCAGGCAATTCAGAATTCTGCAAGTTTCAATTAAATCCCCCTTTATCCTTCTGAACTCAGTATAGACCCAGAGTCGGGGAGAAAGTGAGGACTGCAGATGCTGGAGATCAGAGCTGAAAATGTGTTGCTGGAAAAGCGCAGCAGGTCAGGCAGCATCCAAGGAGCAGGAGAATCTACGTTTCGGGCATAGACCCAGAGTCCTCAAACGTTCCTCCTATGTTAAACTGTACAAATCTGCTCTAAGTACTCCAACTGGGGTTGAACCTGGGTCTTGCATAACTGCAGCAGAACTTCTGCATTCTTGTACTCAAATCGTCCAGGTATAAAGGCTGGTATTAGCTCTCTTGATTATTTTCTGCACCTGTTGTTACATTTTAAAGATCTATGCACATGAACCCAAGTCTCTTTGGACATCCACTGTATTTAATTTCATATCATCTAGACAGCACCAGCCAAACTTTCTCAGTCCAACCAAACACTTGCTTACAAGAACTCCATCTGCCACAGTTTTGCCCGTTCATTTAATCTTTCAATATCCCTTTTCCTACTTTTTTTTCCCTTTGATATGCCATTCTCCAAATCATTAATAAATAATGTGAATAATTGATACCCTAACACAGATCCTTGTAGGACACCATTGGTCACACACCACCAATCTTAGTAGCTATCCATTGTCCCTACTTTCGGTCACCTGCCACTCAATCTATGTCAGAAATTTTTCAGTAACTTGCCCTCAATTTCATGGGCTTCCACCTTAATTAACAACCTCTTCTGTGGGACTTACAGTAGTTACCACTTCAAACAATTTAATCAGGTTTGTCAGGTATGAATCCATGCTGATTGTCTGTAATTAACTGAAAATTTTCATGGAGTTCAGTTACCACATCCTTGAATATAGGCTCCAATAATTTCTTCATCACAGATGTTAGGCTAAGTGGTCTGTAATTATTTGGTTTTCCTCTTTTGCCCTTCTTAAAAAGCAGAGTGACATCTTCAATTTTCCAATCCAGAGGAATGACTCCTGTAACTATGGAATTCTGAAAGATTACAGTTAGGGCATCTACAATGTGCTTCCCTACTTCCTTTAACATCTTCAGATGGAAACCATCAGGTCCTGGGATTTATCACTCTTTAATTCAATTTAGTTCTTCAATAACTTTCCCTCCATCATAAGGTCAGAAATGGGGATGTTTGCCAATGAATGCACAATGTTCAGTACTATTCACAGCCCCTCAGATACTGAAGGTCTCCATGTCCAAAAGCAACAAGATCTGGACAATATCTAGGCTTGGGCTAACAAGTGGCAAATAATATTCATGCTACACAAATACCAGGCTCTGACCATCACCATTAACAGACAAACTAACCATTGCTCTTTGACAATCTAACCATTGCCCCTTGAGTGGGCGGCACGGTGGCACAGTGGTCAGCACTGCTGCCTCACAGCGCCAGAGACCCGGGTTCAATTCCCGTCTCAGGCGACTGACTGTGTGGAGTTTGCACGTTCTCCCCGTGTCTGCGTGGGTTTCCTCTGGGTGCTCCGGTTTCCTCCCACAGTCCAAAGATGTGCGGGTCAGGTGAATTGGCAATGCTAAATTGCCCGTAGTGTTAGGTAAGGTGTAAATGTAGGGGTATGGGTGGGTTGCGCTTCGGCGGGGCAGTGTGGACTTGTTGGGCCGAAGGGCCTGTTTTCACACTGCAAGTAATCTAATCTAAACTAAACTAAACTAATCTAATCAATGGTGTTACCATCACTGAATCCCCCATTATCAACATCCTGGGAATTACCATAGACCAGAAACTCAATTGTATTTGCCATGTAAACACAGTGTCACCTAAAGCAGGTCTGAAACCAGGAATACTGCGGCGGGTAACTCACCTCCTGACTCCTGAAAGCCTATCCACCATCTACAAGGAACAAGTCAGGAGCGAAATAGAAAACTTCCCACTTGCCTGGATTAGTGCAGCCCCAACAATCTCAAGAACTTAACACCATCCACAACAAAGCAGCCCGTTTGATTGGCACTACGTCCACAAGTATCAACTCCCTCCACTACCAATGCTCTGTAGCGGCAGTATGTACTATCAAGATGCACTGCAGCAATTCAGCAATGAACCTCAGACAGCACCTTCCAAATTCACAACCACTTCCATCTAGAAGGACAAGGGCAGCAGATATATGGGAACGCCACCACTTTCAAGTTCCCCTCCAAGCCACTCACTACCTTGATATGGAAATATATAACTGTTCCTTCACTGTTGCTGGGTCAAATTCCTAGAATTTCCTCCCTAATGGCATTGTGGATCAACAGGTGGGCTGCAGCAGTTCAAAAAGGCATCTCACCACCATCTTCTCAATGGCAAATGGGGATGAGCAATAAATTCTGGCCAGACAGCAACTCCCACATCCCACAAATGAATATATAAAAAAGATTTCCTCATTACCAATGTTTTATTTGTGTTAATTTTATTCAGACCCTCTTCCCAATCTACTATTAAATTCTGCAGGAATACCAGCAAGCTAACATTTTTTTACTGTAAGTACTTGAGCAAAGTAATTATTCAACATGTCTGCCATTTTTTTCATAGTCGTTCCATAGCACTTTCAGTCTTTATTGGGCCAACATTGCTCCTGACTACCCACTTTCCCTTTATGTAACAAGAAAAATGCTTCTTATTTATTTTGATGCCCTGGGCAAGTGTTCGTCTGTGATTCCATTTAGTGGCTCTTACATGTTGCTTTATGGCCCTTTGCTGGTCTTTGTACTATCTCCATTCCGCAAGATCTTTGCTGCGTTTTGTATGTTTGTAAGCCATTTCTTTCAGTTTATTGCTGTCCCTTATCTGTTTAATTGTTCATGGCTCAAGTGGAGTTCTTCCCTTTCAGCGATATAAACTGGTGTTGTATTGTGTTAAATGGTTCTTTAAACACTTCCCACCGTTCTTCAATTGAAAATCACACAACACCAGGTTATAGTCCAACAGGTTTAATTGGAAGCACACTAGCTTTCAGTTGTGTTACCCATTAGCAGAATTTCCCAGTTTATGGTGGACAGTTTCTGTCTCATCTCATTAATGTAGACCTTACCTAAATCTAAAACTCTAGCAGCTGATTTGCTTTCAAATGCTACATTGATTTCAATCATGTTACAATCATTATTTGATAAGCGTCCACACACAATTAGATTACCAATTAAATCCAGCCCATTACTCATTATTAAATCCAATATTGCTTGTTCCCTTGTTGCATCCAGGACGTATCGCTGTAGGAAAATATCCTGGGCAAATTCACTCCCTTTCTGTCAAGTATTTGTCTACCTCTCCCAATCTGTGTTAAAAATCAAAATCCCCTATTATTACTACTCAGGCGTTGTTATCTACTTTTCTAATTTCTGCATTTATAAAATTTTGTACTAGCTCTGTACCCAACACCTACTACAGTTCAGATCCTTTACTGTTCCACCCATACAGTCTTCACTGGATATTTCCCCTTTGTTATATCCTGCCTCACCTGTGAAGTAAATTTGTTTCGAATTAGTAAGGCTACTTCCACCCCTCTGCTATTTTCCCTGTCCATTCTGAAAATCTCCTAACTTGGTATACTTAGTTCCCAAACCTGACCATTCTGCAGCTATGTCTCAATAATCACCTCTATATTATTTATTAAAAGTATGATAACATCTTTTGCTTTGGGCATACAGGAAACAGTTCTCACCATCCAAGAGTAAATGATTAAAGCATTGATAATTTAAATAGTTACCTAGAAACTCCATACTATTTTCAGTGCATTTCATTTGGTAGCAAAATGAAACAGATATTCATTTGACCTTTCTACTACAAATTAAATTTCCCATTATGTTTGCAGCATTCTATAGAAAATTGCCTCAACACAAGGAATCTGAGATGCTATATGCGATGTGCTCGAATTTATTGCAATCTATTCAAATTTGTCCTTCACAGAGTCATACAGATGTATAACACGGAAACAGACCCTTCAGACTAACTCCTCCATGCCAACCAAATATCCTAAATTAATCGAGACCCATTTACTAGCGCTTGGACCACATCCCTCTAAACTCTTCCTATTCATAGACCTATCCAGATGCCTTTTAAATGCTATAATTGTACCAGACTCCACCACTTCATCTGGCAGCTCATTCCATACACGCACCATCCTCTGCATGAAAATATTGCCCCTAAGGTCCCTTTTATATCTCTCCTCTCTCACCCTGAACCCATGCCCTCTCGTTCTGGACTCTCCCACCCCAGGGAAAAGACCTTGTCTATTTGTCTATCCATGTCCCTCATGATTTTCTGAACTTCTATATGTCACCCCTCAGCCTCCAGGGAAGACAGCCCCAGCCTATTCAGCCTTTCTCCAACCTGGCAACATTCTTGTAAATCTTTTCTGAACCCTTTCAAGGTTCACAACACCCTTGCGATAGGAAGGAGACCAGAATTGCACGCAGTATTCCAAAAGTAGCCTAACCAATGTCCTGTGCAGCCACAACACCGCTTCCAAATCCTATACTCAATGGAAAGCATACCAAACACCTTCTTCACTATACCATCTATCTGCGACGCTACTTTCAAGGAGTTATGAACCTGCACTGCAAGGTCTCTTTGCTCAGCAACATTCCCCAGGACATTACCATTAAGTGTATAAGTCCTGCTCTGATTTGTTTTTCTGAAATGCAGCACCTTGCATTTACCTAAATTAAACTCCATTTGCCACTCCTCAGCCCATTGGCCCATCTGATCAAGATCCCATTGTACTCTGAGATAACCTTCTCTCTGTCCGCTACACCTCCAATTATGGTGTCATCAAACATACTAACTATACCTCCTATGTTCACATCAAATCATTTATATAAATGATGAAAAGCAATGCACCCAGCACTGATCCTTGTGGCACACCAGTGGTCACAGGCCTCCATTCTGAAAAGCAACCCTCCACCACCACCCTCTATCTTCTACCTTCAAGCTAGTTCTGTATCCAAATGGCTACTTCTCTCAGTATTCCATGAGATCTAACCTTGCTAACCAGTCTCCTGAGGAACCTTTTCGAACACCTTACTGACGTCCATATAGATCACGTCCACCGCTCTGCCCTCATCAATCGTCTTTATTACTTCTTCAATAAAACTCTATCAAGTTCATGAGACATGATTTCCTATGCACAAAGCAATTTGGCTATCCCTAATCAGTCCTTGCCTTTCCAAATACATGTAAATCCTGTCCCTCAGGGTTCCCTCCAACAATTTGCCCACCACAGATGTCAGGTTTATCGGTCTATAGTTTCCTTGCTTTTCCTTACCACCTTTCTTAAATAGTGGCATCACATTAGCCTACCTCCAGTCTTCCGGCACCTCATCTGTGACTATCGACAATACAAATATCTCAGCAAGGGGCACAGTCATCACTTCCCTAGCTTCCTGCACAGTTCAAGGGTACACCTGATCAAATACTGGGGAATTATCCACTTCTTTGTGTTTCAAGACATCCAGCACCTCCTCCTCTGTAATACGGACATCTTTCAAGATGTCACCAGTTATTTCCCCACATTCCATATCTTCCATGTCCTTCTATACAGTAAAAACTGATGCAAAATACTCGTTTAGTATCTTCGCCATCTCCTGTGACTGCACACAAAGGCTGCCTTGCTGATCTTTGAGGGGCCCTATTATCTCCCTAGTTACCCTTTTGTCCTTAATATGTTTATAAAAATCCTTTGGATTCTTCTTAACCCTATTTGCCAAAGCTATCACGTCCCCTTTTTTCCCTCCTGATTTCCCTCAAGTATACTCCTATTGCCTTTATACTCTTCTAAGGATTTACTCGATCTCTACTGTCTATACCTGACATATGCTTCCTTCTTTTTCTTAACCTAAACCACAATTTCTCTAGTCATCCAGCATTTCCTACACCTACCAGCATTTCCTTTCACCCTAACAGGAATATACGGTCTCTGGACTCTTGTTATCTCATTTCTGAAGGCTCTTTACTTGTGAACATCTGCCCCAAATCAGCTTTTGAAAGTTCTTGCCTAATACCGTCAAAATTAGCCTTCCTCCAATTTAGAACTTCAACTTTTAGATCTGGTCTATCCTTTTCCATCATTATTTTAAAACCAATAGAATTATGGTCGCTGGCCCCAAAGTGCTCCCCCACTTGACACTTCAGTTACCTGCCCTGCCTTATTTCCCAAAAGAAGGTCAAGTTTTGCACCTTCTCTAGTAGGCACATCCACATATTGAATCACAAAATTTTCTTGTACACACTTAACAAATTCTTCTCCATCTAAGCTCTTAACACTAAGGCAGTCCCAGTCTATGTTTGGAAAATTAAAATCCCCTACCATAACCACCTATTATTCTTACAGATAACTGAAATCTCATTACAAATTTGTTTCTCAATTTCCTGCTGACTATTAGGGGATCTATTATACAATCCCAATAAGCCGGTCATCCCTTTCTTATTTCTCAGTTCCACCCAAATAATTTCCCTGAATGTATTCCCAGGAATATATGCCTGAAGTACAGCAATAATGCTGTCATATCAAAACGCCACTCCCCCTCCTCTCCTGCCCCCCTATAGTATTTGTATCCTGGAACATTAAGTGCCAGTCCTGTCCATACCTAAACCACATTTCTGTAATCGCTATGATATCTCAGTCCCATGCCCTGAGTTTATCTGCTTCCCAACAATGCAAAGTGGACAAGCAGAGACTGATTGCCAACTTCGGTGCCCATGAGGATGGCCTCAACCGGGACCTTGGCTTCATGTCACACTATAGGTGACCCCACTGCACTATACACTCTTTCACTCACACACTTGCCCATACGCAAGCACACACACTCTCACATGCATACTCTCTCTCTCCCTCCTGTACATAACTGACGTGGGAGATGGCACGGGGCAGGGTGGCATTTGGTACACGGACACACAAGATGACCACTGAGCCATAAGTCGGCCACTTGACACACAAGATGGTCGCTGGACTACAATATAGAGAGACAACAGAACAAACACAGACACTGCCTGGGGCCACCAGAATGCCAGCACAATGCACTCACTACCAAGTTAATTAGTATATGGCGGGTGGGGGACAGAATACACATCAATAGTGTATACTGCCTGCTGAAGTGTCTGGGTCCAGCCAACACCTTTGATAGAAATGCTAACAGTTTGATACTAACTCCTACAGAGTGATAATAGTCAGGGCTGCAATAATCGTCCTTCTCAGGAAGAGCGATTAGTGCCCATTACTACAGCAATGGACTTCCATGCAAACATTGAAACTGACAGTGTCTGCGCTGAAACTGACAACGACCGCGCTGAAATGAACAAAGGCTGCGCTGGAACTGACAATGACTGCACCGAAACTATTAAAAATTCTGCAATGTTTACAATGAACAAACCATGTTACAGAGACAATGTTAAAAATAACACAACACCAGGTTATAGTCCAAGAGGTTTAACTGGAAACACTAGCTTTCAGAGCGTTGCTCCTTCATCAGGTGTTTGTGGAGTATAAAATTGGAAAACAGAGAATTTATAGGAAAAGTTTACAGTATGATGGAACTGAAATTATATATTGAAAAAGACCTGGTTTGTTAAGTCTCTCATCTTTTAGAATGACCATGTTGGTTTCAGTTCTTTCATATGCAAATCACAAAACTTTTTAAAAGTTACATTCTCAAGTGAACTTTAACCACTGGTGTCATTCTGGCCCAGATGACATACTGAAGGCGTAAGATATAAGATTCTGTAAATCCTGTGGAATTCTCTCTCACAGGAAGCTGTTGGGGTCAGTTCATTAGATATATTTAAGAGGAAGCTGGACATGACCCTTATGGCTGAAGGAATCAAGGGATATGGGGATGGGATACTAGATTGCATGATCAGCCATGATCATATTGAATGGTGGTGCAGGCTTGAAAGGCCAAATGACCAATTCCTGCACCTATTTTCTATGTTTTTATGTAACATTGTAGAAATCGCTGAGCAATGTACAGTCACATCCACGTGACAGATTGCGAAAGCCCAGTTCATTCCTCTGCTCCTAGGGGACTAAGTTACCAGAGAAACAGAGAAGACAAAAACCTGCCTTTCGTTTTCAAAACCACTGGGTCCTTTGGCAGTCACACAGGCACAGTATTGCACTCACCTCAACACTAGCATAATCGCAGATTGAGCATTTGAAGGGTTTCTCATGGGTGTGCTTGTACCGTCTGTGTCGCACCACCTCCCCACTTGTAACAAATGCCATTGCGCAGTCAGGGCATTTGTGTGGTCTTGTACCTAAAAAAATAATGACAGTAAGAAAAATTTTAATCAAATTAAAACAGATTAAGGGTGCAGATTATCTTTTGCACAACATATGACTGACTTCAAATTTTAAGTATATTGTTAGAAATGTAAGGTTTATGAGTTTTTTTGTTTCTGGTCTGAGTCTTTAACTAAGGGCTAAAAGGAAGAATGAAGGTGATCAAATATCATGCTCTGAATTCTGGTGAAAACAAACCTGGATAATTTGCTTGTTAAATGGGCCCAAGTTGTTTTACAGGAGATAGGAAGCAAGATATTCATCACAGCAATTAACTATGACTCCAGCGGCTGTGTTTATAACAGACAGACAATCAGGGCCAGGTTTTCATTTCTGGGTTGGGACTGCAGCATCAGGACATTCCCCAGATCCATAAACCCAATCCAAGAGAAAGTGTTCTGGAAATTGTAATTTGTTCTGTGTGCTAGGGTTTCTTGGGAGTCAGGCTTAGCGGCCCGTGAATGAGAGAAGATGTGAGATGTGCAATTGGGCTAGGCAAATATTGTTCTGCAACAGTTGTCCAAAATTGTAAATAAATGGAACATAAAACATCTCTCTACCTCTCATCTCTACAAATTCCCCATGCCTGTTCTATGCCAACCCAATTTTCATTTAACTCTTGTAATGGGATGCGGATATTGCTGGCAAGGCCACCATCTGTTGCCTATTCCTAGCTGCCCTTGAATTGATTAACTCTCCACACCATTTTAGAAGGCCATTTAGGAGTCAATCACATTACTGCGGGTCTGGAGTCAGGTGTAGGCCAGACCTAGTAAGGATGGCAGATTTCATTCCCTAAAGTTAATTGGTTCTGAAGGATTAATGGATTTTAAACATTCACTCTGTTTTTCACTCCAGATGCTACAAGACCTGCTGACTTTCTCCAGCATTTTCCATTTTGTTTCAAGTTTTAATAAAAATTAGCAAGTTAGGTTAGCTTTTAAATACAGATTTTGTTTTTTTTATTGAACTAAATTTTACCATCTACCACACTGGATTTCAAATCCAAGCTCCAGAACATTTGCCTGCTGCACTGATTACTACAGTACTGATATTACCACTATTCCACTGCTTCCAAATAACTTCTCATTCCCTCTTTACCATCACTACCCATAATGCTTCATATCTTCCACGCTAACCTGTGCTCCTCTTCCTAGCCTCCCGTACTCTCCATGCCATACTAAGCCACTCCACTCAATGCAAAGCTCTTCATGCCAACCCATTCTTGCCCACCTCCATTCCCCTTTACAACCCCTATAACAATGTATTGCCAACTCATCCCCATCATCCTTCACTCTTACATCTACCATGCCAACTCATCAAGTATTCACCGTGGGCAGACCTCAGGTGGCATACTGAGATTAAATAATATAACACTCGAAGTGTATGTTACAGACTTTATTATAAAAACACACTCATTGATAAAAAATACATTTCAATTCCTTCACTTATATAATTCTTGTAACAGTAAGCATTTCATTCAAGGGAACTAATTATTCAGGAATATAAGATTTTTCTAAAGGACATGCAGGAAGGAAATTATGGTGGCATAGAACTGTCCTAAGGAATGGAATAAGTACGATAACAAGAAATCATCTTGGATCAAAAGATTTAAAATCCATATGGGTGGAGGTAAGAAATAAAATGGGGAAGAAGACACAGGCAGTAGTAGTCTATAGGCCCCCTAGCAGTAGCTATATGGTAGAACAGATAATAAATCAGGAGATGTATTTACAGTACATGGACTACAGCAGTTCAAGAAGGCAGCTCATCACCTTTCCAAGAGCAACTAGAGAAGGTAGCTGAGAATGTAATAGGTAGGTGAAGGTGGGGAGATGGTGATAGGTCAGAGAGGAGGGTGGAGCAGATAGATGGGAAAGACAATGGACTGGTCAAGAAGATGGTCCCAAGTTGGAGGCTTAGGACTAGGACAATGTGGAGGGAGTGGAAATGAGAAAACTGGTGAAATCCATATTAATCTTGTGTGGTTACAGGGTCCCAAGGCGGAAGATGAAGCATTCTTCCTCCAGGTGTCAGGTGGTTAGGGTTTGGTGATGGAGGAGGCCCAGGACCTATAGGTCCTTGGTGGCGTGGGAGTGGGAGTTGGAAAATTCAGCCACAGGGCGGTGGGGTTAGTTGGTGCGAGTGTCCTAGAGATGTTAACTGAAACGATCAGCAATTTGGCGTCCTGTGTCCCTAATGTAGAGGAGATCACAGTAGGCGCAACGGATACAGAAGTTGACATTTGTGGAGGTACAGGTAAATTTCTGTGGGATGTAGAAGGATCATTTGGGGATCCATGAAAGAACGGAGGAGCCAAGTATCATGCAAGTGGAGAAAGACTTGTAGAAAACTACTGCACAGAAGGATATGGGAGTAATCATGCATAATTCACAAAAAGCTTTTGCTGTTTTTCCCAAAGGGAATGGAGTAAGGATAGGGAAGTCTTGCTAAAACTATACAAGACTCTAATCGGACCACAGGTTGAATACTGTGAATACTTTTGGAACTTTATCTAAAGAAAGATATGGTGGCATTGGAGGCAGTCTACAAAAGGTTTGCTAGATTGATCTGGGTCAGGAGGGACTGCTTTACAAGGAGAGGTTGAATAGATTGAGCCTGTACTCACTGGAACTTAGAAGAATGGAAAGCAAACTTACTGAAATATGTAATATTCTTAGAGGATTGACTGATTAGTTGTGGATAGACTGTTTCCTGTTGTGGGACAGTCTAGAACCAGAGGCTGGTGGGAAAAAAAAGTGAGGACAAAGGGGACCTGCTTACACTATTGTGACTGATGGGAAGGGGCATGGGTGATAGGCCGTATGCGGTTGAGGGCCCTGTCAACCACAATGGGCAGGAAACCACGATTACAGAAGAAGCAGACCATGGCACTAGCGCTGTTTTGGAAGGTGGCATCATCCAAAAAGTAATGACATAGGTGAAGGAACTGGGAGAATGGGTAAGAATCCTCGCAGGATGTGGGGTATGAAGAGCTCCTCACTTTTCATCCCATCAGCCTCTGCAGTCAAAGGATCGTTCTCCGCCATTTTGGACAAATCCAGCAAAATGCCACCATCAAACACATGTTCCCTTTACTCCCCTGTCTGCATGTCACAGATATTGTTGCCTCTGTTCCTCCTAATTCATTCATTAATCACCAACACCACCATCCCCTTTCCCACAATACCTTCCCATGTAACCATAGAAGATGCAATATCTGCCCCTTCACCTCCTCCCTGCTCACCATCCAAGGGCCTAAATAGTTTTTCCAGGTGAAGCAGCATTTCACTAATATCTCCTCCAATCTTGTGTACTGTATTTGCTGTGCCCAATGTGTGGCCTACTCAACACTGGAGAAACTAAACACAGACTGGGTGACCACTTTGCAGAATACCTGTGTGCAAGCAGGATCCCAACCTTCACTTAGCCAGTCATTTTAACAAAGTATCCTGCTTGCATGCTCACTTGACTGACCTCAGCAGGCTAGTCTCGAGTGAATCACAGGACAAACTGGAGGAACATCTCATCTCAGACTAGGCACTTTACAATCTTTTGGACTCAATACTGACACCTCCAAATTATGAACCAATTCCCTTTGTTTTAGCTTTACTTGTTATATTATCATGCCCTCTCCCCCATTCACCCACTATTTGTTCTTTCAAGTCTGGTAGCTGGACACACCATTGTTCTGCCATTGTCACACTCTGATCAATTAATCTGAACTACCAACATCCTTTCTCCACCTGCACATTACACTCCATCCCCACCCTCAACTATAGCATAAATGCTGCACCCTCGACACTTCTCATCAGCTCTGGTGAAGAGTCATCTAGACTCGAAACGTTAGCTTGCTCTCTGTCCATGTACGGTGACTGACGCACTGTGATCGCCAGCATTTGTTGTTTTCAGTATAGATTCCAGTATCTGAAGTAATTTGCTCCTACATAGTGAATTTATGGATTTTACTGCAGAGGGCAGTAGACCCTAGGTTATTGAGTATATTTAAGGCTGAAATAGATTCTTAAATCAAGTGTTATGGGACAAAGACAGGAAAATAAGACCATAAGACATAGGAGTAGAAATTAGACCATTCAGATCATTGAGTCTGCTTCGCCATTCAATCATGTCAGGCAGCATCCAACGAACAGGAGAATCGACGTTTCGGGCATAAGCCCTTCTTCAGGAATGAGGAAAGTGTGTCCAGCAGGCTAAGATAAAAGGTAGGGAGGAGGGACTTGGGTAGGGGCGTTGGAAATGCGATAGGTGGAAGGAGGTCAAGGTGAGGGTGATAGGCCGGAGTGGGGGTGGGGGCGGAGAGGTCAGGAAGAAGATTGCAGGTTAGGAAGGTGGTGCTGAGTTTGAGGGATTTGACTGAGACAAGGTGGGGGGGAAGGAAAATGAGGAAACTGGAGAAATCTGAGCACCGACCTTTATACCGCTGAGATTAAACGGCAGCTCGCGGACACCTCCTCCTACTGCCCCCTTGACCATGACCCCACCTCCCACCACCAAACCATCATCTCCCAGACCATCCATAACCTCATCACCTCAGTGGATCTCCCAGCCACCGCCTCCAACCTCATAGTCCCACAACCCCGCACCGCCCGTTTCTTCCTCCTGCCCAAAATCCACAAACCTGACTGCCCCGGCCGACCCATTGTCTCAGCCTGCTCCTGCCCCACCGAACTCATCTCTGCATACCTCGACACGGTCCTGTCCCTCTTAGTCCAAGAACTCCCCACCAAGTTTCAGGACACCACCCATGCCCTCCACCTCCTCCATGATTTTCGCTTTCCCGGTCCCCAACGCCTTATCTTCACCATGGACATCCAGTCCCTGTACACCTCCATCCCCCATCACAAAGGACTCAAAGCCCTCCGCTTCTTCCTTTCCCGCCGTACCAACCAGTACCCTTCCACTCACACCCTCCTTCGACTGACTGAACTGGTCCTCACCCTGAACAACTTCTCTTTACAATCCTCCCACTTCCTCCAAACCAAAGGAGTAGCCATGGGCACCCGCATGGGCCCCAGCTTTGCCTGCCTCTTCGTAGGATATGTGGAACAGTCCATCTTCAGCAGCTACATTGGCACCACCCCCTACCTTTTCCTCTGCTACATCGATGACTGTATCGGTGCTGCCTCGTGCTCCCTCAAGAAGGTTGAACAGTTCATCCACTTTACCAACACCTTCCACCCCGACCTCAAATTCACCTGGACCGTCTCAGACTCCTCCCTCTCCTTCCTAGACCTTTCCATTTCTATCTCGGGCGACCGACTCCCACAGCTACCTAGACTACACCTCCTCCCACCCTGCCCTCTGTAAAAACGCCATCCCATATTCCCAATTCCTTCGTCTCCGCCACATCTGCTCCCAGGAGGACCAGTTCCAAATCCGTACAACCCAGATGGCCTCCTTCTTCAAGGACCGCAATTTCCCGCCAGACGTGGTCGACGATGCCCTTCACCACATCTCTTCCACTTCCCGCTCCTCCGCCCTTGAGCCCCGCCCCTCCAACCGCCACTAGGCCAGAACCCCACTGGTCCTCACCTAACACCCCACCAACCTCCATATACAGCGTATCATCCGCCGTCATTTCCGCCACCTCCAAACGGACCCCACCACCAGGGGTATATTTCTCTCCCCTCCCCTATCAACGTGCCGAAAAGACCACTCCCTCCGTGACTTCCTCATCAGGTCCACACCCCCCACCAACCCAACCTCCACTCCCGGCACCTTCCCCTGCAACCGCAAGAAATGCAAAACTTGCGCCCACACCTCCCCCCTTACTTCCCTCCAAGGCCCCAAGGGATACTTCCATATCTGCCGCAAATTCACCTGCATCTCCACACACATCATCTATTGCATCCGCTGCACCCGATGTGGCCTCCTCTATATTGGGGAGACAGGCCGCCTACTTGCGGAACGTTTCAGAGAACACTTCTGAGACACCTGGACCAACCAACTCAACCACCCCGTGGCTCAACACTTCAACTCCCCCTCCCACTCCACCAAGGACATGCAGGTCCTTGGACTCCTCCATCGCCAGACCATAGGAACACGACGGTTGGAGGAAGAGCGCCTCATCTTCCGCCTAGGAACCCTCCAACCACAAGGTATGAACTCAGATTTCTCCAGTTTCCTCATTTCCCCTCCCCCCACCCTGTCTCAGTCAAATCCCTCGAACTCAGCACCACCTTCCTAACCTGCAATCTTCTTCCTGACCTCTCCGCCCCCACCCCCACTCCGGCCTATCACCCTCACCTTGACCTCCTTCCACCTATCGCATTTCCAACGCCCCTACCCCAAGTCCCTCCTCCATACCTTTTATCTTAGCCTGCTGGACACACTTTCCTCATTCCTGAAGAAGGGCTTATGCCCGAAACGTCGATTCTCCTGTTCTTTGGATGCTGCCTGACCAGCTGCGCTTTTCCAGCAACACATTTTCAGCTCTGATATCCAGCATCTGCAGTCCTCACTTTCTCCTCGCCATTCAATCATGGTTGATAAGTTTCTCAACACCATTCTCCCTGTAACCCTTGATCTCTTTGACACTCTGTCTCCTTCAGTCTTAAATATACTAAATGGCCTGGCCTCCACAGCCTTCTGTGGCAGTGAATTCTATACATTCACCACTCTGTGGCTTATGAGGGAATCTCTTTATCTCTGTCTTAAAAGGTCTTTACTCTCAAGCTATGCCCTCGGGCCCTAGTCTCTCCTACCAATGGAAACATCTTCCCAACATCCATTCTGTCTAGGCCATTCAGTATTCTGTAAGTTTCAATTAGATCCCCCTCATCTTTCTCAACTCCATCGAGTATAGACCCAGAGTCCTCAAACATTCCTTATATGTTAAGCTTTTCATTCCTGGGATCATTCTTGTAAACTTCTCTGAACCCACTCCAGGGCTGTACATCCATCCTGAGACATAGGGCCCAAAACTGTGCACAATACACCAAATATGGCCTGACCAGAGCCTTATAGAGCCTGTTTTTATATTCAAGTCCTCTCAAAATAAATGCCAACATTGCATTTGCCTTCCTAACTAGTGAATAAATCTGCAAGTTTACCTTGAGAGAATCCTGGACCGGAACTTCCAAGTCTCTTTGCACTTCAGTCTTCTGAATTTTCTCCGCATTTAGAAAATAGTCCATGATGCTATTCCTCCTACCAAATTGCATGACCACACACTTTCCCACATTCTACTCCATCTGTTGCTTCTTTGCCCATTCTCCTAACCTGTCCAAATCCTTCTGCAGTCTCTCTGCCTCCTCAATACTATTTGCCGCTCTACTTATCTTTGTATCATCTGCGAACTTAGTCAGAATGCCCTCAGTTCCTTCATCTAGATCATTAATGTATAAAGTGAATAGTCATGGACAGCACAGTGGCACAGTGGTTAGCGCTGCTGCTGCCTCACAGCACCAGAGACCCGGGTTCAATTCCCACCTCAGGCAACTGTCTGCATGGAGGTTGCACATTCTCCCCGTGTCTGCGTGGGTTTCCGCCGGGTGCTCCGGTTTCCTCCCACAGTCCAAAAATGTGCAGGTTAGGTGTATTGGCCTTGCTAAATTGCCCGTAGTGTTAGGTGAAGGGGTAAATGTAGGGGAATGGGTATGGGTGGGTTGCTCTTCGGAGGGTCAGTGTGGACTTGTTGGGCCGAAGGGCCTGTTTCCAACTGTAAGTAATCTAATCTAAACAATTAGCGTACAAAGCAGACAGCAGGTTCAGGGTTAGAAGAGATAAGTTCTGAATTGTGAATCTCCTGAACCTGATGGTTGATTTGCACAGCAGTTGAGTCTCCAATTATTCACCAGATTTGTTAACGACTTAGTTGATGGAATCGAGAAACACCTGTTTCCTGTTTCCACACTATAAGTAATCTAATCTAAACTCAGTTGTGGTCCCAACACTGACCCTTGCGGAACACTACTAGTCATCAGTTACCATCCTGAGAAAGATCCTTTTATCGTCATTCTCTGCTTTCTGCCAGATAGCTATCTTCTTTTTCCAATCCTCTGGGAGTCTCCCTGACTCCAGTGATTCCTGAAAGATCACCACTAATGCCTCCACTACTTCTTCAGCTATCTGCTTTAGAACTCTGGAGTGTAGTCCATCGGATCCAGGTGATTTATTCACCTTCAGGCCTTTCAGTTTTTCTAGCATCTTCTCCTTGGTGATGGCCACTACAGTCAGCTCTGCCCCCTCACTCTCTTGAATTGTAGGGGTATTACTTACGTCCTCTATCATGAAGACTGACATGAAGTAATTATTCAGTTCTTCGGCTATTTCCTTATTCCCCACTACTATCTCTCCAGCGTCATTTTCCAGGGATCCAAAGTCCACTTTTGCCTCTCTTTTGCCACTTGCATATATCTTCTTTTATACTACAGTCTAAATTACCCTCATATTCAATCTTCTCCCTCCTTATTTCTTTATTGTTCCCCTCTGTTGGTCTTTGTAAGCTTCTCAATTCTCTGGTTTGGGAATTGAGATGAGGATTATCAGATCAGCCATAGATTCATAGAGATGTACAGCATGGAAACAGACCGTTCGGTCCAACCCATCCATACCGACCAGATAGCTCAACACAATCTAGTCCCACCTGCCAGCACCTGGCCCATATCCTCCAAATCCTTCATATTCATATACCCATCCAGATGCCTGTTAAATGTTGCAATTGTATCAGCCTCCACCTCTTCCTCTGGCAGCTCATTCCATACACGTACCACCCTCTGCATGAAAAAGTTGCCCCTTAGGTCTCTTTTATATCTTTCCCCTCTCACCCTAAACCTATGCCCTCTAGTTCTGAACTCCCCAACTCCAAGAAAAAGACTTTGCCTATTTACCCTATCTATGCCCCTCATAATTTTGAAAGCCTCTACAAGGTCACCCCTCAGCCTCCGACGCTCGAAGGAAAACAGCCCCAGCGTGTTCAGCCTCTCCCTTTAACTCAAATCCTCCAACCCTGGCAACATCCTTGTAAATCTTTTCCAAGATTGTATATATAAGCCAGAGCAGACTTGATGGATGGAATGACCTGCTTCTGCATCCTTGTCTTATGCTCTCATCCCTTACAAACACAAACAGTCCTCTTCAAAGAGTATACAATTATTAGAGTTATAAACCATTCGAGTTTAGGGCAGCACAGTAGTTAGCACAGATGCCTCTCAGTTGCAAGGACCTGGATGCGATTCCAGCCTTGGCTGATTTTCTGTGTGGAGTCTGCACATTCTCTCCATTTCTGCGTGGCTTTCCAATGGGTGCTCCAGTTCTTCCCACAGTCCAAAGATGTGCAAATTAGGTGGATTGGACATGGTAAATTGCCCTGTTGGGGTGTGTAGGCTAGGTGGGATAAGTAGCAAATGCATGGATAGGGTGGGATGCTGTTCAGACAGTTGGTGCAGACTCAAATAGCCTCTTTCTGCACTGTAGAGATTCTATGATTACAAATCAAACTATGAAATTGCAAGCACCCACGTAATACAAGATGTTTTTGTACCAATCACAGAGCATTAACCCAGTTATCGCAATCCTCAGGCCTGTTTCAACAGCAATTTGTTTGGTTTAAAGGTCTGAAATTTTAAGTGCCGCAAGACTTTTGACAGTTTCCTTGGACAAATTCTATCCAAATTTCTGACAGTTCCTTTTTATAATTACTTTTTAACAGATCCTTTTAAAACTTGATAGCTGCTGACAGGTCTGCCGACAGTTCGAAAGAAGAGGCTGCACAGTGCTGAGTTTTGAAGGGACTTGGATATTCTTGCTCATGAGTCACAGAGTTAACATTCAGTTACAAGGCAAATAGCAGGCTGACTTTATTACAAGATGATTTGACTCTGGGGTAAAGATGTCTTGCAGCAATTATATATTAATTTACACTGTTTAATGAGATCACTCGTTGAGTCACTCGTTGTGCTGCTTTGGTCTCCTTACCTAGTAAGGGTTTAATTGCCATTAAGGGAGTGCATCAACGTTCCTCAAATTAATTACTGGGATCAAGGCATTATCTTAGGAGGCAAAATTAAATACACAGGGGTTTTATTCACTGGAGTTTGGGAAATTGAGAGGTGATCTCACTCAACATACAGAATATTTTTTCAGTGTTCAATAAGGTCCTCTGGCAGGTGGAATCCAGTTCCACTAACTCTCAGAGGAAGGGTTAGGCCATTTAGGACTAAGATAAAAAGGAATCTATACTTTTAGAGGGTTATGAAATTCTCTTCCCAAGAGGGCTGGGAAGACTCTGTCATTGACAGCATGGACGGGTTGGTCCGAATGGTCTGTTTCTATGCTGTACATTTCTATGACAGATGTTAAGAAGACATTTCAAGACTGAAATTAGTAGATTTTCAAACATTAAAAGGATCAAGAGACATTGAGATAGCACAGGAAAATTGTGTTTAAATAGAAGATCAGCCATGATCTCACTGAATGGTGAATATGTCTATTTTTAATAGTGCTAAAACTCACCTTATCTCTATTTCTCCCAAAGAGCAATTTCTCCAAAGGTATCACTTTCACAATGATACAGGCAGTAAATCATATTCCATTCCAAAGAAGGGTAGAGCCATGGGATCTAAAAGGTAGCTAATTAATTTTTTACTCTGGATTCAAATTGCTGTGGGGATAGTCTCTGGACAGTTCAAGACAGAATGGTAAATTCTTGGTTGCCATACTTACAGTGGACACGCAGCTCATAGAAACCACGCGAGAGTGACAGAGTTGTAGCACTGATTCTTCAAAGCAAAGTTACCCTTTGAGTAAGCAATTTTCCGCTATATAGACTGCATTATCACAATCAGTTCAATAGAGGTATAACACATGCAGCTACAGAAGGAAATTGGTTAATTTACCTGTATGAGTGTTGATATGGTTTTGCAGGAGGGTGACAGTTCGGAATGCCTTTTCACAAAGATGACATCTGTGTGGACGCTCATCTGAATGGCTTCTCATATGACGGTCTAGATTAGACCGTTGTGTAAAAGTGCGTGAACATAATTTACACTGAAATGTCTTCTTAATATCTGTCATGAGGAAATGTTTTTCAAAGAATAAAAAAAAATGGCTTTCACAATCTCAAAAATCCCGAAGCATGTTTGCCATCAAATGTCACACTATTTTACCAGCAGTCATGGATGAACATTCATCTGAGGATTAATTCCCAGGGAGTAATCTGTGCAACTCAGAAAGATTTCTTAATTATCTAAACAAAGATATAAGACAAAATTGATTAATTTAAAACAATCACTCAGCAACACACTATTTTCTTAGTGATTAGACAAAATGGAACAAGAGGAGGATATACGAGAGAGCGAAAACAGAGGATGCGTACCCATGGTGCAACATGCATAATTTGCACAATCGCAGAGAAGACACAGTAAGATCGGTGTTGGACTGGGTTGTACAAAATTAAAAATCACACAACACCAGGTTACAGTCCAACAGGTTTAATTGGAAGCACACTAGCTTTTGGAGCGCCGCTCCTTCATCAGGTGGAGGGCTCAATTGTAAGGCACAGAATTTATAGCAAAAGTTTACAGTGTGATGTAACTGAAATTATACATTGAAAAATACCTTAATTGACTATTGAGTCTTTCATCTGTTCGAATACTATGATAGTTTCATTTCTTTCATGTGTAAACCCAAAACCTTTTTTTAAGAGTTGCATTCTCACCCAGGTTAACTGTGACAATTTGTGTTAGCTAGACAATATGTTGAAGGTGTTGGCCCCCTGTGTTCTCTGTCTATGCCATGATAGACAGAGTGAGGTAACAGAGTTTTACATGAATTCATACAGTTTTTGAACAAAGTACAATGTAACTCTGCAAGTACAAATTCACCCCACAAAATATATGTGTGTGCATGTGGCTCTTTGTGTCTGTCTGTGTGCGTATCTGTCTAGGTTGGGGGTTGTGAGTGTGAGAGAGAGTGTATATGTGTGTGTAGTGAGTGTAGAGTGTCTTAAGTCTGTGCGGGGGTGCATGTGTGAGTGTGGGTGTGTGTGTCTGGGGTGGGGGGGGTTGTGAGTGTCTGTGAGAGAGTGTATATGTGTGTGCATGAGTGTAGAGTGGTCTAAGTCTCTAAGAGGATGCATGTGAGAGTATGGGAGAGTGTGTGTGTGTCTGTTTATATGTGTGTCCGTGTGTATGTGCGTGTATAGGAGTGCCTGTGTGTATGTATAGCGCAATAGTGGTCACCCAAGGTCCCAGTTGAGGCCTTCCCTATGGATATGGAACTTAGCTATCAGCCTCTGCTCGGCCACTTTTCGCTACCACCTGTCCCGAAGTTCGCCTTGGAAAATGGTCACCCGAAGGTCCGAGGTCGAATGTCCTGCACCACTAAAGTGTTCCCCAACTGGGAGGGAACACTCCTGTTTGTTGATTGTTGTGTGGTGCCCATTCATCTGTTGCCGTAGCCTTTGCTCAGTTTCCCCAACGTACCATGCCTCAGGGCATCCTTGCCTGCAATGTATAAGATAGACTGAGTCCCATGAGTACCTGCCAAGTACGTGGTGGGAGGTGTCCCCATGTGTAATGGTGGTATCCATGTCACACTCTGACATGTCTTGCAGCGCCTACCGTGACAGGGTTGTATGGAGTTGTCCTGAGAGCTGGGCAGCTTGCTACAAATAACGATTTGTTTGAGGTTTGGCGGTTGTTTAAAGGCAAGTAGTGGAGGTGTGGGAAGGTCTTGGTGAGGTGCTCATCCTCATTGATAATGTGTTGCAGGTCACAAAGAACATGGTGTAGTTTTTCAGCTCCTGGGAAGTACTGGACAACGAAGAGTACCCTGTCAGTTGCAGCACGTGTCTGTCTCCTGAGGAGGTCATTACAGTTCCTTGCTGTGGCACGTCAGAACTGGCGGTCAATGAGTTGAGCATCATACCCCATTCTTATGAGGGCATCCCTGAGTACTTCCAGGTGCCCGTCACATTCCTCCTCACCTGAAAAGGTCCGGTGTACACATAGGGTGTGTCCATAGGGGATGGCTGTTTTAATATGATTTGGCTGGAAGCCGAAGAAGTGTAGCATTGTGAGGTTGTCTGTGGGTTTGAGGTAGAGTATGGTGCTGATGTGTCCATCCTTGATGGAGATGCATGTGTCCAAGAATGAGACAGATAGACGAGAGTAGTCCATGGTGAGTTTGATGGTGGGATGAAACTGGTTGATATCATTGTGTAGTTGTATCAGTGTCTCCGAAAGCTAGTGTGCTTCCAATTAATGATTCTGGATTAGTGGTGCTGGAAGAGCACAGCAGTTCAGGCAGCATCCAAAGAGCAGCGAAATCGCGTTTCAGGCAAAAGCCCTTCATTTTTACCTTGCTTCCAATTAAACCTGTTGGACTATAACCTGGTGTTGTGTGATTTTTAACAATGAGGGGCAGGGATAGGGTAAATAGACAAAGTCTTTTCCCTGCGGTCGGGGAGTCCAGAACTAGAGGGTATAGGTTTAGGGTGAGAGGGGAAAGCTATAAAAGGGACCTAAGGAGCAACTTTATCACACAGAGGGTGGTAAGTGTATGGAATGAGCTGCCAGAGGAAGTGGTGGAGGCTGGTACAATTGCAACATTTAAAAGGCATTTGGATGGGTATATGAATAGGAAGGGTTTGGAGGGATATGGGCCAGGTGCTGGCAAGTGGGACTAGATTGGGTTGGTATAATTGGTCGGCGTGAACGAGTTGGACCGAAGGGTCTGTTTCCGTACTGTACATCTCTATGACTCTAAATTGTGGATCTGGGTTTGCTTGCTGAGCTGGAAGATTCATTTCCAGACATTTTGTCACCCTACTAGGTAACATCTTCAGTGGGCCTCAAGCAAAGCAGTGTACATGATTCCTGCTTTCTATTTATATGTTTAGGTTTCTTTGCGTTTGTGATGTCATTTCCTGTGGTGATGTCATTTCCTGTTCTTTTTCTCAGGGGGTGGTAGATGGGGTCTAACTCGATGTGTTTGTTGATAGAGTTCCGGTTGGAATGCCATGCTTCTAGGAATTCTCATGCATGTCTTTGTTTGGCTTGTCCTAAGATGGATGTGTTGTCCCAGTCGAAGCGGTGTCCAGATAAGGAAGGAATCTTGATAATAAGTCTTTAAACAAGAGTCAGAGCTACTGCCAGCTTTATTGTGCTTCCATACCAAAATGTGTGCTATCAGGAGACTCTGCTGCCTATTTAGATCAGCCTATATGTTAACAACGTTCAAGTCTTGTATTGTAGTGGTAGTATCCTTCCCTCTAGACCGGAAGATCCAGGTTCAAATTTCATCAACCAGATGTGTCATAATGTGCCTGGACAGGTGATTAGATGTATTTTTTTTAAAGGTCCATGCCAACCATAATCCCAAACAAATCCTACCTGCACACGCTTGGTCTATATCCCTCCAAACATTTCTTATTCATGTACTTATTTAAATGTCTTTTAAGCATTACAGTTGTGGTGTTCATACTTCTTGCCTTAAAGATCCAAATTCAAGTTGCATCCATACTGGAGGTGGTTCATTACACAGCAGCAGAAGTAGGCTACTTAAGCTATTGAGTCTGCTCTGGCACTTAATGATTTCATGGCTGATCTGATAATCATAGAATCCCTACAGTTTGGAAGCTGGCCATTCAGTCCAGTTCAATTTTCCGAACAGCATCCCACCCGGACCCAACCCAAAACCTATAACCATGCATGTCCCATGTCTAATCCACCTAGTCTGCATACTCATGGATACTATGGCAATTTAGAATGGTCAATCCACCTAATCTGCACATTTTTGGACTGTGGGAGGAAACCATAGCATCCAGAGGAAACCCATGCAGACACAGGGGAGAATGTGCAAACTCCACACAGTCGCCCAAGGGTGGAATCGAACCCAGGTCCCTGGCACTGTGAGGCAGCAGTGCTAATCATTAAGCCATCATTCTTAACTCCACTTTGCTCCCTTATCCCTGCAACTCTTGATTCCATTACCAATTAAAGATCTGTATATCTTAGCCTTGGATGTACTTAATAGCCCAGCCTCTATAGCCCTTTTGTAGTGAAGAATTCCACATATTCACTATGTTATGAGAAAAAAAATCATCCTCACCTCTGCTCTAATGAGAAGTGGGGAGGCTGGGCTCTCACTTAGGTTATTCCCTCTATCACAAAGGGAAATTACATCTCAGCATGTACCCTGTAAATCTCCTGAAGAATTGTACAAGGTTTATAAGGTCACTTTCATTCTTCTAAACTCCAATGAACATAGGCCCAACCTACTCAACTTCTCCTCAACTCATACAGCAGTCAAAACATACCCATACCAACTACTCCATGCTGACTATAACCCTAAACTAAACTAGCCCCACCTGCCTGCTTTTGGCCCATATCCCTCCAAGCATTTATTTGTGTACTTATCTAAATGCCTTTTAAACACTACAACTGTACCCACATCCACCACTTCCTCTGGAAGTTCATTCCATACACAAACCACTCTCTGTGTAAAAAGGTTACCCCTCATGTCTTTTTTATATGTTTCTCCTCTCATCCTAAAAGTATACCACCGAGTCTTGAAATCCCCAACCCTGGGGAAAAGATTCCTGCCATTGACCTCATGGTTTCATAAACCTCTGTAAGGTCACCCTTCAACCTCCTACACTCAATGAAACAAGACCCAACATATCCAGCCTCTCCTTCGAACTCAAACCCTCCATTCCTGGCAACATCCTGGTAAATCTTTTCTGAACCCTCTCTAGCATAACAATATGCTTCTAATACCAGGGAGACCTGAACTAGACACAGCACTCCAGAAGAGGCCTCACCAATGACTTGTACAACCTCAACATGATGACCCAACTCCTATAATCAAACATCTGAGCAATGAAGGCAAGCGTGCTAAACGTCTTCTTAACCACCCTGTACACGTGACACAAACCTCAAAGAATGATGTACCTAAACTCCTAGATCTCTATTCTACAACACTACCCAAGGCCCTACATTAACTTGTATAAGTTCTGCTCTTGTTTATTTTACCAAAAATACAACACCTCACATTTATCCAAATTAAACTCCATCTGCCACTTTTCAGCCCTTTGACCCAATTGATCAAGATCTCATTGTAACCTCTTTGAAATCTAAGAACTTTAGATAATTCTCATAAGACAAGATCGAGCCCAACGTGGGAAAAGGATGGCAGTTGTGGGAGACAGCAGCGTGGACGCGAGGTTCAAGAGATCAAGCCCTTGTGGAGAAAGCCTAGCATGGAGCAACTGCAGACCGACAAATAAAGAAGGTCTGTAAATTGAAACTTTTAACCTTATATCTTATTTACTACCTTATACTGACAAGAACTGTAATGTTGAACTTATAACTTGTTCCTTTATTTTTCTACTCCTTACCTAGGATCTTGTACCAATGTACTTTGTATCTAAGTTGGTGCCGAGTGGTGACATTGTAAACTTTTCACTATACTTCTGTATTGTTGTACTTGAGTAGATGTGACAATAAAACCTAATTCTAATAGCCAGAATTAACCGAGTGAAACTTCCTTGGACTGCTTCCATTGCTATTGCATCCTTCCTTAAATATCGGATAACATATCTGAGCAGGTTGATTAAAATAAGTATTTCTTTCAAGAGTCTTGTGGCATAGTGGTAGTGACCCCACCTCTGGACCAGAAGATTAGGGTTCAAATCATACCTGCCATCGATTAAAATACTATTATTTTTAATATCCAGAAATGCTCTTACACAAAATAGAACATTTTTTCCATCACCAAATCACCCATGGTATTTTTTTCCAATAATTAGCCACTATCAGTAAATCACTTGTGTTTCCAAATGAATAACATATGTGCCACAATGATGTGTTTCCAAAAAGTGGTTAATAATCATATGCATTGAAAGTCCCATGCAGGAGTTAAAACTAAGAATTAAAACTCTTCTCTGTTCATAATTAGTGGTAACAGTTAAAATTTATGCGCATACAGTCTCTATGAAACTTTTTTTTTGGAACAGTTAGGTTTGAACCAAGCAGTGTTTAATGCTACATAAAACTATCAGTGATGTGATGGGCCTGCTCACATAATTAATATGACTTATTAGCTGTTACTTTATGTTTGCAATTCCAGCATGCATTTCACTAAAAATTAATTTTATTCCAATTTCTATTGACCACAGTTTAGGGCCTTGATAAAGAGGCATGATCACACAGCAAAGGGGGAGGTTAGAGGATCTGTGGTCATTGGTGCATGAACGATCCAAGTGGACGATTCTGATTCACTCCCAGAAATTTCCATTGAAAGATCTTCCATTGGATGCCCCAAACTATCTGGCTGAATTCTGCCTATGGATTGAAACAGTGATGAATCACACATCATAATAAATATCTTCTATTATCCTTTGGTCAGACTTCTTAATCCTATGGAAATGCTCAATCTGGCTCATTAACCTTCTAAGTAATATCATAGCTTTCCCCACACACAAGCATTAGCTGCAATACAAAGCACACAGTTCAAAGAATACATGCAGACAGAATAAAATGCATTTTATAAGAACTCTGTTTTAAAGTGAGATTAACAGATTCCCCCATTGCTGAACGTCAGTGCAGGAATTTTCTTTCATGCCTCCTAGCTACTAATCATGCAGCAACAAGAGTAGGAACATTGAAACTGAAGAATTTTCCATATTACAGATGGGGATGGTAAGGTCAAAACACTTCAAATAACTATCAACAAACGTTACACATGCTCAAATAAAAACGAACACTAACCTTGCTTTTTAGTTTTGTTAAGTCCAGCCGTAATGGCAGAACTAGTTGTTTTTTCAACAGCTACACCCGACTGTAGTCCCTCCAGTTGTCTGTCTCTACAAAGATGAACGGTCACATCTGTATTATTCCCAATTTGTATATCGCACTGCAGACTCCTTTTCTCTTTCTTGAAAAGTGGATCGTGGTATTGTTCTATCACTGTGCCGATGTATTCTTCTGGAGTATGGGCTGCATCCAGTTCCATTCTCTCAATATACTGCATCTCTCCATTTGGCCCTACCTAATGTTATCAAATAACCAAAATGTTAAAGTACAGCACAAATATAGGCGAAACCACAACTTTATTGTATTTCATCATGTAACAATATGAATAACGAGGGTAATACCTCTCCCTTGTTCTTGCTGGCATTGTAGCGACTTACACAGTAAGGACATTTCTTTGTTTTTCTTTACAACTATACACTGTAAAATGAAAGTTGAACCTGCTTTATAGCTAAAAAGTACCAAGAAAGCCTTTGCAACTTGAAGATCAAGTCGGATTGTTTAGTGTACATTTCAGCTGCACAGGATTAGGTTACTTCTTAGATCAGTGAGATGCATATTTTATGCGACAAAGTGATACCAGGAGTCTCTGAGTTAATGAAATAGTGCTTAATGACAGTCTTTGTATTGGTCCAGCAGCAGTTGTTACAGACTTGTGAGTTCTGTGCACTCAGAGACACGAGAAGCCTGCAAACAAGAAGCACCTCTTGCCATTTCTCTGAGTCTAAAAGGCAAAACTGAAGAATTTGAAAATGGTTCGAATACAAGACATAGATCCATCCATCAGTTACTGAACTGAAGATCAACCATTGCTCGGCAGATATTTTGTCACCATCAATAAGAACAACTGGAAAGAACTGTGAGAAATAACTCATCGTACTCTTGTGGTCTGGGTTCTTAGGTTACACAATTTCTTTCTCCCTTTCAATATTTTCACACTCATAATATTTATGACCATCTGTATTAGTCTGTCTTATTCATGAATTAATGCATACATGCTTGGGGTTTTTAAATTGTATAGCTTAAGTTGCTTGGTAGCAATTAATAACTTTTTTGCTGACTTTTGCTGCAGAATAAGTTTGCTTATGATAAATAATCATTTTCTAGTTAATAGTAAAGCCTACAATGAATTACTTTTATCCTGAAGAGTGGTCACGTCAGGCAAATAGGTCAGCTTGTTGGTTTAATTGGGTGGTTACATATTTATGGCAGCTTGTGTAACACTTGGGATCAATTATCGACACACTTCCCTAGTTATGATAGTATTCAAATCTCCAATGTCCAAACGGTTTCCATAAAAAAAATCTTATGCATGCCATAAATACTAAGGTGCATTTTAGAAAGAACAGAACACTTGTATTCTGTTGTTCAATATTTAAGTTCCAATGTAAATTGATGTTTATGTTGTTCTGCACATTTTGTTCATGATTTTTGAAGAGATATGTTTGTTAATTAAGAACGCTCAGAATCAGACATCATCCAAGACTGAAGTCGTAGTGGCTAATATAATATTGTCATTAATAAGTTTTTAATCTTTTAATGATGTACACAATGGCATAGATTGATTGCAATACAAACTGCAGATTAAAATATTTTTAAATATTTACCCTTCCCATTTGGACATGTTTTTAATATGTTCTGTTTGAACTCCTGCTCAGCAATATTTCCTCACAGGTTTATCCTTTAATTAATATTGGTTAAGCTGCTACACTTAAATGCAACAGTGTCTGGATCAAGTGCCCTTGATCCTCCAGCTCTAGCTTTCAGCAAAATCTTTCCAGCTGGCTCTCGTTCTTGAGCTGCCCTCCCTACACTCTTTGCCCTCACCTAAGTAAAAATCACTTAGATCAGGGTCAGGGTCAAAACCATCTTCTCCACTGAGCATCTCGTCATTACTAATCTGAAGAACAGTGCAGAACATCAAATTGGCATTAATTATTTGGTGGAGTGCTCAGAGAGGTGGCATGAGAAATTCAATGTGAATAAGTGTGGGGTGATATATTTTGGCAGAAAGAACATGGAAGACAGTATGAAATAAAGAGTACAAATCTAAAGGGAACACAGAGACATGAGTGTTTATGTAAATAAGCCATTAAAGGTAGCAGGGTAGGTGGAGAGTGGTAAATAAAGTTTTTGGTATCCTAGGCTTACTAGGGCATAGAGTGCAAGAGGTAGGTTACACTTCAGCTGGAGGATGTGAATACACTGGAGTGCAAAAGAGATTTAACAAATGGTTCCAAGAATGAGAAACTTCACTAGTGAAGATAGATTTGGAAGGCTTGGACTCCATAAACCTGAACATTATTTATATTTAAATAGTCATCTAATGTCCTCTGTGAAAAAAAGTTAGCTGGAATGAACTGACAAAGTAACTTCAAAATAAGTTGAAGTATGAGACATTGATTTCCCAAAACCGCAACGATATGATGTAGCCCCGCAGATTACCAGTTGGGTATGACAGTCAATTACAGTGAGGGCATTACCCATAGAAAGGGTCCTGCAACAACTTTCGTCTCAACATATTACAACCCTAACCTAATTATAGGTTGGCTTCTAAAGACTAGGGAGCATGCTGCCTGTCCACCTCAGTTTGCCAAGGACTAAAACAAATGCTCAAGAGAGGAGAGTTTAGATTAGATTACTTTACTTTAGATTACTTTACAGTGTGGAAACAGGCCCTTCGGCCCAACAAGTCCACACCGACCCGCCGAAGCGTAACCCACCCCTACATTTACCCCTTACCTAACACTACGGGCAATTTAGCATGGCCAATTCACCTGACCTGCCCATCTTTGGACTGTGGGAGGAAACCGGAGCACCCGGAGGAAACCTACGCAGACACGAGGAGAACGTGCAAACTCCACACAGTCAGTCGCCTGAGGCGGGAATTGAACCCGGGTCTCTGGCGCTGCGAGGCAGCAGTGCTAACCACTGTGCCACCGTGCCGCCCACAAACGCAAAATATTTGTCTTCTTCCAAAAATGTTCAGTTTTACAAAGCATACAAATTGTATTACACTAGGAGAAAGTGAGGACTGCAGATGCTGGAGATCAGAGCTTAAAAATGTGTTGCTGGAAAAGCGCAGCAGGTCAGGCAGCATCAAAGGAGCAGGAGAATCGACGTTTCGGGCATAAACCCTTCTTCATGCTGCCTGACCTGCTGCGCTTTTCCAGCAACACATTTTTAAATTTCATTATACTGTCTCTGCTAGTACAGATGAACAATCCTTTATCCGAAATCCTGAAAGCTCCAAAGTCCGAAGGTTTTTTTGTGAAGTTTTTTTCTCATTAACAAGGTTGCTTGGCGTGCAAACAGTTAACCCAAGTCGACACCCCCTCGATGCGTGTCACTCAGATACGATATGGGGGGGGGCGTGGCCCAGCACCAGCAGGCCTCGGTTCTCTCTCGAGGCCTGTTTTACTTAGTAAGTCTGACCCTCTGGTAAGATTTTTTTTTAAATTTCACCATCAAACTGTCACTTATTCTGAAATTTGAAAAATTCCGAATTCCGAAAAACAGCTGGTCCCGACAATTTCGGATAAAGGATCGTCTATACCTGTACACCAGAATTTCAATAAAGCAAAATGATTAGTAATTTTTGTACTGTCTCCTAGACATGTGACAAACTAACGTTTAGGTATTTCTAAACTGTTCAATTATATTGCGAGTGAAGCACCCGTCAATGAGAATGATGGTGAACAATTCAAAACCAAGCAACTTAGCAATAAAACATTGTCAAACCTGTCTATGAATAACTATTGAATTGACCAGGGTGGTGATTTCAAATTATTTCAAGCATGGCGATACTACAAGTTTCCAGTAATCTTCAAAGTTCTGATGGGCATGCATACAGTCCATTCGTCAAACACACAAATGACAATAGAAAAAGTGCACACTTTTTTTAATACACAAACTCCTGGAAAGTCTGGACTGCTTTTTCTACCACGACACTAGATAATGGATGGCATGGAGCTATCTTTATATGTTGAACACCATGCAACTTTAGTAAATACCAAAACTCCCTACTGGTATATGATGGCCCATTATCTGTGGCCAATACTTCCAGGAGTTTGTGTATTAAAAAAAGTTTGCACTTTTTCTATTGTCATTCCTGTATTTGACGAATGGACCATATGCATGTCCAACCACTTTGTGTGGATATCTACAATGTCTAAGAAGATTGAGCCCATGGAAAGACCTGCACAGTGAATGTGCAACTGAATCCAAGGTTTACCCAGCCATTCCCACTGATGTGGGCGAGCGGCTGGTTGTCATTTTTGTCCTTGTTAGCATTCTGGGCACTGCTCCACTAACATGGCTAAAGTTGCATCCAAGCCTGGCCATCAGATGTAACTCTTGCCAGCATCTTCATTTTGGAGACACCTGGATGACACTGTTGGAGTTCACTAGTACCAGGCAGCGACCTATGCTCAGGACAATCACTTTTGCTCCACATAACAATATGCCATCTTCCACTGTGAGCTGATCTCTCCAGGTCCAAAAAGATTTTGATTCTGGCCATGACAGCCCTTTGGTTTCCCCCATTACTACCAGGTGTTTCAGATTTGAGATTGTGTCCAAATGTGGCTCCCTCTCCACTGGGCCACCTTTGAGTTAAACCACCCCGATGCCATAAAGGGAGGCTTCACGCGTCAATGCCAGATCTTGCTTGAGATCATAGTGTACCAACACTTTAGAGGACCATAGTTATTTCTTCACGTCTCTGAAAGTTTGGCTTGACTGCACAATCATTTCTGAGGCTGACCTTTTTTTAGGAGTTGATGGACGAATGTCAGGATGGAAGTCACATTATGTATAAACCTTCCATAATCATTTACCAGCCTCAGGAAATATCTAACCTTCTGGACAGACATGGGAGCCGGGGCACCTTTGCTCACCCTCACTTTATCTTCCAATTGGTGTAAATCAGTCTTATTGATTCTGTAGCCCAAGTAGGTCACTTGGGAAGCTTGGAACACACATTAGCCCTTCACGCTACCCTCAAAAGGACTATGTCCGAGTTCTCTAAGTGTTCCTTATTAGTCTTCCCTGCTATTAGCACGTCATCTAAATAAATGGTAACCTGAGGCAGACCTTGCAAAATGAGCAGGCTGATAATACCTCAAATGGCAGTCTTGGTATAAACACTTACAAGTATGAATTGTAGCATACTTTCTGGAAATCCTTGTCCAACCACAATTGCAAGTAACTGTATCCAGCTCTGTGAAGGACAGCTCCCCGTCCCAGCCCCTCAGCTTTGCATATAAATCCTGTACTCAAGGTATTGAGTACTTATTCAGATACGAAAAGTGGCTTAATGTTTGTTTAAAATCCCCACAAAGGCAAACTGACCCTTCGGGCTTCAAAATTAAAACAACCAGTGCAGTCCATTCTGCAAATTGGACTAGTTTGATGGTTCCTTCACTTTTCAGCCTTCTGATTTCTGCCTCTACATTTGCCCTGAGGGTAAATACCACTGGGTGCACTTTGCAGAATCATGGAATCGCTTCTTGGTCAACATGCAAGGTAGCCTTGGATGCTCTGATTGTCCCTCAACCTTGCTGTAAAACTTCTGGATAATCATTAGGACTTCACTCAGGCAGCCATTTTCTAATTGAAAAACATTGAGCCAATTTAGGCGAATCTCTCCTAAACCTTTTACTACAATCACTGGTAACTGAACCAGCTGCTTTTCTTAAGAAACCAGAACCAAAGTTGTATCTTTAATCTGTAAAGGTTCCCCTGTATAGATTCTCAGCCTAACTGAGATCTTGCACAAATGTAAGGATTGAAAGTCCAAAGCGATTTTTGTTAAAAACTGGTTCTGCGACCACTGGAATGGATGCACCAGTATCCACCTCCACGAGAACCAGATGACCATTTAACCACTGTTTTGACTGTTGCCTAGCAACTTAACTTCCAAACAAGATGTTAGGGGGACTTTCTCTTGGTTACCAGCCTATGAGTTATATTACTCAGTTTAGGTCTAGTAGGTCTCTATTGTTGTCTTGAATCCAAATACCAGCAGCAACTACAAAGGCTTGCCGGCCCAGATCCTGAAGAACTTTTAACTATTTGGCTGATACTTGGTTTTGCTTTGGGGCTTTGCCATCAACCAACCTAGAGACCCTCCAATCAGACTATGTCCTGAGTGAGGCTACGCAATTGCCTGCACTCAAGTGGTGTTCCCCAAGCTCAGTTGGACTGGCAAGAGTGTCCACTTCCATCCGAACACTCTGAAACTCATATGGTCCACTTACTCCATTTTCCAATGATAAAGCCAATCATAGTGCCTGTTTGAAGTCCAGTTGGCTTCAGCTTGAATGCTTATATCATTAATCCCACATACTAACTGGGGTCTCTCAGCATCTCATTAAGGGATAAACCAAAGTCACATTTGTCTACCAGTCGTCTTAACCAAATTCCTGACACGGATTCCCCTGGTTCTCAAACTGCCAAATCAAAACAATAGCGTCTCAGAATTAAAGGAGGCTTGGGATTGTAATATTCCTTTACTAAATCCATCAATTCTTGAAAAGTTTTAGTATCTGGTGTTTCAGGGAAAGTTCGGCTCCTAATAACAGAAAAAGGCTAGAGTCCACAAGCTGTTAGGAGACTTACACATGGCTTTTTATTTGCTCTGAAAGATAATGCATTCTTTCCACACACTGGGCCCAGCCTTTGAAGGCAGGGTCGAATGAGTCAAGCTTCCCAAATAAAGGCATGACGCAAGAAATGCTTACCTCAACTCAAAGATGACTGTTGAGAGCAAGTTTCTTCAGGAATATGCTTTACTATCGTTGCCACTGAAATAGCTCCACAGAGGCCAGTATCCCGTCACCCTATATTTACAGAAAGAAAGTCTTTGACTCTGACCCAACCTAGTCAGAGTCAGCACCCAGTGTCAGAATCTCTGAAACTCTACTTTTTGTCTGTCAGCCCAGAGACTGTTCCATCAGATTAACAGCCCCAATCGGGGAACTCATATTCTATTAGGTCCAACTGGCTGACCTGAAAACATTCACAACATAATCAACGAGCAATATTCTGGAAATCACAGACTATTACTGTCACATTGGGTTGATTTGATTCAGAACTTTCTAACCATGGCATGTCAGCTGACAAATCAACTCCAAACAAATCAAGTGTATCTTCTCAATTGAAGATAGAGTCTTTCATAAAAAAACAGAGAATATTGGAATACACAGGTCAGCAATATCTGTGCAGAGAGAAACCAGAGTTTCAGGTCGGTCACCTTTCGGCATTGGTTAGTCATCAGTTAACGTTGGAGTTGTACCATTGCTCTACTAGCAGCAGGGACCAGCACTGTAAGCAACACAATGCACAACACTTGTGAATGTTTAGCTGCCATCCTTCTCAGCACAATAAACAAACACACTTGACCTCATCTTGATGAATCTTATGCTGCTTCTGTTGAGAATAGGTAGGACCAAATTTCCGTGACTGCTTGAGCTTCTCACAGTCATACTGTGTCCTAACCTTATTGAAAATTCTTGAGAAAGACATAATCTGTTGTTCATTGTTTATTTGTTGTATGACATGCATGAGTAGAACCCAACAAAGGATGGTGGCATATGGTTTAATTTGTAGAGTAAATGCATATTCGTTAACTATTTGAAACTTAAAATAAGGGTTTTAAAAAGATGTTAAGAAGTAAAGGCCTCTTGTCCAGTAAGTTCCTAACTTCATACCTTAAAAACCTGCACTCCTTCAGGGAGTGGAAGAGTGTGCATGATTTCACCCTCACTACTCAAGGCCTGCCTCAGCTCACTTGGAATCATTTCAACTCCTTGTTGGTTCATTGTCATCATGTTGACCTCAGTCAGGCTGGGCTGGATGTGTTCATCCATGTTGACTACCTGCAATGTGATAACATGCATTTTGTCAGATACTCCCCGCTCCACAGAATATTCCATGATGTCCTCTTCTGACTTTGCCAAAAATATAGTTGTATCATGGGGTAAAATTTCATTTTCCATCATTGTTTCCAAATTTTTGCTTGTACTATTCTCATGTTTCTTCTACATTCTGCAACCTCATCGCTCTTTAGTCCTGCAGTGCATTTTCATTTTATTAAACGTTTCCAAGTCGGAGGCCTCACTGACATGGTTGTCTGTTTGAAAAGAAAAGCAAATTTTACAAATCACTTAAATATTTCTTTTAACCACTGGAACTTTAATGTAATTACATTCTAAAAGTATTCAACTGGTTATAAAGGACTTTAGAACAACATCAATTCCTGAAAAGTGACACAGAATGTAATTTTTTTATGGGTCATTTTTTTTCACGTAGGGAAATTTTCACATCTCATGTCTGTCCCTATTGCCATGCAAAAACAAATACAATTGATGAGGTCCAAATAAGTGAAGGCATGCTTTTATTAACATAGTCCTAAAGCTGTTCTTACAAAGATACCTAGAACCCCACACATCAACAAATTTCCAGATAGCAATTAGCAGCTTTAGCAAGGTGGTGTGGCACATTGCAATATTTCCCAGTATCTTTCAAACGTATGGGGATTGCTCAGGTTTTTGGTCCAACCGTTTATCTTTATGGGAGCATGTTGTCCCTGCACTCTCAAGATTACCCTTTTGAATGTCTCCCAATCCATCCATGGAGATTTTCATATAATTTGCTGCTCTCAGTCCACTTTGACCAGATCCTGTCATACGATATTAAAATCCCTTTTCTCTAATTCAAGCCCTTTATTTTCTTTGTTCTTATTCATAATTATTTTAAATTTTACTGAATCATGGTCACTGGTGGGATTCAAAGCCAAACAATAGAACATTAGTCTGGGCTTGTGGAATACTAATCCAGCAACAGTGGTAATGTCACTAAATATCTGGTCAAATGAGATAGTAAAACCGCTTTTCCTAATGGTGGAACCATCGAGAATAAGCGTGCACAGATTTAATTGACAAAATCACCAGTGAGGGCATAAGGAAAACCTTTGCACATAGCTAATGGTTGGGATCAGGAATGCACCGTCTGAGTACAACAAAGACAGGTTCAATGAGGTATTTAAAATTAGTTAGGATTTTTTTGAAAAGGAAGAACATGTGGCTGAGAAGAGTACGAGGCAGTTACTTTGCCAGCGTCAATGCAGACTGAAGGTCCATCTTCCATGCTTGAACAATTCTACAAGATCACTTGTCTCCCTTAAATTATTTCGAGGCCTCAGCTATGTGATCCAATCCTTCATTCAAAATTGCAGAGTTCTCTGGTGCTTCAGCCTCTCTCATCATCAACCTGAATTTTAAAATGCAACTGCACTTTGTAAATTCACCAGCTTTGTGCACCACGAATCAACAGCAAGGTCAGTACCTACCTGCTAAACTAAACCTAATTCACACAATGTTGCCAGTGACTATTATTTGGGGGCGGGAGCTTAATCCTGCACAACGTGCTCAGTGAATCATGGGGAGGGGTGTAGGTGAGGCGTCGAGCCCGGGAATGAGTGTTAACGGGAGTAAAGGAGTGGCACCGCCTCGCCGGCTGATGTTCCACCGCGAGGCCGCCGCCGCCGTCGCCGCCGCCAGGCCCGCACATGCGCTGCTACCGCCTCCCCGCAGCGGGCGGGAAAGCAGCAAAATGGCGGCGGCGGTAGTGCGCAGGCGTGGCCCGTTGCCATGACCACCTCGCCGGAAACGCCTGGAGAACCATCAAATTGTGAGCGACAGTCATGGCCCAGAAGGTCGATAATTCCAACTTCCTTCAGGAAGACGCAGGAAATAATGCAAGCATTGAATGAATGGTCAGCGCCACATGTGTGCATTCGTAGCCTGAAATATTACAAATTGCATGTTATAAGATAGGCTGATGGCCTTCTGTGCGTAAATTCTATGTGGTTCTATACTGTTGTGATAGTCATGCTGTATGTTTAAGTATACTAATATTTCTCTGATTTTGAAAATTGTGATTGTCACCTTTTTTGATTCATAAATGAAGATATATATTTGAAATTTTATATATAGTAAGAAATAATGTGATCATAGAATCCCTACAGTATGGGAACGCACACATTGAGCCCACACTGACTCTTCAAAGAGCATGCCACCCAGACCTATCCACTCCCCTATCTCTGTAACCCTGCATTTCCCCATGTTCCGCATTCAATAAGACATTCAGATTTACAATGTTAAACATCACACAACACCGGGTTATAGTTCAACAGGTTTAATTGGAAGCACCAGTTTTCAGAGCGCCGCTCCTTCATCAGGTGGTTGTGGAGGATACCATTGTAAGACAGAATTTATAGCAAAAATTTACAGTGTGATGTAACTGAAATTATACATTGAAAAATACATTGATTGTTTGTTGAGTCTTTCATCTGTTTGAATACCATGATACCTTCACTGCTTTCATATGTAAATCACACAACTTTTTTTTGAAAGCTACATTCTCAGGTTAACTGTAACAATTGGTGTTAGCCAGATAATACGTTGAAGGTGTTAGCCGTCTGTGTTCTCTATCTGTGCCATAATGTTTAGACTGATTTGAATCTAAAAAGTGAGTTAACAGTCTTACATGAATTCAAGCAGATTTTGAGCAAAGTACAATGTAACTCTGCAAGTACAAATTCACCCCACATATGTATATGTGTGCATGTTGGTTTTTGTGTGTGTCTGTCTGTCTGGGGCGGGGGGTTGTAAGTGTGAGAGAAAGTGTGTATATGAGTGTAGAGTGACTAAGTCTGTGAGGGGGTGCATGTGGGAGTGTGTGTGTCTGTAGGAGTGTGTGTGAGTCTGGCGGGGGTTGTGAGTGTCTGTGAGACAGAGTGTATATGTGTGTGTGAGTGTAGAGTGGTCTAAGTCTGCCTGGGGTGTGGGATTTTAAGTGTGAGAGAGAGTGTATATGTGAGTGTAGAGTGTCTAAGTCTGTGAGGGGGTGCATGTGGGAGTGTGTGTCTGTAGGGGTGTGTGTGAGTGTCTGTGTATAGGAGTGTCCATGTGTGTATATGGTACAATGGTGGTCACCTGCAGTGTGACATGAACCCAAGGTCCTGATTGAGGCCCTCCATATGGGCATGGAACTTAGCTATCAGCCTCTGCTCGGCCACTTTTCGCTACTGCCTGTCCTGAAGTCCGCCTTGGAGGATGGTCACCCGAGGGTCCGAGGTTGAATCTCCTGCACCACTGAAGTGTTCCCCAACTGGGAGGGAACCCTACTGTCTGTTGATTGTTGTGTGGTGCCCATTCATCCGTTGCCGTAGTCTTTGCTCGGTTTCCCCAATGTACCATGCCTCGGGGCATCCTTGCCTGCAACATATAAGATAGACAACATTGACTGAGTCACATGGTGGGAGGTGTCCCCATGTGTAATGCTGGTACCCATGTCACACTCTGACACGTCTTGCAGCGCCCACTGTGACAGAGTTGTGTGGAGTTGTCTGGAAAGCCGGGCAGCTTGCCACGAACAATGATCTGATTGTGGTTTGGCGGTTGTTTAAAGGCAAGCAGTGGAGGTGTGGGGAAGGTCTTGACGAGGTGCTCATCCTCATTGATAATGTGTTGCAGGTCACAAAGAACATGGTGTAGTTTTTCATCTCCTGGGAAGTACTGGACAACGAAGGGTACCTTGTTGGTTGCAGCACATGTCTGTCTCCTGAGGAGGTCATTACAGTTCCTTGCTGTGGCATGTCAGAACTGCCGTTCAATGAGTTGAGCATCGTTCTTATGAGGGCATCTCTGAGTACTTCCAGGTGCCCATCACATTCTTCCTCATCTGAACAGATCCGGTGTACGTGTAGGGCTTGTCCATAGGGGATGGCTATTATAATATGTTTTGGGTGGAAGCTGGAGAAGTGTAGCATTGTGAGGTTGTCTGTGGGTTTGCAGTAGAATGTCGTGCTGATGTGTCCATCCCTGATGGAGATGCATGTATCCCAAGAATGAGACAAATAGTCGAGAGTAGTCCATGGTGAGTTTGATGGTGGGGTGAAACTTGTTGATATCACTGTGTCGTTTTATCAGTGACTCCTCGCCATGGGTCAAGAGGAAGAAAATGTCATCAATGTACATGGTGTATAACGTTGGTTGGAGGTCCTGCTTCAAGAAGAGGTCTTATTCGAACCTGTGCGTGAAGATGTTGGCATATTGGGGTGCAAATTTGGTCCCCATAGCTGTTCCATGTGTCTGGATGAGGAACTGGTTGTCAAAAGTGAAGATGTTGTGATCGAGGATAAAGTGGATGAGTTGTAGGATGGTGTTTGGAGATTGGCAGTTGTTGGTGTTGAGTACTGAGGCTGTTGCCGCGATGCCATCATTGTGGGGGATGCTGGTGTAGAGTGCTGAAACATCCATTTGACGAGGAATGTTCCCGGTTCAACTGGCCTGTGGGTGCTGAGTTTCTGGACGAAATCCGTAGTGTCGCGACAGAAGCTGGGGAATCCCCTGTACAATAGGTTTCAAGATGCCTTCAACATAGCTGGAGAGATTCTCACAGAGGGTGCCATTGCCTGATACGATGGGACGTCCTGTTGTATTGGCTTTGTGTACCTTTGGAAGGCAGTAGAAGTTGCCTACACGAGAAGTACGTGGGATGAGGGCGCGTAGGGAACTCTGAAGGACTGAATCCAAAGTCCTGATCAATGTATTTAATTCACGGGTGTTTACTTTGATCGGATCAGCTGGTAGTTGCCTGTAGTGTTCCTAGTTGTTCAGTTGTTGGTACACTTCCTTGCAGTAATCTGTTCTCTTCTGAATGACAATGGCTCCTCCTTTATCTGCTGGTTTGATGACAATGTTGTGATTGGTTTTGAGAGCCTGGATGGCATTGCGTTGTGAACGGGTGATGTAGTGGGTACGGCTGATGAATCTGGCCTTTATATATTTCCTGACGGTTTGAGCATACATACCCCAAGGCATCATCCCTCTGGTGGAATCCAAATTGACACGTTCTTTGGTCGCTCCTCTACAGATCTCTGTGATGACTGTTCTAGTTCACCAATGGGCTGGTTGGGATCACTGCTGGCACCTTGAAAGAATTCCCAGAGTCTCATTTGTCTGATAAACTCCTCCGTGTCTGCTGCAAGAACCAACGGGTCCATTTTGGTGGTGGGGCAGAAGTTGAGACCCCTACTCAGGACTTCAATCTCTTCGGGTCGAAGGGTGTGGTCCGATAAGTTGATAATAAACTTCCCCACAGGACATTCGACCTCGGACCTTCGGGTGACCATCCTCCAAGGCGAACTTTGGGACAGGCAGCAACTAAAAGTGGTCGAGCAGAGGCTGATAGTTAAGTTCCGTACCCATAGGAAGGGCGTCAACTGGGACCTTGGGTTCATGTCACTCTACAGGTGACCACCATTGCACTATACACACACACAGACACTCCTACACACACACACACACACACACACAGACACTCCTATACGCACACATACACACGGACACATGTATACACAGAGACACACACAGACACTCACACACACCCCTACAGACACACACACTCACACGTGCATCCTGTAGAGTTAGACCACTTTACACTCACACACACACATATACACTCTCTCACAGACACTCAGAACCCCCCACCTCAGACACACACACACTCACACATGCACCCCCTCACAGACTTAAACACTCTACACTCACATACACATATATACACTCTCTCTCACACTCAAAACCCCCCACCCCAGAGAGACACTCACACACTTTTTAGATTAGAATCAGTCTATACATTATGGCACAGACAGAGAACACGGGGGATAACACCTTCAACATATCTGGCTAACACCAATTGTTACAGTTAACCTGAGAATGTAACTTCTTTTTAAAAAAAGTTTTGTGATTTACATATGAAAGAAGTGAAACTATCATGGTATTCGAACAGACGAAAGACTTAACAAACAATCAAGGTACTTTTCAATGTATAATTTCAGTTCCATCACACTGTAAACTTTTGCTGTAAATTCTGTGCCTTACAATGGTATCCTCCACAACCACCTGATGAAGGAGCGGCGCTCTGAAAGCTAGTGCTTCCAATTAAACCTGTTGGACTGTAACCTCCAAATCATGACATTCAGTTTTGGGCTTTTAAGTGGCAAATATCACACAAGCTTCAAGAATCTGACATTGAACGGAACTGCCACCATTGAATTTTCATTGGGTGATTAGTGGTTAAAAGACTCATCACATAGGTTGCATGTTCTGCAGTGAGTCACAAATTCCCTGACTCACCAAAGCTTTTCCTCCGTATGCACAATTTAAGTCAAAGTCAGGAGGTTATTAATATAAGATTTGATAAGATTCAAGTCTGCACCCAACGCAATTCTTTATTGATGACTAAGAACACATAAAGGGAACAATACCACTTTCAAATGTAACTAATTTGCATCCAACCACATACCATCATCAGCAGAAAATTATTTTTAAGCAATCTGTTGAGACATGTTATGACACCCCTTCATGGCAAGTGGGACATAAACTTGGACTTTCTGGCCCAGAGATAGGGGCACTACCACTGCACCACTGGACCCCTTAACATACTAGTGAATGTTTATATCATTAAAGATTAAAAAGAGAAAGTTGTGGGAAAGACTAATCAAGAGGATTTGTAATTGCAGGAAATAAGGATGTGAACCAACTTTGCATTGACCCATCATTGTTATTTTGTATCCTTTGTTAAAAGTTGTCAAGCATAGAAACCAGACACAGAGATTGACTTAGCTGTTAAGGACTTAAAGTCAAGTACTTGAAAGGGTTCAGAAAAGATTTACAAGGATTTTGGAAGGTTTGATGCATAGGGAAAGGCAGAATAGGCTGTGGCTATTTTTCCTGAAGCATTGGAGGCTGAGGGGTGACCGTATAGAAGTTTATAAAATCATGAAGGGCATGGTGAATAGTCAGGCAATTTTCACCAGGGTGGGGGAGTCCACAACTAGAGGGCATAGGATTAAAGTGAGAGGGGAAAGATTTAAAATGGACCTAAGGGACAGCATTTTTGTGCACAGAGTGTGCGTGTGTGGCATGAGCTACCGGAGGAGGTGGTGGAGGCTGTTACAATTATAACATTTTAAAAGGCATTTGGATGGGAATATGAACAGGAAGGGTTTAGAGGGGAAAGGGCCAGATGCTAGCAAATAGGACTAGATTAATTTAGGATATCTGGTCGGCATGAATGAATTGGACCATAGGGTCTGTTTCCGTACTGTACCTCGCTGTGACTCTATGACAACCAACATTTTTGTTTGGCTTGGACAGAAGCTAACTAGCTGGGGTACCTGAGTACTGCTGACAACCACGGAACTGAGCCTAGCTATCACCTTGTGTAGTCGGAGGGCTAGCATTTGGTTTTTCAGTTAATTATCCTTTGAATGCATTTTGGATCCATCACTCAGGAATCACATTTTTGTACTGGGATTATAACTACCAATGAAAAGCCTGATTCTCAGTATTCACATGGTGGTGAAGCTATTCCAAATCACCTCAAAGTTCTGATAAGGAGGACAACGTCAGATACATGTCAAAGCACTGGAATCAATTGCAACCTTTTACCTAGTTCTTTGCTGTAGAAAACAAGCTGTTTATGGAATTATTCATTCTGACCTCATTCTGGGTACATGAGTAGTGCAGTATTACAAACCTGGTTTTAGTCACTTTGCTATCGTGTTTTGCTAAAAAGTAATAATTAACCAGTTTCCTTGTTAATGTCTTATTTATTTGTTGTCAACTGTGAGCCTGTTTTCAATCACAGCTTGTAATGCAGAGTTTTTGCGCAATCATTTTTGTTTCACACAAAGATTATATTGCTTAAAAAAAATCAGTTGTAAGTAACTTCTATAACGATACGTTTTGAATTAACCTCTTAGCTCATTTGCTACTATTACCTGAGCAAATCTGTTAGATGCTGAATTTTCCTGGGCAAAAGTGACCAAATATTATATTGACCTATATCACTGTTTTGGGGGACTCTTTATTGACTGTCAGTGCTCCATCTCTAACTGAAATTGATTCAAATAATCAATTCTGTCTTTGGAAGGGTTATTTGTAATTTTAGGTTGACTTTATCATTTTCAGAATAGCGTAGCTGTATTTAATAGATGTCATGCATTTTTCTAGAAGACTGGCAGGTTCATCCTTTTTTTATCAAGGAGTGTCATATAGCAACAAAATTTGGTGACTGTTTTTAGCTATCTCAGAGTCCTGAGTATTCTAAGATGGATAATGTGGAGGAATGCTTTCATGCCCCAGTTTGAGACCTAATGCCTCGTCTCTATATTACTGGTTCTGTTCTTTAACCCTGACTGGTACTGTTAATTTGCAAGATGCCATGCAAAATGATTCCTATCAACTGTACCCATACTTGTCAGACTTACCCAGATTCCCCTAATTCTCTCTTTATTTTGAATATCTATCCTATTTCATCCACATGTCAGTGCATTCTGACATTTTCACCATGAAGACTGATAATTTTGGAGCAGGATGACTTCCATTGCACCTATCCCATCTTCCTGCACAGGTGAAGCCAGGCCTTCTACAGCTAGAGTCGAGAGTGTGGTGCTGGAAAAGCACAGCAGGTGAGGCAGCATCCGAGGAGCAGGAGAATCGACATTTCGGGCAAGAACCCTTCATCAGGAAGGGCCCATCCTGATTAAGGGCTCTTGATAGAAACGTCAATTCTCCTGCTCATTGGATGCTGCCTGACCTGCTGGTTTTTCCAGCACCACACTCTCCACTCTGATCTCCAGCATCTGCAGTCTTCACTTTCTCCTACGTCCAGAGCTGTTCAAAAGGGACCTGTTGAACTCCTGTTCTGTAGTCTCCCCATGGTAAGCCAACTTTTCTAAGCCATGCTGCAACCACTGGGTTAACACCGTATAAGAACAAACATATGAAAGTTGGGAAATAAAAGAATGCACAAATGTGATTAGTAGAGTTTTATTAGATATGAGCAATTGATGTTTTATTGGATAAAGTTGGCATGAAATGATTTTGGTAGCTTTTATTTGTGGTCAAGAACAAGATATGATGGTGTTGAATGTTAGGTGAATTAGTCAGGGGGTAAATATAGGGTAGGGGAATGAGCCTGGTGGGGGGTTACTCTTCACAGGGTCGGTGTGGACTTGTTGGGCCAAAGGGCCTGTTTCCATACTCTTAGGGAATGTAATTTGTTTTTAGCGATAAAGTAAAGGTTTTGATAATTACCATTGAAACCATGAAAACCATCATTGAAAGACCAGATCCTCGAAATTCAAATGGTGGAAGAGCTATTCCAAATTATTTTAAAGATGTCCTGATAAAGAGGCGAATGACAGATACGTGTCAAAGCACTGAAATCAGTTGTAGCCTTTTACCTAGTTCTTTGCACCAGAAAACATGCTATCTAAATAGAAATAGAAATATTTCAAAACATATGACAGCACATAATGCCATCTACTCTCCAACACCATCACTTTATAGGTGCTCAAAAAGGTTTCCTTCCATATCAAGTTTGGGGGGGGGGTTTGAATTAAGATTTCAGACCTATGAGCTGTAAAGCCTTTTACTTGAAATTCACACAACAGCTTATATGTTACCAGCTTTGAACAGCTACATGCAGTTTCTAACCAAATGCTCCTAGTCTAGATGTTCCACAATTTGCATTCTTTTCACTGAGATAACCTATGACATTAACTAAATAATCACCTTTTTCAAGAAGAGACTATATTCGCATCTGACTGTAGTCAGTTCTTTTACAAACTACATGAAATCTTTCTAATTTCTGGATTTTTGTAACTTGAAGTCAATCCTTGATTATTCTAAACCCAAATGGAAGCTAATGTCTTTCAATACATTCTGTCTGGTCGTAAACCCCATAATATAAACAAACTTCACTTAACAGTTGAGGGGGCCTTGCAGTCACCATCTGTCTGAAATACAGTGGTTTAAGATTATGGCTTTGGAAGACTGACCTAGTTAATTTCAAAACCCCTTCTAAAAAATTAGCCAAGACCTATAGGCCACTACTTTAAAATACAAACTCGTAAAATATATGCATATAAAATCACACCTTCATCACAGAATTGCAAAAGGTTGTGCAGTCACAACAAGTAATTAGGGAGGTGAATAAAATCTGTTGCGCATTGCAAGGGAAAATGAATGAGAAATTATTGAGTTATGCTTCAGTTATACAGACCATTGGAGTAACTGTAAAGAATTGATCTCCTTATTGAAGGAAAGATGCAAATGCAGTTCAAAAGAGTTTACTAGGCCAGCTAGAATGGGCAGGTTGCCTTATGAGAAAAGATTGGGCTGGCTAGGCTTGTATCCACTGGAATTCAGAAAAGTAAGAGATGACTTGATTGAAACATGAGAATTCCTGAGTGGCCTTGTCAGGGCGAATGTGGAAAGAATGTTTTGTTTTGCGGGAGAATCTAAAACAAGGATTTACTGTTTAAAAATAAGATGTCACCATTTAAGACAGTTTAAAAATAAATCTTTCCCCATAGAGCATTGTATGTCTTTATAACTCTCTTCCTCAAAATGTGGTACTAACAGAGTCTTTGATTATTTTTAACTCAGTGGTACATCGATTCTTGATAAGTAAAGGTGGAAATATTATCAGACGTAGGTGGAAATTTTCTAATTGAATGACAGTATAGGCTTCTGGGGTTGGGTGGCCTATGTTCCTAATTTGCATGTTCCTGTTTTTATAAGCATCATGACTACAACAGGATAGAGAATGATATGTTGACAGTGGCCACACTACAGCAACAGTGGAAGTTTTTGTAGTTGTGGTACTCTCAGCATTAAGAACAATGGCACTAAGGCATGTGTGCCAGTAATGGCACCCTGCCTTATGCTTAGGTCCACTCTCCATTCAGAGACACGTGGACCAAAAGTATGGTGAACTAATTTCTCAATAATATGGAGGACATTTCTCAATTCTGATTTTGTAGTGGACAGCAAACTGAGAGATATTGGATCCTGTTTCAGCCAAGAAGGAATGATCCCAACTGGAGAAAATTCAGGTGCTAATAGTCACCTTCACAGCCATGGGCAACATTGTCCTCATGCTACTCTCAGGCTGCAGGCCTAGTTGAAAGAGATGTCAGATTCTGTGAACATCTCCTTTGTATAGTACAGATGAGTAAGGCTATTCATCTTTGAATAGAGGTAAAAAGAGATGCTCCAATAAGACCCAACATGAATAAGGTTTCCTGCTAATAACCCTTCTCCCTTTTCCCTATGCTTCACCTTCTATGATTTGGAGATGCCAGTGTTGGACTGGGGTGTACAATGTTAAAAATCACACAACACCAGGTTATAGTCCAACAGGTTTATTTAGAAGCACTAGCTTTCAGAGTGCTGCTCCTTCATCAGGTTGTTGTGTTCACCTTCTGTGAATAGCTTGATCTATTCATGCTACATTGTAAATGAAAGTTGCTGCTGAAGATGCCAGAATTGTGGATAAGGAATATCTTTATTGATGACATGACATCTACATCAAATATACATATACATCAAATAATTATACATACATCAAATATTGGAAGACACCGCCATATCTGGTTGTCAGGACCGACTAAGTCTGGAAGTTTAATTAAGTAGTGGCTATGGACCAAAAGTATGGAATGAAGGTTGAAATATTTGGTCGTAGAGCACAGAAACAGGCCTTTCAGCCCAAGTAGTCCATGCCTACCAGATTTCCTAAACTGAGCTGGTCCCATTAGCCTGCATTTGACCCATGTCCCTCTAGATCTTTCCGATCCATGTACCTCTCCAAATGTTTTTTAAATGTTGCAAATGTACCCACCTGCCACTTCCTCTAACGGCTCATTTCATAAACACACACCACCCTTCCCAGTTCAATAACTTCCTTCCTATAGCATGGCGACCAGAATTGTACACAGTACTCCGAATGTGGCTTTGCCAACATCTTGTACAGCTGTAATATGACGTCCCAACTCCTGTACTCAGTGCTGTGATCAATGAACACAAGTATGCCAAATGCTTTCTTCACCATCCTGTCAACCTGTGACACCACTTTCAAGGAATTATGTACCTGCACCTGTAAATTTTTCTATTTAACAACATTTCCCAGGGCCCATTAACTGCAGGTCCTGCCCTGATTTGCCTTACCAAAGTGCAACACCTTGCCTTTATCTAAATTCAACTCCATCTGCTGTTCTTCAGCCGACTGGCCCAATTGATCAAGATTCCATTGCACTCTTAGATAACCTTCTTCATTAACCACTAAAGCAAGTTTGGTGTCATGCACAAACTTACTAACTATGCCTCCTACATTCTTTAATATAATATCTTTTATATAAATGATGAACAACAATGGACCTAGCACCAATCCTTGTGGCACACCCCTGGTCACAGGCTTCCAGTCTGATAAACGACCCTTTACCGCACACCCTCTGTCTCCTGCCGTAAAGTCAATTTCGTATCTAATTGGGTAACTCTCTCTGGATTCTATGTTACTATGTAGAATCTTGTTGAAGGCCTTGTTAATGACTCTATAGATAATGTCTACTGCTCTACTTTCATCCATCTTCTTGGACACCTCTTCAAAAAACTCAATCAAATTTGCGAGATGCAATTTCTCCTGCACAAAGCCATGCTGACTTTTCCTAATTAGTTCTTGCCTTTCTAAACGCATGTAGATCCTATCATCAGAATCCCTCTAACAATGTACCGTCCACTGATGTTAGGCTCACAGGACTGTTGTTCCCTGGCTTTTCCATGTAGCCTTTGTTAAATAATGGCACATTAGCTACCTTGGAGTCTTCTGACATCTCACCCATGGCTGTCGATGATACAAATGTCTCTGGCACCTCCTCTTCTGTCATGTGGACTCTTCAAGATGTCACTATTTACTTCCCTGAGATCCCTAGTTTTCATGTCTTTCTACACAATGAGAAATCTTCATTTAGGGTCTCACCCATCTCCTGTGGCTCTACACATAAGTGACCTTGTTAATCTCTAAGGGTCCTATTCTTTCCCTAGTTGTTCTTTTGCTCTTAATATATGTAGAAAGTCTTTGGATTCTCCTTTACCTTACCTGCCAAATCTATGTCATGTCCCCTTCTTACCAGCCTGATTTTCCTCTTAAGTGTACTTCTATACCCTCTATACACCTCAAGGGATTCACTTGATCAAAGCTCAAAGTTTGTGAGAAGATTTGTAGCTCGGGTGCTTGTTGTTGTGGTTCTGTTCGCCAAGCTGGGAATTTGTGTTGCCGACGTTTCATCCCCTGTCTAGGTGACACCCTCAGTGCTTGGGAGCCTCCTGTGAAGTGCTTCTGTGATCGTTCCTCCGGCATTTATAGTGGTTTGTCTCTGCTGCTTCCAGTTGTCAGTTCCAGCTGTCCACTGCAGTGACCAGTATATTGGGTCCAGGTCGATGTGTTTGTTGATAGAATCTGTGGATGAGTGCCATGCCTCTAGAAATTCCCTGGCTGTTCTCTGTTTGGCTTGTCCTATAATAGTAGTGTTGTTCCAGTCGAACTCATGTTGCTTGTCATCTGTGTGTGTGGCCACTAAGGATAGCTGGTCGTGTCGTTTTGTGGCTAGTTGGTGTTCATGGATACGGATCGTCAGCTGTCTTCCTGTTTGTCCTATGTAGTGTTTTGTGCAGTCCTTGCATGGGATTTTGTACACTACGTTGGTTTTGCTCATGATGGGTATCGGGTCCTTTGTCCTCGTGAGTTGTCGTCTGAGAGTGGCTGTTGGTATGTGTGTTGTTATGAGTCCTAGTGGTCGTAGTGGTCTGGCTGTCAGTTCAGAAATGTTCTTGATGTATGGTAACGTGGCTAGTCCTTTGGGTTGTGGCATGTCCTCATTCCATTGTCTTTCCCTTAGGCATCTGTTGATGAAATTGCGGGGGTATCGTTTTTGGCGAATACATTGTAGAGGTGTTCTTCTTCCTCTTTTTGCAGTTCTGGTGTGCTGCAGTGTGTTCTGGCCCTTTTGAACAGTGTCTTGATGCAACTTCTTTTATGTGTGTTGGGGTGGCTGCTTTCGTAGTTCAGGACTTGGTCTGTGTGTGTGGCTTTCCTGTGTACCTTTGTGGTGAATTCTCCGTTCGGTGTTCTCTGTACCATCATGTCTAGGAATGGGAGTTGGTTGTCCTTTTCTTCCTCTCTAGTGAATCTGATTCCTGTGAATGTGGCGTTGATGCCACGATGCTGCCTTTATCTGACATATGTATTTTGTAGATAAGGCTACTAGGTTACGCATATTTACGGTAATGAATGATAAGGACAAACAGACAAATGGATACGGTTATGGAAAAATGGATTAGCACAGGCCTTGGAAGGCCAGCAGATTTTCTAGCAGATAATGGAGAAGAATTTGTAAATATTGACTTAATTGGTATGTCGTGGTGGCACCTAAGTAAATGCACCATCAAATTAACAATCACCAAGTAGGAAGTACCTAAGTGCCACCACTGCATTCTGGCAGGAAAGTGTTTATCGAAGTGAAGTAGCAGAGAAAATCCCACCTGCTTCAGATATTTGTCATAACATGTCTGAACAGGCTAACTAAAATAACTCTGTTCTTTTCCCCACCCTTGTTTTATTCCTTTTGTTTGTTACTGCCACACTGCATCTGGTGGGAACTGTTTGTAACTTGCTACTTGGTGATTGTTAATTTGATGGTGCATTTATTTATTTTAAAACAAATGGCAGTAATGTAGGTTGGAAGCGCAAAGAGTAATCATTGTTTCTATTAAAGTCATAGACATACACAGTACAGAAACAGACCCTCCGGTACAACCCGTCCACGCCAACCAGGTATTCCAATCCAATCTAGTCCCACCTGCCAGTACCCGGCCCATATCCCTCCAAACCCTTCCTATTCATATACCCATCCTTTTAAATGTTGCAATTGTATCAGCCTCCACCATTTCCTCTGACAGCTCATTCCATTCACGTACCACCTTCTGCATGAAAAAATTACCCCTTTATATCTTTCCCATCTCACCCTAAACCTATGTCCTCTAGTTCTGGACTTCCCCACCTCAGGGAAAATACTTTGTCTACTTATCCTATCCATGTCCCACATGATTTTATAAACCTCTATAAGATCACCCGTCAACCTCCGACACTCCAGGGAAAACAGCCCCAGCCTATTCAGCCTCTCCCTATAGTTCAAATCCTCCAACCCTGGCAACAAATCCTCCAACCCTGGCACAGGAAGGAGACCAGAATTGCACGCAATATTCCAACAGTGGCCTTACCAATGTCCTTTACAGCCGCAACATGACCTCCCAACTCCTATACTCAATACTCTGACCAATAAAGGAAAGCAGACCAAATGCCTTCTTCACTATCCAATCTACCTGTGTCTCCACTTTCAAGGAGCTATGAACCTGCACTCCAAGGTCTCTTTGTTCAGCAAAACTCCTGAGGACCTTACCATATTGATCAAAGAGATGCAAATAGATTGTTTTGGAAGACAGACTGGCCGCTGCTTCAGCATGTAGATGTGTAGCAATTTAACATCAGTGGGACATGCACTCAATCATGTGACAGACAATGCAAGCAGCCCCGCCAACTGAAAGTAGAGCGTTCTCAGGAAACCTCTTGTAAACCAAAAATGGCGTAAAGCAAAGATGCATGATTTATATTGGGAAAAAGTATTGCCGTTTTTTCGTAAAAACAAAAATCCTCTTCGGATTCGTGAAAACAGGTACTATTGTAGATCTTCTGTAAAAGCGAAATTGCGTAAAGCAAATGTTCGAAAAGCAGTTGATACCTGTATGTTACACGTTAATAAGCCTTCCACTGACTGTTGGATCCCATCCAAATCAGAAGATAAGGAACCTCAACATAGGAAATTCATACCCCTAGATTCTCCTCCTTGGTTTTATCCAGCTTGTAAAGAGAAGGCAGGTTTCACTGCTGACAAAACTAAAACGAAGCTCCAGAAGATTAGACACAACTAGCACTTTGCCAATGTCACAAACATCCCAAAGTTAAAATAATGGACCAGATTTTCTGAGGATTGCCAATCTCACATAGTTTGCTACTCCAGACCACTTTTTTTAAACAGAAATAAGGAGCTCTCCATTTCTGAGAACAGATTACATTCAGAGACTGCTTAGAAATGCAGAGCCACATTTCCATTCTAATGGTTATAGAGTCATAGAGTCACTCAGCACAGAAACAGACCCTTTGGTCCAACCAGCCATGCCGAACTTGTCCCACCTGCTTGCTCCTGATCCATATCCTTCCAAACCTTTCCAATTTACGTATCTATCCAAATGTCTTTTAAACGTTGTACAGATAGTTCTCCTATAACACTGTAGTTGTGTTCTAGTGAAACCTCGCTTAATAGAAAATCACTTAAGTGCGTGAACTGATTCACGCTGGAATCGCACTATTGTGAACAGAGGTAAGCGTTCTCGAAAATACCATTCCCTAATTCTTCAGTAACATTACAGCCAAATCGTGCTGCCAAAATGCATGTTATTCCAGAACGACCTGTAATTGTACCTGCATCCATCACTTTCAGAATTGTCAGAGGAAGGCAAACCACACCCCATTTTCACAGCAGTCAGCTGCCTCAATTTGAAAGTTAAAGATCCTGACAGCCACTTTTACAGTTGCTGTCAAAGAAGGATAAGGCAAGTGTGATGTTCGGGTGCTGGGAGGGTAGGTGGGGGCGGCACGGTGGCTCAGTGGTTAGTACTGTTGCCTCACAGCACCAGGGACCCAGGTTCGATTCTAGCCTCGGGTAACTGTCTGTGTGGAGTTTATACATTGTCCCCATGTCTGCATGCATTTCCTCCTGGTGCTCCGGTTTAATTCCACAATCCAAAGATGCTAAATTGCTCATAGTGTTAGGTGTATTAGTCAGAGGGAAATAGGTCTAGATGGGTTACTCTTCGGAGGGTTGGTGTGAATTTGTTGGGCTGAAGTATCTGTTTCCACAAAGTAGATAATCTAATCTACCAGATGGGTAGGGTGCAGTGTAAGTAAGTAGGGTACCAGTGGGGAACAGTTAGTGTACCAGGTGGACATGTCGAGTCCAGTGGGAGGGGGGCGCTGGTGGGGTTTTGGGCTGAGTCCAGTTCAGTTGAGCAAGGGCAGGGGAACGGGTGGTCAGGTCCAGTTGCAGGGCTGTCAGATTAGGTTTACTGATGAGGTGGGGGCTGTGGATCCTTGGAAGGGGATGTCAGGTCCCATGGCAGAGTAGGGTTCTGGTCTGGTGTTGGCAGTAGGGCTAGTGTTCAAGGGCTAGGTCTGGCAGGCTCAGATAATGATGAGATGGAGGAATATGGGGTCAGTTTAATAGTTACTCAGGAGTTACACAATGATCATTTAATCATCTACCTTTCCTGAATAACAGTTTTACTTAATTTCATTACAGGCTGATTTTTGTTGAGACTTTTGAAGAGTTCCAGGAGTAGAGGATTTTCCCGGAGGAAAATTCAATTTCAGCGACAACTCCTGCAGAGTGTCTTACAATGGGGATTCCACGGGATACCCATGCACAACTCTGAAGTATTGTGGCAGAGCGACTGTCTGGCCAGTGGTAAATCTGTCCCCATCTTGTTTCTGTCATCACTGTCTCTCCTCTCAATCTCTTCTAATTGAGAAGCCACAAAAAGTCTAAACATGCAATTCTGTATTTCTGTCTCTCTTCACTACAACATAGTTCTTATTCCTTTTTGCACTGTATGTTATTTAGAAGATAAGATAAAAGAGAAATCGTCACATGGTGAGACATCAGGTATAAATGTGCAAGAGCAGGTAAGGAATGAAAGGATAGCACAAGGTGCCTGCTTACCAGAGGAAGATATTATGCAGTACCTTTGTTAAGACTAAAAAGAAAGTTTCAGTACATCAGGTTACAGAGTTAACCTGATGCTCTCAGAAGCCTGCTGGAAACCTGAAATGTTTATGTTGAATGTCAAGGAACATGGAAGAGGTGACCAGCACTTCGTGCAGGACTTTGGAACCCACCCTTTCCAAAATTGAGCAATTGGCACCTTCCACGGTGCACTGTTTGTTAACTGATGTCTCTGGTTCAAGTGCAACACAAGTCAGCATCCAACCCAATGGCCAAGTGTTTTAGCAGTAGCCAGAGCTTCCTCTATTCATTCTTTGGATACTACTGTTACCAGACATTTCTGGGATATAGATTCTGTACAATCCAGAAAGAGGCCTTTTGGCCTATAGAGTCTGAAGAAATCCCACTCAAACCCAGCGCCTACCTGATTCCCACATTTAACATGGTCAGTCAATTGAATCTGCACATCTTTGCACTGTGGGAGGGGAACCAGAGGACCTGGAGGAAACCCATGTTGACACAGAGAGAATGTGCAAACTCCTCACAGGCACTCACCGAAGGCTAGAATCAAACCTGGGTCTCTGGTACTGTGAGGCAGCAGAGCTAACCACTGTGCCACCCTGAATCACGGCTCTCCTGCCCTCTGTTCTCCCAATACTTTAATGTAGTTGAAGTAGTACCACCTGTGTGTGCTGGTGATTCAGGGGAATATGATCCTGCCATTCTCTCTCAGGATTGTAGCAGGCATACTCTCATCGCTACCACTCCAACAATGCCTCCAGCTTGCCAGCCCAACTCAGATGGTCCAGTCTGAAGTAGGACCTTTTAAGAATACTCAAGGCATTTACCCAAGACCGTTTCTAGGCTTCTCCACTGAAAGTCACCAGCCATTGAGAATGTAACAACGGTTCATGATGATATTAAGGAAGTACATGAGAGTAATTAGTTTATTTTTGTATAAATTATGAACATTTTAATTTATAAATTTGGATTGGAATGTGTATTATGTGTTAGCTTTTAATTTTACATGTGGGAAATTGAAATGGTAAAAGGTAAATGGAAGTTTGGGGTTCAGATTACTGGCATCACCCATTAATCAGTTATCCAAGTAGAACTTTGCATAGAATGGTACAGGTTATAGCCTTCTTCCTTCTGATAAATAATGACAAGTGTCATCCCTCATAATAATCATTAGTAAAGCGTCCAGTATACTCCCATAAATATTTGTATTTACTTAACAGGTCCCCTGGAATGTGGTCCAGGCTGCAGAGCTTTGCTTGAAGACACCAGGTGCATACTGGCAAAACTGAAAATGCCTGAGCTATGCATGTCCATGCTTAATGAGCTGAAGTCATGAGTCATGTTATTTTTATTTGTCACCCAGTAGGCACTCTTTGATCTGTCATGGTGGCTTAAATATGGCTAAGACTGAAATTGGCAAACTGTTGCAGATACAACTCATACTGCTACAGTTGTATTTATGTAACAGCCTTGAAGTATCCAGTTGCATAATCATACAGGACCTATCAATTTGACAAACACTCCCTATCCTGAAGTTTGAGTTGTGTCTGCGATCGGTAGCCAATTTCAGTCAAGGCAGTTTACTGAAGCAGACATTTCAATATCCATTGTTAATTGAAGCTACGGTAAGGGAGTCATTCTCTAAAGACACTCCATAGATTCGACCTCCTGCTGAGAATCTGATCCATAAATCTCCTTCCCTGTTCCATTGGTTTTCCCTATTCTATATAGCCTCTGCCTCTCATGTCCAGTTCCAACAGGACGACCTACTAGGCTGTCTCTGGCTGGAAAGAACTAGTTTGCTCACCAGTTGTTGGTTGCAGAGCAGCCTGAGAAAGTTGTTTAAAAGAATGGAATCCTGGACCCTACCACCCTGTGGCTCAACATTTCACTTCCCCCTCCCACTCCACCAAGGATATGCAGGTCTTTGGACTCCTCCATCGCCAGATCACAACAAAACGACGGTTGGAGGAAGAGCGCCTCATCTTCCGCCTAGGAACCCTCCAACCACAAGGGATGAACTCGGATTTCACCAGTTTCCTCATTTCCCCTCCCCCCACCTTGTCTCAGTCTAATCCATCGAATTCAGCACCGCCTTCCTAACCTGCAATCTTCTTCCCGACCTCTCCACCCCCACCCCAGTCTGACCTATCACCCTCACCTTGACCTCTTTCCACCTATCACATTTCCGACGCCCCTCCCCCAAGTCCCTCCTCCCTACCTTTTATCTTAGCCTGCTGGACAAACTTTCCTCATTCCTGAAGAAGGGCTTATGCCCGAAACGTCGATTCTCCTGTTCCCTGGATGCTGCCTGAGCTGCTGCGCTTTTCCAGAAACACATTTTCAGCTCTGATCTCCAGCATCTGCAGACCTCACTTTCTCCTGAGGTATAGGATACAAAGGCAAGAAAGTTATGGTGAACCTTTATAAAATGCTTGAAGTAGGTGTCTAATTCTGGATGCCCTCCAATAGGAAGTACATAAAAGCTACAGAGTATTGTAAGGGTATTTTTTTTCTTTCTCAGGATATAAACTTCAGTACTCTCTTTGAGATTTCTAACATCTGCAGTATTTTGTTCTTGTTCAATCTACTGGGCATGTTGTAATTGAATAAAGTTCTGCAGATGGTTCAAATCACTTTACAAATGTTTAATTCTGAACTATTAGATCTGTTTTGAATCTATACCATTTATCACAGTGGCAAAGTCACACAACACATTGAAAGGTATTGTTAGTGTGATGATAGGCCTTCATCTCCACAAGGACTGAGGTTTAGTTGCTCCCACAAATGCTGCATTAGATATTTGCTTAGTGACCAGTCAGGACTTGAAGTAAATTTTTCTTTCATGACCAACTGTCACAGGTGCAGTCTGGCAGCTGTTTTTGTTTTCAGGACTTGATCAATTTTTGTGCTACTAAGCCACTTTTAGTAATGGATATTTAAATTCCCCACCAAAAATGCATCCTGTGCCCTTGCTACCTTTTATAGTTCTTTCAAATGGTGCTCAACAAAGAAAAATAACAAAAAGAGTGGTACCTTGCAATAAATAGGTTTCTTTACCCATGTTTAACTTGATGCTGTGAAAATTTGACTCTGTCCCGCGTCAATGCTATAGACTTCTAGGGCTTCTCTCTTCTAAATGCTCACCACTCTACTGCTCCACCCATTTAGTGGGACTCAGAGGTGATGGAGGAGTCTCAGATGTGGGCCTTTACAGCTTCCTCGATATTTTGTAAAATCTTCCTCTCGGGCAAACCTTCATCTCAAGTCCTTATGGTACAGAAAGATTGTTCGCAACACCCTGAAAGTTGAAGGTTGTCAGATGCATTGGACTGTGTTAGAGAATATTTTCAGACTCGCCAAGATATCAGAAGCCTTGTCTCAAATTAGGTATTCAATGAGGATATCTGCATTCAGCAGTTATGTAGATTTCAAAAGCCTCAGAAGCCAGACAGTCAGGGGAAGCTTTAATCTCTAAAATCTCCAATTCAGGGATACAATTGCTTTATTGGCCAGATTGGGGTATGGCAGTAGCCAAATGAGGTTTCATGGTCAAAAGAGTTCACCTGCAAGCAGTAAGGTGGTGTGAAGTGTGTCTACTTCAATGCCAGAAGCATCCGGAATAAGGTGAGTGAACTTGCAGCATGGATTGGTACCTGGGACTTTGAGTTGTGGCCACTTCGGAGTCATGGAGTCAGGAACAGGAATGATTGTTGCAAGTTCCGGAATTTAGATATTTCAGTAAGAACAGAGAACATAGAACATAGAAGAATACAGCGCAGTACAGTCCCTTTGGCCCTCGATGTTGCGCCGATCCAAGCCCACCTAACCTACACTAGCCCACTATCCTCCATATGCCTATCCAATGCCCGCTTAAATGCCCATAAAGAGGGAGAGTCCACCACTGCTACTGGCAGGGCATTCCATGAACTCACAACTCGCTGAGTAAAGAACCTACCCCTAACATCTGTCCTATACCTACCACCCCTTAATTTAAAGCTATGCCCCCTCGTAATAGGTGACTCCATACGAGGAGAAAGGTTCTCACGGTCAACCCTATCTAAACCCCTAATCATCTTGTACACCTCTATCAAGTCACCCCTAAACCTTCTTTTCTCCAATGAAAACAACCCCAGGTGCCTCAGCCTTTCCTCATACAATCTTGCTACCATACCAGGCAATATCCTGGTAAACCTCCTCTGCACGCGTTCCAGTGCCTCCACATCCTTCCTATAGTATGGCGACCAAAACTGAACACAATACTCCAGGTGCGGCCGCACCAGCGTCTTATACAACTGCAACATGATCTCAGGACTCCGGAACTCAATTCCTATACCAATAAAAGCCAGTACACCATATGCCTTCTTCACCGCACTATTTACCTGGGTGGCAACTTTCAAAGATCTGTGTACATGGACACCAAGATCCCTCTGCTCATCCACACTACCAAGTATCCGATCATTAGCCCAGTACCCCATCTTTTTGTTATTCTTACCAAAGTGAATCAACTCACACTTAGCTACATTGAACTCCATTTGCCACCTTTCTGCCCAGTTCTGCAGCTTACCTATATCCCGCTGTAACCTGCCACATCCTTCCTCACTGTCAACAACTCCTCCGACTTTCGTATCATCCGCAAACTTGCTCACCCAACCTTCTAGCCCCTCCTCCAGGTCACTTATAAAAATGACAAACAGCAATGGTCCCAAAACAGATCCTTGCGGAACACCGCTAGTAACGGCACTCCAAGATGAACCTTTACCATCAACTACTACCCTCTGTCTTCTTCCAGCCAGCCAATTCCTAAAACAAACCTCCAACTCACCCTCAATGCCATACCTCCGTATTTTTTGAAGTAGCCTACCATGGGGAACCTTATCAAACGCCTTACTAAAATCCATATACACCACATCTACCGCTTTCCCCTCGTCCACCTCCTTAGTCACCTTCTCAAAGAATTCAATAAGGTTTGTGAGGCACGACCTGCCCTTCACAAAACCATGCTGACTATCCTTGATCACATTATTCCTATCCAGATGTTCATAAATCCTATCCCTTACAATTCTCTCTAAGACTTTGCCCACAACAGAAGTGAGACTCACCAGCCTAAGGGACTAGGGTTATCCCTACTCCCCTTCTTGAACAAGGGAACCACATTTGCTAGCCTCCAGTCTTCTGGCACTACTCCTGTAGACAACGAGGACATAAAAATCAAGGCCATTGGCTCTGCAATCTCCTCCCTTGCTTCCCAGAGAATCCTAGGATAAATGCCATCAGGCCCAGGGGACTTATCTATTTTCACCCTTTCCAGAATTTCCAACACCTCTTCCCTACATACTTCAAAGCCATTCATTCTACTTAATTGTGACTCAGTATTCACATCGGCAACAATGTCCTGTTCCTGAGTGAATACTAACGAAAAGTATTCATTCAGTGTCTCCCCAATCTCTTCAGCCTCCACACGCAACTTCTCACTACTATCCTTGACTGGAGCTATTCCTACCCTAGTCATTCTTTTATTCCTGACATACCTATAGATGGTAAAAGAAGGAGAGGTGTGGCATTGTTAGTCAAGGACAGTATTACGGCAGCAGAAAGGATGTTTGAGGACTCATCTACTGAGGTAGTATGGGCTGAGGTTAGAAACAGGAAAGGAGAGGTCACCCTGTTGGGAGTTTTCTACAGTCCTCTGAATAGTTGCAGAGGTGTATAGGAAAGGATAGCAAAGATAATTCTGGATAGGAGTGATAGTAACAGGATGGTTGTTATGGGGGCTTTAACTTTCCAAATATTGACTGTAAATACTATAATTTGAGTACTTTAGGTGGGTCAGTTTTTGTCCATGTGTGCAGGAAGGTTTCCTAACACAGTATGTAGACAAGTCAACATGGGAGCGAGGCTACATTGGATTTAGTACCGGGTAATGAACCCAGCCACGTGTTAGATTTGGAAGTAGCTGAGCACTTTGGTGATAGTGACCACAATCCAGTCATGTATACTTTAGGATGGAAAGGGATAGGTATATAATGCAGGGCAAGAGTTATAGCTGGGAGAAAGGCAATTATGATACAATTAGGCTAGATTTAGGATGTGTAGGATGGGCACAATTGAAATGTAGAGTTTATTCAAGGAACAGCTACTGTGTGTCTTTGATAACTATGTACCTGTCAGGCAAGGAGGAAGTGGCCAATCGAGGGAGCCATGGTTTACCAAGAAGTTGAATCTCTTGGCAAGAGGCAAAAGAAGGTTTATGTTAGGATGAGACATGAAGTTTCAGGGAGCTTGAGAGTTACAAATTAGCCTGGAAAGAGCTAAAGAGAGAGCTAAGAAGAGCCAGGAGGGGACATGAGAAGTCGTTGGCAGTTAGGATCAAGGAAAACCCTAAGGCTTTTTATAGGTATATCAGGAATAAAAGAATGACTAGAGAAAGATTAGGGCCAATCAAGGATAGTAGTGGGAAGTTGTGCATGGAGTCCAAGGAGGTAGGAGAAGCACTAAATGAATATTTTTCATCAGTATTCACCCTAGAAAACGACGGTGATGTTCAGGAGAATACTGAGATACAGGCTAATAGACTAGGCGGGATTGAGGTTCACAAGGAGGAGGTGTTAGCATTTCTGGAAAGTGTGAAATGGACAAGTCCCCTGGGCTGGATAGGATCTATCCTAGGATTCTCTGGGAAGCCAGGGAGGAGATTGCAGAGCCTTTGGCTTTGATCTTTATCTTGTCATTGTCTACAGGAATAGTGCCAGAAGATTGGAGGATGGCAAATGTTCTTCCCTTGTTCAAAAAGGGGAGTGGAGACAACCCTGGTAATTATAGACAGTGAGCCTTACTTCGGTTATGGGTAAAGTGTTGGAAAAGGTTATGAGAAAGGAGTTATAATCATCGAGAGAGGAATACGTTTATTAGGGATAGTCAACATGGATTTGTGAAGGGTAGGTTGTGCCTCAGAAACCTTATTGAATTGTTTGAGATGGTGACCAAACAGGTGGGTGAGGGTAAAGCAGTTGATGTGGTGTATATGGATTTCAGTACGGCGTCTGATAAGTTTCCCTATGGTTGCAGAAAATATGGAGGCATGGGATTGAGGGTGATTTAGTGGTTTGTATCAAAAATTGGCTAGTTGAAAGAAGGGTGATGGTTGATTGGAAATGTTCATCTTGGGGTTCAGTTACTAGTGGTGTACCGCAAGGATCTGTTTTGGGTCCACTGCTCTTTGTCATTTTTATAACATGAGGGTGTAGAAGATAGGTTAGTAAATTTGCAAGATGACATGAAGGTCAGTGGAGTTGTGGATAGTGCTGAAGGATGCTACAGGTTACAGAGGGACATAAATAAGCTGCAGAGCTGGGCTGAGAGGTGGCAAATGGATTCATGCAGAAAAGTGTGAGGTTATTCACTTTGGAAGGAGCTACAGGAATAAAGAGTACTGGGCTAATGGTAAGATTCTTGGTAGTGTAGATGAGCAGAGAGATCTCAGTGTTCATGTACATAGCTCCCTGAAAGTTGCCACCCAGGTTGATAGGGTTGTTAAGCAGGATTGCAGTGTGTTTGCTTTTATTGGTAGAGGGATTGAATTTCGGAGCCACGAGGATATGCTGCAGCTGTACAAAACTCTGGTGCAGTCATATTTGGAGTATTGCGTACAATTCTGGTCGCTTTATTATAGGAAAGATGTGGAAGCTTTAGAAAGTGTTCAGAGAAGATTTACTAAGATGCTTTCCTGATATGGAGGGAAGGTCTTATGAGGAAAGGCTGAGGGACTTGAGGCTGTTTTCATTAGAGAGAAGAAGGTTGAGAGGTGACCTAATTGAGACGTATTAGATAATCTGTGGGTTAGACAAGTTGGATACTGAGAGCCTTTTTCCTTGGATGGCAATGGCTAGCATAAAGGGACATAGCTTTAAATTGAGTGGCGATAGATGTAGGACAGATGTCAGAGGTATTTACCTGAAAAGCTGTAGAGGCGTGAAATGCCCTGCCTGCAACAGTAGTAGACTCGCCAACTTTAAGGGCTTTTAAGTGGTCGTTGGATAAACATATGGATGAAAAAGGAATAGTGTAGAATAGATAGGCTTCAGATTGGTTCCACAGGTCGGCGCAACATCGAGGGCTGATGGGCCCGTACTGTGCTGCAATGTTCTATGTTCTAACTGGAGGAACGAGGAATGATACTAATGGTAGTCTCCCTTGTGAAAGAATCACTTTAAGAATTGGATAAAGGATTTGCATTCCTGTTCCCTATTGTTATGAAGTTGAAAGTGTGTATGGTCCCTTAAAGAGAGTGTGTGCTTTGTTGAGTTGAGAAGTTTTGACAGCATGTGTGTCTGTGACTAGCTGACAGAGTCACATAGAGTACTAAAAATTGGAAGTATGTTAACAATTGGTGGTAGGGTTATTAACATTAGCTTGGGTTGTTTTTTTTTATAAGTTAAAGCAACCAGATTTGATTAACCATAATTTAAAATTTGATTGTACTGACAATATTGGACCAATGAGATGGAAGGAGTAATGGGTTTTATAAAAGAGGGCATTTTGAAAATTGCTTAGAGCTAATTGCCCATCTAACATGAAAAGATCTCAAAGAAATCTCTTATGAAAGCACCTTCTGTTTAAAAGTTGCCAAGGCATTTGATAGCTAAAAATGTTCACAGTAAAAAGTAAGAAGAAGACCCAGGAAAAAATGGCAGATTCGGGAAGAGGAAGGAAGGCTGAAGGAAGAAGAAAAGACCATCTGTGTGGACTTTAGGCGATTAAGTGTTAATTTACTATTATTATTAACTGTGTTATTGGAATAGCATACTAATAGAAATGTGCTCAGCTAAGAGATAGTGGTTAGTTAGGGGAAAGACTTCAGTTCATTAATAGTTTTGTTGAGTGTTCACTGTTAGAGTTAAATAAATAAATTGTTACTTTTTATTTATACAGTGGAAATCAGGAATCTTTTTCCATTTGCACATTTTTAACAGATTACAAGGCAAGGCGATCTTCTCTGGGTGTTTTAGTTTAATTAGCAGTGCAAGGTTTGACCTCGACGTCATAACAATATGTCAGGTTCCAGGAAAAGATTCGAGGAATGGGAACTTTACCATTTGAAGCCCTTATCCACACTCCATTGTTTGTTAGTAGGCATATTTTGAAGCAAGTGATTTTTCCATTTGAGGGGAGTCCAATACTGGTGATCATAAATACTAAATCCAATAAGAAATTTAAGGTGAAACATCTTTACCCAGAAAGTGATTAGAATGTGGAACTTTCCATGACATAAAAGTAGATGAAGAAATTAGATAGATGCATTTTAAGAAGTTGTACAGTTACGTTCTGAAGTAAGAACATGATGGACTGAACTGAATAGGGTGGGAGGAAGCTTGTCTCGAATATAGTTCGGCCAAATGACCTCTGTCTGTAAGCTCTGTGATATTCCCTGCCGAAAGGTAGTGCAGCACATCAACTGCAATGGTTTAAGAAGGCAGCTCACCACCACCTCAAGCACAACAATGGACAGGCAATAAATGTTTGTTAGCCTGCAATACCCACATCCAACAAATGAGTAAAATTATTTGAGATATCCAGAGCTCCTGCGCAAAAGCTATTCACAAACTTTTGTGAAAAATCAGGATCCATAAACTAAATTCTAACTTAGTTTTCTACTGCTTCAGTACAGTACCACTGAAAAAAAGCTTGCACAAATTTAAAAGCACTATGACTTCTGAGACCTTGTAGAAAATGCCACTAACTCAACGTTCATTCAGTTCAGACTTTGCCTCCTGAATATTGTTGCTTTCTAAAGTAAACATAATGGCTTATCTCAGAAATTTCATTTTCTCTGTAAACTTGCACCTCACACTGTCATTGTAATTCAAATGCTAAAGTAAACATGCCATAACTGCAAAACGTGGTTCACTCTGCCAATGGACACACTATGCCTCTTAAAATAAATAGAATTGCTTTTGAAACAAACAACATTTCTGGCAGGGGCATAAATGTTGATTTAGCAAAATATTGAATTTGTACATGGACAGGTTTCCTTCTATAGTGACCTCAATGCCTCACTTGGTTCAGCCAGGCAGATCAGGAATGCACAGGTTTATTACCCAATCTGTTCTGGATTGGTCAACAACAAGGTTGTTTTCACTAACCTCGCTCTTCCCTGCATGGGGAAATTCTACAAGGGTTTCCTTCCTGGATCTAAGCTGTGAACCTCTGCTCAAAGAATACTTGGATGCTTGAGAGTTACAAAGGACCAGACCCAGTTGTTCTCCTCTCAGTTATTTTACCTTTGACTGGGGCTTAATGTGAAGAACGTGGCTCAGCCAGAAAGTCAGGTGCTTGTGTCTGCCAGCCCTTGGAGTGCTTCTCTACGTTGCTGTGGCTATTAGTTGCCTGAAATCATGGCTTCCATCCCTCAGTAGGTAGTATGTCCCTCCTCCAAGAGTTGCAATCCGATCAGCAGGCCAGCTGCTTTTCAAATCCAGGTGTGCTACAGGGAATGAAGTCCACTGATGGGACTGAAGTGGATACCAGGCCAACAAACATTGCAGAGGCTAAGGATAAAGGTGAGTTGGCCTGGACCAATAGTGCAGGCCTCAGTGAAAGGGGAGTCAATTGTTAGAGAAGGATGTTTTTCCTGTGGGCAACACAGGTTAGACCCTCCATTTGCACTGATGGCCTGCATACAGCCTAATTCCCTCTTTGTTCCCTCTGGTAAAATGCCAGCAAAAAGCTGAAAGTGGCACTGAAGTGAGCATTGATTGTGCAATTAAGGGTCTTAGGTTGACCTATGGCTCCTCAGCCTCTCCACCTCTGCTGGTAAAATACCAGCAGAGATGGAATGTCAATGGGTACTGGAATTCCTATCACCTCATCCGAATTTACGAAGCTCAACCCCATCTCACACTTTACTTGTTCCCAGGGCAGCTTTGGAGGGCGGCATAAAATTCCAAGGATTTATTTTGATGCTGTTATGGTTGAATTGCTCTGAGACAATGTTTGAATCTATTGTGTAAATAAAATACATTGAATTTTGTGAACTTTAATGTAGTTTCTCACCATCTTAAAAACAGCACCCTTTAAGGATTCAGTATTCTTTATTGTAAATGCAAATATAGGAAATTCATGCCAAATACCACATAGTTGCAAGGAGGTCTAACTTATTACAAGAAACCAATCAAAATCCATTCATTCATGTTGTGTTCATGTTTGGACAGATACTAAATTAAATATCACTCACAACTTTCTTCAGTTGCTTGTTATGCAAGACTTAACTGAGTTGATTTGCCCTTGTCTTTCTCAAGGTTTTTATTTTTAGAGTACCCCATCTGCAACTGAACAGCCTCACTTACACTTTGTAATGGAGGATGTCAACTGCACCCATTGGATGCATCATTAACTCAGTGTTCAGAATTGGCATTTCACGTCTTGCCATGGCCATCTGCTGATGTTTATGGGTAGGGGTACTACCACTGATGTAGTGATCTCTTGCAGTTTGAGAGTGATCAATATCAATTGATCTCACTTTTACATGATATTCATATTTTATGTTGTGCTTCAGGTGAGTCAGGGCTTTATTTAAATATGAAATATGAATTTACATATTCTGCATGCAAATTACTGACACTTGCAGAACGTCCATGTGTAACTAGCATTAAAACTTACAGCTTGCAAGGAGCGAAGAAATCAGAAAGAATTCATTTCAATGGCATGTGGTGTAAAACGTTTCAGACAAATGTGAACATTTGTTATTTGTGCATGCTGTTGATGAAAACAAAAGATTGCCATAAGCACCATTCCAAACAGCATTGAGTTTCCCAATGAGAATGCACATATCTGAAGCCTTTGCACGATGAGAGAGCTTAAACAAAGACAACATGCTGTATCCCTGCACACAACTATAATTACATCAAAAGTAAGTATTACATGCTTTTGTAGATGATTAATAAGGGCAGAATGCCCTTGCATTACTGAAGTCTGTTTGAAATGGACCGTAATCAACATTTAAAGGTAAGTTAGGGAAATGGTTGAAGGTTTTTGGGAGTTGGGCTTTCATATGGGATTGCACATTATCCCTGTGTCTGTGTGGGTTTCCTCTGGGTGCTGCAGGTTCCTCCAAAAGTTAAAAGAATGCAGTTTAGATGGATTGGCCATACTAAATTGTCCATAGTGTCCACAGATGTATAGGTTGGATGGATTAGTCATGGGAAATGCAGGGTCAGAGGTTGAGCTCTCCTTGGCTGAATTACAAACTTGAAATCTTGAAGAGGTGCAAACCTGAAATGTGTAGTAAACCACATTGTGACAGAGACTATGAAATGGCTTAGCCTTTCAATGCTGGATTGTCTGTCTGGGGTTTATCATGAACAGAATTGAATTGTTCTTCTGAAGTCAAGAGTATGAAAAAGGTTTATATTCCAGGAGCGTACAAAGGGAACATGCAAATATAATGTAAATGCAAGTTTGTAATGTAACAGCATATCTTCATTGGTACCAAGGCAGTGCATATTCAACAAGTAGGTGACAGATGCTGTTGTTTCTTTCCCTCTTTGCTGCTCATAATTGTCACCTCTGCTTGCTGCTCCTCACTGGTTCTCAGCACCAGGTATTCCCTCCCAACTCTCAATGATTTTCCAAATGGTGGGTCTTCTTGAATTGGTTCTTGAGATGAGGATTGTTTGACAGTTGCTCCTTTAATGATCAACTTTCTGCTTGCCTCATGTTGCCAGCTGCAAAGAAGGTATCTAAATCAATTGGGAGCACTATCTTGATTTGCAAAGTGACTGCATTCCCTGAAGGCCGGACTTTTCTGCTTTCTTCATTGTAGTGTAATGTGTCTTGTTGCTTCAGATATCTTCATTATAGCATTCAAAAGTAGATTTTAAGTACATGTTAGAACTGCTGTCTTTAATTCTCATATTTCCTTTTGCCCTTACACACCTTTTAAGAAACAAATAGGACTCATGAGAAATTGTTTAAAGCAAGTGGCCGCAGGAGGGTCAAAAGGCAAGTGTCACCAATATGGGATAATTGTATGGGTTGTAAACCCACATCCTACACTCTCAATCTGTGGGCTAGGCAGATCACATCTGCCCTCACAATTTTTATTGAGATGGGCCAAAGTCTTGAGGACATAGGTCTATAGTCCAAGATTAGATTACTTACAGTGCAGAAACGGGCCCTTCGACCCAACAAGTCCACACTGACCCTCCGAAGAGCAACCCACCCAGACCCATTCCCCTACATTTACCCCTTCACCTAACACTATGGGCAATTTAGCAAGGCCAATTCACCTAACCTGCACATTTTTGGACTGTGGGAGGAAACCAGAGCACCCGGCAGAAACCCACACAGACACGGAGAATATGCAACTCCACACAGACAGTTGCCTGAGCGGGAATTGAACCCGGGTCTCTGGTGCTGTGAGGCAGCAGTGCTAACCACTGTTCCACCATGCCGCCCACTAGAATGCATTCATGAACAATAGTCTGGATTCTGGAACCTTTTGAAAGTAATGTCTTTAACCCATGCCATTCAGACCACAATGCCCTTTCTATGCCTCCTCTGTATCTTTGCCATGCCCTTCTGCATGTTCCATACCCACTCAGCCAACATGCAGCACAGACCAATGATTTAGATATTAGTAGCAAGTCTTGAAATGCACATTAAAAAAAACACTCATAAATCTACTTTGGAAAAAAACTGTTGCTCTTACAATAATATAAATGTCTCAGACAGAGTACTTATAGCCTCAATAATAGATGCTTCACCTCACTTCACGCCTTTTAATCGTTTTGATTTTATCTTGTCCAAATAACATTTAAAGAAATAATAAGTTATTGTATTGTTATGGACTCAACTGATGATATTATTAGACCAGTCAAATCCCAGACAGAAAGCTGGCTAAATTTTTACAAAATTAACAAGGTGATCTTTTACAGAAATATTAACAAATAATGCTGCAGGTTTAGTTTTCATAATAAGACAAGTTTATTATGCAAAAGAAAAGATGATAAAGTAGAATAGAGTCATAGAGATGTACGGCATGGAAACAGACCCATGGACTGGAAACAGTCCATGCCGACCAGATATCCCAACCCAATCTAGTCCCACCTGGCCCATATCCCTCCAAACCCTTCCTATTCATATACCCATCCAAATGCCTCTTAAATGTTGCAATTGTACCAGCCTCCACCACATCCTCTGGCAGCTCATTCCATACACGTACCACCCTCTGCGTGAAAAAGTTGCCCCTTAGGTCTCTTTTATATCTTTCCCCTCTCACCCTAAACCTATGCCCTCTAGTTCTGGACTCCCCGACCCAGGGAAAAGACTTTGCCTATTTATTCTATCCATGCCCCTCATAATTTTGTAAACCTCTATAAGGTCACCCCTCAGCCTCCGACCCTCCAGGGAAAACAGCCCCAGCCTGTTCAGCCTCTCCCTGTAACTCAGATCCACCAACCCTGGCAACATCCTTGTAAATCTTTTCTGAACCCTTTCAAGTTCTTTCTGATAGGAAGAGACCAGAATTGCACGCAATATTCCAACAGCAGCCTAACCAATGTCCTGTACAGCTGCAACATGACCTCTCAACTCCTGTACTCAATACACTGACCAATAAAGGAAAGCATACCAAACACCTTCTTCACTATCCTATCTACCTGCGACTCCACTTTCAAGGAGCTATGAACCTGCACTCCAAGGTCTCTTTGTTGAGCAACACTCCCTAGGACCTTACCATTAAGTGTATAAGTCCTGCTAAGATTTGCTTTCCCAAAATGCAGCACCTCGCATTTATCTGAATTAAACTCCATCTGCCACCTCTCAGCCCATTGGCCCATCTGGTCCAGATCCTGTTGTAATCTGAGGTAACCCTCTTCACTGACCACTACACCTCCAATTTTGGTGTCATCTGCAAACTTACTAACTGTACCTCTTGTGCTCGCATCCAAATAATTTATGTAAATGACAAAAAGTAGAGGACCCAGCACCGATCCTTGTGGCACTCCACTGGTCACAGGCCTCCAGTCTGAAAAACAATCTTCCACCACCACCCTTTGTCTTCTGCCTTTGAGCCAGTTGAGCCAGTTCTGTATCCAAATCCAAGCTATTTATATATATCACAATTGGAATGGTTTTGAAATGCAATAAAAATACAGTCCCATTTTCTAACACCATCATTTTCTAGTACTTAAACACCAGATACAGTTCATTTCTCCATCACCTCTATAGGGTTAAGAAAGCTATTTCTTTTAATTTGAGACTCTGACAGTCTCCTTGATGAGTCATACAACTGAGATTAGATTTTTTTCAACTTCAGATAATCCCTTCCAAGTTCTAATCAGAATGCTTCTGATCTGGTGCTTTCAACCTATTTCCTAATATTTTTGAACCAACTTCTTTGTCCAGGAGAAACTTTCATATATCTAATTGCAACCAGGACTTCTGAAAACTAAAACTCCTGATCCTTTTAAATGGAAAATAAATTAGTGTTATAGAGTCAACCTCAACGTTTACTCTGTCCACTTGTAAAACTCTCTCAAAATAAAGACATTCTCATACTGGTTTGAGAAAACAATATTGTTTCATAAACGATGGCAAATTATTCATTAAATCCTCTCATACACACAGACCAAAACCCATATACTTCTAGTTCAAAATCTGAGCTCTAAAATAAACAATATTAAAATCTATTTTTTTCAGGGAAATCCCAACTTATTTACCAACGCAAAATATACAGATACTACACTTCATGGTAGTAACGGAACTGCAGTGTATTGTCTTCTCCATGCAGCACAAGAGCCTTCAATAGTAAGATGGTACTTCTGACTCTTAGCCAAACTATGAGTCTTCTTGTCAGCAGATGTTAGATCCAACATCTCTGTGCTTGTGCACAGGCCTTGTGATCCATTGAGTATCTATATACATCACTCATCATGTATCATTATAATCTCATAAATATGTACCTGACTGCAACTCTATATTTTGCACTGTTCCCCCATCTTACTCTGCCCTTTCCTCTGTCTCTATGATCAGTTTCTGCACAAAACAACTTTGACCCAGAAATGAAGTTAGATTTCAAGGAAAAAGCTCATAATGATCAGTGTTCAAACGGAATAACATTAATTGGGGAAATGGACAACAAGGACCGACCTGTAGCTCATTCTTTTATATTCAAATATATATAATTTGGATATATATTACAAAGACCAATATTTCTTGACTTATTCTGCAGTTGTTTGTGCTGTTATCCTCTTTGTAATATTTGACATCGGGAGATTTGAATTTAATTAGAAATTAGCCTTGTTTGCTGACTGTGGCTTTGTGGAAGAGCTATGTAAATGCCCAGGCAAAAGGGAATAATCCCATGGGAATTCAAATGGTTCCTACTAATGAAGGTGAAAATGTGTGTTTGCTACAGATAGAAGCTGCAGTCATTATAAAACAAAAGCAAGATTGTGGCTGAGTAGCAGGGCTGAGCCCTGAGCTCATCCGCTATCGTCTGCTGTCTTTTTCTTTTTCTTTTTAATCTTTTCTCCATTTTCTTTAAAGCCTTTTGCAGCAATTCAGTGGAAAGGTACAGCATGGAGAGTGGGCCATGAGAGGAATAGAGGCAGCCTCCCGGCAGTTGGATGTGCTAGCAGGATCGGAGGCAGTGGTCTCCAATGACAGCAGCCTCCTGGTGGTCCCAGTGATTGAATGAGGTGGCATCAGCAACAGCAGGTCTTCATCCAGCATTCATGGGCAGTGGTGCCAAAGCTCCTCCCGGCATTCGGAGGCAGCATCTTTGTCAGTGGCAAGAAGAAAACAGCTCCTCACGGTGATTGATGTGAGACTCACAGGCTGACCCAGATTCCAGACCGTGGCTCGTCTCAGGTGTCTGCATTGGTGGGTCAGTGTTCCAAACACCTTTATGAGATTAGACTTTAGGCGTTAAGATCTGGATTTTTTTTATCTTTCGGTTCATTTATTTTCTTAGTTTTGTTAAATTCTGGTTTTGTAACCAAGATGGTGCTGGAGAATGGCACCTTTGTACACTTTTTTACTGTATCGTGTATTCCTATAACTGAGTATATGTGACAATAAAATCTAATTCTCAAATCAGGTGGAAGTGATGTACACCTTGACAATCCTATTTAGTTTCTTTATTTAACCTGGAAATCATTTAACTGTTCTCGCCTGCTGTCCCCCACAACTGTACTATGTGGACTGATCAACCACATTCTGATGAAGAGGGTGCCTGACATATCTAAAGCTAGCACACTTCCAGTCCTGCACCTCCTTGGCTATAACTCTCAAGATTCAAAAACTTGCCAGAGGAGTTGTGTAGATTTTGTACCTATCTTCTGATTCTTCATCCAGTGCTGCTCTTCCCATCAGTCTTTAAGAGCTCGTAAGTTCTCACTGGTGCCTCGGACAACATTTATTCCTCTAACCAGCATCTAAAAGAGATGGTTGTTTAACAAATCTTACTGCAAATTGGGTAATGTGTTTGCTACATTACAACAGTAACAATACATGAAAATTATTTCATTGACAATAATGTGCTTTAGACCATTTTCAGGTAATGTAAGCCACTCTTTTCATTACTTTGTTCCAGTCTAAGCTCTGCAATTGCTATGGTTGAATCCATATCTGAGTCAGGCCCCCGTTCCAAGCCAATCAACAAACAGTGAAACTGACCATGTTATCAGCCCTTCAACTCTGGAGGTGTAGCCTAGCTTTGTAAAGACTGATTGGAGCCTCAGCACAATGATAGCCCTATCCTAATGTCAAGAATGTCACCCCATAAGTCGCACACAGCACTTTTTTGGATCAGCAAACAACACGCAAGTTGCATCAGAGCTGTATCAGAGTCTGACACTAGAACATTCGGCAAGCATTGCAATTTGCATAGCTCAGCTGAAATGAAAAGAGGTAGCACATTTTAACAGCTATCGATTACTAATTGTTGGAAGAGATTATCGGCTGGATTATGTATTAACTGCATCCCTCAGGAGGTGCGGCTCTTGCATATTTTCAAAGCTATTGATTGTTCATTGTGAGAACAAATATGAAGAGTCCAGATTTGTGTCACTGGATTATGTATTAACTGCGTTTTCAATGAGGTATGTTCACTATCAATGACGAACGTGACGAGCCCCCTTATCCTGAACGATGGGAGGTCCTTTCATTCTGTATTTAAAGGCACAGGCAGCATGGCAAAAACTCATCAGACACTTGAAGCTCTTCAGAATTCAAGCTGCTTGACAGAAGAAAAAGTCAGAAATCTGACTGATCAACTGAACCCGCTCTGAAAGAGCTCTCAAGCAAAGTAGGTGAACCTCTATACAGTATAATACAGATTGACAATTAGTGTTTATGGAAATAGACAGCATTGTAGAACAAAGTATATATTTGACTATTTTGACATTATTTATGTTTTTAAAGCAGATTTTGAATTATTATTGAGAATTGATTATTATTTCCATTCTTATACAGTATCCTTCCACAGTCTTCTATCTCAATTTTCTTTGTGCTGGGAAAGTTGTGCAGTTTTGGCAAGAATTATGTCACTTTCAATACAGACTGCATCTGAATGTAAATTTAAGACACCATCAGCTTACATGAAACACAGTGTATAGTATGCATGTGTAATACTTATTAAAATTGTGTGTCAACATTCTGCCATAATTAAGGCACAACGTCATACCAACCACTCTGAGCAGTGACATAATTATTGTTTTACAGCTCGTTGCTGGTCCATTTTCAGTAGAAGAGATGGCCCCTCAACTCCAATCTCAGCCCCAGCACCCTCTGAATGTGGTTCAGGGTGATCTGAGCGCCTTGAGCCCTGCAGTGAGAGACTTTGTTGAACAAAGTGCAAAGCTATGTCAACCAGACAAGATCCACATCTGTGATGGGAGTGAAGAAGAGAACAGGCAGCTTCTGTGTCTGATGGAAGAGCAAGGGATAATCAAACGCTTACCTAAGTGTCAGAACTGGTAAGCAGCTTTCTCTCTCCAAGTCTATATATTTTAGTGAAATGTAATTGTGCCTCTCAGTTTTAGGTATACAAATTTCCATTTTTGCCATTTGCTTTTGCATCAATAACAAACATTCCCATGTCAAGTGTAACTTGGTTATATAAAGAGTAATGAATCTCCACAAGCTCCCACTGACATGCATCAGGGCCAGGCTCAGAAGTAATGCTGTTCCACCAGTATGGCACCTCCATTCACCAATGGTTGTTAAAAATGCCTGCTTGAGATGCAGTCAATTTGTTTGCTACCTGTTCATAGTCTGCAAATCCTGACTTAGATTTAAAAGTAATGAAAACTCATTGATGGGAAGCAAACGATGATCTTCACTGGAGCATGATTTGGAGATGCCGGTGTTGGACTTGAGTGTACAAAATTAAAAATCACACAACACGACGTTATAGTCCAACAGGTTTAATCGGAAGCACACTAGCTTTCGGAGCGACGCTCCTTCATCAGGTGATTGTCACACAATCACCTGATGAAGGAGCGTCACTCCGAAAGCTAGTGTGCTTCCAATTAAACCTGTTGGACTATTACCTGGTGTTGTGTGATTTTTAACTTCACTGGAGCAGATTGCCACAGAGGCAAGCAGAACACTAATTCAGCTGCTACTCACCTTGTCACACACCCCAACATGTAGAAGAGGCAAAGTCAGAATACAAGTTCATTGCTGCTTCTACCACTGCACACAAACAGACAGACACAGACACAGAGGCACACACACACACAGACACATACACACACAAATGTAATATGAAAGCTGTGTTTCTTACAGAATTCTCACTGTTCTTTCTGGACTTTCAGAGCACTGATAGATTGAGCACATGAAGCAGCTGCTCTAAGCTTCAGCCTTTCAATCTGATTTAGCACACATTGCAGTGATTTGTTATTGAATTGTAATGAGGTTGACCTGCCCGAGTGCAGGAATCTCTGACTGAATCTGGTTTTTTACCATTTCCAGCTGGTTGGCTCGCACAGACCCCAGAGATGTTGCCCGTGTGGAGAGTAAAACCGTAATTGTGACCCCTGAACAGAGAGATACCATTCCCATAGCGAAGAGCGGGGTCAGCCAACTTGGGCGCTGGCTGTCGGAGAAGGAATTTGAAAAGGCACTCGCTCTACGTTTCCCAGAATGTATGAAAGGTACTGACATTATTTCAATCTGTGCTATTTCTTAATTATTCTTCCGGCACACTAAGTGGTGAGTTATCACTCAGTGATGGGGTAGTGACAAAGTTAGATATTGATTTCTCAAAATATTTGTTCCTGGGATGTAAGTGTCACTGTCTAGGCTAAAGGTAAAAATCACACAACACTAGGTTATAGTCCAACAGGTTTTTTTTTGGGGAGTACAAGCTTTTGGAGCACTAGAACATTAATGAACCAGATGAGTTTTTATGAAAGTCAACAGCAGCTGAATGGTCAGCATGAGACCAGCCAGAAAGGCAGCTAAAATGTTATCTTGACTCACCCTTCAGTGGCTCATAGTGCATGCTGCATAAACGATAGTTGCTAGTGAGTTAAAATTTGATTTATAGATCGAGATTCTGAGCTTCCCTCTTGTGGTTTATAATCCTACCCTAATCTGTTCTTGCATAGCTCCCAATGTTTGTTATTCCTCCCGTAATCGTGTGACTGCTGACAGATAGGCAGCAGGGATTATCACTCCACCTGAACTCATAAAGATTTGACCATCAAACAAATTCCATCCCAGAGTAATTCTCATCAAGATTAATTCTCTTCTAATACTCTTGCTGTTAATCTCTAGGCCGTACAATGTACCTGATTCCATTCAGCATGGGACCTGTGGGATCACCTTTGTCCAAGATCGGGATCCAGTTGACAGATTCTCCTTATGTCGTGGCAAGCATGAGGATCATGACTCGCATGGGATCAGCTGTACTGGAGACCCTGGGCAATGGCCAGTTTGTCAAATGCCTTCACTCAGTCGGATGTCCTTTACCTCTAAAGAGTGAGTTTGGTTTCAGCATCTTTAGATTAGTTGTTGCTATCTGGGTGTAGGAGAGGGAAAGAGAGAAGAGTTTTATTCTCCAATCTAACAGTTTTGTAATGAACTCTTTGGTGACAATCTGTCTCTATATTTAGAACCACTGGTCAATAACTGGGCCTGCAATCCTGAGCTAACTCTGGTCGCCCACATCCCTCAGCACAGGGAGATTATTTCATTCGGGAGTGGTTATGGAGGTAACTCGCTGCTGGGAAAGAAGTGTTTTGCTCTTCGCATTGCCTCCCGGATTGGTGAAGAAGAGGGCTGGCTTGCTGAGCACATGCTGGTAAGCACATACAGGAGTTAACCCTCTTCTGCATATGTATCTGTGGAGCTTTTCAGACACAACCTCTTTCCTGAGACACAGACAAACTGTAATAACCTGAATTTCATATTTAACCCTGGTCTTGAAGCCTCGACCATTGTTAGCTCTCTGGTCTCTGAATCAGGGTACATGGATCTAAGCCGCATTTGGAAACTTGGGAACATTATCCAGGTTGACAATCGGTGCAGCACTAAAGGAATATAACATCATTGAGTCTAGTGCCTTTAGGATGAGATGTTAAACTGAAGGCCCATTTGTGCTCTCACATGGCTGTTAAAAGGTCTCACACCGCTATTTTGAAGTTTTCTCCCTGATATTCTGGTTAAGATATGTCCCTTAGCTAACATCACTAAAATAATGAGTTGGTATTGTCACATTTTCTGTACACTTGTTGATTGCCACATTTTGGACAAAATGCAGTGATTATACTTCAAGTGCCCATGACATGTGTGCTGGGCCATCTTGAAGTAATGAATTGAAAAATTCAAATATTTCTCCTCATACTGAACCCCCAACAATCAGTAATGACACTGAGCCTTGTAATAAACTAGGTTGAGGTTAGATTAAATATTTTGTGTGTTTTACTGGAGTCATTTATAAGTATTCTATAATTGGAGACTGGCTGAGCATCATTGGAGATTTGACAATGAGGATATCCTTCATAGTACACATAATATATATGGCTTGCCATGAGGCATGTGGAAGGTGGTATTATGGTAATTTTAGTGCACCAGTAATACAGAGGCTGAGAAAAAGGGGCCTGGTGGTGCAGTGGTAATGTTCCTACCTCTGGCTGAGCAGGTTGATTCAAACGTTCAGACAGAGGGACACGAGATTAGAATGTAAACCAGGATAAATTACATTTCCTCATCAGCTTCTCTCCCTCCCCAGATCATGGGAGTAACCAATCCTAAAGGCCAGAAGAAGTACCTTGCTGCTGCATTCCCTAGTGCTTGTGGGAAAACAAACTTGGCCATGATGAATCCAACATTACCCGGTTGGAAAGTCGAGTGTGTGGGAGATGACATCGCCTGGCTGAAGTTCGATGAGCAAGGTCTGATCCAATGAAATAAGGCAGTCATTAAATAATTTAACTGAGGAAGTATCTGTTTTTTATTGTCTGGTGAAAATCCAATGAGTTTATTAATGCATCCATTTATTGGGCCTTCCCACAGGTAAACTAAGAGCAATCAACCCAGAAAATGGCTTCTTTGGTGTAGCTCCTGGGACATCTATGAAGACAAATCCAAATGCAATGCAAACCATCAGCAAGAACACCATCTACACCAATGTGGGAGAAACCAGCGATGGGGGTGTTTACTGGGAAGGAATTGATGAAACTCTGCCCCCAGGTATCACAGTGACTTCATGGAAAAACAAAAAATGGAGTCCTGATGATGGAGAACCATGTGCACACCCCAACTCCAGGTTCTGTACTCCTGCCAGACAGTGTCCAATTATTGACCCAAACTGGGAGTCTGCTGAAGGGGTCCCCATTGAAGGAATTATCTTCGGAGGACGGAGACCAAAAGGTACAATAATCTAAACTGTACAGCACCAGAACTAAACATTAGACACTGATCCCTAACTGCAGTAGTATTGTAGAGGACTGCTGCTCATTGAGTTCAGAAACTCTTCAACAGATTTTTAGTGAAAGTCTGGAAGTGGGACAACAGGGTAATGGTGTTAAATTGTTAATTATGTAGTGAATACGTGTACAGGAGATACCCATCTGGTTCAGCTAATGGCCTTCCAGGAAGGAAAGCTACCATCCTACCAGATCTGTCCAACAAGTGACTCCACATCCAGAGCAATGTGGTTGCCTCTTAATTGCATTCTGGGTAATTAAGAATGGGCAATAAATGCTGGTATAACCAGAGATGCCCATATCCTCTGAACAACTACAAGAGAAAAACAACAGGTTGCTATACAGGAATGACATAGTACATTTTTAGTAATTAGAATAGGCCATTCGGCCCACCTCTACACCAGGGTCAGTTTTCCATGTGAGCTTGCCCCTGTCTCACCCTATCAACATAAACCTTTTCTCCATGGTCTATTTTTATCGTGCCCTGCAATGCGTACTCACCTCAATAATTCCATTCAATCCTCGAGGTCAAGAATTCACAATTGGATTTGTTTGTCATCACGGTCTATTGATTGACCTTAGCCTTGGAACCATCTTTACACCTACTCCGTCAAGCATAACCTTAAAGGCCTTTCCTTGGAGACCGTTTGTCTTCTATTTTATAGACAAAACAACTGTGAACAATTCAATTTTCCCTTACAGGTGCAACCTCTCAGTTCTGGGCTCATGCTGATAAAGTGCTTTTTGCTCCTTCTCTGGTATCTCTGTCCTTTAGTGAAAATGGACGCTGGAAATCTGCACAGTGTTCAAAATGTAGTCGAACAAACTCTCTCCCCGTTTAACATAACTTGTTTATGTTTCAGTTCTGTCCCTTTAGAAATTAATCATTGTGTTTTGTTTCTTCTTTATGGCCTATTAAACCGTAACACTACAATTTGTATATCCAGATCCAAAACGTCCTTTTTGACTTCAGCCCAAAATGGACTACCTGAAAATTTTATTTTGACAATCTTATTTCACAGACATTTCTGTCATTCCATTACAGGTGTCCCTCTGGTTTATGAAGCTTTTAACTGGCAGCATGGAGTTTATATTGGGGCATCCATGAGATCAGAAGCTACAGCTGCAGCAGAACACAAAGGTATGTGGATAACCCCGGGACCTGATACAGAGTGAAACACCAGGACACAGAATGCACCAACACTGGAGGGAATACAGACTACAGTAACACTGAGACTCAGAACATAGTAACACCAGGCCACAGAATGCACCGACACTGGAGGGAATACAGACCACAGTAACAATTGACATAGAATACATTAACACTGCGTCACAGTAACACCATATGGTTTGAAACAGAACAATGTAACATCAAGTCACAGAGCACAGCAACACTGGGATTCAAAAGACTAACACTGGGACAGAGAACACTAACACTGGAATGTGGAGCACAGAAACAGCAACAGAGTACAGTAGTAATACTGGGCAGACAACAGTAATATCAATGAGAAATAATACACCAAAAACACTGGATACAGAGTATATCAGGAATAATGTCCTGCAGTTCCTAATGTAAAGTGAGACAAGTGGCTCAGAGTGAGATCTGATAACATTCATTTGCTCTGTTCACACATACAACAGAGAACATGTCACCTTAAATTTGGAGAGTATATTGTCTGTGTGTGGTGACCCTCAGGTTAAATGATCATTAGTCATCTCTCTGTAATGAGAGAGCAGCCCTATGGTCTGGTTAGACTATGTGACCCTTTAAATTTGGGGTAGGTTTGTTCTCTTGGCTGGATAGCTGGTTTGCAATGTGGAGTGTTGCTAATAGTGTGGGTTCGTTTCCACACCAGTTGAGGTTTAGATTCTAGATTACATTACAACGTGGAAACAGGCCCTTCAGCCCAACAAGTCCACACCGACCCGCCGAAGCGCAACCCATCCATACCCATACCCCGACATTTACCCCTAACCTAACACTACGGGCAATTTAGCGTGGTCAATTTACCTGACCTGCACATCTTTGTGACTGTGGGAGGAAACCAGAGCACCCGGAGGAAACCCACGCAGACACGGGGAGAACGTGCAAACTCCACACAGAGAGTCGCCTGAGGCTGGAATTGAACCCAGGTCTCTGGCGCTGAGGCAGCAGTGCTAACCACCGTGCCACCGTGCCACCAAGGTTACCGTGACCCTCAGGTTAAACAGCTACCAATCATCTCGCTGTAATGAGAGAGAAGCCCTAAATCCTGGTAAAACTATGGCGACTTTATATGAGACAGAGTGTGGAGTCATTTGTCCCCATATTAATGTGCAGTTAATTTATTTTTTGTTGTCATCTCCAAACCAGTTGTTCACTGTTCCTCTTGTCATTGTTTCTCAGGTAAGATCATTATGCATGACCCTTTCGCCATGCGGCCTTTCTTTGGCTACAACTTTGGGCGGTACCTGTCGCACTGGCTCAGCATGGAGCACAGGACCTGCTCAAAACTTCCCAAGATCTTCCATGTCAACTGGTTCCGCAAAGATAAACAGAACAACTTCCTGTGGCCGGGTTTCGGGGAGAACTGTCGAGTCCTGGAATGGATGTTCCGGAGAATCGAGGGAGAGGACTGCGCCAAGATGTCTCCTTTGGGCTACATTCCGGCAGACGGTGCCCTCAACCTCAATGGTCTCGGTCACGTGAACATGGACGAAATCTTCAGTATTGACAAAGAATTCTGGGAAGAGGAAATCAAAGAGATCCGAAAATACTTTGACGATCAGGTCAATACTGACCTTCCCTGCGACATGGCCAATCAGCTGTTGCAGTTGGAACAAAGAATAAATCGGTTGTAACAACGAGCAAGTGATGTAGGCAGTACGGGAAAAATAACATGCTTAGTTCAGATAAATTGTCCTCCAATTACCATTCTGGGACTCTTTATTTTTGTTACTATGAGTTAGATTGAACACTGCACGTGTTTAGGAATAAAAGAGATTTTATCGTTTACTGTAACATTTTTTACTTCATGTCAGTGGACTCAGGGGGAAAATGAAATAGTCCTTTTCATATCCAGGCACAGGGAGTTCTACAGAATGACCATGTGTCTCTTATGTTAACAGGTTCTTTTAAAGGGTATATTAAAATGCTGACTGTGGCCTTAGGTTGTGCAAAGGAAACAAGGCTTTAACCTGATCTTCGAGTTTGTGGATTTGTGAAGCCTTAGATTTACCAATAGTTTCACTACTTGCACAGATTATGCTACAAGAAAAGATAATAGGTACAGCATGCCTTGATTATCAATTCTTCAAAAGTTGTACTTTAAAATTTGGGGTATAATGATTTGGATAGTTTTGTAATTGAGACTGATGATAGCACATCTACAGCAACTTGGTTAAAACAGGAATACTGGTTAAAGGTGGAAAAGCATTGTTTATGCTGTGGAGAAGATTGCACTGCTGCTGTGATTCCCTGTAAATCCTAATACAATGCACATGTCTAATCCTTTTCTAAGATTGAACACAACTGCATTGGAGAGCCTTTCAGATTTCAGGCTCAGTCTATCGTGTACCAGCATTGCAGCTTCCAGCAAAGAATGCAGTGTTGTGAACACATGCAGTAACACAGTTTGAAGTAGATAACTTTCAGCTTTAGTCTTTTTTAAAAGTTAGATCTGATAAAATTATTAATTTACAGAGAAAATCGAGTCAGAACTGCAGTGATGTCATTGTGCTACTGGTTGATCCTTGGTTTGTAAATATATCCTGGTCCAGCCTTGGACAAGATATGCACTGGGGATTAACAATGAAGAAACAAACTTAAATCACCTCCTGAAACAGAATTACTAATCTTTTCAGATTCTAAATTATTATTCTGTAATACATTTTAAGTGTCTGTATGTTATAATTCAAAATATTTCTGCTGGAAAGGTCTTTGTTTATATACAATGTGTTTTAAAAAATAAATTGATTTTTTTTTATTTGAAAATATACTTTATTCATAGAAATAAATCTTTGGTACTTGTACAATTTGACATGTCGTTCATAGATATATACATTGCATGTCTTAACATTACAAAGAACAGATTGAATTACTCAAATTTACAGTTATCCTATTTCCAGTTCCCTTTATTAACCATCCAGTCTCTTATTATTTAGCTGTGGCTTCAGCAGAACCCACCTACTGAGTGGGTGTCCTGTTATACGATAGCAAATGAACCTTCTTTAACCCCCAGTTTATGGGGATACCGTTGTCCTTTTGACTGTCCTGCCTCTGGGGTAGCTGTCTGCATCCCCATGGTGAGCACGAACTGCTGGACCCTCGCTGGGCTGAGGTAGCTACCCAGGCTCTCACTGGGGTAATTTACCTGCTCTGGAGTCATTGAGCCAAGGCAAGGGTCCGCACCGTCCAGTTCTGTGTCTGACAATGGGACTGTCAGAGGATCACAGCTCTCAGTTGTCTGTGGTTGTGGGGCAGTGGGTACCCCCTGGGTGGAAGGTGGACTTCGGGGGGTCCGTTGTTTCCTGGTTGGGAGGAAATGCCCTCCTCTTTATCTACGGCGCTCTGTCTCTTCTTCTGACATTCTTTGCGCCCGTCTTCCCCATCCGAAGAGCTGGCCGTCCCTCCCTCGTGCAGCTGTCTTTTCCCCCTTTGCTGGGAGGAAACTTCTTTTTGTGATTTACATGAGACAGTTTTCTTTCACCTGAGTTCAAAACTATTCCCACAAGAAAGATAAGGTTGTCCTTTGCTGAGGCAGTAGTGGTGGTGTGACAATGTTTTTTTTAAAAAAAGACTTTATTTCTTTCAAAATAGCACATGGCACTCAGAGTTGCCAACTACATTCACAATTACTGTCATATTAAAAGCTTGTATTTAGATTTCATTTCAAGCATGTGGCCCACAGGTTACAGTCCCTAGATGGGTCTAGTACCAGACCCTTGCATTTTGGCTGTGCAGTGACTACCCCAAGCATCCAGGCTGTGTGTTTCTTTGCACATAGTGCTTGACCCTGCAGTGTGCCAGTCTGCAACATTTGATTATGGCTAGCTCCATGAGGTAGATGACCAAAGAGTGTGTTTCACCAAGTCATTCTCCAGCAGCAGTTATGTTTCAGTGTACATTCCAGAGACCAGCTCAGACAGCACAGAGTCCTGTGTTACCAATCTACCAGGATTAGATATTACCACAAATCACTGCATCTCTCTCTCCACAGCCTCTGCACATCCCAGAAGAAGGTGGGCAATGGTCTCTTCCCCGCTGTAGTCATCTCAAGGGACAGCGTACAGAGAGCTGAGATCTGAGTGAGCAGAAAGGATCTAACACACAGGGATTTTTCCACCACCAGCCAAGCTATATTTTGGTGCTGGCTTCAAAGTTCCAGCATTGGGAAATTCTGCAAAATGTCTTTGACAGTGTGCTGAAGGAAACTGGGGAGATGGTAGCCTAGTGATATCATCACTAGACTCTTACTCCACAGAGGATTCGCAGACCCCTTCTTCGACTGACTGAACTGGTCCTCACCCTGAACAATTTCTCTTTCCAATCCTCCCAATTCCTCCAAACCAAAGGAGTAGTCATGGGCACCCGCATGGGCCCCAGCTATGCCTGCCTCTTCATAGGATATGTGGAACAGTCCATCTTCTGCAGCTACACTGGCACCACCCCCCACCTTTGCCTCCACTACATCGATGACTGTATCAGCGCTGCCTCGTGCTCCCACGAGAAGGTTGAACAGTTCATCCACTTTACCAACACCTTCCACCCCGACCTCAAATTCACCTGGACCGTCTCAGACTCCTCCCTCCCCTTCCTAGACCTTTCCATCTCTATCTCGGGCGACCGAATCAACACGGACATTTACTATAAACCGACCGACTCCCACAGCTACGTAGACTACACCTCCTCCCACCCTGCCCCCTGTAAAATCGCCATCCCATATTCCCAATTCCTTCGTCTCCGCCACATCTGCTCCCAGGAGGACCAGTTCCAATACCGTACAACCCAGATGGCCTCCTTCAAAGACCGCAATTTCCCCCTAGACGTGATCGACGATGCCCTCCACCGCATCTCCTCCACTTCCCGCTCCTCTGCCCTTGAGCCCCGCCCCTCCAATCGCCACCAGGACAGAACCCCACTAGTTCTCACCTACCACCCCACCAACCTCCATAGACAGCGTATCATCCACCATCATTTCCGCCACCTCCAAATGGACCCCACCACCAGGGATATATTTCCCTCCCCTCCCCCATCAGCATTCCGAAAAGACCACTCCCTTCGTGACTCCCTCGTCAGATCCACACCCCCCACCAACCCAACCTCCACTCCCAGCACCTTCCCCTGCAAACGCAAGAAATGCAAAGCTTGCGCCCGCACCTCCCCCCTTACTTCCCTCCAAGACCCCAAGGGAGACTTCCATATCCACCACAAATTCACCTGCACCTCCACACACATCAGTTATTGCATCCGCTGCACCCAATGTGGCCTCCTCTATATTGGGGAATCAGGCCACCTACTTGCGGAACGTTTCAGAGAACACCTCTGGGACACCTGGACCAACCCCAACCCAACCACCCCGTGGCTCAACACTTCAACTCTCCCTCCCACTCCACCAAGGACATGCAGGTCCTTGGACTCCTCCATCGCCAGACCATAGCAACACGACGGTTGGAGGAAGAGCGCCTCATCTTCCGCCTAGGAACCCTCCAACCACAAGGGATGAACTCAGATTTCTCCAGTTTCCTCATTTCCCCTCCCCCCCACCTTGTCTCAGTCAAATCCCTTGAACTCAGCACCGCCTTCCTAACCTGCAATCTTCTTCCTGACCTCTCCGCCCCCACCCCACTCCGGCCTATCACCCTCACCTTGACCTCCTTCCACCTATCGCATCTCCAACGCCCCTCCCCCAAGTCCCTCCTCCCTACCTTTTATCTTAGCCTGCTGGACACACTTTCCTCATTCCTGAAGAAGGGCTTATGCCCGAAACGTCGATTCTCCTGTTCCTTGGATGCTGCCTGACCTGCTGCGCTTTTCCAGCAACACATTTTCAGCTCTTACTCCACAGACCCAGGTAATGTTCTAGGGACTCGGGTTCGAATCCCACCAATAGAAATCTGGAATCAAGGGTCTAATGATGACTTTAGGGAAGGAAACTGCTATCCTCACATGGTCTGATCTACATGTGACTCCAGACCTAAATCATGGTTGATTCTTAAATTGCCCTCTGCTCAATTAGGGATAGGTAATAAATGCTGGCCAAACAGTGACACCCACATCCCATGAATGAATAAAGAAAAAAACCAAGGTCGACCATTGCCTTTGCCAGCAATGCCCTGAGAAAGCAGACCACTTGTGGTCAAAGAGGATGTTTTGCACAAATGTTGACATGAAAATCAGGTGGTACTCGTGTACAGCAGCTAACTGGTCCTTTGTGACACTTGGTGTTTGCAGATGTTATGGCTAAAAGGCTGGGATGCTCTCAATGGCTGGAGGTTTTGATGGGTCTTGGGTTTCAGGGAGATTGAGGGGCTGAGACTCTCAGATCCTCTCTCCTTCCTTCAAATAGAGACTGGGTGAACTTGGATCAGGCATAACTTGGGGATAGTTGGATAGGGGAGAGATGAGGGTCGCCAGTAGTCCATGCTTCATTTAATACCTCCCCCCTTCCACACACATACACCTTCTCTTGTAAAGTTGCCGTGTGTTGAAGCTTCAGATGGCCAGCAACTCAGTCTCTGCTTAACAAAAGGCCCTGCTTACTCTCCAACAATCACTGGACAGCGTTGTATTTACACCTTCTTTCATTACCTATGTCTCTCTTTCTCTCTCTTCCTGTTCCTTGGCCCCCATCCCCTCCCCGCAACTCCGAACATGATCTCAGTAAGCATTCCAATAAACTATTCCAATGTTTGCTCCCTCTACATTGGTTGCAGATAGAAGGAAAAAAATACACACACACAGATGACAACTTGTTGCAAATGATGTGGCAGCAGGATAAATCAGAGCCAGCTGGTAATACAGGGGATGGAATCACGTAACAGTGAATGGGAGTTTATTAAAAAAGTCTGCAATTTACAAATTGCGTTATAGCCAAATCGCATTTATAAGCGCATTATAGGAGAATTACCTGTATGTTTTTTTTTCCCATTTTGCCTAGAGCTTTGTTCCTGCAAATCTGGCCCATTTTCAACCTCCCAAAAAAAAATGGAAGATATCTTAGGTGACCACCGTGTGGTGAAAATAAATACAAGTATTTGCAAACTTTTTCAGATTACGCAGCTTCGATAATTTCCACTTCTATAGCAAAACAGCTCAAGGTGCTTCGCAGTGGTATCATCAAACAAAAAGCTTGCTGAAAAAAGATGTTAATAACATCCCCTATAACTAGTAGGTGGCACGGTGACACAATGGTTAGCACTGCTGCCCCAGAGACCCAGGTTCAATTCCTGCCTCAGGCAACTGTCTGTGTGGAGTTTGCACATTCTCCCCATGTCTGCGTGGGTTTCCTCTGGGTGCTCCGGTTTCCTCCCACAGTCCAAAAAAAATGTGCAGGTCAGGTGAATTGGCCATGCTAAATTGCCCGTAGTGTTAGGTGAAGGGGTAAATGTCGGGGAATGGGTCTGGGTGGGTAGCTCTTCGGAGGGTCGGTGTGGACTTGTTGGGCCGAAGGGCCTGTTTCCACACTGTAAGTAATCTAATCTAAATAATTAGTGTACAAAGCAGACAGCAGGTTCAGGGTTAGAAGAGATAAGTTCTGAATTGTGAATCTCCTGAACCTGATGGTTGATTTGCACAGCAGTTGAGTCTCCAATTATTCACCAGATTTGTTAACGACTTAGTTGATGGAATCGAGAAACACCTATTTTGCCGACGACACAAAGATAAATCACCTTGGAAGCAATACTGCTGGAAAATTAGGAGCAGGGATGTCTTGGTGCAATTATTTAGCACCTTGGTGAGACTACACCTGGAGTATTGTGCACAGTTTTGATCTCCTTATCTGAGGAAAAATATTCTGGCTATGGAGGGACTGCAACGAAGATTTACCAGACTTATTCCTGGAATGGTAGGATTAATGTACAGGGAGACTAGATCAGTTAAGGCTATATTCACTAGAGTTTAGAAAAATCAGGGGGAATGTCGTATAAACCTATATAAATCTAATAGGATTAGACAGGGTAGATTCTGCAAGGATGTTCTTGATGATCAGGGGTCAGAGTTCCAGAATTGGAGGTCACAGTCTAAACATATAGGGTAGGTCTTTTAGAACAGAGATGAGGCAATATATCTTCACCCAGAGAGTGGTGAGTCTGTGGAGTTCTCTGCCACAGGAAACTGTTGAGGCCAAAACATTGTAGACCTTCAAGAAAGCCCACCTAAACAATGTCTATCGCTCTGCCCTCATCAATTTGAGGTTGCTTCCTCAAACAAAATCAAATTTGTGAGACACAATTTCCCGAAAGCCTTTGTCATGGTTCCGCATAGTAGACTAATTAGTAAAGTTAGATCACATGAGATTCAGGGTGAGTTTGCCAATTAGCTGCAAAATTGGCTAAATGGCAAGAGACAGAGCGTGAAGGTGCAAGGTTGTTTTTCGGACTGGAGGCCTGCAACCAGCGGTGTTCCACAGGAATCGGTTCTGGGTCCACTTTTGTTTGTCATTTATATAAATGATCTAAATGAAAATATAGAAGGCATGGTTAGTAATTTTGTGGGTGATACCAAAGTTGGTAGTATAGTGGACAGTGAAGAAGGTTATCTAAGATTACAAAGAGATCTTGATCAATTGAGTCAATGGGCTAAAGAGTGGCAGATGGAGTTTAATTTGGAAAAAATGCAAGGTATTGCAGTTTGGGAAAACTAACAAGGGCAGGACATATACAGTTAATGATAGGGGCCGGGAGAATGTTGTCGAACAGAGAGACCTGGAGACATTAGGTACGTACTTCTTTCAAGTATGCATCACATATAGGCAGGGTGGTTAAGAAGGTGTTTAGCACGCTTGCCTTCATTGCTCAGGCCTTTGAGTATTGGAATTGGATTATTATGTTGAGGTTGTACAGGTCATTGATGAGGCCTTTATGGAGTACTGTGTCCAGTTTTGGATGCGCTGTTCTAGGAAGGATATTATTAAACCGGAGAGGGCTCAGAAGAGATTTACCAGGATGTTACCAGGAATGAAGGGTTTGAGTTACAAGGAAAGGCTGATAAACTGGGATTTTTTTCATTAGAGTGTAGGAGGTTGAGGGTGACATTATAGAGATTTATAAAACCATGAGTGGTATAGATAAGGTGAATGGCAATTGTCTTTTCCCGAGAGTGGGGCATTTCAAGACTAGGGGACATAATTGTAAGTTGAGAGGAAAAAGATTTAAAAAGGACATGAGGGGCAATTTTCTTACACGGGGGTTGGCTTGTGTATGGAATGAGCTTGTAGAGGAAGTGGCAGATACAGGTACAGTTACAGCATTTAAAAGACATTTGGATATGTTCATGAACAAGAAGCATTTGAAGGGATATCGGCGAAGCCCAGGCAGGTGGGGCTAGTTTAGCTGAGGATTTTGACTGATTGGACCAAAGCGTCGGTTTCCATGCTATATGACACTCAAGGTGCAAGAGTAAAGTCCACCACAGGGCTGTTCTCTCATCAGAGACAGACAACTGTTGATCATTTATCCTGAGAGTCACCACACCTAATGTGAGTGAAGAGATTGAGGAAAGAGAAACAGTCCTTCAGCTGGTGCAGGAATTTAAGTCTGCATTACCAATCAGGCAACCAGCCAACTGAGCTAACTAACCCCAAGAAAGATGTAGATATAGTTCTTAGGATTTAAGAGACATAGGATATGGTGAATAGGGTACTAAGTAGCATAATCAGCCAGAATCATATTGAACAGTGGGGCAATGCCAAATGGCCTACTCTTGATCCTATTTTCTATATTTCTCTATTACAAAGAGATATTTAGTTAATGGGCAAAACTGCCAAATTACTTCAATGTAAGGCAAATGTGAGGTCATTAACACCAGATACAAAGGTTAGAGAATCAATATAGAACAGTACTTTTGAATTAGTGCCAATCTACATTGGAAGAAACTTGCTTCAAGAGAGATGTCTGTGGATGTACATCATGAAAAGGTCATGAACAAAGCCATGAAAATCTAATTCATGGTTCATAAATTCTGCTTCATAATTTATAGGTTTAGGACTTAAAGTTTAGCTGTGATAAATGGAATAAATACAATTTAATTTGATTGCAAGCTTGGCATCTAGATTAGATTACTTATAGTGTGGAAACAGGCCCTTCAGCCCAACACGTCCACACCAAAGCGCAACCCACCCAGCCCCATTCCCCTACAACTAACACTATGGGCAATTTAGCATGGCCAACTCACCTAACCTGCATGTTTTTGGACTGTGGGAAGAAACCGGAGCAAACCCACATAGACACGGGGAGAACATGCAAACTCCGCACAGTCAGTCGCCTGAGGCGGGAATTGAACCCAGGTCTCTGACACAGTGAGGTGGCAGTGCTAACCACTGTGCCACCGTGCCATGCATTTATTAAAATGTTGAGATCTTTTTAAGACATTAACAACTAGAACAAGAAAATCATAAAACCACAAGTGGGAATGACTTATTAGGAGAGCTGGAAATGGTATACAGTGCTTGCAAAAATGTTCAGTCCAGTGAGATGATTTTGTTTTGGCAGTGAGAGCTAAATTATTTTAAAACTATTTGTTAAATCCTGAAACCTTGTAAAATCCAATTACTTCATCGGAATAAAGAAGAAATTATAAATGAGAGATACTTTATCTAAAGGTCGATTTGAGGACAGCCTGGGGCGGGCTACATCATCATGGATATAAACGGAGCTCAGGGAGGTTCGCCAGTTTTAATGTTTCTGCATGTTTGCTGGGAGGATTAATTGTAGCCTGGAACTGGCATATGCAGTTTGCATTCACAGACAGAAGATAGTCAAAGTACTTGTTCAGAAGTGTTCAGAACTGCAATGTATGCCGAGCAATCTCATTGTTAGCCATGTAGAATACATATCATTGCAATGTTTACAACACACTAGGGTACAAATTATGTTGCAGTTGTACAAGGCCTTGTATGGAACAAATCAGCATAAGTTCCCAACACCTAGGAAGGTATATTGGACTTAGTGACCGTGTAGTGTAGATTTACCAGAATAGTAGGGGAGGCAGTGGCATAGTTGTAATGCCTTTGTATAGTATCCAAATGCCCAGATTAATGTCCTAGGATCATGGGTACAAACATGGTGGTGAAATTTGAATTCAATTAAATACTTGGGACAATGAACTGGTCTAACGGTGACCATGAAACTGTTAAAACCCATCTGTACACAAATGCTGGTGAGGGTGTTTGTCGTTACCTGATATAGTCTACATGTGACTCCAGACTCACAGTGATATGGTTGACTCTTAATTGTGATTGTGTAATAAATGGTGGCCTTTTCAGCAAATCCAGATGCTGTGAAAGAATAAAGAAAAATAATGCACTTCAAAGGAAAGTTATCGGGGAGATTGTACAAACTTTCTCAGTTCCTGGGAATTGGTTAAGGGGTGATGTGAATAAAATTTCAGATATGTCCATGGAAATTGATGCATTAGGTAGAAATATTTATGTTCACTAAGGAGTCTGAAATTGGGGCAGTCTAAAAATTTTAGCCAAGCCGAGGAGTAAAGTTCAGAAACTTCTATATCAAAGAAGCTCTCTCCAAAACATTAGTTGATATAAAATCTGTATCATTTTAAATTTGGGATTCATAGATTGTAGTTATCCAAAGGTAATAAGGAGTCTGAGCAAAAGTGGGCGTATGAAGTTGGGTCACTGATCTATGAGCTCTGTGAATAGTGGCAGAATAGCTTTGTCTTGCCCTTATGTTCCTAATGCAGAACATATGTTCATCTGCAGCAATGAATAATGTGGGAGCTGTGAACCCACTGAGAAGGTTGTGTGAGAGGTTCCAAATCATGTTTTCATTTCAGAGTACCAAATAATGTCAAGGAAGTAAACGCTCTGATCAAAAACCACCTTGGATTTTATGTTAGAACATGGAACAAAAAACAGCATAGCACAGGAATAGGCCTTTTAGCCCATGATGTTGTGCCAAACATGTTGCCAAATTAAACTAATCCCTTCTGCTTGCCATTGGTCCACAGCCTTCCAATCCTTGCTTATCTAAAAGCCCCTTAAACAACCTTGGGGGTGGCACAGTGGCTCAGTGGTTAGCACTGCTGCCTCACAGCACCAGGGTCCCAGGTTCAATTCCAGCCTCGGGCGACTGTCTGTGTGGAGTTTGCACATTCTCCCCGTGTCTGTGTGGGTCTCCTCCGGGTGCTCCGGTTTCCTCCCACAGTCTAAAGATGTGCAGGTCAGGTGAATTGCCAATAATGTTAGGTGGGTTAGCCAGAGGGAAATGGGTCTGGGTGGGTTGCTCTTCGGAGGGTCGATGTGGACTTGTTGTGCTGAAGGGCCTGTTTCCACAGTGTAGGGAATCTAATCTAATCTGATTCTTATTGTATCTGCCTCCACCACAACCCCTGGCAGCACGTTGCAGGCATCTAATAATCTCTGTGTAAAACACTTGCCTCTCACATCCCCATTGAACTTTCTGCCTTTTACCTTAAATACAGGCCTCCTAGTATTAGACATTTCAACTCTAGGCAAATGATTCTGACTGTTAACCCTACCAATGCCTCTTAGAAGTTTATAAACTTCTATCAGGTTTCCCCTCAGCCTTCGCTGTACCAAAGAAAACAACGCTAGTTTGTCCAGCCTCTCATTATATCTCATATTGTCCAATCCAGGTAGCATGCTGGTAAATCTCTTCTGTACCCTCTCCAAAGCCTCCACATCCTTTCTGCAGTATGGCAACCAGAACTGAACACAGTAGTCTAAATGCAGCTGAATCAAACTTGTGTAAAGCTGCAACATCTCTTCCTGACTCTTGCACTCAATTCCCCGACCAGTAAACACAAGCATGCCATATGCTTTCTTTAGTACCCTTTCTACATGTGTCACTGCTTTCAGGGAGCAATGGACCAGGATCCTAAGATCCAAAGAAAACAAAGAACAAAGAAAATTACAGCACAGGAACAAGCCCTTCAACCCTCTGTGCTGATTCAGATCCTCTAACTAAGCCTGGCGCCTATTTTCTAAGGGTTTGTATCCCTCTGCTCCCTGCCCATTCATGTATCTGTCTAGATACATCTTAAATGACACCATTGTGCCCACCTCTACCTCCTCCGCTGGCAATGTGTTCTAGGCGCCCATCATCGTTTATGTAAAGAACTTTCCATGCATATCTCCCGTCAACTTTTCCCCTCTCACTTTGAACTCATAACCTCTAATCATACAATCATAAAGTCATAAAGTCATAGAGATGTACAGCACAGAAACAGACCCTTCAGTCCAACTCATCCATGCCAACCAGATATCCCAACCCAATCTAGTTCCACCTGCTAGCACCTGGCCCATATCTCTACAAACCCTTCAAACCATCCAGATGCCCTTTAAATGTTGCAATTGTATCAGCCTCCACTACTCCCTCTGGCAGCCCATTCCACACACGTACCACCCTCTCCGTGAAAACGTTGCCCATAAGGTCCATTTTATTTCCTTCCCCTCTCACCCTAAACAGCCCCAGCCTGTTCAGCCTCTCCCTGTAGATCAAATCCTCCAACCATGGCAACATCCTTGTAAATCTTTTCTGAACCCTTTTAAGTTTCACAACATCCTTTGGATATGAAGGAGACCAGATTTGCACGCAATATTCCAACAGTGGCCTAACCAATGTCCTGTACAGCCGCAACATGACCTCCCAACTCCTGTACTCAATACTTTGACCAATAAAGGAAAGCATACCAAACGCCTTCTTCACTACCCTATCAACCTGCGACTCCACTTTCAAGGAGCTATGAACCTGCACTCCAAGGTCTCTTTGTTCAGCAACACTCCCTAGGACATTATCATTAAGTGCATAAATCCTGCAAGATTTGCTTTCCCAAAATGTAGCACCTCACATTTATCTGAATTAAACTGCATCTGCCACTTCTCAGCTCATTGGCCCATCTGGTCAAGATCCTTTTGTAATCCAAGGTAACCTTCTTCGCTGTCCACTACACCTCCAATTTTGGTGTCATCAGCAAACTTACTAACTATACCTCTTAAGCTCATATCCAAATAATTTATATAAACAATTAAAAATAGAGGGCCCAGCACCGATCCTTGTGGCGCTCCACTGGTCACAGGTCTCCAATCTGAAAAACAACCCTCTAACACCACCCTCTGTCTTCTACTTTTGAGCCAGTTGTATCCAAATGGCTAGTTCTCCCTGTATTCCATGAGATCTAACCTTGCTAACCAGTCTCTCATGGGGAACTTGTCGAACGCCTTACTGAAGTCTATATAGATCACGTCTACCACTCTGCCCTCATTAATCCTCTTTACTTCTTCAAAATGCTTAATCAATTTTGTAAGACATGATTTCCCAGGCACAAAGCCATGTTGACTATCCCTAATCAGTCCTTGCCTTTCAAAATACATGTACATCCTGTCCCTCAGGATTCCCTCCAACAACTTGCCCACCACTGATGTCAGGCTCACTGGTCTATAGTTCCCTTACTTGTCCTTTCTTAAACAGTGGCACCACGTTAGCCAACCTCCAGTCTTCCGGCACCTCACCTATGACTATCGTTGACACAAATATCTCAGCAAGGGGCCCAGCAAAGATTTCCCTAGCTTCCCACAGAGTTCCAGGTACACCTGATCAGGTCCTGTGGATTTATCCACTTTTATGCATTTCAAGACATCCAGCACTTCCTCCTCTGTGATATGGACATTTTTCAAGATGTCACCATCTATTTCCCTACAGTCTATATCTTCCATATCTTTTTCCACAGTAAACACTGATGCAAAATATTCATTTAGTATCTCTCCCATCTCCTGCGGCTCCACACAAAGGCCACCTTGCTGATCTTTGAGGGGCCCTATTCTCTCCCTAGTTACCCTTTTGTCCTTAATGTATTTGTAAAAACCCTTTATCCTGTCTATACTAGACATATGTTTCTTCTTTTTCTTAACCAAACCCTCAACTTCTTTAGTCATTCAGCGTTCTCTTTACTGACCAGCCTTTCCTTTTACCCTAACAGAAATATACTGTCTCTGAATTCTTGTCATCTCATTTCTGAAGGAGTCCCATTTTCCAGGCATCCCTTCATCTGCGAACATCTGTGCCCAATCAGCTTTTGAAAGTTCTTGCCTAATACCGTCAGACATTGACCTTTCTTCAAGTTAGAACTTCAACTTTAAAATCTGGTCTATCTACTTCCATCACTATTTTAAAACTAATAGAATTATGGTCGCTGGCCTCAAAGTGCTCCCCCACTGACACCTCAGTCACCTGCCCTGCCTTATTTCCCAAAAGTAGATCAAGTTTTGCACCTTCTCTAGTAGGTACATCCACATACTAATCAGAAAATTTTCTTGTATATGCTTAACAAATTCCTCCCCATGGCAGTCCCAGTCTATGTTTGGAAAGTTAAAGTCCTTTCTATCCTATAACCACCCTACTATTCTTACAGATAATTGAGATCTTCTAATAAATTTGTTTCTCAATTTCCCTCTGACTATCTAGTTCCTTACAGGCTTTAGTTACTACCTCCTGACTGTCCATTCACCTCCTCATTTGGTTCCCATCCCCCTGCCACATTTGTTTAAACCCTCCCCAACAGAGTTAACAAAAACACCCCCAAGGACATTGGTTCCAGTCTGGCGCAGGTGTAGACTGTCCAATTTGTAATAGTCCCACCTCCCCCAAAACAGCTCTCAATGTCGCAAATATCTGAAACCCTCCCTCCTGCACTATCTCTCAAGTCATGCATTCATCCTGCTGATTCTATCATTCCTTCTCTGACTAGCGCATGGCACTGGTAACAATCCTGAGATTACCACCTGAGGTCCCACTTTTTAACTTGGCTCCTAACTCCCTAAATTCTGCCTGTAGGACCTCATTACATATTTTACATACATCATTGATGCCGAAATGCACCACGGCAACTGGCTGTTCACCCTCCCCTTTGAGAATGTTCTGCAGCTGATCTGAGATATCCTTGACCCGTGCACCTGGGAGGTAACACACCATTCAGCAGTCTCGTTTTCGACCACAGAACCACCTGCCCAAATATATCAGTTCACTCACCTTCCCAGAATGCAATTCGATCGCTCTCCTATTCAGCTCCTTGCTCTCACTGTTCCCTTCGCTGCTGCAAATGAAGGCCACTGACGCTCAAGGTAAGTCCTTTTAAGAGGCAAAACTTACCTTTCCGGCAGTCCCCAGTCCTCGGTCTCTCACTGCTCCCAAAGAAATCCCACTCTACATCAATGCTGTTGAGTGTCCTGCCATTAACTGTATACTTTCCCCTAACATTTGATCTTCCAAAGTGTTACATCTCATACTTGCTCCAATTAAACTCTATCTGCCATTTATCTAACGACTTTTGCCACTGATATAGAACATAGAACAATACAGCACAGCACAGTACAGGCCCTTTGGCCCATGATGTTGTGCCAAGGAAATTATCTTAATCTAAGATCAACCTAACCTACACACCCCTCAATTTATTGCCATCCACGTGCTTGTCCAGCGGTTGCTTAAATGTCCCTAATGTTTTTGACTCTACTGCCACTGCTGGCAGTGCATTCCACACACCCACCACTCTCTCCACATAGAGCCTACCTCTGACATCTCCCCCAAACCTTCCTCCAATCACCTTATAATTATGACCCCTTGTGACAGCCATTTCTGCTCTGGGGAAAAGTCTCTGGCTATCTACTCTCTCTATGCCTCTCATTACCTTGTACACCTCTATAAATCGCCTCTATTTCTTATTCTCTCCAGTGTGAGATGCCCTAGTTCACACAACCTTTCTTCATAAGACATGCCCTCCAATCCAGGCAGCATCCTGGTAAATCTCTTCTGCACCTTCTCTAAAGCATCCACGTCCTTCCTATAATAAGGCAACCAGAAGTGGACACAATATTCCAAGTGTGGTCTAACCAGGGTTTTATAGAGTTACAGCAAAACCTTGCAGCTCTTAAACTCAATCCCCTGTTAATGAAAGCCAAAACACCATATGCCTTCTTAACAACCCTATCCACTTGGGTGGCAACTTTGAGGGATCCATGTACGGGACCCCAAGCTCCTGCTGTTCCCCTACACTGCCAAGAATCCTGTCTTTAACTCTGTATTTAGCATTCAAATTTGACCTTTCAAAACATATCACTTCATATTTATCCAGGTTGAACCCCATCTGCCACTTCTCAGCCCAGCTCTGCATCCTGTCGATGTCTTGCAACAGCCTGCAACAGCCTGCAACAGCCCTCGAGACTATCTACAACACCACCGACCTTTCTGTCATCAGCAAACGTACTAACCCACGCTTTCACTTCTTCATCCAAGTCATTTATAAAAACTACAAAGAGCAGAGGCCCAAGAACTGATCCCTGCAGCACACCACTGGTCCACTACCTCAACGTGGATTACTTTCCATCCACTACCACTCGCTGTCTTCTTTGGGACAGCCAATTCTAGAACATAGAACATAGAACATAGAAGAATACAGCGCAGTACAGGCCCTTTGGCCCTCGATGTTGCGCCGATCCAAGCCCACCTAACCTATACTAACCCACTATCCTCCATATACCTATCCAATGCCTGCTTAAATGCCCATAAAGAGGGAGAGTCCACCACTGCTACTGGCAGGGCATTCCATGAACTTACGACTCGCTGAGTGAAGAACCTACCCCTAACTTCAGTCCTGTATCTACCCCCCCTTAATTTAAAGCTATGCCCCCTTGTAATACCCGACTCCATACACGGGAAAAGGTTCACACTGTCAACCCTATCTAACCCCCTAATCATCTTGTACACCTCAATCAAGTCACCCCTAAACCTTCTTTTCTCTAATGAAAACAGCCCCAAGTGTCTCAGTCTTTCCTCATACGATCTTCCTTCCATACCAGGCAACATCCTGGTAAACCTCCTCTGCACCCGTTCCAGTGCCTCCACATCCTTCCTATAGTATGGCGACCAAAACTGCACACAATATTCCAGATGCGGCCGCACCAGAGTCTTATACAACTGCTTCATGACCTCAGGACTCCGGAACTCAATTCCTCTACCAATAAAAGCCAGTACGCCATATGTCTTCCTCACCGCACTATTTACCTGGGTGAATTCTGTATCCAGACAGACAAATTTCCCTGTATCCCATACCTCCTAACTTTCTGAACCATGGGGAACCTTATCAAATGCCTGACTGAAATCCGTATGCACCACATACACTGTTTGATCTTCGTCAACTTGTCTCGTCACATCCTCAAAGAACTCAATAAGACTTGTGAGACATGACCTACCCCCCACAAAGCCATGGTATACATTGTACTATATGTTTTGACAATTTTCTACACTGTCCACAACTCCCCTTTGTGGATTAGAGAGTATGATGTGACATTTGGTCTGTCACAGTGGGTCATATTTCTGACACTAGATTTTTACCATAAGAACACAATCAGTTATTATGTGACATGCCACATTCTACAACTAACATTTGCATCTGTTGCGACTGTTTATTTAAAATTTAAAGTGTTCTAAAATTTCCCATTTCACTCTTAACAATGGAATCCAAATGGCTGCTTCCTAAAATGCCCCACCAAGCCACCCACCACCTTGACTTGAAAATATATCACAGTCCCTTCACTGTCACTGGGTCAAAATCCTGGAAGTCCCCCACCAACAATATTGTGGGTACCCCTATCTCACAGGATCTGCAATGGTTCAAGAAGGCAGTTCAACACCACACTCTCAGAAATAATTAAGGATGAAGAATAAACGCTACAATATCTTGTAAACGAATTTTAAAAAGTCACTCCATGTGAAGCAGTTGTGAGGTTGGCCATCTACCATTGGTTAAACATTTGGGATAAATAGGACAGTTTCCCATTCCACAGTGAGAACCTTTGACCAACTCCAATCAGATTATGCTGCTTGTTTCATTCTGGCGATGAATCTCATAAACAGGTTGCGTACTCTGCAAATATTTGTTTTCACCACGTTGTGAGTGATTTGAGTGACCTTGGCAAAGGAGTGTTCCAAATAGCAGTCACTGAGAAACAGTTGTCAGTTAGACTTGTTATAATCTGTGTGGTTAAAACCCAGGACTATCTTGCGCCAGAATTTTATTTGTTTTAAGTCTGTTTACTTTTCAATGACTCGTCAATGATCCCAGAGTACACAAGGCTGTCAGCTTTATGTCAGTTTCAATATATTCCCAGCCACGCTGCAGCTATCGATTTGAACCCAGTAGCTGCTTCAATTTATACTGCCAAGTCTGGATCCTTCTTTATTTAGTGTGCTTACACCTGAAGGTCACATTAGATGTCCTTTCTGATCACTGGGAAAGGAAGAGGCCATTAAAAACATCAGATTGTGCCTAACAAATATGAGTCTTCTGAAAGAATGCCTAAGGTAGTGCATGTGGACAATCCAGTAGATTTTGTCTACCTGTCTTTTCAGAAAGTATTTAATAAGGTCTTCACACTAGGTTGCCTCATTAGATGAAATCTTGTGATAGCAGTAGGTCGTAGAATCATGCAGTACAGAAACAGACCATTCGGTCTAACCAGTCCATACTAACCATAATCCCAAACTAAACTAGTCCCACCTGCCTGCACTTACCCATATCCCTCCAAACATTTCTTATTCATGAACTTATCTAGATGTCTCTTAAATGTTGTAACTGTACCCACATTGACCACTTCCTCTGGAAGCTCATTCCAAACATGAACTATTCTCTACATAAAAAAATTGCCTCTCATGTATTTTTAAAATCTTTTTCCTCTCACCTTAAAAATACTCACGTTACTCTTGAAATTCCCCACACTAGGGAAAAGACAGTTGCTATTCACCTTATCTATATACCCTTATGAACTTATAAACCTCTATAAGGTCACCCCTCAACCTCCTACATGCTGCAGTGAAAGAAGTCCTAGCTTATCCAGCCTCTCCTTATAATTCAAACTCTCCATTCCCAATAACATCCTGGTAAATCTCTTCCGAATCTTTTCCAGCTTAACAATATCCTTCCTATAACAGGGCGACCAGAACGGGACACAATACTCCAGTAGAGGCCTCATCAATGCCCTGTACAATCTCAACATGGTGTCCCAACTCCTAAACCCAAACGTCTTAGCCACCCTATGTATATGTGATACAAAGAATTATGACATGGAAATGCTAAATTTGGAAATTTGTTTTGGTCCTGCAGCCAAAATGCTTCAGTAAGTGAATGTACTTCAGCTTGAAGATGTCTTCTTAGGCATAGTACTAAACCCAATATTTTTTGAGGACTTAGTAATTGGACTGAGACTTGGACAGCAAGGTTGAGAGTATAGTGAGTACGATGTAAATGATACTGAAAGCTGCCCAAGGTTCGAGGTGTTTCAAGGATGAAGTAAACTTCAGGTAAACTGGAGGAGGCCATTCAGCCCCTTGAGCCTGTTCCACCATTCAGTGAGATCATGGCTGACCTGTGGCCTAACTTTATATATCTGCATTTAGCCCATATCCCTTAATACCTTTATTTAGTGAAAAATTAATCATCTCTGATTTAAAACTGACAACTGATCCTGCATTCACTGCCACTTATGGAAGAGGGTTCCAAACATCTACCACTCTTTGTACGTAGCAGGCCTTCCGAACACCTCTGCTAAATAGTCTGGCCTTAATTCTCAGACTATGCCCCGAATTCTAGAATTCCCAAGCAGAAAAATTAGTTTATCTTTACCTACCTTGTTTTCCCTGTTAAGATCTTGAAGACTTCGATCAGATTACGCCTTTACCCTTCTAAATTCTGGATAGAACAGGCCTAAGAAGTAGACTCTCGCTTCATAACTTAATCAGGGCAGCCAACGGCCTCGTGCTATTATTGCTTTCCTATTAATCCAGAGATGAAAATGTGTTGCTGGAAAAGCGCAGCAGGTCAGGCAGCATCCAGGGAACAGGAGAATCAGCGCCAGAGACCCGGGTTCAATTCCCGCCTCAGGCAACTGACTGTGTGGAGTTTGCACGTTCTCCCCGTGTCTGCGTGGGTTTCCTCCGGGTGCTCCGGTTTCCTCCCACAGTCCAAAGATGTGCAGGTCAGGTGAATTGGCCTTGCTAAATTGCCCGTAGTGTTAGGTAAGGGGTAAATGTAGGGGTATGGGTGGGTTGCGCTTCGGCGGGGCGGTGTGGACTTGTTGGGCCGAAGGGCCTGTTTCCACACTGTAAGTAATCTAATCTAATCTAATCTAATCTAATCTAATCGACGTTTCGGGCAAAAGCCCTTTTTCAGGAAAAAGGGCTTATGCCCGAAACGTCGATTCTCCTGTTCCCTGGATGCTGCCTGACCTGCTGCGCTTTTCCAGCAACACATTTTCAGCTCTGATCTCCAGCATCTGCAGACCTCACTTTCTCCTATTAATCAAGAGACCCAGGTAATATTCCAGGGACCTGGGTTTGAATCCCACCTTGATAGATTGTACAATTTGAATTCAATGAAAATCTGAAATTAAGAATCTACTGATGACCATTGTCAATTATAGAAAAAACTCATCTGGTTCATGAATGTCCTTTAGGGAAGGAAACAGCCATCTTACCTGGTCTGGCCAACATGTGACTCCAGACCCACAGCAATGTGGTTGACTCTTAACTGTCCTCTTGGCACCATTAGGGAGGGGTAATAAATGCTGAACTAACCAGCAACGCCCTCATCCTGTGAATGAATTAAACAAAAACCCTTGAAACCCAGGTATCATTCTTGCAATTTACATTGCACTCCCTCCAAGGCCAATCTATCCTTCCTAAGGTGTGGTGACCAGATCTGCTCTCAGTACTCCAATGCAAACCAGTATCACTCCCACAACCTTGAACTCCTGTCCTCTCAGTATAAAGGCCAGCATTCCATTAGCTTTCTTGACTATTTTCTGCACCTGCTCATTACATTTTACCGATTTTTCTAATCGACTTGTTCAGAAATGTTATTACACAAATCTCTAAACTCCAAAGTGGGCCTAACAATTCCCTGCATTGACCTTCATCATGTAAAATTTAATTTGCTATTCTCTGTACCTGTCTATTCCTTATTCCATTTCTTAGAAATGGAGGTTAACGAGCCATCCTGCAATGCAAGGGAGAATTTGAATATTTGAGAGAGCGGCCTTGGGCCATAAATCAGATAGTAAGAATTTCTACAGGGATTTATCAAGAAAAAGTAGCTGAAGTGAAATTAGTCCTCTGGTCAAGTGGGCCTGAGGAATTAATGATGTGAAATAAGGAAATGATAGAAGCATTGAACAGATATTGTTGTCTTCACTTTAGAGGCCCCCAAATCCCAGAAATAATGGTAAATAAAGGAATAAAAACAGGGAAGGAATTAAAGCAATTGAAATCACCAAAGAAAGGATGCTGAGAAAACTGTTATAACTCAAAGATAACAAGAGCCCAGGTCCTAATGGATTTCATCCCAAGGGTTTGGAAGAAGTAGGTCAGTTAGACTAACATCTGTCACAGGGAAAATGCCAGATTCTATTATTGAGGAGGCAGCTAGCACATGCTGTAGATGTGAGGTTGATGTCTCAATGTGCCATTCACCAAGGTGTCCACTACCCTCCTGACCAGGTCCCTGTTGCCAAGCTGACCTAAGCCTGGCAGCACCGATAGCCTTTGCCTCTGGCTGAAGCAGCAATGCTCTAACAAACCAGGCATGCTGAGGAAGGGATGCAGTGAGTGTACAGGCAAGTGCTGAGTGAGGATGCGCTAAGAGAGCAAGCGAACAGCTCTGAGACGCAGCCTGCTCCAATCTGTGAGCTGGCTGCTTGAGTCTGTGTGCAAAGTGACCTGTAGCAGCTTTTCCATGCTGATGTCCCTTGCAGTGTAAAGCTGTATCCTGCCAGTGTATCACAGAGGTAGCATGATGATCTGCGGGGTTGGCAAATGCTTGATAACAATGGCATGTGGATGAGGGATACATGTAGCTGGTGCCCATGGCCTGAAATGCAATTTGGTCGTGAGGAACATAGAGGTCACTGGGAGTAGGTGGCAAGCTGAGATTGCTCTGGCTTCTATGTCAAGATTTCTCAATTTCAAGATTGTTTGGACCAATTGGGAAGCCAGGAAGCTGAACATTAACAAGAGTTGGGCCATCAACAAGGTGTTTAACAAGCAATAATCTGCCTTAATTGCCAACTCATTACTGCCTAGTCAGAATCCAAAGGAAACGGTGTGAGATGCTCATGACGTCAAGGTGGGCTCCATTCATCCTCTCGTCCAGTTCTGATTCCCAACTCACCGTAACCAGCATTACGTTTTTGTTGGAGATGGTCATTGCCTGACATTTCTGTGGAGCAAATGTAACTTGTAACTTGCCACTCCAAGCCTGGATATTGACCAAGCTTTGCTGAAAATGGATATAGATGACTTCAATATCTGAGGAGTCGTGAATAGTGCTAGGCCTTGTGCAATTATTGGTGAACATCCCCACTTTGGACCTTCAAATGGAGGAATGATCATTGATGAAGCAGCTCAAGACAGTTGGACCTGGGTCACTACCCTGAGAAACTCCCGCAGCGACGTCCTGGAACTGAGATGACTGTCCTCCAACAACCACGGCTATCTTCCTATTTGCCAGGTATAACTCTGACCAATGGCGGGTTCACCCTGATGCTAGTTTTGCTGAGATTCCTTGATGCCAGACTCAGTCCACTGCAGCCTTTGGCCATGTGGCCCTGGCAGAACCCAAATAACAGGGAACCAATGAGCAAATGTTCTTTCATAGAACAGTTGATAAGTTTCCATCACTTTGATGAACATTAAAACAATACTGGCCAGTTATTGACTGCATCAAATTTTTTGTGCTTTCCTGGAGATATCTGCATAATTTTCCAAATCCCAGTGCAGTGACTCTGATTGTGCAGGAGCCTCTCCTACAAATAATTATTTTTTATTCTTCCATGAGATGTCAGCATCACTGGCTGGGCCAGCATTCATCACTAGTTAGCCTCGGGAAGATGGTGGGGAGCTGCCTTCTTGGACCATTACAGACATTGAGGTTTTGAGTAACGCAAAGGTTGTTCGGAGCTCCAGCACTCTGACCCAGTGACAGTAAAAGAACAGCAATATATTTCCAAGTCAGGATGGTGAGTAACATAGAGGAGAACTTGCAGGGAGTGGTGTTTCCATGTATCTGCTGCCCTTGTCTTTCTAGGTGGCAGAGGTCACTGGTTTGGAAGGTGCTGTCAAAACAGTCTTGATGAGTTTGCAGCAGTGCATCTTGTAGATGGTAAGGTTTTATATTAAAAAAAAGTGACATCTCAGCTCAGACAATGCGTTAAAGGTGTGAGGTTAGAGTTTGTCTGTATCCCAGCCTTGAGTCAGGCTGGTTATATTTCCGAAGTAGAAATTTATAAAAAAGTTACATGGACTAACTGCCTACAGGTTGAACAAAATAAAATGTTCTGGATTTAGGTTTGCTCGCTGAGCTGGAAGGTTCATTTCCAGATGTTTCGACACCCTACTAGGTAACATCTTCAGTGGGCCTCCGGGAGAAGCACTGTTAATAATTCCTGCTTTTTATTTATATGTTTGGGTTTCTTTGGGTTGGCGATGTCATTTCTTGTGGTGCACAAAGTTAAAAATCACACAACACCAATATGTTGTCTTGACATATTGTCTAGCTAACACCAATGGTTACAGTTAACCGGAGAACGCAACTTTTTAAAAAAAAGTTTTGTGATTTACACATGAAAGAAGTGAAACTATCATAGTATTCTAACAGATGAAAGCCGCAACAAACAATTAAGTATTATTCAATGTATAATTTCAGTTACATCACACTGTAAACATTTGCTATAAATTCTCTGTCTGACAATTGTGCCCTCCACAATCATCTGATGAAGGAGCGACGCTCCGAAAGCTAGTGTGCTTCCAATTAAACCTGTTGGACTATAACCTGGTGTTGTGTGATTTTTAACTTTGTGCACCCCAGTCCAACACTGGCATTTCTTGTGGTGACATCATTTCCTGTGGTGATGTCATTTCCTGTTCTTTTTCTCAGGGGGTGGCAGATGGGGTCTAACTCAATGTGTTTGTTGATAGAGTTCCAGTTGGAATGCCATAGAATGCATCTGCAAATCCAAGTCTGAGCTGAGATCTCATCTTTTTGTTTACAAAACATCTCAGGAATGTGGCTTGAAAGTTTACGTATTAATGAATCAAAATATGCAACCCATTCTAAGTGATTAAAAACTTAACAGCAATCTAGGTTTGTTCAATACATCACAGCAGTTGTATGACACTTTGATCGTTTACCATAAATTCTGTGCCCTATGACCCTGCCCCATTGGCTACCTGACGAAGGAGCAGTGCTCTGAAAGCTTGGACTTCCAAATAAAGCTGTTGGACTATAACCTGGTGTTATGTGATTAATACTATCTGACTGGAATCTCAAATCCATACACCCACCTACCCCTTTCACCCTCTCCTTAACAACAATCTCTCAACCTCTACATTAAAGATATTCAGAAAGAATATATTTTCAGAAAGAGTTCTAAAGACTTACCACCCTCTAAGAAAATAGAAGTGGCTCAGCTCTGTCTTAAATGGGAAACCCCTTATTTTTAAACAATAACGCCTTGTTCTGGCCTCTCCCACAGGGGAAGCATCCTCTCCACATCTGAAGATCTAGACCCCTCCAAAGGGGCCTCTAGGTTCGAGATCGGTCAAAAGAATCAACAGAATGCAGTCGGTTTAAAGCAAGTGTGCGAAACAAAAGCTCACTCACTTTAATAATTTCAGTCCGAGACCAAATATCTGAATCAGAGTAGTTTATTTGTACACTTGCAAGTGGGTGCCATGTCTAATTGCCAGGTAAGGCAATGACAAATGCACACTAAACCCCAACAAACTCTTGCAATTTATACAGTTTTTTCCCATATGTTTTCCTTATTCCATTGTTTGCCCCCATCATCCGCTTATGTCAATCATTTCCTTAAGACTGATCCCACAACTTCTGTTTATCCGGCCTTGTCCGTGACAAATGTCTATCTCTGCCTCCTATAAGGTTGTTTGACGTCATCCCATCCTTTGCTTACCACTATCTGCTCCCTCCATCTGCGCTGCCCCTCACAGCATCTTATCACTAAGCCCTTTTAATTGGGGTTTGTTCCTGTGTCTCTGTACAAGTGGGGAAACAGATGTTTTTCCTGTTTGCCCATACATCCACCATTGTTCTGTAATCACGTCTCATGCTAACATACCATTTTCTTTAACGGATTATATGTTTCCTCATTTTTGCTAAGTCAGCTCTCGTCCGAAACAATCCCAAACTAATGTGAATTCATTTACTCTGTATCAGAACTTATAATTGCAGAAATAACATTAATTCACCTATATCCCACAATTTCCCCTTTTTCTTTTGATTACCATTTGTTATCTTCTGCATTTTTGTCTCTTTCTTTTTAAACATCGTTCCCAAAATTCGCAAGCATCATTCCAGAGATTTCATCCATTTTGGTTTCACTCATCTCCTCATTATTTAGCCGATAAAGTTCCTCTGTCTGATTCCCTTTTAGGGGAGAAAGTGAGGTCTGCAGATGCTGGAGATCAAAGTTGAAACTTTATTGCTGGAACAGCACAGCAGGTCAGGCAGCATCCAGGGAACAGGAGATTCGACGTTTCGGGCACAGGCCCTTCTTCAGATCCCTTTTAGGGGCATCTGTTTCATCAAAGCTGTTTCAATCAGCCTCTGGGTGAGCCCTCGTATACAGGGTATGACGCAACAGCCAATGCCCACCAATACCCCGACTACTACTATCAGGGAAGTAAGGATAGAAACCACCACCCCCTTTTTCTGCTAAAATCATATCAAGGGCTATTCTGTTTTCCCATGCCATTCTACTTGTCGCATCAAGCTGTTCCGATATTCCTTTAACCACATCTCTTGTATAATTTATAAATCGCTGTTGATTATAGAAAATGTAATTTATCCAATCTACATTTTTATTAATTGTTACCCACCAAAAAAGAGCTGACTCAAAGCCTGCTGCAATCTGGTTACGAGCTTTGAATTCATCAGGTACTCCCCTAGGGACTCCTACCGAATCAAGATAAATCCTGTCATCAAAAGAAGTATCTAACAGTAATCTCTTACCCCTTCCCCTTTTTCTTACTATCTTTTCCTTCTCAAATGCCAAGGTAAATGGAATTGCCAATTGTACAATTGCACATATCCCTCTCCAATCTGGAGGTAGGGTGGGTCTCAATATTTTTCCTCCACAGATCCGCTCGGGGAACCTTTAGTGCTGAGTAGTTCCCTCCCTTCTCCGTTTCGGTAACATTCTTAATCTCTGTACATAATTTCAGCTCCCCCAAATCTCTCCACCGACTCGTACCTCGCCTATGCACACATGACGTGTGATTTCCAACTGCGGCGGAAAATGTGGGGGGATCTTTTGCATCTTTCTCCTCCAAGGGAGGGAACCTCAGAGATAGGGAGGTACAATTCCTATCATTCCATGCAGTCTCATCCTAATACAGGGCTATCATACATTCCATGCCCTTCCTGTCTCGCTTCCACCCGAGCGGAAAGGGAACCACCTGGGCCACTGACCTACCGGAGGCACATGCATAGCAATTGCTTTTGTTCAGACTTTTTACAGTATACTTTACCCATTCAACCCAGGCATTTGCATCCCCGTACCCAGTCTCTATCTCGATGGTCTGTTTCAAGTCTTTTACCTCTATAATTTTTACTACTTTAGGATCATCGGGAGGGGTGAAAGGTTGTATCTCATTACCCAGTAATTCTACCTGTTTTCCCTGTCCTACGCTAATTCGAAAACAACAGCCCACGAGCTCCTTCCCATTTGTTTTCATTTCAATCCCAAATGTTTCATTTAATTGTATCTCATAAGTGCCCCCCCCAAAACTGCTTCGTGACATGTGGTTTTCCTTATCGTTAGGTATATGGGGTTACACTTCTTATCGAGACAATCGCGGGCTGGTCGGAAGGGGGCCCGGTGTACTGTGATGAGACCATTATACCAAGTACCATCCCCATAGGACTTAAGATGTATCTCAGAGCTGTGGTACTGTCTCTGATTATCTACATCCCCACAATTTACTAAGCTGCATACATCAGCGTCTATTACTTGTGGATTATCAGACTCAGGAACCGTTAATAATACATATGAAAATGATATTTGACAAAACCCCAATACTAAGAGGGCTAACATCCTAACTCTAAGCATTCCCAGTATTCTAATCATCATGCTGAAGCACAAAAAGGCTTAATATACAATCTTACAGAAATAATCCCACGCTCGCATCGCCACTGTATAGTCAGTTACTCAAAGTCTTTTTAGTCTGAGTTTCAGCGGGTCTTGCGTTGATTCGGCGGTCCAGACTTCTTCCTCAACTGGAGGGTCCACTGGCCCTTTGATCCGAGTGTAATGAGTCCAGCCTTTCTCCGCTGTCCTTATTGCCATTTCGGTGGTCAAAAGAGCCTGATACGGCCCTTCACAGTCCGGCTGCAATTTAGTCTCTATCCATGATTTTACTAAGACCCAATCACCCGGCCGGTTGGGGTGAACAGTGAATTCAAGGGGCGGAGTCTGTGCTAATAGACCCTGTTTTCTGAGGAAAGATAAAGAGGAGGACAAGCCCAGTATATACTTCTTTAAAAACAAATCTTTAGTTTCGGGAATTGGCAATTCTCCATTCGTTCCCAGAAAAGGTAATCCAAATAAAATTTCATAGGGGGATAGTCCCAAATCTTTCCTCCGCCAAGGGACAAGCCCAAAAGGCATCCTTTAAATCTATCACACTAAACCATTTGTGATCATGAGGGATCTTACTTAATAACGTGTAGGGGTTTGGCACCACTGGGTGCCTGATCTGTACTATTCGATTTAATGTTCTCAAATCCTGCACCAATCGATAAGTTCCATCAGATTTCCGCACTGGTAGAATTGGGGTATTATAAGGAGACTTACATGGCTCCAACAGTTCATCTCTAATCAGTCCCTCAATTACTGGCTGCAGTCCTCGTTTACCTTCTATGGAAATAGGGTATTGTCGTTCACAGATAACGTCTCCTTTTCGTTTTAAATTTATTAAAAGGGGAGGGATCTGTAGTTTTCCACGATTCCCTTCTCTAGCCCATACAATAGGGTCTATCTCTCTCTCCACATCCTCTGTCAACATTGCCAGTTGTACAACTAACTCTTTTTCCTGAATTCCAATCTCCAGTCCTAATAGGATAATTAAGTCTCTCCCTTGTAAGTTACTTCCTATATCAGGGATATACAGCAGTTCCCCTGTGACCCTATCCTTAGGACCTTCTATCATCATAGGTTTAAATACTGGAACAGTAAATCCTTCCCCTTTTACCCCCGAAACAGTAATTGACTGTGTCGACATTTCTACCCTCTTTGGTTTAAAATGCAGCGATGACCGTGCTGCCCCAGTATTTACTAGGAAGACTGCCTCCTCCCTACAGGGTCCCACCTTCAAGGTTATCAAGGGTTCCTGGTGGGCCCCCGAGGGCAGGAACCCCTGACACCCCTATTCTTCAACAAACTTCATAAGCGGAATTGCCCTTTCTTCCCTTTGTAGATCAGGACACTCCCGCTTAAAATGCCCTATCTTTCCGCAATAATAGCATCCTGCCTGTGGAGACTTCCATCTCTGCCCTTGTCGCCCAAACCCTCTATCAAATGTTCCCCCTTGTCCTCTCCCTCTTTACAAACACTTTCTGTGCCTCTCTCAACAATTCATCTAATGGTTTTTCGCTCCATCCTTCTATCTTCTGTATCTTTCTCTGTATGTCTGGCCATGCTTTTGTCACAAAATGTACTTTCAACAGACTCTGTGCCACTGGATCCTCAGGGTTCATTCCAGAATATTTCCGCATTGAGTCCCTTAATCTTTGCAGAAAAGCTGAGGGAGTCTCATCTTTCTCCTGTCTAACTTCAAAGGCTTTAGTCAAATTCTGTGACTTCGGAACTGCCTCTCTTATTCCTTTTAGAATCAGGTCTTTTCCCTCATTTCTTCTCTATGCTCCGGGTTTTGGTTTTCCCACTGGGGGTCTTTGAGGGGAAACTTCACCTCTCCCTGTCCAGCATCCCCATCTCCAATCGGGTGTTCCCTGTCCCTTATTTTAATGGCGGCTCCTCGTATATGTCTCCTTTCCTCCCCAGTAAATAGTATATTCAAAATAGACATTAACTCAGCCCAGGTATACAGACTGGGCCCCAAAAATTGATCAATTTGTTCAGACTACCCCACCGGATCCTCAACCAGGACCTTCATTTCCTTTTTAAATGTTCTGACCTCCCCACTGGTGAGGGGGGGCACTTACAAACCCAATCTCTTTGTCCCCTATTGGTACCTCCCGAAGGGGATAAGTCGTCACGCTCTTCCCCTTTTTCTTTCTTTAAAGAAATATTGCAATATTTCTTGCTCCCCATAACTTCAAACACCAATTCATCAATTCATGCTTGACTAACCTTTAAAGCCTGTTCCTAACTTATAAATATATTTATAGATATTTACATTCATTTCTTCGGTATTTAATAGTTAAAATGCAAAATGCATATAGTTCCCAATTTTGCAATTCACTGTAATTACCCAGTTTTAGTCCTTTAAGTTAGATCCAAAATTAGTTTTCTTAAGTAGTCCTGATCAATCATTGCTCAATTACAATACTATAGGTCGTAAAATAATCAGAGCTGCCTTAAAAGAATTTGTCTATTCAAGTTTTTTAAAAAACTTCTAATGCATGAACAATGGCTGAATGCAAGGTCACAGACATTAACCATAGAATTTTGCTTTTACTACAATCTAATGTTGAACTGAAACTTCAATTGTCCTCCATAAATCGCTTTTATGTAAAGATAAAAGAGATTAGTTAGAAACTGATAGTAAGGCAGTCATGACCTGTAAAAAGAACAGGAGTTATCATTCTTTTCTTTTCTTCTTCATAATCTCGATAGAATCCTTAACCTTAAAAGAAATCATGTTAAGTTTCCATAATAAAAATCAGATTCAAAACAGTCCTGGAACTCAAGCTCCAGGGAATAAAACACAAACATTCAATCACCAACAAACAAATGTTCACTCAAACCAAATCACAAAGGGTTAAACTTCCTACCAGCTGTACAGCTCTTTTCATTCTCTCGCTCTCTCTCGCACATTGACATATAAACTCAGATATTTACAAACCCAGTCTTCGTCCGATCTGTACTTTGGCCAGAAGACAGCGGGACGAAGAATGGATTCCTGAGTCCATACAAAGCAACAATATTTAATCATCTTTCTCCCTTGTACAAGTATTATTTCTCCAATTCCACAACATCCTGCCCAAAGGACTTTCTGGAGGTATGTTGTAAGGGACCCCGCCTCCATTTCCATTGCCTTTTTCTTCTTTTGTTTTCCCGGAGGCTTTTCCTTACCCACGGCACAATCCATATTGAGTTCCTTCGTTAGTCCCTTATTAACTACTAAAACTCAATCCCGGCCATCAAGGCAATACTTAAAAGTCAATTTTCTTACCCTGGTCGGAGCACAGAGTTGCCTGGCCCCTTTTTTCCGTATTGTCTATCAACCTCCTATCACTGTCTGATTCAGATGTCTCTCTTGTAGGATTCACACCAGCCGCCCAAGGGAGCAGACCAAACCGGGACACGAGACCGCTCCTCAATGGGGAATGGGACGCGTCTTCCCAGTGTCCAAGGCCAGCCACTCCCCCCGGTGATGGAAGAAAATCCCGGACACGAGCCCCCAATTGTGAGAAACAAAAGCTCACTTTAATAATTTCAGTCCGAGACCAAATATCTGAATCAGAGTAGTTTATTTGTACACTTGCAAGTGGGTGTCATGTCTAATTGCCAGGTAAGGCAATGACAAATGCACACTAAACCCCAACAAACTCTCGCAATTTATACAGTTTTTTCCCATATGTTTTCCTTATTCCATTGTTTGCCCCCATCCTCCGCTTACGTCACTCATTTCCTTAAGACTGATCCCACAACTTCTGTTTATCCGGCCTTGTCCGTGACAAATGTCTATCTCTGCCTCCTATAAGGTTGTTTGACGTCATCCCATCCTTTGCTTACCATTATCTGCTCCCTCCATCTGTGCTGCCCCTCACAGCATCTTATCACTAAGCCCTTTTAATTGGGGTTTGTTCCTGTGTCTCTGTACAAGTGGGGAAACAGATGTTTTTCCTGTTTGCCCATACATCCACCATTGTTCTGTAATCACGTCTCATGCTAACATACCATTTTCTTTAACGGATTATATGTTTCCTCATTTTTGCTAAGTCAGCTCTCGTCCGAAACAATCCCAAACTAATGTGAATTCATTTACTCTGTATCAGAACTTATAATTGCAGAAATAACATTAATTCACCTATATCCCACACAGGTTACCAGTTTAATAAATTAAAGCAGCCTGACACAGATTTATCCAGCAATATGGAGGTTAAAAGCTTCTCTGTTACATGGAGTAATGGCACAATTACATTTGAATATTACATTATTTATAGGTTATTTTAAGAGACAACACAGCCTTAATTGCAAGAAAAGACCAATCACATATAATAAAATGACATGATTGACAGCAGGTTAATCCAATGATATTTCCTGGGAAAAGGTTCTTAATTACAAGAAAAGTCCGTTCAACTGTAATAGGTGACATGATTGGCAACAGGCTAATTCAATGATATTCCCTGGGAAATAGTTCTTAATTTATGTAGATGACCATCTCATGCTAGCAGTTCAAGGTTAGTTCGAGTACCAAATCACTGTCTTATGATTCATGTTATGAAAACTCCATTGTTCACTCTTATCTCTAAATACAACCAGCTTAGCAAAGCATCAGTTCAAGTTCTTGACACAGTCAAATCATTACTTGCAGCCATTTTGTTGTGTTATTTTAAATTGAAAAGCCACTTTGTGGTTAATAAAATCTACATGTACTTGTTGCTTCTGACAACAGCCTAAATTCAAATTTTAGATCTCACATCCATCTGGGCAAGTCTCCTCAGGATTTTATGTTTCAATCAGTGGTGACATATCCAGGGATGGTGATGTAGCTATCTGGGACATTGCATTTAAAGTATGATCAACAGGTATTTGGCCACTAGCCCATCAAATCATAGACAGGTCAGGGCTGGCTGGGATAATGGTGGCAAGTACACATTCCTCTGCATGGAGCGCTCCTCTACTTAGATGCCGACAGGGGGAGTGTACCATCCAGCGCTATATGTCAATGCAATCCACTCAGTCAGTCGTTGTGATAGTCTTATTTTCAGACAGTCCAGGATCCGCAATAATGTGTCAGAATGACTGACAGGAGTTCAAAGCAACTGATTCAACTAGGTTTCATCTGCAGTTTTTGAAGGGAGAGTCAGAAAGAAATACAATAGAGCATTGAGCACTGCAGGAGCAGTAATATTATCAAGATTCCTAAGACCCTTACCCCTTGTCTGAATACCTCAGAGGGGTGTGGAGTAGAGCTATACGACTGAGTAGTCTAAACCATCTATCAGCTCTACATTCAGTAAATGCGCAACTCATTAAGTGTTGATCAGTTATATCACCCAAACTGCAACATTCACCATCTAGAAAGACACGGCAGCAGATACATGGGAACATCACGTTCCCCTCCAAGTCACTTATCATCCTGACTTGGAAATAAATCACCATTCCTTCAATGTTTCTGGGTCAGAATCCTGGAATTCTGTCCCTAATTTTGGGTGTACCACTGCACAGTATGAATTGCATTGGTTCAAGAAAGTGGTTTATCCAGCCAAATGGAGAATACATTGTGGGCGGCACGGTGGCAGTGGGCAGCACGGTGGCACAGTGGTTAGCACTGCTGCCTCACAGCACCAGAGACCCGGATTCAATTCCCGACTCAGGCGACTCTCTGTGTGGAGTTTGCACGTTCTCCCTGTGTCTGCGTGGGTTTTCTCCGGGTGCTCCGGTTTCCTCCCACAGTCCAAAGATGTGCAGGGTCAGGTGAATTGGCCGTGCTAAATTGCCCGTAGTGTTAGGTGAAGGGGTAAATGTAAGGGTATGGGTGGGTTGCGCTTTGGCGGGTCGGTGTGGACTTGTTGGGCCGAAGGGCCTGTTCCACACTATAAGTAATTTACATGTCAACAATGCAAAGATTTAATTAATTGTCCAGGCTGTCTGCCTTTGCCAACACACAGCATTATGAAAAGCTGTGTATTTTATCTGCAGAAAGTAAAGTAAAGGGAGAACGTGATTTCCTGATCATGTTGTTGAGTATACCAGGATTTCCACAAGGCATTGTGACTATCGGAAGCACACAAATCACGCCTGTTGCCACTGCATGAATCTCAACATCTCCGAATCACAGGCCCTTTAAAGATTGAGGTTTTATATCCTCAGCTTCACTTTCATTTATCCATTCGTGGGATGGGGGTGTCACTGGTTAGGCAGCATTTGGTGTCCATCCCTAGTTGTCCAGAGAGCAGTTAAAAGTGAACACATTGGTTGTGGGTCTAATGTTACATGGAGGCTAGACCAGGTAAGGATGGCAGTTTCCTTCACTAAAGGACATTCATGAACCAGATGGGTTTTCCCCGTGACAACGGATTCGTGTTCATCATTAAACTCTTATTACCAGATTTGTTTTATTGAGTTTAAATTCCATCATCTAAAATGGTGGGATTTGAACCTGGGTTCCCAGAATATTATCCGGGTCTCTGGATTAACAGTGCAGCAATAATATTACTAGGCCATTGTCCACCCAACAGCTTTTTAATATCCCCTCTCTCTACGGTCAATTACTTGCAGATAATAAAGGCAATTGTTGTCCATCTACATTCCAACATGAGGAAGAGGGGCTGTTGTGGTACAGTGATAGTGTCCATAAGGTCCAAGTTCAAATCCCAACCATGCTGGAAGTGATGTCTGAACAGGTTTATTAAAAGTGACTAGAGCTAGTAAACTGCAAAACACTTGAAGAAAATCAATTTGAGAGCTGTTGTGATGCAGTGGTAGTCTTCTTCCCTCTGAGCCAAGAGGCCAGTCCCACTACCACAGAGATGTGTAATAATATCCTTGCACAGGTACATTTATTTAAAAATCAAATCTACAACATGAGAATAACTGCTAGCGAATGTTAACTTCCTTATTCTCACAATTTTTTTTTTCTGATTGATCAGGCCTAACCTCAAATGAAAATAATGATGAGTTTAGGAGACTCCTTTCCTTGTTCCATTCCTGCATTGCCCACAACAAAGTTTGAATTTTAAAAGGGAGATGATATTACCAAACATATAGTTCCAGATGACAATAGGGCTCATTACAGAGAGATGACTGGTGATGGTTTAACCTGAGGGTTACCACACCTCAGGCCAGGAGAGATGTTGAGGAGAGCCCTTGATGGTAACCTCAGCCATTATGGGAATTGAACCCATGTTATTAACATCAATCTGCATCACAAACCAGCTGTCAAACTAATTGACGCTTCCCCCCACCCCCCAGTACAATATATAGCAATGTATATATAGTGTGTTTATGGTTCAGTATCAGAAACAAGTCAGCCAGGCTCCTTGCATAACAAGTAAAGAACGTTTATTTCAAATAATTTACGCAAAAATGAACCTCCCAGGCCTTGAAAATAAATTAGAGCTCTGCAGAGTGTTATCATAAAACAGGGGTGGCACAGTGGCTTTGTGGTTAGCACCACTGTCTCAAACTGCCAGGGACCTGGGTTTGGTTCCAGCCTCGGGTGACTGTCTGTGTGGAGATTGCACGTTCTCCCCGTGTCTGCGTGGGTTTCCTCCCACAATCCAAAAATGTTGCATTCAATAGGGGTAAAATGTAATATAATAGGGTTGGGGAATGAGTTTGGGTGGATTACTCTTCAGAGGGTCAGTATGGACATGTAGGGCCAAATGGCCTGTTTCCACACTGTAGGGATTCTATGATTTTAAGAGCTTTTTGGTGGAGTAACAGTTAAATTTGGGACAAAGAATTATCCTTAAATTATCCAAAATGCTGGTTAGCAGCTGAACCCATTTTCCACACAAGGTGTTGGCATTGTTTACGGCTGGCTCAATTTACGCTCTCTGGGGAACAGTGATGGAAAGTTTTAAATCCACATTCATGAACAACCCAGTTAAGGTGATGAGATCTTTCTGCTTGTTTTCCACTTAGAAGTCTGATGACGGGTATTTTCAAAGAGAGAGAGAGAGAGGGCAACCATAAGTATCTCAAAATCCTTTGGCTAAGTATGAGTTACCTTGAGTGTTATTTGCATAATCTTTTTTGTGAGCCCTTATGTGTTTTCTCATTGTATCTTAACAAACTCTCCTCATAACTTCTTATCCTTTCCCTTATAGAATCCCTCAAGACTGATTCTAGCCCAATATCACCACTGTCTAATGTCAGACCAATTTGCCACTTATACCCACCAAAAGACCAACATTCCCAGTGCCTGCACTGTATCTAAAGGGCAGCTCTATGCCCTGGCATTCTAAGACTCCCTTGTTTGCTGATTGACACATTGCAAAGATCTCACAAAAGGGGAGGATGGTACCATGACTACCTGACAGGAAGGTCCTAGCAGACAGAGTGTACACAGGAGGGTCAGCAAAGGAGTCTATTGCCACCTAGGTCTCACAGTCTGGTGGGACAACTATCAACGCCTGAAGAGGGTCAATGACTTTCTCCCCAGTGCCAGGGTAAGTGCCACACTCTTATCTCTGCCACCTCACACTCACTCCATCTCACAGATGCCATTTGCTCTATTGTCTGCAACATATCACACATCTCAGAGGGAGATCATTTAGCCCATGATGCTTGTGCCAGCTCTATCACCTTGTGCCATCTCCTGCCTTTTCCCCTTACCCCTGCATTTCATCACTATCCAAATTGAATGCTTCAATTGAACATGCCTACACCTCATTTTCAGGTAGTGCATTGCATTCATAGCATCCCTACAGTGTACTTGGAGGCCATTCGGCCCATTGAGTGCACACCAAAGACCATCTCACCCAGACCCACCTTATCCCTGTAACCCTGCATTTCCCATGGCTATTCCACCTAGCCTGCACATTCCTGAACACTATGAGCAATTTAGCATGGCCAGTCCACCTAGCTTGCATATCTTTGGACTGTGGGAGGAAACCAGAGGACCCAGAGGAAATCCAGGGCGTCACGGGGAGAACGGGCAAACTCCACATGGACAGTTGCCCCAGGGTGAATTGAACTGGGTCCCTAGCACTGTGAGGCAGCAGTGCTAACTACCGTGCTGCCGTCAAATTCAGCTTTCACCATCTGCCACAACAGGATTTGAACTTGGGTCCCCAAAACATTACCAATGTCTTCAGATTAATAGTCTAGCAATAACACCACTGCTCCCTTCCCCCCTCAATTTCTTGCTGCTTTTTCCTCACATTAACTTTGCTTCTTTCCTTTGTTGATCTCTCTCTGTCCCACACCCTCTCACAACACTGACCCTGCGTAGCCTTTACACTGCCTCCTCACTCCCTCACATCAGCACACCTCCTGCATTGCTTCTAACAGTTGGATAACTTGTACACTTCTGCCACAAATCTCTCCAGATCCCTCGCTGTTCTGGCCCCAAGAAAGATTCCGCTCTCGGTATTGAAATCCCATATCATTTTGCATCCACGCACTCTGACTTCTCTCATCCGGCCACTTGTGTTGCCAGCATCATTGTTGCTGCTGGAGCCCGTGTCCTCTGTTTTTCAAAATGTTCTTTCCATAAAGTTCGATATGTTCACCCTATAGTATTCCAAATTAATAATTTGGAGAACACATCTTCATAACAACAGGACATTGTCATTAGAGATTATTATGGTGTCAATGTTCCAGAACATTCTTCTGACTGGAACAAAGCTTATTTTTGTTTTGGGAGGGAGTGTGTGTGCAAGAAGGCTGGATTTGAATCCATTGAACTCATTAAAAATGGGCGTTGAGCTCTCTAATCAGGTACAATCTCTGACGTATTGAATGGACTCTGAGTCTTTGGCACAGTGCCATACAGGGAAATCATGGTGTATGGTCAACATAGTCCATTGCCATTAACCAGGGACTGCTTTCATACTCGATGACCCGCAGGTCATGGCACTGATTTGAAATGACCTGAATCTGTTCAATAACAACAACAACCTGCATCTTTCACGGAGAATTCTCTGACTGGGAATTCTAAACAGCTGGGAGCTGAATGGGGTTTTTTCCACTGTTGGAGATGAGGAGTTAGAACATATGGTGAGACTGCAGGCTGGGTCAATCCAATGGAAGGGTAGATCACTCAGTAATGAGGTGTCAGGAACATTGAGAGATTTGTGAATAAAACATCGAGCTCAGAACATCAGAATCAGGAGCCCCTGAAGCCTGCCCTGCCATGGCTGGTTTAATCTCGGCCTTGACACCACTTTCCTGTCTGCTCTCCATGACCCTTCACCTCATTACTGATTCAAAATCCATCACTTCTTTAAATGTATTCAATGTCCCAGCATCCACTGCACTCTGCAATAGTCAATTCCACTGAATCCCTTTAAGCACTGAGTATAGGAATTGGGAGGTCGTGTTGCGGCTGTACAGGACATTGGAAAGGCCACTTTTGAAATATTGTGTGCAGTTCTGGTCTCCCTCCTATCGGAAGGATGTTATGAAACTTGAAAGGGTTCAAAAAAGAATGACAAGGATGTTGCCAGGGTTGGAGGGTTTGAGCTACAGGGAGAGGCTGAATAGGCTGGGGCTGTTTTCCCTGGAGCATCGGAGGCTGAGGAGTGACAATAAAGAGGTTTATAAAATCATGAGGGGCATGACTAGGATAAATAGACAAGAGCTTTTCCCTGGGTTGGGGTGTCTAGAACTAGTGGGCGTGGGTTTAGGGTGAGAGGGGAAAGATTTAAAAGGGACATTAAGGGCAATTTTTTCACACAGAGGGGGGTGTGTGTATGGAATGACCTGTCACAGGAAGTGGAGGAGGCTGGTACAATTACAACATTTAAAAGGCATCTGGATGGGTATATGAATAGGAAGGGTTTAGAGTGATATGGGCCAAGTGCTGGCAAATGGGACTAGATTAATTTAAAATATCTAGTTGGCATGGACGAGTTGGACCGAAAGGTCTGTTTAATGCTGTACATCTCTATGACTCTTTGACTAAGTAATTCTTTCTCATCTTGAATTAAACTTGCCCCCGTCCTTAACCTATAACTTCCCATTCTAGATTGCCCGACATGACAAAACACTGTCTCTATGACTACTTTGTCAGTCCCCTTTAGCATCTTATATACTTCAATTACATTTCTTCTTATTCTCCAAAACTCTAGAGAGTATAGGACTAAATCTCTCTTCATAAGACAAACCTTTTATCTCTGGAATTAATCGAGTGAACCTTCTCTGAACTATCTCTAATACTAATACATTCTTCCTCAATTAAGAGACCAAAACTGTAGGCAGTACTCCAGATGATGAACACTACAGATCTAATGGATGTGCTAAGAAATGTCAAGCTGGAATTTGATAAAACCCTGTCATTTGGGTTAGCACACATCAAAATCATCTTTACCTTTGTATGGAATGATTCAGGGCATTTTATCACGTAGAAAGTGAATGAAACATTATGAGTAACCCTTTCGTGAGCGAGCTTTCTCAGCATCAGAATCCAGTTAGTTGTCCAGTTCCTCCATCCAGCTGCTGCCTTCTCATTTCGTCCACCCCTGATACATTGTCTCCATATGTTAACTTCCCGACTGGTTTGATTCCAGGTCAAAGTTAACCAGATTACATGGGCCAATGTTTATTCTCCAAAAATTTATTTTCACATATTTTTAAAAACAATGAAAGATTTCCCAAATTTCAAAATGCATTTTAATTAATTAAACTAATTCCTTACTGTTTCTTGTGTCAAGTTCAAGAGACATGAAGAGGGATCATAAATTGTTTTAAAAGTTATATTTTGTTTAAATTTTAAAATCAACTTTGCTGGACTAAAACAAGGCCATTATAAATCATATAATGCAAGCTCATTCCAATTTCTGGAAAGTTCTAAGCAACAATATCGCCATCCCCTGTAGCCTCGCACGCTTGCATTGTATGGGTCTTACAGTCATTAAATAGAAAAAATGGTGGACACTGCATTGAATGTACAAGGAAGGACAAAGTGATGTTTTTTTTGATGCATGGACTCTTGCAAAACATACTGCTGCTTCATGTCTGTTACATGAGTGTTAGCTCATAGAATCCTGACAGTGTGGAAGCCCATTTCACCCACTGAGTCCACACCAACCCCATGCCCGCCCAATCGCTGTATTTCCCATGGCTAACCCAATATTGACACACATTTATTATAAAAATGTGTTTTAATAGGAGCGTCACAGTGATTCGAATAAAGCATTGATGCTACAAAATCTTCAGGCAATGAAAACTATAAGGCACAAAAGCAAATCCCTACCTTATATTAAAACAGGGCAGGAAAAGAAAACCTGTCATAATTGTTTGGTATTGAGATGACTAAAGTATTACCTAACAGGAGCTAGCTGCACGCTTCATTCGATGTTCCGGACCTGAAGCAGAGATTGACTCTAAACCAGTAAATATTAATGTTTAAACAATGTAACCCACATTCTATGAAGCAGTATGAATCACATTGAATGCATAGATTACAATTGGGTTTTAAATCAGGATTGGGGTCTGTTAATTCTATAAATATTGAGTCATAATTAGAAAATATTTCTCTTTGTTTTGGATTTTAGCTCCTAATCCCTCCCCATCCCCTGCTTCTCATTCTCCCCACCAACCCACAAGCCAGCCTATTCTTTACATGGGAACACTGAACTGCAAATTATTGAACAAACATGATCTGTGCTCAGCTAGAGAACACAACAGAGAGACACGCAGAGAGACAGCAGTTACACAGAGGCACACAGTAGATATACACAGAGATATAGCAGGTACAAATTGACACACAGTACGCAGACACACAGCAGACTCACTGAAACAGGGACATACAAATTGCCAGTGCAGCAGACATCATTATGTAGAATTTTCTACTTGAATTTTCCCTCCTTAATCCGTGATGCATTGAGGACAGTTGATCTGATATCTTTCATGGTGAGGCAAATTAACCCAACACAGGTCAACAGCTAAGCAAGGGAAGTAGGCGCTCCTGGTCTGCACAGATTGGTTACTTGCTCCCTTAACCAGGAGTGTCCCAATCTTTGGCGTCTCACTCTCTCATTACAACTGACTTATTCTTTGTTCCAACTGCAACAGCTGATTAGCCACGTCACAGGGAAGGTCAGTGTTGACCTGATCGTCAAAGTATTTTCGGATCTCTTTGATTTCCTCTTCCCAGAATTCTTTTTCAATACTGAAGATTTCGTCCATGTTCACGTGACCGAGACCATTGAGGTTGAGGGCACCGTCTGCCGGAATGTAGCCCAAAGGAGACATCTTGGCGCAGTCCTCTCCCTCGATTCTCCGGAACATCCACTCCAGGACTCGACAGTTCTCCCCGAAACCCGGCCACAGGAAGTTGTTCTGTTTATCTTTGCGGAACCAGTTGACGTGGAAGATCTTGGGAAGTTTTGAGCAGGTCCTGTGCTCCATGCTGAGCCAGTGCGACAGGTACCGCCCAAAGTTGTAGCCAAAGAAAGGTCGCATGGCGAAAGGGTCATGCATAATGATCTTACCTGAGAAACAATGACAAGAGGAACAGTGAACAACTGGCTTGGAGATGACAACAAAAAATAAATTAACTGCACATTAATATGGGGACAAATATGAGCAAGTCAACGTCTTAGATTCTTCACTCCACATCCACTTATCTACTTTACATTGGCTGAGGTCTTCCAGTGACTATTGGAATTTCCTGGAGAGGTGACACACTTTTCACAGTGATACACTCAGTCCAGCCCACTGATCATTCACAGATTGGTACAGATCATGGGCACCCAGCCTCCTGCTCCCACCGACAGCCAGCTCCCACAGATTGACCTATTGAATTAACAGTTCTTTCTCATCCTGCTGGAGCTCAGATCATTCTAGCCCATTTAGGAATATGCCTTATTAAATGATTACAAATTGACCGGTTAAAGGCCTCAATTGAAGGGGGAATGAGAAGGTCCCAACAAGACCCTGGCTTTGGTGGAAATGGAAGGCAATGGGGTGCCACCAATGTGTCACTTCAATCGCAATCCCACCTTCAGGCACACTGTCGTCTGCAAAAGAATATTCCACTCACTATTACGGTAAATTCTGAGTCCCAGGGTTATTGGTCGATTGTATGCTGAGTCCCAGTATTACACTTTGTCTGTAGATTACTGGTCTCCTGTGTCCCAGTGTTACTGGTATACTCTACGTCCCAGCATTACTAATCAATTGTGTCCCACTTTAACACTGATGTACCCTGTGCTCTGAGATTACTGACATACTGTTTCTCATTATTACTGGTAGACACAGTTTCACAAGATTACTGATCTATTGTGCTCAGTATTTCTGTATAATCTTTCTCCACAGTATTACTGGTATAAGCTGTGTCCCTGGATTCCTGATCTACTGTGTCCCAGTATTAGTGGTATCCTGTGTGTCCCAGGTTTACTGGTCTGTTATGTCTCAATATTTCAGGTATACTTGGTGTCCCAGCATCACTGATCTATGGAGTCCCAGTATTACTGGAATACTTCGTGTACCAACATTATTTATCTGTTGTGTTCCAGTATGGCTGTCCTTCTCTGTGTCCCTGATTTACCGATCCACTGAGTCCCAGTATTCCTCATCTATTGTGTCCCAATGTTACTGATATACGCCATTCCCAGGGTTACTGATCTATTGTGTTCCCAGTATTACTGGTGTACACTGTGTCTCAAGGTCCTGTTTCCTATTATTGTTGGTAGACACAAGGATACTGGTCAATTGCATTCTCAGTCTTATTGGTTTACACAGTGTCCCAGTATTATTGTATACACTTTGTCCACAGTATTGATGGTATAGTCTGTGCCTTCAGGTTCCTGAACTATTGTGTCCCCATTCTACTGGTATAGTCACTGCCCCGGTTTACTAATCTGGTGTTTCCCAGAATTACTGGCATACTCTACGTCCTATTATTCCTGATCTATTATGTCCACTAATACTGTTTTAATCTACATTGCAGAGTTATTGATGTATTGTGTCCCACTAATACTGGTAATTTCTGTGTCCCAACGCAACTATCCCGTTCAAGCATTACTATACACCTTATTTCTGTACCTTACTCATCTATTGTGTCCGGTATTACTGAAACGCTCCGCGTTCCTGGTTTACTGATCTATTGTGGCCCAGTATTACTTTGTGACCCAGTATAATTAATCTATAGTATCCCAGTATTACTCTGTGGCCCAGTATAGCTAATCTATTGTATCCCAGTATTACTCTGTGACCGAGTATAACTAATCTATTGTATCCCAGTATTACTCTGTGGCCCAGTATAACTAATCTATTGTATCCCAGTATTACTCTGTGACCCAGTATAACTAATCTATTGTGTCCCAGTATTACTCTGTGACCCAGTATAACTAATCTATTGTGTCCCAGTATTACTCTGTGGCCCAGTATAACTAATCTATTGTATCCCAGTATTACTCTGTGACCCAGTGCAACTAATCTATTGTGTCCCAGTATTACTCTGTGACCGAGTATAATTAATCTATTGTGTCCCAGTATTACTCTGTGACTCAGTACAACTAATCTATTGTATCCCAGTATTACTCTGTGACCGAGTATAACTAATCTATTGCGTCCCAGTATTACTCTGCGGCCCAGTATAACTAATCTATTGTATCCCAATATTACTCTGTGACCGAGTATAATTAATCTATTGTGTCCCAGTATTACTCTGTGGCCCAGTATAACTAATCTATTGTATCCGAGTATTACCCAGTGACCGAGTATAACTAATCTATTGTATCCCAGTATTACTCTGTGACCGAGTATAACTAATCTATTGTGTCCCAGTATTACTCTGTGGCCCAGTATAACTAATCTATTGTATCCCAGTATTACTCTGTGACCGAGTATAATTAATCTATTGTGTCCCAGTATTACTCTGTGGCCCAGGATAACTAATCTATTGTATCCCAGTATTACTCTGTGACCGAGTATAACTAATCTATTGTATCCCAGTATTACTCTGTGGCCCAGTATAACTAATCTATTGTGTCCCAGTATTACTCTGTGGCCCAGTATAACTAATCTATTGTATCCCAGTATTACTCTGTGACCGAGTATAATTAATCTATTGTGTCCCAGTATTACTCTGTGGCCCAGTATAACTAATCTATTGTATCCCAGTATTACTCTGTGACCGAGTATAACTAATCTATTGTGTCCCAGTATTACTCTGTGGCCCAGTATAACTAATCTATTGTATCCCAGTATTACTCTGTGACCGAGTATAACTAATTTATTGTGTCCCAGTATTACTCTGTGGCCCAGTATAACTAATCTATTGTATCCCAGTATTACTCTGTGACCGAGTACAATTAATCTATTGTGTCCCAGTATTACTCTGTGGCCCAGTACAACTAATCTATTGTATCCCAGCATTACTCTGTGACCCAGTACAATTAATCTATTGTGTCCCAGTATTACTCTGTGGCCCAGTATAACTAATCTATTGTATCCCAGTATTACTCTGTGACCGAGTATAATTAATCTATTGTGTCCCAGTATTACTCTGTGGCCCACTATAACTAATCTATTGAATCCCAGTATTACTCTGTGACCGAGTATAACTAATCTATTGTGTCCCAGTATTACCATGTGGCCCAGTATAACTAATCTATTGTATCCCAGTATTACTCTGTGACCGAGTATAACTAATCTATTGTGTCCCAGTATTACTCTGTGACCCAGTATAACTAATCTATTGTGCCCCAGTATTACTCTGTGGCCCAGTATAACTAATCTATTGTATCCCAGTATTACTCAGTGACCGAGTATAACTAATCTATTGTGTCCCAGTATTACTCTGTGGCCCAGTATAACTAATCGATTGTATCCCAGTATTACTCTGTGACCGAGTATAACTAATCTATTGTGTCCCAGTATTACTCTGTGACCCAGTATAACTAATCTATTGTGTCCCAGTATTACTCTGTGACCGAGTATAATTAATCTATTGTGTCCCAGTATTACTCTGTGACCGAGTATAACTAATCTATTGTATCCCAGTATTACTCTGTGGCCCAGTATAACTAATCTATTGTGTCCCAGTATTACTCTGTGACCGAGTATAACTAATCTATTGTATCCCAGTATTACTCTGTGACCCAGTACAATTAATCTATTGTATCCCAGTATTACTCTGTGGCCCAGTATAACTAATCTATTATATCCCAGTATTACTCTGTGACCCAGTACAATTAATCTATTGTGTCCCAGTATTACTCTGTGGCCCAGTATAACTAATCTATTGTATCCCAGTATTACTCTGTGACCCAGTATAACTAATCTATTCTGTTCCAGTATTACTCTGTGACCGAGTATAACTAATCTATTGTATCCCAGTATTACTCTGTGACCCAGTATAATTAATCCATTGTGTCCCAGTATTACTCTGTGACCGAGTGTAACTAATCTATTGTATCCCAGTATTACTGTGTGACCCAGTATAATTAATCTATTGTGTCCCAGTATTACTCTGTGACCGAGTATAACTAATCTATTGTGTCCCAGTATTACTCTGTGACCGAGTATAACTAATCTATTGTATCCCAGTATTAATCTGTGACCCAGTATAATTAATCTATTGTGTGCCAGTATTACTCTGTGGCCCAGTATAACTAATCTATTGTATCCCAGTATTACTCTGTGGCCCAGTATAACTAATCTATTGTGTCCCAGTATTACTCTGTGACCCAGTATAACTAATCTATTGTGTCCCAGTATTACTCTGTGGCCCAGTATAACTAATCTATTGTATCCCAGTATTACTCTGTGACCCAGTATAACTAAACTATTGTGTCCCAATATTACTCTGTGATCCAGTATAACTAATCTATTGTATTCCAGTATTACTCTGTGACCCAGTATAACTAATCTATTGTGTCCCAGTATTACTCTGTGACCCAGTATAACTAATCTATTGTATCCCAGTATTACTCTGTGGCCCAGTATAACTACTCTATTGTATCCCAGTATTACTCTGTGACCGAGTATAACTAATCTATTGTGTCCCAGTATTACTCTGTGGCCCAGTATAACTAATCTATTGTATCCCAGTATTACTCTGTGACCGAGTATAATTAATCTATTGTGTCCCAGTATTACTCTGTGGCCCAGTATAACTAATCTATTGTATCCCAGCATTACTCTGTGACCGAGTATAACTAATCTATTGTCTCCCAGTATTACTCTGTGGCCCAGCATAACTAATCTATTGTGTCCCAGTATTACTCTGTGACCGAGTTTAATTCATCTATTGTGTCCCAGTATTACTCTGTGGCCCAGTATAACTAATCTATTGTATCCCAGTATTACTCTGTGACCGAGTATAACTAATCTATTGTGTCCCAGTATTACTCTGTGACCGAGTATAACTAATCTATTGTATCCCAGTATTACTCTGTGACCGAGTATAACTAATCTATTGTGTCCCAGTATTACTCTGTGACCCAGTATAACTAATCTATTGTATCCCAGTATTACTCTGTGACCGAGTATAACTAATCTATTGTGTCCCAGTATTACTCTGTGACCCAGTATAACTAATCTATTGTGTCCCAGTATTACTCTGTGACCGAGTATAATTAATCTATTGTGTCCCAGTATTACTCTGTGACCGAGTATAACTAATCTATTGTATCCCAGTATTACTCTGTGACCGAGTATAACTAATCTATTGTATCCCAGTATTACTCTGTGACCCAGTATAATTAATCTATTGTATCCCAGTATTACTCTGTGGCCCAGTATAACTAATCTATTATATCCCAGTATTACTCTGTGACCCAGTACAATTGATCTATTGTGTCCCTGTATTACTCTGTGGCCCAGTATAACTAATCTATTGTATCCCAGTATTACTCTGTGACCCAGTATAACTAATCTATTGTGTTCAAGTATTACTCTGTGACCGAGTATAACTAATCTATTGTATCCCAGTATTACTCTGTGACCGAGTATAATTAATCCATTGTGTCCCAGTATTACTCTGTGACCGAGTATAACTAATCTATTGTATCCCAGTATTACTGTGTGACCCAGTATAATTAATCTATTGTGTCCCAGTATTACTCTGTGTCCGAGTATAACTAATCTATTGTGTCCCAGTATTACTCTGTGACCGAGTATAACTAATCTATTATATCCCAGTATTACTCTGTGACCCAGTATAACTAATCTATTGTATCCCAGTATTACTCTGTGGCCCAGTATAACTAATCTATTGTATCCCAGTATTACTCTGTGGCCCAGTATAACTAATCTATTGTGTCCCAGTATTACTCTGTGACCCAGTATAACTAATCTATTGTGTCCCAGTATTACTCTGTGCCCAGTATAACTAATCTATTGTGTCCCAGTAATACTCTGTGGCCCAGTATAACTAATCTATTGTATCCCAGTATTACTCTGTGACCCAGTATAACTAATCTATTGTGTCCCAATATTACTCTGTGACCCAGTATAACTAATCTATTGTATTCCAGTATTACTCTGTGACCCAGTATAACTAATCTATTGTATCCCAGTATTACTTTGTGGCCCAGTATAACTAATCTATTGTATCCCAGCATTACTCTGTGACCGAGTATAACTAATCTATTGTCTCCCAGTATTACTCTGTGGCCCAGTATAACTAATCTATTGTGTCCCAGTATTACTCTGTGACCGAGTTTAATTAATCTATTGTGTCCCAGTATTACTCTGTGGCCCAGTATAACTAATCTATTGTATCCCAGTATTACTCTGTGACCGAGTATAACTAATCTATTGTGTCCCTGTATTACTCTGTGACCCAGTATAACTAATCTATTGTGTCCCAGTATTACTCTGTGACCGAGTATAATTAATCTATTGTGTCCCAGTATTACTCTGTGACCGAGTATAACTAATCTATTGTATCCCAGTATTACTCTGTGACCGAGTATAACTAATCTATTGTATCCCAGTATTACTCTGTGACCCAGTATAATTAATCTATTGTATCCCAGTATTACTCTGTGGCCCAGTATAACTAATCTATTATATCCCAGTATTATTCTGTGACCCAGTACAATTGATCTATTGTGTCCCTGTATTACTCTGTGGCCCAGTATAACTAATCTATTGTATCCCAGTATTACTCTGTGACCCAGTATAACTAATCTATTGTGTTCAAGTATTACTCTGTGACCGAGTATAACTAATCTATTGTATCCCAGTATTACTCTGTGACCGAGTATAATTAATCGATTGTGTCCCAGTATTACTCTGTGACCGAGTATAACTAATCTATTGTATCCCAGTATTACTGTGTGACCCAGTATAATTAATCTATTGTGCCCCAGTATTACTCTGTGTCCGAGTATAGCTAATCTATTGTGTCCCAGTATTACTCTGTGACCGATTATAACTAATCTATTATATACCAGTATTACTCTGTGACCCAGTATAGCTAATCTATTGTATCCCAGTATTACTCTGTGGCCCAGTATAACTAATCTATTGTATCCCAGTATTACTCTGTGGCCCAGTATAACTAATCTATTGTGTCCCAGTATTACTCTGTGACCCAGTATAACTAATCTATTGTGTCCCAGTATTACTCTGTGACCCAGTATAACTAATCTATTGTGTCCCAGTAATACTCTGTGGCCCAGTATAACTAATCTATTGTATCCCAGTATTACTCTGTGACCCAGTATAACTAATCTATTGTGTCCCAATATTACTCTGTGACCCAGTATAACTAATCTATTGTATTCCAGTATTACTCTGTGACCCAGTATAACTAATCTATTGTATCCCAGTATTACTCTGTGACCCAGTATAACTAATCTATTGTGTCCCAGTATTACTGTGACCGAGTATAACTAATCTATTGTATCCCAGTATTACTCTGTGGCCCAGTATAACTAATCTATTGTATCCCAGTATTATTCTGTGACCCAGTATAACTAATCTATTGTGTCCCAGTATTACTCTGTGGCCCAGTATAACTAATCTATTGTATCCCAGTATTACTCTGTGACCCAGTATAACTAATCTATTGTGTCCCAGTATTACTCTGTGACCCAGTATAACTAATCTATTGTGTCCCAGTATTACTCTGTGGCCCAGTATAACTAATCTATTGTATCCCAGTATTACTCTGTGACCCAGTATAACTAATCTATTGTGTCCCAATATTACTCTGTGACCCAGTATAACTAATCTATTGTATTCCAGTATTACTCTGTGACCCAGTATAACTAATCTATTGTATCCCAGTATTACTCTGTGACCCAGTATAACTAATCTATTGTGTCCCAGTATTACTGTGACCGAGTATAACTAATCTATTGTATCCCAGTATTACTCTGTGGCCCAGTATAACTAATCTATTGTATCCCAGTATTATTCTGTGACCCAGTATAACTAATCTATTGTGTCCCAGTATTACTCTGTGACCGAGTATAACTAATCTATTGTCTCCCAGTATTACTCTGTGGCCCAGTATAACTAATCTATTGTGTCCCAGTATTACTCTGTGACCGAGTTTAATTAATCTATTGTGTCCCAGTATTACTCTGTGGCCCAGTATAACTAATCTATTGTATCCCAGTATTACTCTGTGACCGAGTATAACTAATCTATTGTGTCCCTGTATTACTCTGTGACCCAGTATAACTAATCTATTGTGTCCCAGTATTACTCTGTGACCGAGTATAATTAATCTATTGTGTCCCAGTATTACTCTGTGACCGAGTATAACTAATCTATTGTATCCCAGTATTACTCTGTGACCGAGTATAACTAATCTATTGTATCCCAGTATTACTCTGTGACCCAGTATAATTAATCTATTGTATCCCAGTATTACTCTGTGGCCCAGTATAACTAATCTATTATATCCCAGTATTATTCTGTGACCCAGTACAATTGATCTATTGTGTCCCTGTATTACTCTGTGGCCCAGTATAACTAATCTATTGTATCCCAGTATTACTCTGTGACCCAGTATAACTAATCTATTGTGTTCAAGTATTACTCTGTGACCGAGTATAACTAATCTATTGTATCCCAGTATTACTCTGTGACCGAGTATAATTAATCGATTGTGTCCCAGTATTACTCTGTGACCGAGTATAACTAATCTATTGTATCCCAGTATTACTGTGTGACCCAGTATAATTAATCTATTGTGCCCCAGTATTACTCTGTGTCCGAGTATAGCTAATCTATTGTGTCCCAGTATTACTCTGTGACCGATTATAACTAATCTATTATATACCAGTATTACTCTGTGACCCAGTATAGCTAATCTATTGTATCCCAGTATTACTCTGTGGCCCAGTATAACTAATCTATTGTATCCCAGTATTACTCTGTGGCCCAGTATAACTAATCTATTGTGTCCCAGTATTACTCTGTGACCCAGTATAACTAATCTATTGTGTCCCAGTATTACTCTGTGACCCAGTATAACTAATCTATTGTGTCCCAATAATACTCTGTGGCCCAGTATAACTAATCTATTGTATCCCAGTATTACTCTGTGACCCAGTATAACTAATCTATTGTGTCCCAATATTACTCTGTGACCCAGTATAACTAATCTATTGTATTCCAGTATTACTCTGTGACCCAGTATAACTAATCTATTGTATCCCAGTGTTACTCTGTGACCCAGTATAACTAATCTATTGTGTCCCAGTATTACTGTGACCGAGTATAACTAATCTATTGTATCCCAGTATTACTCTGTGGCCCAGTATAACTAATCTATTGTATCCCAGTATTATTCTGTGACCCAGTATAACTAATCTATTGTGTCCCAGTATTACTCTGTGGCCCAGTATAACTAATCTATTGTATCCCAGTATTACTCTGTGACCCAGTATAACTAATCTATTGTGTCCCAGTATTACTCTGTGACCCAGTATAACTAATCTATTGTGTCCCAGTATTACTCTGTGGCCCAGTATAACTAATCTATTGTATCCCAGTATTACTCTGTGACCCAGTATAACTAATCTATTGTGTCCCAATATTACTCTGTGACCCAGTATAACTAATCTATTGTATTCCAGTATTACTCTGTGACCCAGTATAACTAATCTATTGTATCCCAGTATTACTCTGTGACCCAGTATAACTAATCTATTGTGTCCCAGTATTACTGTGACCGAGTATAACTAATCTATTGTATCCCAGTATTACTCTGTGGCCCAGTATAACTAATCTATTGTATCCCAGTATTATTCTGTGACCCAGTATAACTAATCTATTGTGTCCCAGTATTACTCTGTGGCCCAGTATAACTAATCTATTGTATCCCAGTATTACTCTGTGACCCAGTATAACTAATCTATTGTGTCCCAGTATTACTCTGTGACCCAGTATAACTAATCTATTGTGTCCCAGTATTACTCTGTGACCCAGTATAACTAATCTATTGTGTCCCAGTATTACTCTGTGGCCCAGTATAACTAATCTATTGTATCCCCCTATTACTCTGTGATCCAGTATAACTAATTTATTGTGTCCCAATATTACTCTGTGACCCAGTATAACTAATCTATTGTATTCCAGTATTACTCTGTGACCCAGTATAACTAATCTATTGTGTCCCAGTATTACTCTGTGACCCAGTATAACTAATCTATTGTATCCCAGTATTACTCTGTGACCCAGTATAACTAATCTATTGTGTCCCAATATTACTCTGTGACCCAGTATAACTAATCTATTGTATTCCAGTATTACTCTGTGACCCAGTATAACTAATCTATTGTGTCCCAATATTACTCTGTGACCCAGTATAACTAATCTATTGTGTCCCAGTATTACTCTGTGACCGAGTATAACTAATCTATTGTATCCCAGTCTTACTCTGTGGCCCAGTATAACTAATCTATTGTGTCCCAGTATTACTCTGTGACCGAGTATAACTAATCTATTGTGTCCCAGTATTACTGTGACCGAGTATAACTATTCTATTGTATCCCAGTATTACTCTGTGACCCAGTATAACTAATCTATTGTTTCCCAGTATTACTCTGTGACCGAGTATAACTAATCTATTGTATCCCAGTATTACTCTGTGACCGAGTATAACTAATCTATTGTGTCCCAGTATTACTCTGTGACCGAGTATAACTAATCTATTGTATCCCAGTATTACTCTGTGACCCAGTATAATTAATCTATTGTATCCCAGTATTACTCTGTGGCCCAGTATAACTAATCTATTGTATCCCAGTATTACTCTGTGGCCGAGTATAACTAATCTATTGTGTCCCAGTATTACTCTGTGACCCAGTATAACTAATCTATTGTGTCCCAGTATTACTCTGTGACCCAGTATAACTAATCTATTGTGTCCCAGTATTACTCTGTGGCCCAGTATAACTAATCTATTGTGTCCCAGTATTACTCTGTGACCCAGTATAACTAATCTATTGTATCCCAGTATTATTCTGTGACCCAGTATAACTAATCTATTGTGTCCCAGTATTACTCTGTGACCCAGTATAACTAATCTATTGTATCCGTATTACTCTGTGACCCAGTATAACTAATCTATTGTGTCCCAGTATTACTCTGTGACCGAGTATAACTAATCTATTGAATCCCAATATTACTCTGTGGCCCAGTATAACTAATCTATTGTATCCCAGTATTACTCTGTGACCCAGTATAACTAATCTATTGTGTCCCAGTATTACTCTGTGGCCCAGTATAACTAATCTATTGTATCCCAGTATTACTCTGTGGCCCAGTATAACTAATCTATTGTGTCCCAGTATTACTCTGTGACCCAGTATAACTAATCTATTGTGTCCCAGTATTACTCTGTGGCCCAGTATAACTAATCTATTGTATCCCAGTATTACTCTGTGACCCAGTATAACTAATCTATTGTGTCCCAATATTACTCTGTGACCCAGTATAACTACTCTATTGTATTCCAGTATTACTCTGTGACCCAGTATAACTAATCTATTGTGTCCCAGTATTACTCTGTGACCCAGTATAACTAATCTATTGTATCCCAGTATTATTCTGTGACCCAGTATAACTAATCTATTGTGTCCCAGTATTACTCTGTGACCGAGTATAACTAATCTATTGTATCCCAGTATTACTCTGTGACCCAGTATAACTAATCTATTGTGTCCCAGTATTACTCTGTGACCGAGTATAACTAATCTATTGTCTCCCAGTATTACTCTGTGACCGAGTATAACTATTCTATTGTATCCCAGTATTACTCTGTGACCCAGTATAACTAATCTATTGTGTCCCAGTATTACTCTGTGTCCGAGTGTAACTAATCTATTGTATCCCAGTATTACTCTGTGGCCCTGTATAACTAATCTATTGTATCCCAGTATTACTCTGTGACCCAGTATAACTAATCTATTGTGTCCCAGTATTACTCTGTGTCCGAGTATAACTAATCTATTGTATCCCAGTATTACTCTGTGTCCCTGTATAACTAATCTATTGTATCCCAGTATTACTCTGTGACCCAGTATAACTAATCTATTGTGTCCCAGTATTACTCTGTGGCCCTGTCTAACTAATGTATTGTATCCCAGTATTACTCTGTGGCCCAGTATAACTAATCTATTGTGTCCCAGTATTACTCTGTGACCCAGTATAACTAATCTATTGTGTCCCAGTATTATTCTGTGGCCCAGTATAACTAATCTATTGTATCCCAGTATTACTCTGTGACCGAGTATAACTAATCTATTGTGTCCCAGTATTACTCTGTGACCGAGTATAACTAATCTATTGTATCCCAGTATTACTCTGTGACCCAGTATAATTAATCTATTGTGTCCCAGTATTACTCTGTGACCGTGTATAACTAATCTATTGTATCCCAGTATTACTCTGTGGCCCAGTATAACTAATCTATTGTATCCCAGTATTACTCTGTGACCCAGTATAACTAATCTATTGTAACCCAGTATTACTCTGTGGCCCAGTATAACTAATCTATTGTGTCCCAGTATTACTCTGTGGCCCAGTATAACTAATCTATTGTATCCCAGTATTATTCTGTGGCCCAGTATAACTAATCTATTGTAACCCAGTATTACTCTGTGACCCAGTATAACTAATCTATTGTATCCCAGTATTACTCTGTGACCGAGTATAACTCATCTATTGTGTCCCAGTATTACTCTGTGACCGAGTATAACTAATCTATTGTGTCCCAGTATTACTCTGTGGCCCAGTATAACTAATCTATTGTACCCCAATATTATTGGTCTACTATGTGTCTCAGCCTTACTGATCTATTGCTTTCCAGAATTATTGACATTATCTCTATCGCTGGGATACAGAGCTACCGTGTATGAGAATTCCTGTAAAATCTGTATCCCAGTGTGACGGATCTATTGTATCCCTGTCTGACTGATCTCCTTGTGTCCCAGCATTGCCTGATCCATTGTATCCAAGTATTACCGGTGTGCTCTGTATTCCACAGTTAATGTTGTACAGTTACCAAGTATTTATGGTATACACTGCATCCTAAATTTACTGATTTATTGTGCCCACTATAACTGGCATGTTCTCTGCTCCTGGATCACTAATCTATTCTATCTCAGTATTACAGGTTTACTCAATTGTATTGTGTCCCAGTTTTACTGGTAAAATCTGCATCTGATCTGTTGTGTCCAATTATTACTGTATGCTCTGTGTCCCAGGGTTACTGATGCATAGGGTCCTGGTAGTGCTGATATGCTCTGTGTCTGCCAGTTACTCATATTTATGTCCCAATATTAATGGTGTGCTTTTTATCCCCAGGTTACTGATCTACTCTGTCCCAGTATGACTGGTATACTTTGTGTCCCAGCAATACAGATTTATTGTGTACCATTATTACTGGTATGCTTGCTTGCTGTGTTTACTGCTCTATTGTGGCCAGTATGAATGGTATATTTGGTGTCCCTGGTTTATTGATTTATTGTACCACAGTATCACTGGTATACTTATGGTCCTAGGTTTACTCATCTAATGTGTGCCAATATTACTCTGTGTTCCAGCTTTACTGATCTACTGTGTCCCAGTCATAGAGTCATACAGTCTGACAGCATGGAGAGAGGCCCTTTGACCCAAACTGGTCCATGCAACCACAATGACCGTCAACACTATCCCAATTTCATTGGCCCATATCCTTCCAAACATTTCCTATCCGTGCGTTTGTCCTGTTAAATGTTGTTAATGTACCCGCCTCAACCACTTCCACTGGCAGCTCATTCCATATGCGTATCACTCTCTGTGTAAAAACATTGCCCCTCAGGTTCCCTTTTATTCTTTCCCCTCTAACCTCAAACAGATGCACTCCTGTCCTCGATTCCCCAACCCTGGGAAAAAGACTGAGTGCATTTACCCCATCTATACTTCTCATGATCTTATACACTTCTGTTAGATCCCCCTCAGTCTCCTACGCTCTAAAGAAAGAAGTTCAAGTTGTTGAACCTCTCCCTATAACTCAGGCTGTCGAGTCCTGGCAACATCCTTGTAAATTTCTTCTGCACTCTTTCCAGTTTAATACCATCCTTCCTATAACAAGATGATCAAAACTGAACACAATACTCCAAGTGCGTCCTCATCAACATTGTGTACAACTGTAACATAACGTCCCAACTTCTATACTCAATGCCCTGACTGATGAAGGTCAGTGTGGCAAAAGCCTCCTTCACTGCCCTGTCTACCTGTGACTCCACTTTCAGAGATCAGTGCACCTGAACTCCCAGATCCCTCTGTTCCATTACATTTCTTAAGGCCGTACTGTTCACCATGAAACTCCTGCCTTGATTTGACTTTCCAAAATGCAAGACCTCACACTTATCTATATTACCCTCCATTTGCCAATTATCGGCCCACGTCCCCAGCTGATCAAAGTCCTGCTGTAATTTCTGATAAACTTCCTCACCATCCACGATACCTCCTATTTTAGTGTCATCTGCAAACTTACTAATCAGGCCTTGTACTTTCTCATCCAAATCATTGATATAGATAACAAACAGCAATGGGCCCAGCACTGACCTCTGAGGCACTCCACTAGTCACAGGTCTCCAGTCCGACAAGCACCTTTCCACCATCACAGGGCGAAAGTGAGGACTGCAGATGCTGGAGATCAGAATCAATCACCCCCTGATGAAGGGCTCCTGCCTGAAACGTCGATTTTCCTGCTCCTCGGATGCTGCCTGACCTGCTGTGCTTTTCCAGCACCACCCTAATCTTGACTCTATCCACCGTCACGTCAATTGTCTATCCAATTTGCAAGCTTCCCCAGATTCTGTTCAATCTAACCTTCCAGAGCAGCTTACCATGTGGAATCTGTATTTCATGCGTACACTTTGTCTTAGGTGTACTGATCTATTGTGGCCAGTATTAATAATATATTCTGTATCCATGGTTTATTATCCATTGTATTACGGTGTACTTTGTGTCCTAGCTTTCCTGATCTATTATGTCCCAGTATTACTAGTATACTTTGAGTCCAAGCATTATGGATTTGTGTTCTCGTGTTTATTGTGTCCCCATATAATTACTGGCATACCCTGTGTCTCAGGGTTCCTCATCTATTAGGGACCAGTATTACTGGTGTACTCTGTATCCCAGCTTTTCTGATTGATTGTGTCTGAGTATTACTGGTACATTTTCTGTTCCAAAGTTACTGATCTGTGGTGTCCCAGTATTACTGGAAAACTCTGTGTCCCAATGTTGGTGCTTTACAGTGTACCCCACTGTTATTGATGTGCTATGTCCAAGAATTACGGGTATAGTCTGTCCACACATTACTTGTGTATTGTTCCCCAATATTACTGGTATCCTTAGAGTCTCTGGTTTACTGATCTGTTGTGTCCCACTATTACCAGTAGACTGCTTATCTGAGGTTTACTGATCTAATATGCCAGGGTAGTCCCAGTCTTCTCTGTATCCCAAGCCTTATTAATATATCGTGTTCCATTTTTACTGGCATAATCTGTGTCCCTGTTTTACTGATCTATTGTATCCCAGCATTATTGGTATACTTTGTGTCTTAGGGTTTCTGGGAGAAAGTGAGGACTGCAGATGCTGGAGACCAGAGTTGAAAAATGTGGAGCTGGAAAAACACAGCAGGACAGGCAGCATCCGAGGAGCAGGAGAATTGCGTTTCGGTCATAAGCCCTTCTTCAGGAACGAGGCTGGTGTGCCAGGTGGGCTGGGATAAAAGGTAGGGGGGAGGGAATTTGGGGGAGGGGCGCTGGGAATATGATAGGTGGAAGGAAGAATGTAGATTTCTCCAGCTTCCTCATTTCCCCTCCCCCCACCTTATCTCAGTCCCAATCCTCGGATTCAGCACTGCTCTCTTGACCTGCAATCTTCTTCCCGACCTCTCCGCCCCCATCCCCTCTCCAGCCTATCACCCTCACCCTCACCTCCTTCTAGCTATCGTATTCCCAGCGCCCCTCCCCCAAATTCCCTCCCCCCCACCTTTTATCCCAGCCCACCTGGCACACCAGCCTCATTCTTGAAGAAGGGTTTATGCCCAAAACGTCGATTCTCCTGCTCCTCGGATGCTGCCTGTCCTGCTGTGTTTTTCCAGCACCACATTTTTCAACTCTTAGGGTTTCTGATCTATTTTGTACCGTATTACTGGTATAGACGGTGTCCCGATGTTACTAATTTGCTGTGAACCAGTATTGCTCTATAATCTGTGTCCCGGGATCACTGATCCATTGTATCCTGTATTATTGGTATACTCTATACCCCAAAATTATTGATCTGGTGCCCAAGTATTGCAGATACAGGTCGATCTGCTATAACACGTGTTTTATTAACATTAATTCACTGTAACGCAATTGATGAATTGGGGACAGTGTTTCTAAAGCGGCAACTTTTAAACTGTGTGGTGGCTTTAATTCAATTACAGTGCCAACACTTTAAGCGCTGTTTTTAAAGCGTGATTTTTCTATAATACGGGGTTGCATATGAAGCAACTATTACGTTATAGAAGAACTGAATGTATAATCTGTTTCCCAGAGTTATTGATCTATTGTGTCCCAGGATTGCTGATATATTCAGTGTCCCTGGGTTACTGATCTGGTGTCTCAGTATTATTAGCATACTCAGTGTCACAGGATTACTGAGCTATTCTGTCCCAGTATTACTAATATGCATTGTTCTGTGATCCTCCCCAATATTACTGTGTTCCGGGCCCCAGCTATGCCTGTCTCTTTGTTGGCTACGTAGAGCAGTTGATCTTCCGTAATTACACCGGCACCACTCCCCACCTCTTCCTCCGCTACATTGATGACTGCATTGGCGCCACCTTGTGCTCCCGCGAGGAGGTTGAGCAATTCATCAACTTCACCAACACATTCCACCCTGACCTTGCATTTACCTGGACCATGTCTCTGACACCTCCCTCCCTTTCCTGGACCTCTCCATCTCCATTAGTGATGACTGACATGACACCGACATTTTTTACAAACCCACTGACTCCCACAGCTACCTGGATTACACCTCTTCCCACCCTACCTCCTGCAAAAATGCCATCCCGTATTCCCAATTCCTCCGCCTCCGCCATATCTGCTCCCAGGAGGACTAGTTCCACCACAGAACACATCAGATGGCCTCCTTCTTTAGAGACCGCAATTTTCCTTCTTTAGAGACCGCAATTTCCCTTCCCATGTGGTTAAAGATGCCCTCCAACGCATCTCATCCACATCCCACACCTCCGCCCTCAAACCTCACCCCTCCAACCGGAACAAGGACAGAACGCCCCTGGTGCTCACCCTACCACCCTACCAACCTTCACATAAACCAAATCATCCGCCGACATTTCCGCCACCTCCAAAAAGACCCCACCACCAGGGATATATTTCCCTCCTCAGCCCTTTCCGCAAAGACCGTTCGCTCTGTGACTACCTGGTCAGATCCCCCCCCACCATAACCCACCATCCCATCCTGGCATCATCCCCTGCCACCGCAGGAACTGTAAAACCTGTGCCCACACCTCCTCCCTCACCTCCATCCAAGGCCCTAAAGGAGCCTTCCACATCCATCAAAGTTTTATCTGCACATCTACCAATATCATTTATTGTATCCGTTGCTCCCGATACGGTCTCCTCTACATTGGGGAGACTGGGCGCCTCCTAGCAGAGCGCTTTAGGGAACATCTCCGGGACCCCCACAATCAACCCCACCGCCCTGTGGCCCAACATTTCAACTCCCCCTCCCACTCTGCTGAGGACATGGAGGTCCTGGGCCTCCTTCACCGCCTCTCCCTCACCACCAGATGCCTGGAGGAAGAACGCCTCATCTTCCGCCTCGGAACACTTCAACCCCAGGGCATCAATGTGGACTTCACCAGTTTCCTCATTTCCCCTTCTCCCACCTCACCCCAGTTAAGACCATAAGACCATAAGACATAGGAGCGGAAGTAAGGCCATTCGGCCCATCGAGTCCACTCCGCCATTCAATCATGGCTGATGGGCATTTCAACTCCACTTACCCGCATTCTCCCCGTAGCCCTTAATTCCTTGTGACATCAAGAATTTATCAATTTCTGCCTTGAAGACATTTAGCGTCCCAGCCTCCACTGCACTCTGAGGCAATGAATTCCACAGGCCCACCACTCTCTGGCTGAAGAAATGCCTCCGCATTTCTGTTCTGAATTGACCCCCTCTAATTCTAAGGCTCTGTCCATGGGTCCTAGTCTCCTCGCCTAACGGAAACAATTTCCTAGCGTCCACTCTCTCCAAGCCATGTATTATCTTGTAAGTTTCTATTAGATCTCTCCTCAATCTTCTAAACTCCAATGAATACAATCCCAGGATCCTCAGCCATTCCTCATATGTTAGACCTACCATTCCAGGGATCATCCGTGTGAATCTCCGCTGGACACGCTCCAGTGCCAGTATGTCCTTCCTGAGGTGTGGGGACCAAAACTGGACACAGTACTCCAAATGGGGCCTAACCAGAGCTTTATAAAGTCTCAGTAGCACAACAGTGCTTTTATATTCCAACCCTCTTGAGATAATTGACAACAATGCATTCGCTTTCTTAATCACGGACTCAACCTGCATGTTTACCTTTAGAGAATCCTCAACTAGCACTCCCAGATCCCTCTGTACTTTGGCTTTACGAATGTTCTCACCATTTAGAAAGTAGTCCATGCTTGTATTCGTTTCTCCAAAGTGCAAGACCTCGCATTTGCTCACATTGAACTCCATCAGCCACTTCCTGGACCACTCCTCCAAACTGTCTAGATCCTTCTGCAGCCTCCCCACTTCATCAGTACTACTTGCCTGTCCACCTAACTTTGTATCATCGGCAAACTTCGCTAGAATGTCCCCAGTCCCTTCATCCAGATCATTAATATATAACGTGAACAGCTGCGGCCCCAACACTGAACCCTGCGGGACACCGCTTGTCACTGGCTGCCATTCCGAAAAAGAACCTCTTATCCCAACTCTCTGCCTTCTGTCAGACAGCCAATCCTCAGTCCATACCAGTAGCTCACCTCGAACACCATGGGCCCTCACCTTGCTCAGCAGCCTCCCGTGTGGCACCTTATCAAAGGCCTTTTGGAAGTCTAGATAGACCACATCCACTGGGTTTCCCCAGTCTAACCTACTTGTCACCTCTTCAAAGAACTCCAACAGGTTTGTCAGGCACGACCTCCCCTTACTAAATCCATGTTGACTTGTTCTAATCCGACCCTCTTCCAAGAATTTAGAAACCTCATCCTTAATGATGGATTCTAGAATTTTACCAACAACCGAGGTGAGGCTAATTGGCCTATAATTTTCCATCTTTTGCCTTGATCCTTTCTTGAACAAGGGGGTTACAACAGCGATCTTCCAATCATCCGGGACTTTCTCTGACTCCAGTGACTTTTGAAAGATCTCAACCAATGCCTCCGCTATTTCCTCAGCCACCTCCCTAAGAACTCTAGGATGTAGCCCATCGGGGCCAGGAGATTTATCAATTTTAGACCTTTTAGCTTTTCTATCACTTTCTCTTTTGTAATGGCAACCATACTCAACTCAGCCCCCTGACTCCTTTTACCGTTCCAACCTTCCAGTTCAGCACCATCCCCACAACCTGTCCTACCTGCCTATCTTCTTTTCCACTTAACCGCTCCACCCTCCTCTCTGACCTATCACCTTCATTCCACCCCCATTCACTCATTGTACTCTTTGCTACCTTCCCCCACCCTCCTCCCTTACCTATCACCTCCATCCCCACCCCCACTCACCTATTGTACTCTATGCTACTTTCTCCCCACCCCCACCCCCCTCTCATTTATCTCTCCACCCTTCAGGCTCTCTGCCCGTATTCCTGATGAAGGGTTTTGTCCGAAACGTCGATTTTACTGCTCTTCAGATGCTGCCTGAACTGCTGCGCTTTTCCAGCACCACTCTAATCTAGACTCTGGTTTCCAGCATCTGCAGTCATTGTTTTTACCCTGTGTTCCTTGCCTGCCTACTGTTGGTGCATTCTGTGTCCTGGTGTTACTATGTTCTGGGTCTCAGTGTTACTGTGGTCTGTATTCCCTCCAGTGTCGGTGCATTCTGTGTCCTGGTGTTACTGTGTTCCGGGTCTCAGTGTTACTGTGGTATGTATTTCCTCCAGTGTTGGTGTATTCTGTGTCCTGGTGTTACTATGTTCTGGGTCTCAGTGTTACTGTGGTCTGTATTCCCTCCAGTGTTGGTGCATTCTGTGTCCTGGTGTTACTGTGTTCCGGGTCTCAGTGTTACTGTGGTCTGTATTCCCTCCAGTGTCGGTGCATTCTGTGTCCTGGTGTTACTGTGTTCCGGGTCTCAGTGTTACTGTGGTCTGTATTCCCTCCAGTGTTGGTCCATTCTGTGTCCTGGTGTTACTATGTTCCGGGTCTCAGTGTTACTGTGGTCTGTATTCCCTCCAGTGTCGGTGCATTCTGTGTCCTGGTGTTACTGTGTTCCGGGTCTCAGTGTTACTGTGGTCTGTATTCCCTCCAGTGTCGGTGCATTCTGTGTCCTGGTGTTACTGTGTTCCGGGTCTCAGTGTTACTGTGGTCTGTATTCCCTCCAGTGTTGGTCCATTCTGTGTCCTGGTGTTACTGTGTTCCGGGTCTCAGTGTTACTGTGGTCTGTATTCCCTCCAGGCTTGGTGCATTCTGTGTCCTGGTGTTACTGTGTTCCGGGTCTCAGTGTTACTGTGGTCTGTATTCCCTCCAGGCTTGGTGCATTCTGTGTCCTGGTGTTACTATGTTCCGGGTCTCAGTGTTACTGTGGTCTGTATTCCCTCCAGTGTCGGTGCATTCTGTGTCCTGGTGTTACTGTGTTCCGGGTCTCAGTGTTACTGTGGTCTGTATTCCCTCCAGTGTCGGTGTATTCTGTGTCCTGGTGTTACTGTGTTCCGGGTCTCAGTGTTACTGTGGTCTGTATTCCCTCCAGTGTCGGTGTATTCTGTGTCCTGGTGTTACTGTGTTCCGGGTCTCAGTGTTACTGTGGTCTGTATTCCCTCCAGTGTCGGTGCATTCTGTGTCCTGGTGTTACTGTGTTCCGAGTCTCAGTGTTACTGTGGTCTGTATTCCCTCCAGTGTCGGTGCATTCTGTGTCCTGGTGTTACTGTGTACCGGGTCTCAGTGTTACTGTGGTCTGTATTCCCTCCAGTGTCGGTGCATTCTGTGTCCTGGTGTTACTGTGTTCCGGGTCTCAGTGTTACTGTGGTCTGTATTCCCTCCAGTGTTGGTGTATTCTGTGTCCTGGTGTTACTGTGTTCCGGGTCTCAGTGTTACTGTGGTCTGTATTCCCTCCAGTGTCGGTGCATTCTGTGTCCTGGTGTTACTGTGTTCCGAGTCTCAGTGTTACTGTGGTCTGTATTCCCTCCAGTGTCGGTGTATTCTGTGTCCTGGTGTTACTATGTTCTGGGTCTCAGTGTTACTGTGGTCTGTATTCCCTCCAGTGTCGGTGCATTCTGTGTCCTGGTGTTACTGTGTTCCGAGTCTCAGTGTTACTGTGGTCTGTATTCCCTCCAGTGTCGGTGTATTCTGTGTCCTGGTGTTACTATGTTCCGAGTCTCAGTGTTACTGTGGTCTGTATTCCCTGCAGTGTCGGTGTATTCTGTGTCCTGGTGTTACTGTGTTCCGGGTCTCAGTGTTACTGTGGTCTGTATTCCCTCCAGTGTTGGTCCATTCTGTGTCCTGGTGTTACTGTGTTCCGGGTCTCAGTGTTACTGTGGTCTGTATTCCCTCCAGTGTTGGTCCATTCTGTGTCCTGGTGTTACTGTGTTCCGGGTCTCCGTGTTACTGTGGTCTGTATTCCCTCCAGTGTCGGTGCATTCTGTGTCCTGGTGTTACTGTGTTCCGGGTCTCAGTGTTACTGTGGTCTGTATTCCCTCCAGTGTCGGTGCATTCTGTGTCCTGGTGTTACTGTGTTCCGGGTCTCAGTGTTATTGTGGTCTGTATTCCCTCCAGTGTTGGTGTACTCTGTGTCCTGGTGTTACTGTGTACCGGGTCTCAGTGTTACTGTGGTCTGTATTCCCTCCAGTGTTGGTGCATTCTGTGTCCTGGTGTTACTGTGTTCCGGGTCTCAGTGTTACTGTGGTATGTATTCCCTCCAGTGTCGGTGTATTCTGTGTCCTGGTGTTACTATGTTCTGGGTCTCAGTGTTACTGTGGTCTGTATTCCCTCCAGTGTTGGTGCATTCTGTGTCCTGGTGTTACTGTGTTCCGGGTCTCAGTGTTACTGTGGTCTGTATTCCCTCCAGTGTTGGTGTATTCTGTGTCCTGGTGTTACTGTGTTCCGGGTCTCAGTGTTACTGTGGTCTGTATTCCCTCCAGTGTCGGTGTATTCTGTGTCCTGGTGTTACTATGTTCTGGGTCTCAGTGTTACTGTGGTCTGTATTCCCTCCAGTGTCGGTGTATTCTGTGTCCTGGTGTTACTATGTTCTGGGTCTCAGTGTTACTGTGGTCTGTATTCCCTCCAGTATTGGTGTATTCTGTGTCCTGGTGTTTCACTGTGTATCAGATCCCGGGGCTATCCACATACCTTTGTGTTCTGCTGCAGCTGTAGCTTCTGATCTCATGGATGCCCCAATATAAACTCCATGCTGCCAGTTAAAAGCTTCATAAACCAGAGGGACACCTGTGATGGAATGACAGAATGTCTGTGAAATAATGATGTGGAGGAGCTGGGGTGGACAAAGTTAAAAATCACACAACACTAATCACACCACCGCATGAAGGAGCAGCGCTGCGAAAGCTCGTTCTTCCAAACAAACCTGTTGGACTATAACCTGGCGTTGTGTGATTTTTAACTTTGCGAAGTAATGCTTGTCAACATACAAAAGTTTCAGCTAGTGCGTTTGGTCTGAAGAGGACGCTTTGGAAAATATGCATCAACGTCAATTAGGGGATCAGAGAGATCTGGATATAAATATATTGTGGTGTTACAGTTTAAAAAGCCATAAAAAAGCCATAAGACACTAGGATTAATTTCTAAATGGACAGAACTGAAACACAAACAAGTTATGTTAACGGGGAGAGAGTTTGTTCGACTACATTTTGAACACTGTGCAGATTTCCAGCGTCCATTTTCACTAAAGGACAGAGACACCAGAGAAGGAGCAAAAAGCACTTTATCAGCATGAGCCCAGAACTGAGAGGTTGCACCTGTAAGGGAAAATTGAATTGTTCACAGTTGTTTTGTCTATAAAATAGAAGACAAACGGTCTCCAAGGAAAGGCCTTTAAGATTATGCTTGACGGAGTAGGTGTAAAGATGGTTCCAAGGCTAAGGTCTATCAATAGACCGTGATGACAAACAAATCCAATTGTGAATTCTTGACCTCGAGGATTGAATGATGAACTTACTACCGTAAGGAATTATTGAGGTGAGTACGCATTGCAGGGCACGATAAAAATAGACCATGGAGAAAAGGTTTATGTTGATAGGGTGAGACAGGGATGAAGTAAAAGCAAGCTCACGTGGAGAATAGATCCTGGTGTAGAGGTGGGCCGAAAGGGCTATGCTAATTACTAAGGTGTACTGTGGTGTCACTGTGCAACAAACTGGTGTTTTTCTCTTGTAAGAATTCCACAGCAGGTCAGGCAGCATCCGAGGGGCAGTAAAATCGACGTTTCGGGCAAAAGCCCTTCATCAGGAATAAAGGCTATGTCTTCCTGAGGAAGGGCTTTTGCCCGAAACATCGATTTTACTGCTCCTTGGATGCTGCCTGAAGTGCTGTGCTTTTCCAGCACCATTCTAATCTAGACTTTAATTACCCAGAGGTCAACTAAGAGGCAACCACATTGCTTTGTGGCTGGAGTCACTCGTAGGACAGACCTGGTAAGCCCATATCACCGTAAAACATAGGAGCACTATTCAACCCATAGAGTCTGCTCTTCCATTCAATCATGGCTGATAAGTTTCTTAACTTCATTCTCCCACTTTCTCCCTGTAACCCTTGATGCCCTTGACAATCAAGAACTTATCTGTCTCCATCTTAAATATACTCAATGACCTGGCCTCCACAGCCTTCTGTGGCAGTGAATTCCACAGACTCACCACTCTCTGGTTGAAGTCGTTTCTCCTTATCTCTGTTCTAAAAGGTCTTCCTTTTACTCTAAGTCTGAGCTCTTGGGCCCCAGTCTCTCCTACCAATGGAAACTCTTCCCAACATCCACCCTGTCCAGGCCATTCAGAATTCTGTGAATTTCAATTAGATACCCCCCTCATCCGTCTCAAATCCATCGAGTACAGACACAGAATCCTCAAACGATTCTAATGTGTTAAGCTTTTCATTCCTGGCATCATACTCATGAACCTCCTCTGAACACGCTCCATGGCCAGTGCATCCCTCCTGAGATATGGGGCCCAGAACTGCGCACAGTTCTCCAAATGTGCGCTAACCAGAGCTTTATTAGCGCCTCAGAAATACATCCCTGCGTTTATATTCAAGTCCTTTCAAAATAAAAGCCAACATTGCATTTGCCTTCCTAACTACTGACTCAACCTGCAAGTTTAGCTTGAGAGAATCCTGGACTAGAACTCCTAAGTCTCTTTGCACTTCAGACTTTTGGATTTTCTCCCCATTCAGAAAATAGTCCATGCCTCTATTCTTCCTTCAAGTGTAGACCTCACACTTTCCCACATTGTACTCCATCTGTCACTTCTTTGCCCACTCTCCAAGCCTTCCTGACTCCTCAATACTACCTGTCCCTCTACCTATCTTTGTATTATTTACAAACTTAGCCAGAATGCCCTTAGTTCCCTCATCTAGATCATTAATGTATAAAGTGAAAAGTTGTGGTCCCAACACTGAGCTTTGCAGAACATCACTTGTCACTGGCGCCATCCTGAAAAAGACCCTTTTATCGCTGCTTTCTGGCAGACAGCCAAGCTTCTATCCATGCTAGCACCTTAGCTCTAACACCAAGGGCCCTTATGTTACTCAGTGGCCTCCTGTGCAGCACCTTGTCAAAGGCCTTCTTGAAGTCCAGGTAGACAACATCCAGTGGCTCTCCTTGGTCTAACCTGGTCGTTACTTCCTCAATGAATTCTAGCAGGTTTGTCAGACATGACCTCCGCTGGATGAAACCATGCTGACTTTACCCTATTTTACTTTACACTTTCAAGTATTCAGAAATCTCACTCTTCATAGCGGATTCCCAAAATCTTAGCCACGACCAAGGTTAGGCTAATTAGTCTGTAATTTTCTGTCTATTGCTTTACTTTTGCCTCAACGATGGTAGCTTTCCTTCCTGGAAGGCCATTAGCTGAACCAGATGGGTATCTCCTGTACACGTATTCACCACATAATTAACAATTTAACACCATTACCCTTTTGTCCCACTTCCAGACTTTCACTAAAGATCTGTTGAAGAGTTTCTGAACTCAATGAGCAGCAGTCCTCTACAATGCTACTGCAGTTAGGGATCAGTGTCTAATGTTTAGTTCTGGTGCTCTACAATTTAGATTATTGTACCTTTTGGTCTCCGTCCTCCGAAGATAATTCCTTCAATTGGGACCCCTTCAGCAGACTCCCAGTTTGGGTCAATAATTGGACACTGTCTGGCAGGAGTACAGAACCTGGAGTTGGGGTGTGCACACAGTTCTCCATCATCAGGACTCCATTTTTTGTTTTTCCATGAAGTCACTGTGATACCTGGGGGCAGAGTTTCATCAATTCCTTCCCAGTAAACACCCCCATCGCTGGTTTCTCCCACATTGGTGTAGATGGTGTTCTTGCTGATGGTTTGCATTGCATTTGGATTTGTCTTCATAGATGTCCCAGGAGCTACACCAAAGAAGCCATTTTCTGGGTTGATTGCTCTTAGTTTACCTGTGGGAAGGCCCAATAAATGGATGCATTAATAAACTCATTGGATTTTCACCAGACAATAAAAAACAGATACTTCCTCAGTTAAATTATTTAATGACTGCCTTATTTCATTGGATCAGACCTTGCTCATCGAACTTCAGCCAGGCGATGTCATCTCCCACACACTCGACTTTCCAACCGGGTAATGTTGGATTCATCATGGCCAAGTTTGTTTTCCCACAAGCACTAGGGAATGCAGCAGCAAGGTACTTCTTCTGACCTTTGGGATTGGTCGCTCCCATGATCTGGGAAGGGAAAGAAGCTGATGAGAATTTTTCAGAAAAATTATCTCATGGGATGTGGGTCTCACTAGCAAAGCCATGGTTTGATGCTCAATTGTCCTAACAGTGGCTTGTCACATCATTACTATAGAATGACAACTTAACCTAATCAGGTCAAGTTGACAGATTTCCTCCCCTCAGGACACTTTAAATCAAGTGGATTTTTTTGTGAGAAGGGATGGTCATCCTTATTGAGACCAGCTTTGCATTCTGGATTTAATAATCAAATTCAAAATCCATCTCGAGATTAGCTTGGGCGAACAGATCATTAAAATAGATAATAGATGATCCACCATGAGGCCATCTTCCTAAAGTCACCAATGGACATTGAAACTAAACTCTAGAAATTCATAAGCTCAGTGTGAGACTGGGAAATATGACTCATTTCTGAGGGCATGAGATGAAGGTTTTGGTTTGGTACAGCAGCTTTCATCATCTCTTGATGACCCAAAGCATCTTACAGCAAAAATGTACTTTTGAAGTGGAGTCACTGTTGTGTTGGAAACATGGCCTCCAACATTTGCATAGCAAGATCGCCCAAACTTGAATACAAAAGTAAAATCCTGCCATGCTGTAAATCTGAAATCAAAACAAAAATGCTGGAAACACTCAGCAGGACAGGCAATATGTGTGGAGAGAATCACAGGTAAATTTTCAAAGCAATGACTTTTCATTAGGATTGAAGACAGGTACGAGAGTAAGGGTCTTCCCTGCTTTCTCCCCTCAGTATTCTGAAGGCCTCATTTACTCATGACATCTTCATCCAGCTGTCAGACCTCCTCACCTTCTTCTGGGCCCTTCCCTGTGAAAGCATAGGTGCTGCAACACCTGCCTTTTAGCCTCCTCTCGTCCCAATGTCCAAGACCTCAAACGCTCTTTCCAGTTTAGTCTATATAATTCACTACTCACCACGTGGTCTCCTCTACAGTGGGGAGAACAAACACTGAGCACCACCTTGTGGAATGCCTTTGCTCTGTCTCAAAAATGACCAAAGTTTCTGGTTTGCTTGTTTTTTAATTCTTTATCTTTGTTCCTACTCTGACCATGGCCTGCTGCAACACTTCAATGAAACCTAACCTAAGGAATGGCATCGTGTCCATTGATTCAACACGGTGGGCACCTGATGGGGCAGGCGGTGGTGTTTTGGCTACGGTGGTATGTGGGGACAAGGGAAAAGTGACAGACTGAGGGATGGACTTTGTGGATAAACATTGACAGAACTGCGGATGCTTTAAATCGGAAACAAAAATAGAAATTGCTGGAAAAGCTCAGCAGGTCGGGCAGCATCTGTGGAGAGAAATCAGAGTTAACATTTCAGATCCTGTGACCCTTCCTCAAAACTGTAAGAGCTCTGAGGGTCACTGGACCCGAAACGTTAACTCTGATTTCTCTCCATGGATGCTGCCAGACCTGCTGAGCTTTTCCAGCAATTTCGGTGGGTGATGGATGTTGTGCCTTTGTTTTTCTGGTGGTAAGGACTGATGGTAGAGATGAGGGAATAATCCAAACAGCTCTTTTTTGATTTCTGCTTCTGTTTTTAATCCTGTCTTTTGTATCTAATATAGAACACAGAACAGAACAGTACAGCACAGTACAGGTCCTTCGGCCCACAATGTTGTGCCAAACATTTATCTTAATCTAAGATCAACCTAACTTACACACCCTGCAATTTACTGCCGTCCATGTGCTTGTCCAGCAGTCAGTGTGGAGAAAGTGAGGACTGCAGATGCTGGGGATCAGAGTCAAAGAGTGTGTTGCTGGAAAAGCACAGACTGTCAGGCGGCATCCAAGAAACGGGAGAATCGACATTTTGAGTATAAGCCTGACGAAGGGCTAATGCCGAAACATTGATTCTCCTGATCCTTAGATGCTGCCTGACCGGCTGTGCTTTTCCAGCACGACACTCATCAACTCAGTCGCTTAAATGTCCCTAATGTCTCTGACTCTACTATCACCACTGGCAGTGCATACCACACACCCACCATTCTCTGTATAAAGAACCTACCTTTCATGGAAAGTTCATGGAATTCATGGAGTTCATGGAATGCCCTGCCAGTAACAGTGGTGGACTCTCCCTCTTTATGGGCATTTAAACGGGCATTGGATAGGCATATGGAGGATAGTGGGCTAGTGTAGGTTAGGTGGGCTTGGATCGGCGCAACATCGAGGGCCAAAGGGCCTGTACTGCGCTGTATTTTTCTATGTTCTATGTTCTATGTTCTACCTTTGATATTTCCCCTATCCCTTCCTCCAATCACCTTAAAATTATAACCCCCTCGTGACAGCCATTTCTACCTTAGGGAAAAGCCTCTGGTTATCTATTCTCTCTATGCCTCTCATCACCCTGTGCACCTCTATCAAGTCACCTCTCTTCCTCCTTCTCTCCAGTGTGAAAAGCCCGAGCTCACTCAACCTCTGTTCATAAGACATGCCCTCCATTCCAGGCAGCATCCTGGTAAATCTCCTCTGCACACTCTCTAAAGCATCTACATCCTTCCTATAATGAGGCGAAGAGAACTGAACACAATATTCCAAGTGAGGTTGAACCAGAGTTTTATAGAGCTGCAGCAAAACCTCGCAGCTCTTAAACTCAGTCGCCCTGTTTATGAAAACCAACACACCATACGCATCCTTAACAACCCTATCAACTTGGGTGGTAACTTTGAGAGAGTTATGTGTGTAGATCCCAAGATCCTGCTGTTCCCTCACACTGCCAAGTGGGCGGCACGGTGGCACAGTGGTTAGCACTGCTGCCTCACAGCACCAGAGACCTGGGTTCAATTCCCGCCTCTGGTGACTCTCTGTGTGGAGTTTGCACATTCTCCCTTTGTCTGCGTGGGTTTCCTCCGGGTGCTCCGGTTTCCTCCCACAGTCCAAAGATGTGCAGGTCAGGTGAATTGGCCATGCTAAATTGCCCGTAGTGTTAGGTAAGGGGTAAATGTAGGGGAATGGGTCTGGATGGGTTACGCTTCGGCGGGTCGGTGTGGACTTGTAGGGCCGAAGGCCCTGTTTCCACAATGTAAGTAATCTAATCTAATCTAATCTAATCTAATCCTGTCTTTAACTCTGTATTCAGCATTCTAATTCTACCTTCCAAAACATATCACTCTGCATTTATCCAGGTTGAACTCTATCTGCCACTTCTCAGCCCAGCTCTGCATCCTGTCGAGGTCTTGTTGTAACCTGCCGACCTTTGTGTCATCGGCAAACATACTAACCCACCCATCCACTTCCTCATCCAAGTCATTTATAAAAACTACAAAGAGCAGAGGCCCAAGAACAGATCCCTGTGGGACACCACTGGTCACCGACCTCCAGGCAGAAATCTTTCCATCTACTACCACTCGCTGTCTTCTTCCTGATAGCCAACTCTGTATCCAGTCAGACAAATTTCCTTATATCCCATACCTGCTAACTTTCTGAATAAGCCTACCATGGGGAACCTTATCAAATGCCTTACTGAAATCCATATACACCACATCCATTGCGCGACCTTCATCCACTTGTCTTGTCACATCCGCAAAGAACTCAATAACACTTGTGAGGCATGACCTTCCCCTCACAAAGCCATGCTGACTATCTTTAATCAACCTATGTTCTTTCAAATAGTCATAAATCCTATCTCTCAGAATCCTTTCTAGTACCTTGCTTACCAAAGATATAAGACTGAGTGGTCTGTAATTCCCAGGGATATCCCTATTCTCTTTCTTAAACAGAGGAACAACATCCCCTCCCTCCAATCATCAGGAACACATCCTGTTGAGAGTGAGGATGTAAAGATCATCGCCAGAGTTGCAGCAATCTCGTTTCTCACTTCCCGTAGTAACCTTGGATATATCTGGTCTGGCCCTGGGGACTTATCTATCTTGATGCTTCCCAGAATTTCCAGCACATCCACTTCCTTAATATCAATCTGTTGAAGCCTATTAACCTGGTCCACAGTGTTCTCACTATCAACAAGGTTCCTCTCTCTAGTGAATACTGAAGCAAAAACTCATTTAGGGCCTCCCCTACCTCTTCAGACTCCAGGCACATGTTCCCTCCACGGCCCCGATTGGCCCTACACTCTCTCTGATCAGTCTCTTATTCCTTATGTAAGTGTAGAATGCCTTTGGGTTTTCTCTAATCCATCCTGCTTTTTTGTGCCCGCTCCTAGCTCCCCTCAGTCCATTTCTGAGTTCTTTCCTAGCTGCCCTGTAATCTTCTAAAGCTGTAGCAGATCCTTGCTTCCTCAACCTTAAGTAACCCTATCAACTTGGGTGGCAACTTTGAGGGATCTTTGTGAGTAGATCCCAAGATCCCACTGTTCCTCCGCACTGCCAAGAGTCCTGTCTTCAACCTTAAGTAAGCTTCCTTCTTCCTCTTGACAAGAAGCTCCTCTTTCTTCTCCTGTTATCCAAAGCTCCTTCACCTTACCATTCCTTGCCTGTCTCAGTGGGACAAAGTTATCCAACACTCACAACAAGTGCTCCTTAAACAGCCTCCATATTTCTGTTGTCCATTTCCTGTAGAACAATTATTCCCAATTTATATTCCCCAGCTCCTGTCTAATAACAGTATAATTTCCCCTCCCCCAATTAAATACCTCCCACACTGTCTGTTCCTATCCCTCTCCATGGCTTTGGTAAAGGTGAGACAGTTGTGGTCACTGTCATCGAAATGCTCTCCCACCGAGCGATCTGACACCTGGTCTGCCTCGTTGCCTAGCACCAAATCCAATATGGCCTTCCCCAATCGGCCTATCTATGTATTGTGTCAGGAATCCCTCCTGGATGCACCTGACAAAATCGGCTCCATCCAGACCCACATCTGCACTATGGAGGTTCCAATCAATATTGGGTAATTTGAAGTTGCCCATAGCAACAACTCTGTTACATCTGCACCTTTCTGAGATCTGCTGCCCAGTCTGTTCATCCATTTCTCTGCTGCTATTGGGGTCGGGGGTGGGGGGGGGGGGGGTGCTCTGTAACAAATACCCAATAAAGTGGCAGCTCCTTTCCTGTTACTGACTCAGTGGACAAACCCTCGTCAACAACCTCCTTTTCTGCAACTGTAATGCACTCTCTAATTAACAATGCCACTCCTCCTCCTCTTTTACCCCCCCTCCCTGTTCCTTTTAAAAGACCTAAACTCTGGAACATCCAGCAACCATTCCTGCCCCAGTGAAATCCATCCCTCTCTGATATGGCCACAACATCGTAGTTCCACGTACTGATCCCTGCTCTAGGTTCATCACTCTTATTCCTGACACTCCTTGTATTGAAACAGACACACTTTAACCCTTCCCTTTGCCCTATCAACCGTGTATGCTTCCTGAAAGACTCTCTGCATTCCATTTCTGCCCATTCAACAACTACCCTCTCTTCTGAGCTGTAACTCTGGCTCCTATCCCCCTGCCAAACTAGCTTAAATCCTCCCATAGTGCTCCTGAAGATGGTGCCACAGAATGGTGATTTTGTACACTTTTCACTGTACAAACTGCTGTATTCCTGTATTCAAATACATTTGACAATAAAATCTAATTCTCATTCTAACTCCACTGGAGCCTCTGGACTCTACATCAATTTCAACAACTCTGCTATCAGTTCATTCAATATATTTCCCTTTCCCTTTGTTTTGTAGAGTTGGTCTTTATCCTGGTTTCTCTTTTCCCTTCATGTTGTTTTCAGATGATAGATTCCCTACAGTGTGGAAGTAGGTGGAAATAACTGCACATAGGTCCATTCCCTGTCACCAAGTCACCCTTTATTTACACATGCCCAGTACATGGACTCTGACCAGCCAGCTCAGAGCCAGACCTTAGAGTGAGGAGACTCTTTGAATCTCCTGTTTATTTTTTTTCCCTCAGAGCCCAAGACTCCTGTTTATTTTATACTCCCACACTAACGCCTAACTGCGGTGAATCTCCTGTTTATTTATTTATTTATTTTTTATTCTTCCTCTTCCCCAGAGTGACGGGGGGATTTTATTTTTTTTTTTGTTTATTTTTTTGTTGTTTTTTTTCCCCCACACTACCATCTTAGTGCGGTAGTGCTTATTTTATCCCCAGCACCCATGGTGTGTGTGTGCAGGTGTGAGACACAGTGGAAGACACAAAGTGCACAAATCTTTATTCAAATTCCACCACCAGGAAGATAGGAAAACACCCGGGTGGCCAGTGACAAACACTGCCCTTCACATCAAGGGACAGTGCTGTGTGATCAAAAACAGTGAAGGGGAGGGTAGGGAATCTCCTGTTTATATCTGTCAGCCAGGGCTCCCTGATTGGCCAGAAACCACAATCAAGGGTCATAAGGTCAATGAGGTCCACCTGGCCCACATTCCAACCCCTGCATAGGACATTCAGCCCATCGAGTCAACACCGACCCTCAAAACAGTATTCCACCCAGACTCACCCACCTACTCTATCCCTGTTCCCCTGCCTGTCCCACGGCTAATCCACCTCATCTGTACACTCCTGGACACAATGGGCAATTTAGCATGGTCAATCCACCTAACCTGCACGTCTTTGGAGTCTGGGAGGAAACTGGAGGAAACCCACGTAGACACATGGAGAACATGCAAACACCACACACTCACCTGAGGGTGGAATTAAACTTTGATGGCATGAGACATGCAATGGCGAGGATAGGTTGGCTAAGGATAATTAAGGGGTTGACAGTGGAGAGGCAATCGCAGACATTTAAAGAACACAGGGATGAACTTCAACACTTGTCCGGGTGTAAGAGTAAAACAGGGAAAATGGCTCAACCATGGTGAACAGGGGAAATCAGGGAGAGTGTCAAATCCAAAGAGGAGGCATACAAATTGGCCGGAAAAAGCAGCAAAGCTGAGGACTGGGAGAAATATAAAATTCAGGAGAGAAGGACAAAGAGTTTAATTCAGAGGGCAAAATAGAATACAAGAGTAAGTTGGTGAATAAAAGGGCCTGGTGCCCTGCATCCCAGAGTTCTTAAGGAAGTGACCCTTGAAATAGGGGACTCATTGGTGATCATTTTCCAGCATTCTATAGAATCTGTAAGAGTTCCAAAGAATTGGAGAGTACCTAATGTAACCCCACTCTTTATAAAAAGAGGGAGAGAGAAAATGGGGAATTATAGGCCGATTAGCCTGACATGGACATGGGGAATATGCTGGAGTCAGTTATTAAGGATGAACTAACTGAGCACTTGGAAAGCAGTGAGAGGACTGGTCCAAGTCAATATGGATTCACTAAAGGGAAATCATGCTTGACAAATCTGGAAGTTTTGGAGGATGTGGCCAGTAGAGTGGACAAGTGTGAATGAGTGGATATTTTTATATCTGGACTTTCAAAAGGCTTTTGACAAAGCTCCATACAAGGGATTAATAACAAAATGACAGTTCATGGTATCAGAGGTAATGTACTGACGTGGTTAGAGAACTGGTTGGCAGACAAGAAGCAGACAGTTGGAATAAACGTATCCGTTTCAGAGTGGCAGAGTGATGAGTGCGGTACAGCGGGGTTCAGTGCTGTTCACAATATATATTAATCATTTGGATGAAGGAACTGAATGCAATATCTCCAAATTTGCAGATGACACTGTAAGGAGGATGCTAAGAGGCTGCAGGGTGACTTGGACAGACTGGCTGAGTGGGCAGATACTTGGCATGTGCAATATAATGTGGATAAATGTAAGGTTATCCACTTCAGTGGCAAAAACAGGAAGGCAGATTACTATCATAATGGTGACAATTTAGGAAAAGGTGAGGGGCAGGTGCAGCAGATGATGAGGAAAGCTAATGGCATGGTGGTCTTCACAGCATGAGGATTCATGTATAGGAGTAAGGGTGTCTTGCTGCAGTTATACAGGGTGTGGCGAGGTGTGTTTTGTGTGCAGTTTTGGTCTCCTAGTCTGAGGAAGGATATTCTTACTATTGAAGATTCACCAGACTGATTCCTGGGATGGCAGGACTGACAGATGAAGAAAGTCTAGACTAACTGGGCTTGTACTCATTACACATTAGAAAAATAAAGGGATAGAACATAGAAGAATACAGCGTAGTACAGGCCCTTCGGCCCTCGATGTTGCGCCGATCCAAGCCCACCTAACCTACACTAGCCCACTATCCTCCATATGCCTATCCAATGCCCGCTTAAATGCCCATAATGAGGGAGAGTCCACCACTGCTACTGGCAGGGCATTCCATGAACTCACGACTCGCTGAGTAAAGAACCTACCCCTAACATCTGTCCTATACCTACCCCCCCTTAATTTAAAGCTATGCCCCGTTGTAATAGCTGACTCCATACGTGGAAAAAGATTCTCACTGTCGACCCTATCTAAACCCCTAATCATCTTATACACCTCTATCAAGTCACCCCTAAACCTTCTTTTCTCCAATGAAAACAACCCCAAGTGCCTCAGCCTTTCCTCATACGATCTTTCTACCATACCAGGCAACATCCTGGTAAACCTCCTCTGCACCCATTCCAGTGCCTCCACATCCTTCCTATAGTATGGCGACCAAAACTGCACACAATACTCCAGATGTGGCCGCACCAGAGTCTTATACAACTGCAACATGACCTCAGGGCTCCGGAACTCAATTCCTCTACCAATAAAAGCCAGTACGCCATATGCTTTCTTCACCGCACTATTTACCTGGGTGGCAACTTTCAAAGATTTGTGTACATGGACACCAAGATCCCTCTGCTCATCCACACTACCAAGTATCCGACCGTTAACCCAGTACCCCATCTTTTTATTACTCTTATCAAAGTGAATCACCCCACACTTAGCTACATTGAACTCCATTTGCCACCTTTCTGCCAAGTTCTGCAGCTTATCTATATCCCGCTGTAACCTGCCACACCCTTCCTCACTGTCTACAACTCCTCCGACTTTCGTATCATCCGCAAACTTACTCACCCAACCTTCTAACCCCTCCTCCAGGTCATTTATAAAAATGACAAACAGCAATGGTCCCAAAACAGATCCTTGCGGAACACCGCTAGTGACGGCACTCCAAGATGAACCTTTGCCATCAACTACTACCCTCTGTCTTCTTCCAGCCAGCCAACTCCTAATCCAAACCTCCAACTCACCCTCAATGCCATACCTCCGTATTTTTTGCAGTAGTCTACCATGGGGGAATCTCATAGAAACATATAAAATCCTGATGGGACTAGACAGGCTAGCTGTGGGAAGCATGTTCCTGATGTTGGGAAGTCCAGAAATAGGGGTCACAGTCTAAGAATACGTGGTCAGTCAATCAGGACTGAGATGAGGATAAATTTCTTCATTCAGACTTCTGAACCAGTGGAATTCTGTACCCCAACATCAGGAACATTCTTCCTGCATCTAGCCTGTCCAGTCCCATCAGGATTTTATATGCTTCCATGAGATTCCCAAGGAAATCAGGAGGTTGAAAAGGAGGCACGAGGTAGTCTTGGCCGGGATTAGGGTGAATCCAAAGAGATCCTTTAAGTATATTAAAGGAAAAAGAATAACTAGAGACAGAATGGGACTCCTCAAAGTCCAAATTGGACATGTGTACAGAGGAACCTCGATTATCTGAACGAGATGGGTGGGCACTATTTCGTTTGTAGAATTGATTATTCGGTTAGTTGATTCAATACCTCTCCTCTGGGGCTCGGAGTTTTCTGAAGTAATTTTTTCCTCATTCTGCCTGCCTTGCTCCCTCTCTCTGTCTCAGTTTGTCTCTCTGTCTCTCTCTATCCCTCGCTCTCTGTTTCTGAGCAAACACCCACTTGCGTGTAAGGGGCCTGCAGCATTGCTGAAGCCACCTGCCACCCTCCCCCAAAGGGATTAACGCAGTGAGCACTTATTCAGTCCGCTCCCCTTTCAGGAGACTAGGCAGCAGCATACTGTGTGCGAACCCCTGCCTGCCGTCCGCCCCCACCCGCACCCCCGTCTGCACCCCCACCAACACAGGCTCCTGTCCGCTCCTCCCACCGTCCACCTCCCCCCCGCCAACTCCGTCCCTCCCTGCCCCCCACAACTCCATCTGCCAACCTCCAGGGCAGCCAGACTAGACATCAACAGTAAGACTGCTGCTGCCTTTGGCGGGGTGAGTCTCAAAATACCATACACATATACAGACACACAGACACACACACAGACACACAGACACACAGACACACACAAAGACACACAGACACACAGACACACACACACTCACAGACACACACACAGACACATACACACACACATACACACACAGACACACAAACACACACACACAGACACACACACACAGACACAGACACACACTAACATAAACACAGACATACAGACACACACACACAGACACACACTCACACACAGACACAGACACACACACAGACACACACAAAGACACACAGACACAGACACACACAGACACAGATACACACACACAAACACAGACACACACACAGACACACACACAGACACACACACACAGAAACACACACAGACACACACACACAGTCACACACACAGACACAGACGTACAGGCACACACACAGACACACAGACACACAGACACACACACACAGACATACAGACACACACACACACACACAGACACACAAACACACACACACAGACACACAGACACACACACACAGACATACAGACACATACACACACACACAGACACACAAACACACAGACACACACAAAGACACACAGACACACAGACACACACACACTCACAGACACACACACAGACACATACACACACACATACACACACAGACACACAAACACACACACACAGACACACACACACAGACACAGACACACACTAACATAAACACAGACATACAGACACACACACACAGACACACACTCACACACAGACACAGACACACACACAGACACACACAAAGACACACAGACACAGACACACACAGACACAGATACACACACACAAACACAGACACACACACAGACACACACACAGACACACACACACAGAAACACACACAGACACACACACACAGTCACACACACAGACACAGACGTACAGGCACACACACAGACACACAGACACACAGACACACACACACAGACATACAGACACACACACATAGGCACACGCACACAGATACACACACAGACACAGACACGCACACAGACACAGACACATACAGACACACACAGACACACACACACACACAGACACACACACACAGACACACACACAGGCACACAGGCACAGACACACAGACACACACACAGGCACAGGCACACAGACATACACACAGACACACACACACACACACAGACACACACATACACAGACACACACACAGACACACACATATATACACACATACACAGGCACACACACAGACACACATATACACACACAGACACACACACACACAGACACACACACAGACACAGACACAGACACACAGACACACACAGACACACACATACATGGACACACACACAGACACACACACACACAGACACACACACACATACACAGATACACACAGACACACATATACACACACATAGACACACACACATACACAGACACACACACACACACGCAGACTCCCACACACACACACACACACAGAC